>NC_084793.1:259334958-259959958 GCF_963169125.1 Humulus lupulus
ATCACGGCAGCCAAGAGCAAATGGTCCTTCCCAACCTTTCCTCCCCCTTTATCTTAATTCTCTCAATAAAGCCTAATCAAAATAAAATGGTAAGTTTCCTTTTCTCTTTTTATTTTCTTTTAATTTCTTAGGTGATCACATTCCTCTCCAAAAATGGCTATCTTCTTCAAATTTTGACTTTATTGCCTTAGAAAATAAATGGAAAAATTTAATTCCTTTCCCACTACATGCTACACGTCCACCACATCACTTACCATTTCTTTTATTTATATATATATTTTTTCAATTAAATCAATTAAAATCTAATAAAAGGAAATATAAGGTGTGTAGAAAATCTACACATGTGTACCATGCTACCATGCACTAGCACACACTAAATCACTAGGGTGCAACACTATCTACCATGCACCTTAGTGCATTCAACCAAATCTCACATAATCACATTTTTAAAATAAAAATAAATATATATCATTTAACAAGTAATTTCACAAAAAAAATATTCTTCAAACAATTTTAACAATTAAATAAAATAACAAACAATCAAATAAAACAAACAACAACTAAATAAAATAAACAACATTTAAATAAAACAATTCACCATACACTTAACACTTAAATAAAATAAAACACAAAAATTTTAATAAACTAAAAAATAATAATTTGGTGCACTACAAAAATACTAACCTAACCCTTATTATCAACATTGTAAAAAAAGAAAAATGTCAGATGTTGACATTTAATTTAAAAAAGTTCACATAACTATAATTTAAATAGCAAATCATGTTGATTCCTAGAGATCTTATACCATGTGTTTCAAACCACTAAATCTTTTTATTTTTAAAAGGAATCACTAAAATATTTTATAAATCATAAACACATTATTGTATAATTCTTAAACAATTAGTAATAAATATATATAATCATACAATATTTAAAATTCTCTAATCTTATTCCATGGATCCTATTTACTTTTTCTATAATATTTACTCTTTGACCTTTTTTTTATCAACCCAACAATGAAAATTATAGTTAGAAATTTCTACAAGAATGTGTTTTGATGGCAACTTTTCAAAAGCTAGCTAGCACTATCTTTTTTTTTTTTTGTTAACTAGTGTCATATTTTAATGAGAAAACAAAACTAAAATCAAACACTTTTTTTTCCAATAAAAATATATTCTTCAATGCTATCCAAAAATAAAATGAGAAATTTTTTTGAAGAATCATATCATATATTATTAGAATTAAACCAGCCACAACAAAAATAACTCAAAATATAACAATAAAGATTGTCATTAGTTCAAAATAAAAAAAAAATATAGAAATATCCTCTATCAATTACTATCTAATATAACAATAAAGATTTAAAGAATGTGTTTCATATATACGTATATATCTATTACATATAATTACTCCAATTTTCAAATTTTTAATAATAGAAACATATCAATTTAGCAAAAAAATTAATGTAACATAAGCAAACTCAAATAAAATACTTACCCACTCAATATTAGAAAATAAGAGACTTCATTTTGAAATTAGGGAATTCAAATTTATCCAAACCCTAAACGCATACACAAATTAATGAATAATTAAAAGAAAATAATTAAAGAAATATTTATCAAATAAATTGAAGCAAAAAAAAAAAAACAAAATCAAAACCTGCAATTGAACCTCACTGCCGAGAACCCACCCATCGCCGAGATGCTGAGAACCTAAGTCGGAGCTGAGGAAGATAGGCATCGCCGCCACTGGAGAAGAGAACCCAGGTGCCAAGAACCAAATTGTAGAGAACCCAGTTGTCGAGGAACCACCCAAGGGTGCCCAGAACCCAGCTTCCACCGTCCTTGTCACCACCCACGAAACCTAGCAGCCACCGTCGGCTTCACCACCATTAAACTCTGACCAACCGTCCCAAACCCCAAGCACAACCAACCCTAAGCCCTAAATCTGAAAGAACTATCTTCTTTGGCTGAAAAAATGGATCCCCTATACCCTAATTCGAAAATGTATAAATTTTTACTTCTTTTTACTTAATAATTTTAAGGGCATGCTTTGGGAGCCCTTAATACTCTTTTAGGACTTGCAAAGTGTGCCCTTAAAAGTCACCATTGAAATTCAACTTAATTTTTCTCCCCAGGTTTTTTTAGGACTCACATTTTGTTTTAGGACACTCATTGCGAGTCCTAACTTGTATTTTTTATGGACTCTTAATGAGTGTCCTAAAAACTCTATAGACATTTTTAAGGACTTGCATTTAGGTGCGTGTCCTAAAAAGGTGTCCCGTTAAGAGTATTTTGTAGTAGTGTAAATAATGCTTGTACACTTGCCAACTATGGTCATATATATATGTGCAAAGAAAAACTATTGTCTTTTTGTTAAGAAATAAACTCAGATATTGACAAATTATAGTTTCATATTTCTTAGCAATCTTAGTTTTAGTACTTTTAGTATATATGATCATGGTGTTCTCTGTAAATAGTAGCACGTTTAAATTTCATGAAAATTGTATAAATTATACATGAACTAACACTTTATTTTTTATTTTTTTATTAACAAGTGAACTATTCACTTTAACATATAGCTCCCATAAAAAAGCCTATCAAAACAAGGAAACCCACCATAATTGATTTCAGCTTTTGTTTATGACTGCAATTTTTTAGACTACTGCTTTTCCAAAAAACAACATTTATTGGTTATGTTTCAGTAAATCAGATATATGAACGGTAACAAGTAGCCGAATATATCCACCACAAAGAAGTTCATCATTCACGTAAAGATTCATATGAATTCTGTCAAGAAATAAAGCACAAGTACATTGTTCAACAACTACTTAATGCAATCAGCTCTATATGACACTTAATTAGTTCTCGCAACCTAACAAGGAATTCCATGTTTGTTGATATCTCTCCCGCTTTTAGTTTAGTTGTTTTTCTTAAATATACTTTTGGAATGTATATATTATAGCGTTGTAAATGGTGCTTTTGTATAAAGGGAGGAATGGTTGTTCCCATTTTTTTCTTTTTTATCTCTGTCCCTTTTAGATCAGTTGCTTCTCTTAGTTATATAATTTAGAAATGTATATATTGTAGCAGTTAATAATTTTGTATAGAGGAAGAAATACTTTCATATTTGTTGGTATCTCACTCTTCTAGCTTAATTGCTCCTCTTTTTATTCTATAGTTGCTTCTCTTTGTTCGATAGTTTTGGAATGAATATAACAAAAAAGTTATAACTGTTAGTGCAAATATACGACTACAATTTATAATTTTGTATTTAATTAATATTTCTTTCATGCGTTATCAATTGTGAATTATGAATTATGAATTTTCTTTTTTTTTTTAAAATGCATTTAATACTTTTTATATTATAGAAAAACTAGTATATTAATAGGGACGGAGCCAGAAAAATATATTAGGGGGAAAAATATAAATATAAATATTTGGGGGGCTTGCTAATTTATTTTTAAAAAATTACATTAAAATATAGTTTTTACTAATTTAATATTGTTGATTGTCTTTTTCTCTACCAACTTAATCTGAGAACTAAAGGATAAACAAGGAAAGACACAAGATTTTACGTAGTTCAGGTAGTAAAAGAATCTTATTAGTCTATGAGTCTATTATTTAGTGAGCTTGAAGCTTGTGATAGCAAGCTTCAATGGTGATTCTCAGGCAGCGTATATATTGCACTGAGTACAAAGTTTCTCTCTCTAAAAAACCCCCAACCCCCTACAAGTAGATTCCCCAACCCTATTTATAGACGTTGGGGTCATTAATGCTAATTATCATCCATTAATATTAGGGTATTAATGTTAAATGAATACACAAAGGGTTGTGTTACTATAAAGACTATGGCCCACGCAGATTTTATGGGGCCCATTGTAGAAAACTACACACCAACTTTATGGGGACATATCTGCGACTGTCAGGGTGCGGCGCACGTTTGCCCATGTTAGGCGACGTAATGCCGATTGTCGAGTGTACGAACCCACTAATCGAGGATCACCAAAAGTTGTCAGACAATCCTCTCGAGGCCCACACCTGCAGTGATCGACACCTATCATTACTCCTGGGCCCGAGGATCAGAATCCTAGACTTGGAGAATGACCAAGTTAGATGGGCCCCTCGGGGTGTAGCATCACTTGGAGACATATTCTCCTTAAGGAAAGACATCGGGTCATGACCTCACGTGGTTATTTATATTTTAGGAGCCAGCTTTGAACGTGCTCTCAATTGAAGACACCCTTGCCTGAGAGAAGGCCTCGGGGCATAACCTCACCTGGAGGCATTCTCGACTTGACCAATGTGGAATGCATCAATGAACTCGCATCCCAAGGACTCCATGGCCTGACGCTAATTACTCTCAATTGCCACGTGTCCAATGGTAAAAACAAGGACAACATTTGCCCCCCCCCCCCCCCCCCCAAGTCTTCACTCGTCCCCAGACATGGGAGACTTAGAGATAGGAGTAATATAAAAAGGTCTTCGGGAGGTGACATTTAGGCTTTTTCTGAATTCTCTGAAAAGTTCGTGCCATGTGTTGACTCCCTATTACTGATCCCATCAATTCGTGCAATTAATGAGAAGTCCATTCCAGTACTCAAATTTTCCACTCCGTACTTTAGGCATCTTTTCGCTCCATACCCAAGACGTCATTTCCCAAGGGAAATGATCATGATCCGTGCCTTTTTAGAATCTGGTTGTTGGATCGTTGTCGAGTACTTACGTCGTAGGTAATCCGATGGTCAGGGTGTAGCTGCTTCCCTTCCAAGTCTTGAGTATAAAACTCGATAACCGCCTCTTAGCAAACACACTTACCATTCGAAATTTTAAAACCCCCACACCCTCTCTTCTTCCTTAACTTCCCAATCCTTCAACTGTTCCAAAATTTCTTCTGCAAGTGTGGACGATTAGCGAGAGTCATCATACTTCTGGGTGGACGACAATCAATTCTTCAGCGTCAGAACCTGCTTCAGCACCTACCATCGCTACATCTTGGGTAAGAATTTACTGGTTTCATGTTTTTGTTGGGTTTAATTTCAGGAGTTTTAGATGCATGCCTAGGAACAGGCTTCTTGTGACACCTTGGAGGGAAGTTTTGACCCCTTACCAGTCTTTTTAGGCGCATTATGACATTAGGAGTAGGGAAAATGGCCTATTTCCCATCTTGGATAGCTTTTGTCTTTCTGGACACTCGACCGGAATCTAGAAAATCTCCAGATTCCGGCAATGTTCATAATCTCCGGTGGTGTTCTTCGGTGTTGAATTTTCAGCCCCGAGGACATCCCAAGCCTTTAGAGACTCTTTCTTCTTCCTCTAAGCAGTAGTCTTAGGGATTCTCTCTTTGACCCATCTCTCTTCGGGACAAGGTGCTAACTTCTTGGTTTGTTGTTTCAGATGTTCGAGGAGCTTCACCAATTACACCAACAAGGAGTTACGCCTTTGATGCCGAGATCCTCCAGATGGCCCGAGAGGTGGGGCAACACCCCGAGAAGGAGAAACAAGTAGCCAGTAGTAGCCAAGCCCTCGTAGTACGAGAAGGCTCCAACCTGGTGGTGACGAGACCTCTTCAAGCTAGCCTCTCGGAGGAAGTGGTCAATGGAGGCCCGATGTCGTCATACAACACCTACCCTACCGTGGGATTTGAGGCAGAGGACATCCCCAGCAAGTTACGGCACTGAGGTGACTTGGAGAAGATTCTTGACCACTATGGGGTGGATGCCAGTGAGATGCTAGTGCGTCTGTCCTGGGAGGACAAGAGGGCGCACGAGAGCATTCATGGGCTCGGGCCCTGGAGTGCCTCTCATATCCAGGCTGGTGTAACCCTACCCTTGCACCAGTACTATGTTGACTTCCTCAAGTTTGTCAGTATAGCCCCCTTTCAGTTGTCCCCGAATATATATCAAGTACTAGCAGGACTTTACATTTTGTACAAGAGGCAAAACTGACCCACCCCATCCCCCGCCGAAATATTGTATGTCTACAGCTTTCGACAGTGTTCAAAGAAAGGGGAATATGTGGGTACTACACCCAAATGAAGCACACGGTCCCAAGGAAAGGCTATAAAGCCACGAGCGACAACGAGAATCATGCTCAGAACTACAAGGACCAATTCTTCTGGGTGAATGGGTTCCCGATGAGGACCAAACCTACCCTACTCCTAGACTTTGCTACAGCTAGTAAGCACCTTTTCCCTCACGTGATTTTGTCTGATAGTACTCGTCTCATAATTGATCTTTGAATTTAAAAACATCTCTTATAAGGTCCCTATCATCGCACCCCTTTCTTTGACTCTTTTGATGAAAGGCTTCGGGCAATGAACACCCTTCGTGACGAGGAGTTGGAACTCCCCTTCCTCATCACTGATTCCCACCTCCAATGGTATGGGCTGCTGCATGCGGGGCAGAGCATAAGCCCGATGGTCCTCGCCAAATTCCAGGACTCAAGGAAATCTCGACAAACATCGAGGCTCCACACGGACTATGTGGCAGCCAAGGTGCAGTTCCAATACACGCAGCGCCTTCGCGAAGAGCACGCAGAGAGTGTCCTCGCCATCAAGGCGGTCGCAGAGGAAAAGGAAGACGAAGAGCTCAAGGCAGAGCTCGAGGTGGGGATTGAGTTGTCTTCCATGCCTCAAGGTAAATCCCCAATCCTTCTTCATTATGCTAGGTATGTAGGGGAGGGAACTAGTCCCAACCATTCATCTTTCTCTCTTTCTCTTCTTGAATGCGGCCAAGTCTCAGTTTGTCTCTGGTTCAAGGAGGAGTATCAAGACTACCAGGGCCTCATCGACGTGTTCCTCTGCAATCCAAGGAGGAAGAGGCACCCCCAAGGCTTCATTCCTCTTGGAAAGATGACAACCATACACGCCACTTGGTTTTCTTAACACGAGACCAATCTAACGCAAGAGATGGGTTGACTCATACACGAATTCACCCATTCGGTCCTCCATTCTGAGGAGCCTAATTGCGGTGGGGCTCCCGAGGAGTTTTATACTTAGTCTCACATGTGTTTTTATTTGTTTTTTTTCTTCATAGGGACTAACCAGTTTGTTTCCTTTGTGCAGAAAGCATGGGCCTCTTTGACCTGGTTCGGTCGAAGCGTTAGAGGGTGTCAGGACCTTCTTAGATAGATGCCTCGACAGTACAAACCGCAGTGCCCACAGCCACATCCACTACTGCATCAGACCTAGTTTCCCAAGCATCCTCTGTGGCTACTCCCCCGGTCCCTCCCCCGAGCACGACAGCTATCGGTGAGGTCATTGACCTTGAGGTCTCGTCCCTCCAAGACGATGGATTCTCAGGGAAGGGTAAGGAACCCTTCGAACACGCCTAACTTCCCCCCAGTCAAGGTGCCTCGGTAGATTGTCTTCTTGGAACACTATGATGGGGAGGACTTGAAGGAGCACAGAGAGGTCATCGAGTACTAAAACACCCGCATCGAAGAGGGCAACAAGGACTTCTAACTCCTAGCTTAATTTCTGCACGAGGACTGGCTAAAGGATCTCGTTATCCGTTATCACTACAAGGAGCTGGGACCTCTCCTTATGGATAGAATAAGAGATAGGGTCATTTCGCTCGATGTAGAGCTCATGCAAGGATTAGCGGCACACCTATGTGAGATGCCTGCCAGAAGCTTCGCCCGTTGTGGAAGCGACAACAAAGTTTCACTAGTAGCTACCTGCCACCATTCTTACTTGAAAGTAAGTCTCTTAATTTCTGCCTAAGTTGAATGTTTATTTCTCAATCTTTTTGGCTGATTTGATATTCTAATTTGAGAAACTGCGACCCTTAATCAACGACTCAAGGACCTCGTGTTGACGCAGTCCTTTGAGCTGAAGAAGGCCCGGGCTCAGGAAGAATTGGCTTACCTCCATCAAACCATGGTTCCCTTGGTGGAACACTCATGGCTCCAGAAAGAAGTGGAGGATACAAGGGCCCATGTCCGTGAGGTGGAGGACCTACTGGCCACAGAGCAGTCGAAGCTATCCACCCTAGAGGAAACTTCCTCTAAGTTGCTAGAAGATGTTGCAGGCCGCACCCGGACAGTGGAGGAGGAGCTGGCCAAAGCCAGTGAAAAGCTCCAGTTAAGCCCGGCGGAGTCCCTAGCCCGTGCCAATGAGCTGGAGAAAGCCAAGAGAGCCGCTGAAGACCATCTTCGCCAAGCCAAAGAATTGGTGAAGGAATTCGATGTGATGGTCGAGGATACACTCCTAGTTGCGTGGCAGAGCAACTGAGACATGGATCTCTCGTTCACTGAGATCCTGACGTGAAGACAAATCTTGAGGCATATCTCGAGGCGGAAGAGGTCTGGGCATCCCAGGAGAAGGAGGCCTTTGCGACGGGCACGCTCTTGAAGCGATCATGTGATTGAGGTGGTGGCGGAGGTGCCCCCAGGCCTAGGGCCTCAATAATTTTGTCCTGTATAATTTTTAACTAAGTAGGCATGCGTGCTAGTTTATTGGGGTATAGAAAAACAATGCTCGAGCCCCCGAGCACTGTTGTCACTATTTTCTATTTAAACTTATGCAACTTGCACTACTTATTTGCCATGATTGCATCATTATTGCCAAATTCAACCTTTAACAAATGTGCAACGTGGACTTGGCTAATTTAGTTTTTATCGACTTATTTTAGTACTTAGGCAATTTCCATGTGTTTAGTGTTGCTCTATAGGCTCGCGATCCTCGAGAGTAACTTTAACGATGTGTAACCCTATGTCCCCGAGTTCCAACGACTCAGGATGGGGCCTGCCTATGGCACTTAGAGATTGAGGATCTTCCTATCAGTGTTCACACACGTGCATCTAGTGTTTCATCTTAGGCTCAAGGTCATTAGAGTAACTTTGACGCAACGGCAAGTGAGGGCACTCGACTATCCCATACCCTTGAGTTCCAACGACTCAGGCTTTTGGAGGTCTTATACTGTAGGGTTCTTAGTGCTCAAAATTTAGTGTTGCCTTCCAGGATCAATATCCTTGAAAGTAACTTTAATTTCATCCCATGTTCCCGAGTTCTGCTGACCCGAGACTCTAGGGGGTCATTCACATTAAGCTTTCTACCCCCAGGAACACAGTCACCGCTAGGCCAGCTTAAGATTATTGATTTGCCCCCCCCCCCTGAGTACACGGCTCGGAACCTAGACATTTGGAATTCGTGAACTCCCTATCCCAGGCCTATGAGGTTGAGTTCCACACCCTCTTACTAGGTTTTGTGACTCGATTCTAAGCGCTCGAGGTCTGGCCCTGAGTTCCAACGACTCTAGGCCCCCGTTCTCATTAAGCGCCCTAAGTGAAGACGAGTTGGGCTTCCATTCACATCTCGAGGATTGGGATTTGTTTACTACCCCCCATGTGCGTGCTGTCCTCAGGAGAGTGCTAAATCCAATCTCGTGTTACTTGGATTTATTTAGCAGTGTTTTTATCAGACTATTTTTCTATGGGATCCGACACTAGGGGTGCTTCACTCATCGACTAGCCAAGCTCCCCATGTGATGGAATTCCCGACGCTATAATGTTCAAGGCATATGGAGGACTTAAGCATAACTCCTCGGGTGCAATGTCCATGGGAGGCATCCCAAGTCTACCCCGGGACCAAGTACGGAGCACTTGGTCTTCTGTTCACATCTTGAGATTGAAACACTTGATCAGAGCTCCTCGGGGGCAATGTCCATGGGAGGTGATGTATGTTCGTTCTTACGCTACTAAGATTCTATCTAGTTTCTAAGTGATAAGCTTTTTTTTGCTTGGAACAAGCTTAGTCTCCTAGGTCAGACTCGACTAGTTTCCTAGGTTTTTCTATTTTCAGGGTGGCGACACTAGGCTTACTTCACTTGACAAGCTTAGTTTCCTAGGTCGTTCCCTGCTAGGCGTGATGCTGCTCTAGCTCCATGCCCCCAAGTGATTGGAGACTAGTTTGCGTTCACTTGTCCAGGCAAGCGAGCGGGTGCTCTAACACAGCATTAACGGAATAAAGGAAACAAAAAAAATATAAGCCGACAAACAAATTTCTTTTTACCGCATTTTTTATACACAGTTTCCATTAAATGCGCCCGGAGGCTACAAGGGAGACTACAAAAATTAACAAGGCTTAATGCTCATATTACTGGTAATACCAGCAAATATGCTGGACATTCCAAGTGTGGGCGATCAACTCCCCACTTAATCGAGCCAATTTGTATGTCCCCGGACATACAACGCTCTCGACTTGGTATGGGTCTTCCCAGTTGGGTCCCAACACTCCTACTCCGGGGTCTCGGGTGGCTAAGAAGACCCTTCGCAACACCAAATCTATGACCCCAAACTTTTTATCATTCACTTTATAGTTGAAATACCTAGCTACCTTTTGTTGGTAGGACACTACTCGAAGCTGAGAAGCTTCACGGAGCTCCTCCACGAGGTCCAGGGATTCTCGTAGTAAAGCATGGTTTCTGGTCGGGTCATATGTATCCCGTCGATGCGTAGAGATTGCTGCTTCAACTGGGACCATACCTTAATACCCGTAGGCCATCGAGAATGGTGAGTGGCCAGTGGAGGTCCTGGAGTGGTGCGGTAACTCCACAATGCCCTAGGTAGCTCCTTGGACCAGGCGTCTTTTGCCTATTCAAGCCTTTTCTTTAAGGTGGCTTTGAGCGTCTTGTTGACTGCTTCCACCTGTCCATTTTCATGCGGGTGGGTGATGGAAGAAAATATTTTCATGACTCTGTGTCTCTAACAAAAATCCATGAACACCTCGCTATCGAACTGTAGACCGTTGTCGGAGACTATCTTCCTTGGGAGCCCATAGCTGTAAATGATGTTCTTAATGACGAAGTCTGGCGCCTTCTTGGAAGTGACAGTAGCGAGTGGCTCGACCTCGACCCACTTCATGAAGTAGTCGACTACCACTATCGCATACTTCACTCCTCCTTTTCTCGTGGGCAAGGACCCAATAAGGTCGATGCCTCAGACCGCGAAAGGCCAAGGACTCGTCATCTGAGTGAGCTCATTCGGAGGAGCTCGAGGTATGTTGGCAAAATGTTGGCACTTGTAACACTTCTTGACATAGTCCATTGCATCTCCATTCATGGTCAGTCAGAAGTATCCCTGTCTCAAGATTTTCTTGGCAAGGCTCTGCCCCCCGGCGTGGTCCCTGCAAAATCCCTCATGCACTTCCCAGAGTATCATGTTGACTTCTTGATTAAACACGCACCGTAACAGGGGCAACAAATATCCCCGCCTGTACAACTTTCCGTCAATGATAATATACTGAGGTGCCGATAGAGTAGCTTCTGAGATACTTTCTTATCCTGTGGCAACTCCCCTGAGATGAGATATTTAATTATGGGCTCCATCCACCAGTCCTAGGGCTAGATCGCCTCCACTTCCTCGGGCACTGAGATACTTGGAGACGACAAGTAGTCGATGGGGACTACATTTATCAGTTTAGCGTCCTTGGTGGTTGCAAACTTGGCCAGGGTGTCAGCGTTCGAGTTATGTTGCTATGGCACTTGCCGAATTGTGAATTTTCTGAAGCCATGAAATATCTCTTGGATCTTCGCTAGGTAAGCGGCCATTTTCATTCCTCGGTGCTGGTACTCCCTGAGTACCTGATTAACTACCAGCTGTGAGTCACTGAAAATCTCGAAGCCCTCAACCTTAAGCTCAAGGGTAACTCGAAGACCAGCAATCACTGCCTCATACTCTGCCTCATTGTTGGAGGTGTCGAACTAAATCTTAGGGCATTGTGGACCCTTTGCCCTTTGGGGGATACTAAAATGAGACCTACCTCAACCCCATTTTCATTCAACGACCCATCGACATACAACTTCCACGTGGGCCCTTCTACTAGGGCATTCGTAGGTTCCTCATGATTTCTCGTGCACTCGGCAATGAAATCTACCAGTGGTTGCCTCTTTATGGACATCCTCTGGAGGTAAGTGATGTCAAACTGGCTAAGCTTGACAACCCACTTTAGGAGTCTCCCAGATGACTCCGACTTTTGGAGGACTTGTCGCAGGGGGTTATTCGTGAGGACCGTGATGGGATGCGCCTGGAAGTATGGTCTCAACTCCAAGATGCTACCATCAGGCAGAAGGTTAGCTTCTCCATGAGCGGGTACTTGGTTTCCACTCCGAGGAGCCTTTTGCTCACATAGTACACGGGATGCTGGACGCGGCCTTCTTCGCAGACTAAAATGACATTGATGGCACTCTCAGACACAACCATGTAGAGTAAGAGGGGTTCCTTTTCCACGAGCTTTGACATGATAGAAGGGTTCACCATATGAGCCTATAGTTTCTAGAACGCCTGCTCACATTCCTCCATCCATTCAAACCTTTGTCCTCCTCGGTGGATGTTAAAGAACGAGATGCACTTGTCCGTTGCCTTGGAGACAAAATGGCTAAGTGCAGTGATTCTTCCAGTGAGGATTTATACATCCTTATGGCTTCGGGGGGAAATCACGTCGATTAGGGCATTAATATTTTTGGGGTTTGCCTCTATTTCCCGAGTTTTGATGATGAAGCCCAGAAATTTTCCTGAAGCAACACCAAAAGTGCACTTCTGGGGATTTAGCTTCATCCCAAACTTTTGAAGCACTAAGAACACCTCTGTGAGATCCCTCATGTGGTCGAAGGTCGTTCAGGACTTCACCAGTATGTCGTCCACGTACACCTCTGTATTCCGCCTTAACTTCTCTTTGAACACTTAGTTCACAAGCCTTTGGTAGGTGGCCCCAACATTCTTTAGCCAGAAAGTCATCACCTTATAGCAGTAAACTCCCTTGTTCGTTCGAAAGCTGGTGTGCTCGTGGTCCGCGACATGCATGAAAATCTGGTTATACCCCAAGTACACATCCATGAAGGACAAAATCTCATACCCGGAGGTGGCATCGACTATCTGATCGATCTTCAGGAGTGGGAAGTTGTCCTTAGGGCAGAACTTATTTAGGTCGGAGAAGTCTATGGAAGTCCTCCAGATGTTATTTGGCTTAGGCATGAGGAATGGATTGGATACCCACTTAGGATACTATGCATTCTGGAAGAAATCGTTCGCAAACAGCTTGTCCACCACCACCTTTAGAGCTTCTACCCAAGTCTATTCAAACACTCGCTGCTTTTGTTGGATTAGGGCAACATTTGGATCGACATTCAAGGCATGGCAAATGATATTTGGGTCAATGCCTATCATGTCAAACTAAGACCAGGCGAAGACGTCCTAGTTTTCCTGGAGGAAGGCTATGAGTGAGTTTCAGTCTTTCTCCTCCAGATTCTTCCCAATCTTGGTTCTCCTATCAGGAGTGGCCGTGTCGAGAGCCAACTCCTCAACTTCCTCCATCGGCTTGACCCCCCTTTAATCTTGAACTCGCAGGTCCAGCTCATCTGCCTCTTTCGCTAGTAGCATTACCACTTCCGCCCTCCTGGGAAGAGATTGCTCGTGGTCCCTTGTCTCGAATAATATTATTAGTTGTTGAAGGGAGACGTTATATCATTGTCTCGCCTCCTTCTGATCTCCTTGGACTGTGCCAATTCCTGACTCCGTGGGAAACTTCATGCACTGATGCCGGATCAAGGTGACGGCTCCGAATTCCACCAAAGTCAAACACCCTAAAATGGTGTTATAGGCAGAGGGACAATCTACCACCACGAAAGTGTAATACTTAAAGGCCTGGCGAGGCTCTTCCCCCAGTGTCACGGGTAACTTGTTTGGCCCATCGATATTATACCTTCTCCCGAGAATCTATAAAGAGTTAAGGTGCATGGGGATAGGTCGCTTGTGGTCAACCTGATCTTCTCAAAAGAAAACTTAAATAGGAGATTCACTGAACTCCCATTATCCACCAAGATCACAACCACCATCTTGTTGGACACCTAGCTCTCGATCACCAAAGGGTCGTGGCGCAGGAAGTGGACTCTCCAAACATCATCCTTGGAGAATGTGATGACTTGGTCAGTCAACCGTGGCAGCTGAGCTGGCAGTTGAGTCAAGGCCAACATCTCATCATCGGGGTTTACGGCTTGCGCATACCTATTCTACAAGTCTTTGGAAGCACCCCACATGTAGGGTCCTCTCGAAGTGATCCCCACTCTACCATTCACCGGAGGGGGTCTATTTGTTATTGGCTGTAGTGGAGCTATGGGCACCAGCCTCAAAGATGTGGGAACAGCAGATTGCACAGGTATTCCTACTGCTGGATTCGGTGGTTGGCGAGGCCCGCTCCGAGCCTATTGGTGGAGGTGTCCCAACTTGATGAGGTTCTCGATCTCCTTAAGCTGGTAACACTCATTGGTGTGGTGCCCTATATCGTTATGGATCCTAAGTGATAAAAGAAAGAAGAACTTATCATCTTTCTTTTTTGATTACCTTCCTCGCGTATGTATAAGACCGAATCCATTCGATTTATGTTGGCCAACGCGTTGACCTCGAAGCTCACCTTCTGAAGCACAATTGAATGGATCTTGGCCAATGCTTCTTGAACCACTCATCTGCTAACCTCGTTAGAGTTATCGGGAACACATGCCATTTAGCGTCCTCGGAGATACGGTGCACCGACATCAACCTGTTGAACTTTGATATGGTGGTTGGTGGGGTCTGAATTGCAAGGTCTGACAGAACTTTCTTGGCGGGCTCACGCCTGTTAGTCTTATTGCACCTATGAGTATTATGGTTGTCTCGTAAGTTAGCTTGACCTCAGAACGCGCCATTATCCTTGGGGCGAGCCACCTTGGTTTCCCTGTTAGACTTAACATTATCATTACTAACCGATATGTTGAGGCCGTGCTTCCTGCCGACAAGGAAACTTCACATGTTGCCTCCTCAACCCTTGTTCTTGTGGGGATGGCGAGGTGCCTAGGGGACCCCACCTCTGGGCCTTGGGCGGTCTGTATTGGCGCACCTGGGCGAAACGTCATGGGCTCCACGGGCACTGGTGGCCTAGCACTGTCCTCCGGCTCTTGAGCCTTCACCCATGCTAGCTGGCCTCGGGACCTAATTATCCTTGGGGTTCCGACGTGCCTTCTTTGACTTCAGAGTAGGGTTATTGTTAACCTTCCCCTTTCCACGATCTTGTGGCATTGGTGAGGTTCCATTTGTTGATATTAAATGATCAAATCAAAGGTACGCAACGGAATATATGGACCCATTTTAATAAATATTAATACCAGCCAGGATCATATACATATATAATTACTAAATCACATACAAATAGATCAAGGATTACCTCTTGTAGCCTATCAAGTGTCCTTGAGTCTTTTTGTATAAATCAACTATCTTCCTATCCAGTGTTTTGAGATCTCACACCCTGATCTTCCAGACCAATCCTCAAACACACAAGGACGTGTGTGGGGTAGGATTCAAAATGTTGATGTGTGTGACTCCCTAGATGTACTCAACACATGAGATTTAGAGAGTTTTGACAGAGAAAAGGTTTAGAATAATTTTCAGGTTTAGAGAAAACTATCGCTTTAGAGAGAGAGTCTCATTAACCATTCTTTTTCTTAATATCACGTATATCTTATTTATAAAGATATTTAATCTAATTAAATAATCTTTATTTAATTAAAATATAATTCAAATTAAAACTGATTAGATATTTTCATTTAATTATCTATTTAAATCATATTTAAAAAGAATAATTAAATAATTGATTAAAAAAATTCATTTGAAATTCGAAATTCAAATCCGAGGGATAAAATCCCTAATGCTAGGCGCCACACACTGTACTGTACAGTGTGTGTCGCCCAGCCCTATTAGGGTTGCCCTAATTTTCACATTTGTTTATTTAATCAACTTTTAAGATAGGATATTTATTTCAACATAAATATCAATTAATTCAAAATTAAATTTATCTTAAAATATCATATTTAAATTAAATAAATAAATATCATATTATAAATAAGATATTTATTATTTTCTCTCTTTATATTAATCCAAACAAGATTGATATTAATTTTAACCTATATTTTTTCAAAATAAAAACTATATAGTTAAATAATTAATTAATTCATAATTAATCAATTACCCATAATTATCAAATAATTATTTTCTTGCCCTGGAAAATTAATTCATTTGCAACTTAGTCCTTTCTCTTAACAAATCTTTCTTTTGACATCTTTACCCTTGACAGTATAGGACAGAGGTGATCTGGGGACCATGGACCTATAATACGAAGCTTCAATAAACCAAATTATTAATTAAACTCTTTAATATAATAATCTTATTTCTTAATTCCATGATTACTCCACTATAAATATGGAATTACACTCTAAGTATTCATAGAATTATATTTACAGAATTTTCTCTGGTAGTTCTGTCCTCCATTTATTGGTTCGTTATTTAGAGCTGGTCAAAATTATCGTTTTACCCTTCTAATTACCTCTTGATACTTAAGTACCATAAATTCACTAGAGAATAAGTAATCTATAATCTAATTATAAATTTGAGCTCAATAACTATTCAGTTCCAGAATCAACCCTTAAGGGAACCAATATTCGATCTGTTAGGAAAACATGGATTCAAATATTGTAATTCATGCTCCCAGCCATCCATGATATTGAATCTCCAAAACAAAAGTTGTGAGCCTCATTATTCTAAGAGACCTTAACGAGTGAATCAAAAGATCCAATAAACATAAACAGGAGTTCATGAATACTCAGGATTTAGACTGATATACAAATGATCATCTATTATGACAAGAATTAGATCTTTACATCAAATGGCAAGTTTATTAAGATAATTAATTATCATCGATCTTGTCATATATAATCTCTATTATATACTACACATTTACTAAGATGTCTATCCACATCGGTAATCTGAATCTAGATTACTTGCATCTCATATGCGTAGCAAACCGTACTAGTAAACATTCATTAAAGATTTCTTACTTTAATATATTACTGACTATTTTATTCATTATATATGATCTTAATTCGCTCGTACTAATACAAGATCATATTCTCATGAATGAATAGGAAATTTTCTTGATATTATTATATAATTAATTCAAACAGTAATTATAACATTCAAATATAATAAAATTGTACTTTTAATTAAAACCAATAAAATGTCTTTATATGCTTTTAGGGCATTAATCCTAACACCATATAAAGCTGGGTGCCTGGGAGGCACGCCAGCTGGCGGATCTCGCGCCAGCCCAGCCGGGTGCTCGGGAGGCACACCGGCTGCAGCAACAGGTGGCATTCCAGCTAGGGGCACAGAAGGCACACCAGTTGGCTGCTCAGATTGTACTTCGGCATGGGGGTCCACTCACAGCCCTTGGGCTGCCAAAGTAGCACTCATGGCGTTAACCATCTTCTGTAGGGCGACGATATTACCCTCTTGGTTGTCGATCTTCTGCTGTTGAGTGGCCACCTAGTCACGGAGCGCCACCCTTCTGGTCTCTCCTCCACATCCATGGGGTGAGGATATTCCTCCTCATAGTATTCATCATCTCCCTCATCATCCATGTCATCGTACTCAACATTTTCTTCATAGTCCTCCACCATGTCAGGGTGGTCTTGCGGTGGTATATGACTGGTTTCTCCTCCCTCAGCTGCGATGTGAGGGGCAGTGTCGTCTGGTGCATTCCTTCGAGTGGTCACCATGAATTTTCCAAGCTCCCTTCAAGCTCTCAACGAAAGCACCAAAATGTTGACTATTTTTTTCGCTACCAACTTAATCTAAGAGACTAAAGGATAAACAAGGAAAGACACAAGATTTTATGTGGTTTAGGTTGTAAAAGAACCCTAGTCCACAAGTCTCTATTATTTAGTGGGTTTGAAGCCTGTGATAGCAAGCTTCGATGGTGATTCTCAGGCAGCTTATATATTGCATTGAGTACAGAGTTTCTCTCTCTAAAACCCCCCCTCCCCCAACACCCAACAAGGAGATACCCCAGCCCTATTTATAGAGGTTGGGGTCATTAATGCTAATCATCCTCCATTAATATTAGTATTAATGTTAAATTAATACACAAAGGGTTGTGTTACAATAAAGACTATGACTCACGCAGATTCTACGGGGACCATTGCAGAAAACCACACACCAATTTTTATAGGGACATATCTGCGACTGTCAAGGTGCGGTGCTGATTGTCGAGTGTGCGAACTCAACACCACTAATCGAGGATCACCAAAAGTTCTCAGACGATCCTCTCCAGGACCACACCTGCAGTGATCGACACCTGGCATTACTCTTGGGCCCGAGGACCGGAATCCTGAACATGGAGAATGGCCAAGTTAGATGGGCCCCTCGAGGTGTAACATCACTTGGAGACATCTTCTCCTCGAGGAAAGAACTCGGGTCATGACCTCACGCGGTTATTTATACTTCGGGGGCTGACTTGGAACGTGGTCTCAATGGAAGACACCGTCGATTGAGAGAAGGCCTCGGGGCATAACCTCACCTGGAGGCATTCTCGACTTGGCCGAACTGGAATACATCAATGAACTCGCATCCTGATGACTCCAGGGTCTATCGCTAATTACTCCCAATTTCCATGTGTTGGATGGTAAAAACACGGACAACAAGTATATAACATATATAAAAAATTATAAAAAATTGGGTGGGAGGGAGGGAGAGGGGGGGGGGGGGGGGGCTTGAGCCCAGAAAGTGGCTTCACTCGTGAGTATATATAAAGAATCCTATATTTTGTAAAAATACTCTTACTTTTTATAAACATTTTATAATTCTAATTTCTCATGTAAATTAAGAGGGAAATTTATGGTGAAAGTTAGTAAATACTTTGAAAAGTTGTACTCAAATCACTAAGTATTTTTTTTGGGGTCAAATGTCAATAAGTAGTCTGGAAGGTTGCGCTTTAGTCACTACATAGTTCTTTTGGTGATAAAAGTAAGTAGTCAGAAATGTTATAATTAAGTCACATTTTACGCCAATTTTATCTCAATTTTAATTTATTAATAAAAACCTAAAAAAATATACATTTCTTACATTTAAACATTATTTGAAAATGTAAATTAAAAAAATCTAAAATTAATTTTAGAATAATCATTAAAATTATTTAATATATTAAATTAGGGATAGGTTTGATATATACTTTTTTATACATTAGCTTTTACACTACTTTTGTACCATTAGATAAACAAAAGATTCAATTATCAAGATTAAAGCATATTAATAATAATTAAAAATTATATATAATTAAATATATTTGTATAAAGAATATAAATATAATTTTATGTATATCTCTATATCTATATATAAAAAGTGTGTAGTTAACTATTTTTCTGTGTTTTAATAGTTTTCTTTGTTAACTTTAATGAAATATTCTAAATATTAAATAAAATATACTTTAAAAATTAATATTTATTAATTATGTTACACCCAGATTTCGAGACCAGAGGTTATGACCTCGAAAACTGGACTCGTCAGGTGTGAGCTCGAAATGTATGAATGCATTGTATGGTCCAGTTGTAAGATCTTCGAAGTAAAATGACGACCTTGAAGATGTGTAACCTCGGGATGCTTTCTGAGTTCGAAACGACATGACATCAGGATACATCCATTATCGATTGTCTTCGGATCAAACAGTCCGAGCTTGGGAAGTGCAGGCTTGAGTGTTATAGCTTCGATTGTGTCAATCTACTCCGAGCATGTCCTGAAGTAGGATGGTAAGCTTGTAGCAATACCATGAGTCTCAACAGCCACAGGGTCGATAACTGATCTTGAAGACCTGATGAGTCATCTGGGATAATCCGTTATGTATGAACATATTTATTGTTGAATAATCCCAACATTTAAGGGATATTATATAGTCTGTTATCCGTTCCCGGTTCTTATGGGACGTTTCCATATATATAGGAGATATTGCATTTAATGTCATTATTTAAATTAATATACAGAATATCTTCCTGAAATATGTGGGAATGAACTCTGTAACCTCCCCTATAAATAGTGGAGGAATGACCACTTGTAAAGGATCGATTTCTCTGAGGTTGAAGGATAAGCTCTAGGTAATTCATCTCTGAAGAATTTCCAGAAATCTTTAAGCCTTAATAACACAGACTCGTGGACTAGGCAGAGTTAACTGCTGAACCACGTAAAAACCCTCTTGTCTTTCTTCATTATTCATTCGCTTCATAGTATACGTTGTTTAATTGCTCTCCGATTTAAGTTGACAAAAAACGACGTCAACAGTTTGGTGCTTTCATTGAGAGCATTAAGCAGTACGTACGTGAGTCTATTTAGTCAAAGAAGCCTCCCTGAATCAACTATGGCCACGAATGATCCCAATATTCCTGAGGATGAAATCCTAGAGGAAGTTGACTATCCCCGGCACACTGGGAAGCAGCCGATGATGAATTTGAACCCAGATGAGATGAGTGAATCCTCTAACTCTCGAGGACCACCTGCACCACCGGCCCCCAGGGACGACGAGGACATGTACTACAACCCTGAGCGATATGTCCCTATTGTGCAGCTTGAAAATCGTCAACTGCAAAAACAGTTGGTGGAGTCCAAGAAACGTAACGAGGAGCTAGCCAGATTCACTACTGAGGCGCAGGTGGGTCAGCCCCTGCCTCCGCCTGAGGCTCAAGCTCCACCTCTGCGAGATGTTCATGTTCCACCACGAAGGCCTCATGGGCGACCTCGCAAAAACGCTGCCACACGAAGAACTGAGCAACCTCCGCCACCAACAGAAAAACCTGCTCCCTCAGGGCCCCGGAGAAATACCTTTTAGGAAAATATGTATTTTGCCTCAATGGAAATAATAATAAGTTACAAATCTATGCAATATATTACAAATAAATAATGATTGATTAATAAGAGTTACAACTCTATAACTGAAAATTACAAATAAACAAAGAAAATGAAGAAGATGATGAAGAAGAAGAGAATAGTAAAATACAACTCTAAGCAAAAGGTTACAAATAAAGTAAAGTGTTTGAAACAAAATAAAAGAAAAGATTACAACTCTTGAACAAGAAATACAAGTAAATAGAGAAGAACAATATAAAGATGAAAAGCAATAGAATGAAAGAAAGGAACAAGAAACAAAAGATAAACAACTCTCACTCACACTACTAAAGTGAAGAGTGTGGGGGATCACCAACTTGAACAAGGTTTGAAACCTTTGTCCAAAAGCTTATTTTCCCCTAACTCAAGCACTAAGAGATCTCTCACAGATTATAGGAAATGCTTTATGGAATTATCAAGCCTCAAGGTGTTTCTAGCCAAGTGTTCTAATGGATAGAAAAGTTGTGTCTTACAAGTGAGCTATATGCTCCTATTTATAGAGTTTAGAGACACCCTTTGAATTTAAATTCCACCAACCCCCATGGCTGTTACCAATGTTTAATTGGATTAATATGGAATTAAAAAAGAGATTTGGGAGTTATTTGGGTTTTTTTAGCCGTTCAACAAAGATTGAAAAAACTGAAAAATTGGTCAGTTTTTGGCCTGTGGCCGCGGCCACTAGTGTCTGTCCCAGAGGCCACGGCCACCAACATTCAGTGGCCGCGGCCACCGACCAATTTCAGCACAAAAAATGTGTTGTTTTTCCAAACGGTTCCAAACCCTCCCAAATGATTTTGTAACTCCCAAGACACATTATTGGGGTTAAAATCATATCTCTAACAGCCATTTCACATATGGCTTTATGAAATTCATCTCGATATTGTGTAACAACAAATTTACACAATAAAGGGTAATATTTGGAAGTTACAAAATTGTAACACCAAATATGTTACATTATTTGGATATATCTCATATATCTTAATATTGTAACTCTCTATTATATGTTACAATATGTGACACTCTTTGTCACATTTATATAATCTAAAATAATATAACATTCCCCCACTAGATTAAATAGTTATCTATTGTAACACTTATTTAATCAATCATTATATTTTGAAATATAACATATCCCCCACTTGATTAAATAAGAACTCTTTCTTATAGGAGTCATTGCATTAGTGCATAAAGCAAAGTGTTTTTCAACTTGAACTTTACTATAGTGTAATTATCACAAAATTTGTCGAAAATTTGGTTGCACTAGGCATTGAACCATCTTTTCATGATAACAAATCGGTGATAACACACACACCTTTGCGATGTTCACTTGAGACCTCTATGTCTCGCTTTGCACCGTTAATGGCCATGTGCACTTTTCATTCATGAAAATTCTTGAGAATGCTCCCAATTCTCATGAGAGGCGGTACCACCCCTAGGTCCATATAGGTAGAATTCTTACAGTATTTTGTTACCAAAAATACTTGTCTTTACAAGACTGAATTCTATTAAAAAAAACCTTTCGGTTTTAACCCTCCACTTGGTAACACACAAGTACTCAATATCTCAGATGGGACTTGTTTTGAGTACAACTAATATTCACTTGATTGACTTGTTGTTACCTATTGAACCTAACACTAGTTGAATAACTAGTGTTAAGATAGGTTACCATCAATCGTGAATCTCTTTAAGGAGTTTAAGTCCCATCCCTCGAGATGATGCAGCCACTAAATCCCTCGTTAGTGGCTTAGTGAAAGGGTCCACCAGATTTTCACTTGTTCTCACATAGGATATTGAGATGACTCCTCTTTGAATCAATTCTCTTACATATCCATGTCTTAGACTAATATGTCTAGACTTCCCATTATACACTCCGTTGTATGCTCTAGCCAATGTCGCTTGGCTATCACAATGTATCGATATAGTAGATACATTCTCTTTGATTAGGGGAATCTCTATCAACAGATCCCTTAACCATTTGGCCTTTTTGCCGGTAGCAACTAGAGCTATGAACTCTGCTTCCATAGTGGAATGAGATATGAAGGTTTGTTTCTTGGAACCCCAAGAAATTGCACTTCCACCAAGTGTAAATACCCAACCAGTTGTGGACAAGTTGTCCCTAAGATTGGATATCCAACTTGCATCTGTATATCCATCTAATATCGAAGGAAATTTGGAGTAGTGAAGGTTTAGTCCTTTGGTTTTCTTGAGATAACCTAGGACTCTTCCAATTGCCTTCCAGTGATCCACAATTGGATTACTTGTAAGCTTACTAAGTTTACTTATCGCAAATGCTATATCAGGTCTAGTACATTGGGCAGCGTACATTAGACTCCCTATAGCACTAGCGTACTCCAATTGAGCCACCGCTCTTCCTTCATTATTCTCTAGTTTTACACTATGATCGAATGGAGTATTGGCATCTTTAACCTTGAGATGGTTAAATTTGTTCAATACTTTCTCAACATAGTGGGCTTGCCCTAACGTAAAACCCCCCACTATGTTTCTTTACTTTGATACCGAGTATGGTATCAACTTCTCCAAGATCTTTCATCTTGAAGGTTGATGATAGAAAACTCTTCGTTTCTTCTATCCCTTTCATACTATTACTTAGAATAAGCATGTCATCCACATATAAGCAAACAATGATTACATATCCCTTACAAGTTTTGGAATACAAACACTTGTCTCCATTTTTATGTCTAAACCCATTAGACATGATGGCTTGATCAAATTTCTCATGTCATTGCTTAGGAGCTTGTTTCAATCCATATAAGGATTTTACAAGTCTATAAACTTTATGTTCATATTTTGGTAGGACAAACCCTTCGGGTTGTTCCATATAGACCTCCTCATTGAGGTCACCATTAAGGAATGCCGTTTTGACATCCATTTGATGAACATACAAGTTGTGTATAGAAGCTAAAGCAAACAAAATTCATATAGAAGTTGTTCTTGCAACAGGCGCATAAGTATCGAAATAATCGATACCCTCCTTTTGCCTAAACCCTTTAGATACTAATCTAGCTTTAAAGGTTTGGATAGTGCCGTCAGTGTGGTATTTTCTCCTAAATACCCACTTACACTCAATTGGCTTAGACCCCGGTGGGAAGTCTACCAATTCCCAAGTGTTATTGGAAAGAATGGAATCCATCTCATCATTGATGGCTTCTTTCCAAAATGCACTATCTCTTGATTGCATAGCTTCTCTATAAGTCTTAGGATCATCCTCAACGAGAAGTACAATAGGAATTTTCCTAATAACTTCCTCTGTATTTCCTTCTACCATGTAGAACGAAATTTGTTGAGAATCTATCTCATCCACTACTAGACTTTTATGATTTTTAAGCCTTTGACTTCTTCTAGGTTCAAAGGGTTGCTTTACATCCTTTTGAGAATTCTCCTCTTAAGAATCAACCTTGGATGTAGAAGCTTGAGAATCGTTCTCATATGACAAATTCTCCTTTAGAGATGTTGAAGCTTGAGAATTGTTGTCACATAACATATTCTCAAAAAAATCAACTTCTCTAGATTCAATCACAATATTAGACTCTAAGTCTAATAGCCTATAAGCTTTACTATTGTTGGCATAACCAAAAAAAGCACACTTTATGGCTCTTGAACCTAACTTTGTTCTATTAGGTTCGTTTTTCTTGCAATATGCAAGACACCCCCACACTTTGAAGTACCCTATGTTGGGTTTTCTTCCTTTCCATTACTCATATGGAGATATCTCATTTTGCTTCATCGGTATTCGATTAAGAATGTGACAAGCGGTTAAAAGCGCTTCGCCCCATAAGTTGAAGTTCAACTTAGAAAACACCAACATAGAATTTATCATCTCTAGATAAGTCCTATTTTTCCTTTCGACAACACCATTATGTTGTGGTGTATAAGGTGCAGTGCACTCATGAATTATACCATTTTCTTCACAAAATGTATTGAATTCATTAGAGAAGTACTCTCCTCCTCTATCACTTCTTAGCACCTTAATCTTTTTATCAAAATGTTTAATTGGATTAATATGGAATTAAAAAAGAGATTTGGGAATTATTTGGGTTTTTTGAGCCATTCAACAAAGATTGAAAAAACTAAAAAATTGGTCAGTTTTTGGCCTGTGGCCGTGGCCAGAGACATTAGTGGCTGCGACCACTAGTCTCTGTCCCAGAGGCCGCGGCCACCAACATTCAGTTGCCGCGGCCACCGACCAATTTCAGCACAAAAAATGTGTTGTTTTTCCAAACGGTTCCAAACCCTCCCAAATGATTTTGTAACTCCCAAGACACATTATTGGGGTTAAAATCATATCTCTAACAGCCATTTCACATATGGCTTTATGAAATTCATCTCGATATTGTGTAACAACAAATTTACACAATAAAGGGTAATATTTGGAAGTTACAAAATTGTAACACCAAATATGTTACATTATTTGGATATATCTCATATATCTTAATATTGTAACTCTCTATTATATGTTACAATATGTGACACTCTTTGTCACATTTATTTAATCTAAAACATTATATTATAATATAATATAATATTACATTATATTATAAAATAATATAATATTACATTATATTATAAAATAATATAACAATACCTGGGCTGGAGCTCCTGTTAATTCAACTACTGAGGTACCAACCGAGGCTGGGAATAACCGAGCCCCCGCGGCGGCTTGGACCCAAAATTCTGGTAACAGGCAGAACGCTCCTAAACCAGCACAGGCAAACTCAAGTCCTTCTAGGCCATAATGGATGGCAGCCACCATCACCCATAAGGCACCCACCTTGAAACCTGTCCATTTTTCGTACCTTCGTATCTATAATCTAAAAAGGTTATGCTATATGCTAGTACTTGTTGCGGGGGCAGGCCATAGACCTACTAAGTCGCTAGCTATATATATATAATTTGCCGATCCTACCCCTTTATCCGCCGATCTTTATTTGATCTCTCCGCTTCGCCCACCCCCATCAATGTTGAATTGATGAATCAATTCAAGGCTACCCAACCCAGCTGATCTCCTCAGCTATGCGAAAGCTTCGAATATTCGAGTGGCTGTCTATGCAAGTGTTGAAAGAATTCTTTTAGCCTCTTCTTCGCACAAATCAAACTCATCTTCCGACAGTCAACGAATCTCTTTAGCTTGGACTGGACAGTTGCCAAACCGCCTATATTATTATACAAGATGCTCAACCATTTCTCAAGACTATATAACTAATCAATGCTACACTCACTGGTAACGAACAGTAGGAATCGCATACAAAAGTTCACAATCCATCGCCAATAAGATACCCCTCGCTGCCTTGAAGAAACATGCAACCGACTCAGGGTGACAGGGAAAGGCGAGCTGGGCAGAAACATGGGAATGGGGAGACTACAAGAGAACGTAGAGGCGCCCAGCCTACGAGAAGCCAAATGTCTTGGTCTCACACTATTGAGACGAGACAACCAGAAAGGAACCCATCTCAAAACAACCGCGTAGCGAGCCATACCAGCGAAGGCTCAGGAGACACTAGATCGATCAGTATGTATGATTGGGGACGCAGAAATATTGGGAATCGAAGGGATCACCCAGACTTAAGAGAATACCTAAACCTGAATCGGGGTAATGGTAACCCCTCAAACCCAGACCTAAGGGATCACCTAAATGGGCGCAAGGATCCCATGCGGAGGCGCAACGCTGGAATTGTGATCAATGATGACCAATTTCAGGTCAGACCCCTCGTGGATCCAGTCCAAGAAAGGATTGATCAATTGGAAAAAGCGTTCAGGCTCTTACATGATGAACGAGGTCGGGATCGGGACGAAGAGTTTGACGAGGAACTCGAACCCTTCACCCCCCATATTTCCAGTACCCCGTTTCCTCAAGGGTTTCGAATTCCTCATGTCCCACTGTTTGATGGGAATTTTGATCCATACAGTCACTTAAGTACGTTTAACACCATTATGAGAGCGAGTAATGTGGGCTACAAGCTAAGATGCATGCTGTTTCCAGCCTCGCTCACAGGACCAGCAAAAAACTGGTTCAAAAAATATAAGAGGCATTCAATTGCTTATTGGGATCAATTATCTAGAGATTTCAAGAAGCAATTCAGAGCCATGATCGGAATAAGGCCTGAGGCGTCTGCCTTGACCAATGTTCGGCAACAGCCGAACGAAACATTGAAAAGTTACCTTACAAGGTTCAATTTGGAAGTCGTCGCGCTCGGGATGTAGATGACAGCGGTCATCTGATGGCTGTCCGAGCTGGGGTAATGCCTGGAAGCCCTCTCGAGGAAGATATGCTGAGAAAACCTGTGAGGTCCTTAACCGAGTTCAATCGATGAGCTCAGAGGTTTGTCAATGTAGAGGAGGCAAGGTCAGCACTGAATATGGCCTCTCAGCCCATAACTACAACAACAAACATAAACTCTTCCTCGACCTCGGCGGACCCATCGACCTCGAAACCCTCTGCAGACAACCCTTCCAAAAGAAAGAAGACTGAAGGGAGTAACCCCGAGGCGGAAGGGAAAAAGAAGAAGAAAAAGGAAAGATATTTCCCCGTGTACAAATTGTATACCGAGCTAAATGAGTCTCGGGAGAATATCTACCTGGCTAATGAAAACCAGGTCCCTTTCAGGCGTCCGGACCCCATGAGTAACCATAAAGCAAAGAGAGATTCTAGTAAATACTGCAGATTCCATAGGGATATCGGTCATACAACCGATGAATGCAGGCAACTAGAAGACGAGATAGAAGGCATGATCTCGATAGGATATTTCAGGCAATATGTAAGAAACCAAAATTACAATCAGGCTTCTACCAGTCAGAGGACAGCTGCACCATCGCCTGCCCAAAACAATAACTCCCGAGCAAGGGAGGACGAGAAAACCCCTCCAATTGATGGAGAAGATGTTGTAACCATCTCGGGGGGACCTCATCTCCCAGGATCGGGCAGAAACGCCCAAAAAAATACGTGAATGAGCTGAAAACTGGTGACGGGTCCCCTTACGAACCTGAACCTAGGGCCCCGAAACACCAGAGGGTTGAATCTCAACCTATAACTTTTACTGAGGACGAAGCATCTCATGTGCAGTTTCCTCACAACGACCCGCTGGTCATTACCCTTCAGCTAGCGAATAAGAGAGTTCCCCGAGTCCTGATAGATAACGGGAGCTCAGTGAATATCCTCTATAAGGCCACCTTATAAAAGATGGGACTCACGCTTTGTGACCTAAAGGCCTATGCAACAACATTGTACAGCTTTTCAGGAGAAGGGATTTCCTATATGGGATCCATCGAACTCCCTGTAACCTTGGGAGACTACCCGGTCTCGACAAGCAAGATGATGGAATTCGTTGTAGTAGATCTACCATCGGCCTATAACGTGCTGCTCGGGAGACCCACCCTAGTAGGGCTGGGGGCAGTTTCGTCTGTAAGGCATTTGGCCATCAAGTTCCCGACACTGAAAGGAGACCAGCTCACAGGAAGGGAATGCTATAGCATTTCCCTTAGAGGAAAGAAACAGACAAGTGCGCAAACACTTGTCATAATTTAGAACAAAGACGGAACAGTCTTTGAGATAGACGAAGAAATTGATCCAAGAATAGAGGAAAGAACTGACCTCGAGCCATTAGAAGAACTCGAAGAGGTCAGGCTCGAAGAAGAAGACCCCCCGAAGACAGTGAAGGCAGGGAAAAACCTTCCAAAAGAAACAAAATAGCAATTAATTTTCTTTTTAAAAAAGAACCAGGATGTTTTTTCATGGTAACATTCGGATATGGTAGGGATAAATCTGAATGTGGTAAGCCACGCTCTAAATATTGACAAAAGCTTTCCCCCGAAGCAGCAAAAGCGAAGACTCCTGGATGATGACAGGAAGAAGGCTTTAAAAGAAGAGGTCGACAGGTTAAAGGCAAATCGATTCATTCGAGATGCCTTCTACCCCGACTGGGTCACCAATCCGGTGCTAGTCTTGAAACCTAACGGGACATGGCAAACCTGTATTGACTACTCAGACCTCAACAAGGCCTATCCAAAGGACTGCTTCCCTCTACCTCGAATCGACCAGCTCGTAGATGCCACAGCGGGGCATGGACTTATGTCATTCATGGACGCTTATTCTGGATATAACCAGATCGCCATGCATGCCCCATACCAAGAGCTTATGAGTTTTGTGACAGACAAAGGACTATATTGCGACAGTGTCAAGCCGTTTGGACTAAAGAATGCTGGAGCCACTTACCAACAGCTCGTAAACATGATGTTCTCCAAGCAGATAAGTAATAACATGGAAGTTTATGTTGATGATATGTTGGTTAAATCTAAACATAACAGTAACCATGTGGACGACCTTGAAGAGTGCTTTGCCATGTTACGGAAGTATGACATGAAACTCAACCCCCAGAAGTGCTCTTTCGGAGTGTCGTCAGGAAAGTTCCTAGGCTTCCTTGTAAATGCAAGGGGAATAGAAGCTAATCCGGACAAGATCCATGCTTTAATTGATATGCCGTCATCTCGAAAACATAAGGATGTCCAAAGTTTGACTAGGCGGATGGCGGCACTAAGTAGGTTTATCTCAAAATCTACAGACTGTTGTCTTCCATTTTTCAACCTTTTGAAGGGAGACAAAAAATTCGAGTGGATAGAAGAATGCAAGTTAGCTTTTCAGGAGCTCAAGAAGCACCTCGTGGAACCTCCCATCTTGTCGAAACCCATCACGGGGGAAATTTTGTACCTATATCTTGCTACGACCAAGCACGCCATTAGCACTGTGTTCGTCCGAGAAGAGTAGAAGGTGCAGAAGCCTATTTACTATGTCAGCAAAATGTTACTGGGGGTAGAATTGAGATACCCCTTAATGGAGAAGCTGGCTCTCAGCCTAATTCACTCATCTCAAAAGCTCCAACTCTATTTCTAGGCGCACCCCATTCATGTACTGACCGATCAACCACTAAGACAAGTCTTGTTCCAATCGGCGATCGAGCACCAATTAAGGAGGCTCGAGCTTAGGCATCAAGCTCAAAAGGATGGATCTTCTCCAAAGTCTGAGTGCAGTTCGAACCTTCTTTGCAAGCTCGAAAAGGTTGATCACTGAGGGATGAGCTCGATGAAATTGCTGTCTAAGGATGAGGCTAACCAGAATGACGAGCTCGCGATGATAGTCGATCTCGAAAGTGTGTAAATTGTATGTTCGAGGTAGATATCCAGTTTGAACGCGGTTGCTATTAGAGAATCCCTATTCCATGGGAATTTGTTGTAATCTGATAATAAATATTGATTATCATGGGATATTACGTGATTAATATATTTAATTATATGTATTTCAAATTTGAAATTGTAACTTCTCGAAATAAAAGGGAAGATATTTTGTTAACCAGTCTATATATAGACTGGAGAATTTCATTTGTGGATGCGCACAATTTGGTACTGAGAATACTCTGCTAAATTCCTTCATAAAAGCTTTAAGAGAATTCCACCAGTCAATAATATTAACTCGTGGACTAGGCAGATTTTAACTGCTGAACCATGTAAAATACCGATTGTTCTGATTTATTTTCTTAATTTTGTGTTTAGTCCTCTTCAAATTTAAGTTGACGAAAAATGGCGTCAACGGTTTGGTGCTTTCATTTAGAGCATTAAGCAAGTTGTTAGATTGTTTAATCAGAAACCTCCTAAGTTACCAATGGCCGCCAGAAACAACCCCTGTACTGGTGGGCAACCATTGCCCCAAATGCCGGAGGAGCAAACTCCCTGCATTGAAGATTACCCAAGCCAACCTGGGCAGCAGCCCATGACTGATCACGTCCCAGAGGAAGGGAGTGCATCCTCTGATTCCCAAGGATCGCCTGCTCCCAGGCCTGGCAAGGATCTATACTATAATCCAAAAAGGTACATTCTTATTGTTGAATTGAAGAATCGCCAACTGCGCCAACAATTGGCTGAAGCTACAAGGCGCAACAAAGAGTTGGCCAGACAGGCCATGAGGTCCAAGCACCACCCTGAAGGCCAAGAGGACGTCCCCGAGGGAGCACGACCGCCAGGAGAGCTGAGCAAGAGGCCCAACAAGCTCAAACGAGGCCCAGGGAAAACCCTGGCAATGAACGCCCTAGGAGAAATACTCGAGCTGAGGCCATTGATAATTTGACTGCAGAAGTATCTATAAGAACAAGGAATAACTAAGCTGCTTCAGTAGCTTGGAGCTCTAACCTTGAATCTGCAAGAAATAACTTGGAAACTGTCCAAGCCAATTCTGGACCATCCAGGCCCAACAATGGGAGGCCACCACCCTCTCTAATAAGACACCCCTCGCCAACTCCTCAAAGGAATTAGCCAGGAGAGCCTGCACCGCAAAGGCCATCTCGTAGTGGCAGTCGAGATGGGAACCATCGGGCTAGACCTGGAACTAAGGGTGAGAAGGAGGCGAATCGAGATCACAGGGCTCCCCAACCGACAGGAAGCCATGTGTCGAGATCACAAACAACTAGGGCGAGGAGGCCAGTGGAAGATCCACCTCGTAACCACCGAGCCCCTCAGCCTAAGAGAAACATTAGCTTTAGAAGTGGGAGCCCATAATACACTTGGTCTGTAAGTATATACAATACTGAGCCTAGTCGAGGCAATCATCTTGACCTTCAAGATCACCTGAGCCATAACCAGGGGCGAGCCAATCCCACAACCCCCGATTTGTGCGACAATTTGAACAGTCGAAAACAACCAGCATATGGAAATCAGTATAACCCTATACCTGGACAAGGAGCTGGAATTTTTATAAACAATAACCAGCCCCCCCCCCCCCCCCCCCCCAAGTACATGCTTAGCCTCCAGTGGATTTGGTCCAGGAGAGGATTGGCCAGCTCGAAAGGGCGTTTAGGCTCCTTCAGGATGAAAGAACCAAGGATAAGGCCGAAGACTCTGATGAGGAGCTCGAGCCTTTTGCCCCACATATATCCAACATTCCATTTCCACAAGGGTTTAGGATACCCCATGTAGCAACATTTGATGGAAACTCTGACCCATACAGTCATCTAAGCACATTCAATACCATCATGTGAGCTAGCAATGTTTGTTATGAGCTCGGATGTATGTTATTCCTGGCTGCTCTGACAGGACCAGCTTAAAACTGGTTCAAAAAGTTTTGAAGACATTCGATCTCATCCTAGGATCATTTAGCAAGGGAGTTTAAGAAGCAGTTCAAAGCCATGGTAGGCATCAGGCCCGAAGCCTCAGCTTTGACCAATGTTAGACAACAGCTAGAAGACTCATTGAAAAGTTACCTTATAAGGTTTAATATAGAAGTGGCTCAAGCCCACAACGTCGATGACAGTGGCCACCTGATGCTATAAGAGTTGTTATATTACCAGGGAAGTCCCTTTGGGAGGATATGCAGAGAAAACCCATAAGGTCATTAACTGAATTCAACAGGAGGGCCCAGAGGTTTGTCAATGTAGAAAAGTTGAGGTCAGCATTAAATCTGACCTCTCAGCCCGTAACTACAATGAAAAATGTTAACTTAGCCTCGACCTCGGCTGCCCCCATCGACGCCAAGACCCTCTAGGGATAACCCTTCAAAAAGAAAGAAAAATGAAGGGAATAACCCCGAGGCGGATGGAGGGAAAAAGAAGAAGGGAGACAAATATTTCTCCATTTATACCTTATATTCTGAGCTCAATGAGACTCGGGAAAATATCTTCCTTGCCAATGAGAATTAGGTCCCGCTTGGACGACCTGACCTAATGCGGAATCAAAAGGCGAAGAGGGATTCCAATAAGTATTGCAGATTCCACAGGGACGTCAGACATACCACTAATGAGTGCCGACAACTGAAGGACAAGATCGAACGCTTGATCTCGAGAGGATATTTCAGACAATATGTGAGAAACCAGAATCCCAATCAAGCCTTGACAAGACAGAGGGCAGCGTCTGCGCCACCTTCCCAATAGAACAACTCTTAAGCACGGGAGGATGATCAACATCCCCCTATAGATGGGGAGGATGTGGTAACCATCTCTAGGGGACCGCGGCTCGTAGGATCGAGTAGAAATGCCTAAAAAATATACGTAAACGAGCTTAAAACTGGGGATGGTTCGCCCTATGGACCCAAACCACGAGCTTCAAAGCAGCAGAGGGTTGAAACTCAACCTATCACTTTTATAGAAGAGGATGCGTCACACATCCAGTTCCCTCACAACGACCACCTGGTCATCACACTTCAACTCGCGAACAAGAGGGTACGCAGGGCCCTGATTGATAACGGGAGCTCTGTTAATATCCTTTACAAGGCTACTCTAGAAAAGATGGGACTCGCGCTTCGATATTTGAAAGCCTGTGCAACCGCATTGTACAAATTTTCAGGAGAAGGGATTTCTTATACGTGTTCTAGTGAACTCCCCATAACCTTGGGGGACTATCCAGTCTCGGTAACCAAGATGATGGAGTTCGTCGTGGTGGATGCACCATCAACCTACAACGTACTAATCGAGAGACCAGCCCTGATTGGGCTGTGGGCAATACTGTCTATTAGGCACTTGGCCATCAAGTTACCAATGTCTAGTGGCATCAGGACGCGGAAGGGAGACCAGCTCGCAGGGAGGGAATGTTATAGCATTTCCGTGAAAGGGAAAAACCAAACAAGTGCGCAGACACTTGTGGTCATTCAGGAGATGGACGGATTCATCTTCAAGATAGAAGAAGAAATCGACCCTAGAATCGAAGAACGGGCCAACCTCGAACCATTGGAGGAGCTTGAATAAGTAAAGACCGACGAGAAAGATACCACGAGGGTGATAAAAATAGGAAAAAAAATCTTTCTGAAAGTTCGAGATAGCAATTAACTTGCTTTTTGAAAGAAAACCAAGATGTATTTGCATGGTCACACTCATATATGGTAGGGATTAGTCTGAATGTTATAACCCATGCACTCAACATTGATAAGAGCTTCCCCCCTGAAACAACAAAAACGGAAGCTCCTGGACAACGATAGAAAGAAAGCCTTGAAAGAGGAAGTCGAGAGGTTAAAAGCAAATCAGTTTATTCGAGATACTTTTTATTCTGATTGGATAGCCAATCCTGTGCTGGTCCTGAAATGCAATGGAAAATGGCGAACCTACATTGACTATGCGGACCTCAACAAGGCATGCCCAAGGACTGGTTTCCTTTGATTCGAATAGACCAGCTCGTAGATGCCACTGCAGGCACCGACGTCATGTCATTCATGGATGCTTATTCTGGATATAACTAGATTTCCATGCATGCACCTGACCAAGAACATATGAGCTTTGTAACAGACAAGGGATTGTATTGTTACAACATCATGCCTTTCGGGCTCAAAAATGTTGGAGCCACATACCAAAGACTGGTAAATAGAATGTTTGCTTAGCAGAGAGGGAGTAACATGAAATTTTATGTGGACGATATGTTGGTCAAATCCAGAGATAACAATAACCATGTAGATGATCTCACTGAATGTTTTGTCGTACTTTGAAAATACAACATGAAACTTAACCCATAAAAATGCTCATTCGAAGTATCTTTGGGTAAGTTCCTTGGATTCATAGTGAATACTCGGGGTATAGAGGCTAGTCCTTATAAGACCAAAGCTTTAATAGACATGCCCTCACCTCAAAGGCATAGATGTCCAGAGTTTAACTAGACGAATGGCGACCTTAAGTAGGTTTATTTCAAAATCTACAGACCGATGCCTTCCATTATTTAATCTTTTAAGAAGAGGAAAAATTTTTGAGTGGTCGGATGAATGTGAACTCGCGTTTCAGAATCTTAAGAAACACCTCGCTGAACCACCGGTCTTATCTAAACCGATCATAGGAGAAGTTTTGTACTTATATCTCACCACAACCGAGCACACTTTTAGTGTAGTACTAGTATGAGAGGATAAGAAAATGCAAAAATCTATGTACTACATTAGCAAAAGGTTACTGGGGGCAGAATCAAGATACCCATTAATGGAGAAATTGGCTCTGTGCCTAATGCATGCATCTCGAAAGCTCTGACCTTATTTCTAGGCACATCCCATTCATGTGTTAACCGACTAGCCACTGAGGCAAGTGTTATCTAAGCCTGAAGCATCTGGAAGTCTGTTGAAATGGGTTGTCAAGCTTGGACAGTTCGAGATTACTTATCACAATAGAAAAACAATCAAAGGACAGGCTTTGGCAGATTTCATTGTCGACTGCACAGGATTTCCAACGAGGAAGTCGTAACCCTAACCCACGAGCTGTGGAGACTTTATGTCGATGGATTCTCCAATGAAATTGGATCAGGGGAAGGAATCATTCTAATCATCCCAACGGTAAATCGCTTCCACTCGGCACTAAGGTTTGGCTTCGAGGCATCAAACAACGAGGCGGAATACGAGGCGTTGTTATCAGGACTTTGAATAGCCGTCAAGATCAAAGCAAAGGCCATACATTGCTATAGCGAATCACAGTTGGTTGCTAACCAAGCCCTAGGGGAATATTAGGCTCTTGGTATAAAAATAGATGCTTACCTGGAAAAGGTAAAAGCAGGGCTCGGACAGTTTGAGTTCTACGCTATAGAACAAGTCCCTCGAGAGCAAAATTCAAATGCAGACGCATTAGCCAGGCTCGCCACAACTGACGAAGATGATACACTTAATGTGGTTCCGGTAGAATTCCTACCGACCCCGAGTATAAATGAGCTTGATGAAGAAGATGTAAGTATGATCGAATCATAACCCACCTGGATGACCCCAATAGTTGACTACCTTGAAACTATTAGTCTCCCAGCAGACTGAAACGCGGCTAGAAAACTTATGTACCAAATTCCAAGATATACTATTTTGGAAGGAAAATTGTACAGAAGGGGGTACTCTATACCATTACTTCAATGTGTAACTCCTCCCGAGGAAAAATATATTTTGGAAGAAATCCATGAAGGATTTTGTGGAGATCACACTGAGGGGCATAGCTTGTCAAAAAAGGTGATTAGGCAGGGGTACTTCTGGCCAACAGTTAAGGCAGACTCGTTCAAGAACGTAAAACGTTGTGATAAATGTCAACGGTTTTCCTCAATACCAAGAGCTCCACCCACCGAGTTTACCATGATGAGCTCCCCATGGCCATTCGCGATATGGGGAATGACCTCATAGGCTCCTTGCCATCTGGAAAAGGTGGAGTAAGGTATGTTGTAGTCGCGGTGGATTATTTCACAAAATGGATCGAAGCTAAACCCTTGGCCACCATTACCTCGAAGAAAATCCTAGATTTTGTTGTAAAAAACATCATCAGTGGATATGGGATGCCCAAGAAAATAGTATCAGATAATGGGACCCAGTTCGACAGTGATTTGTTTACACATTTTTGCGAAAAGAACGGGATAATAAAGAGTTTTTCCTCCGTGGCCCATCCCCAGGCAAAGGGCCGGGTCAAAGCAATCAATAAAACCTTGAAGGGCTCCATGAAGAAAATGTTAGAAGAAGCAAAATGGAGATGGCTAGAAGAGCTGCCTCAAGTTTTGTGCGCTTATAGACACACGACAAAAACTTCAACCGGGCATACCCCCTTCTCCCTAGCTTATGGATGTGAGGCCATGTTGCCTATCGAGGTTAAAACCCCAACTATAAGGCATGATACATATGATCAGGCCTCGAACCAATCCCAGCTAGAAGAAATTCTGGACTTCATTCAAGAAAGACGAGACGAAGCCTAGTTGAAAAATGATGCATACCAGCAATGGGCTACGAGATATTTTAACAAGAAGGTCCGAGATAGGAAATTTGGATTGGGAGACTTGGTGCTGAGGCATGTGTTTTTGGCCACGTGAGACCCATCAGCTGGGGTACTTAGACTTAATTAGGAGGGACCCTATCAAATCGAGTCCATAATTCGACCAGGAGTATATAAGCTTGTGAGGCTAAATGGAGAATTGGTTCTGCGAGCTTGGGATGGTGAACATCTACGACCTTATTATCAGTAATGTAGGAATGGTGTTTTCATTTTAACCAAGCATGTAATCGATTTTTTGTTTTTTATCAATAAAGTATTGAATTTCGTTCAAAAGTTATATTTTTTATTGTTATACTTTTTTGCAAACCCTCAAAATTTAATAACCTAAGATTGTCGTCATGGGATATTAAGGGGGCATATGTGGTATACAATCATACCATAGGCTTGAAAAAATATAACATAAATAAAAATTAACTCAAATGGCAATGTCTAGATTATTAACCCGACATGAAAATCAATAAGTGTATGGATCATTAACCAAACACGCGACCTAAAATTTTCTGGATTATTAACCCGACATGAAAAAGTAATAAGTCTATGGATCATGAACCAAACACACGAGCTAAACAAGTCTGGAACAAACCAGCAAAACCTAACCGACGGTAAAAAAGTTGGAATTCTAGATAAACCAACTGTAAACTAAGTCAAAACTATGACTGAAAACTTTTGCAAACAATTTTCCACCTCGCAATCTCAAGATCATACTCGAGGATGAGGAAAAGTAACTGGAAAAGAAAAATATAACTAGACTAAAAAGGTTACATGCCAATTAAGTACTTTCCAAGTACATGGTAAAAGGAAAGTTCGACCTTGACAAAAACGAAGTCGAACTTGGATATTTTAAATAAACTGTGCATGAATGCATTGAAATTCAAACTTTAATCCAATATATATTTGTACGAATAAACAAGTATAAAAGCAAGTCCTTAATAATGGCATGCCTGAAATATTTCAATCCATAAATGTATTGCATAATATTAAGGCAAAAAGCTGAGTGTTAAACAAAGTGCATAACGATTTTCGAGCCAGAAAATTGAGAGCATATAATTTAGTATTGGTATAAAGTCATTAAATAACTCTAAATCGAGTTGTAAATTGTCACTGCCCCGAGGGCATAAAAATAAAAAATTATAATTACGAAAAATTACTAGAATGGGTCACAGCCCATGATCTTGGCCTCAAGACTTAATTGTCTCTCCAGCTGCAGCCCCTGAAGCCTATGTTGTCTCCTCAGCCTCGATCCTTGCCTCTTTTTCCTCAAGTCAAGCCTGTCATTTGGCGATGAATTCGGTCTCTAGGTTGGCTAGGAAACTGGTGTCAAGGTCAGGATTGTTCGCCCAAATCCGATACATCATAATGTCTACGATGCGATCTTTTTTAGTCTTAAACTCCTCATGAAGAAAAGCCTTCTCACCTTCAATAACTCCGAAGGTCATCTTTTTTTCCTCTTCCATCTTGGCATTGAGTCCCTGAATCTCCTTGATCTCAGAGTTCCTAGCCTCGATCTCCTTCAAGGTCGCCTCTAGTGTCGATTCAAGTTCAAGGGATCTTCTGGACCTCTTTTAAAGTGGCCTCCAACCTCGACTCGAGCTCAAAAACCTTATGAATGGTCGTGTCCTTTGCCGCCACCTTCAGCTTCGCTACTTTAAGTTTGTCCTTGAGCTTCAGCTGGGCGTTTCTAGCCTCCTGCGCAAGCACCCTGCTCGCAGTAACATCATTATTCAACATGAATTTGTGTTGAACGAAGGATACAAATGCCTACACACAAAAACAAACATAGGTTGGCAAAACACAACATAAGTTAGTACAGAATAACAAGGATAACAAGGGTAAAGCAAAAATAACTAACCGAGGAGAGAAGCTTGCCACCCTTGTCAAAAATAGTGTTGGCATCTTGGTAGGAGGTTAGAAAATCCCATTGGGGGGCCCCAAGGTGGCTAAGACTTTGACCCACACGAGTCAAAGCATCAGAGCCTAGGTTGACTTCGTGAGTTCCAGCTGCACTATCGATCACGAACTCGGGTACATGAGTTGAGATCAATAAGAAGCGCTCCCGCATAGGAGCCTGGCCCTTTCTCGCTGGGCTGCAGGGTTTCTCTGGATCGGTTGGACAACATAAGAAGGCAGAATAGTGGGAGGCGCCACAGGCTCGGTAGCTTTATACGGTCTGACCTGAGAGGTGGGTTCGGCTGCATGACTCGAATCCTGAGGAGCTAAGGCCGAAGGAACCACCTCGGTCTTTCTTGGTATCCTGGATGGGAAACCTCCTTTCTGCGAGGCTCTTTAGCAATTACTTGCCTTCAAGGGCATAGGCCTGTTGAGCACATTGTCTAGATCTGAGTCCGTGTCACCTGAAAAACATAAAGATTTTACATGAGTAATTGAACAGGGGTTATTAAAAGAAACAAGACTCAAGGATAATGGAAACCTAACTGGAACTCTCGGCCAAGCTTGAGCTCGGAGACCAAGAAATTCCCCTATCTTCGGACGACTCCAGGGGAGTCTCCTCTCTATAGGTGGGGGATAGTCTCAAAAATTCCCTATAATAATTGGTCCCATATTGAATGTCTACCCCATCCCAGACTTCATTTAAACTATACATGGTCTGGTACTGCCCTAACCAACTATTGAACCTACAGACTCGAAGGTCCACCCTTGACCACGCTAAGAAAATTTCTAGGGTCTTCGCACATGATGATCATGCCAGGCTTGTGTTTAAGAATTGACAGAGACCACATGGAGTGGTCTAACACAACTTTACCTCCATCAGTTGAGCTCGTTGAGGCCTCGTCATTAGCTTAATTTCCCGAGATGGCTCGATCATGATGACGAGTGGCAGAGGCACGGAATTGCGAGCCCAAGGTCCTCCTTCTCGAAGGAAGCTTAGCCTTGGGGATTGGAACATCTTCCCACCTTCGGTATTTTTGAATCCCCGAGTCATCGGTGGATTTTTCTTCGCCTAAAAGGCTGCAAGCTTGGAGCTTGTCTTCATAGAGAAGGCAGGTCGAGGACCTTCGACCATAAGGAAGCTGGAGAATGGATACCTTGTTTTCCATCATAGCTTTTGATGGAGTGGGGCGGTGGAAGTTGGTTGCAAACAAGAACAGTGTGAATATTTCAAGCTTAACTGTTCAATGAAAATTGGATAAAATTGTGTTGAAATACTTATGGATACGTTGGAAGGAATAAAAACGGGAAGGAGCAAGCCCATCCATCCAGAAGAATGTGATATTGAAGTTTGGAGGATGGTTTGGGATATCCTCGAATAGCCGTTTCTCCTTTGGATAGCTCGATAAGTAATAGAAGTTGTCTTCTCCACGAGCTCGAGAAGGGTTACTCTTGAGACAGAAGAGATATAATATATCTGGTGCCAAAGGCCTTTCCCTTTTCATCTCATGGTACAACGACCTGAGGGTTGACAAGACCCTAAAAGAGTTGGTCTGGAGCTTGAAGAGGGCGAGCCCAACGAAGTCCAAGAAATCCTTGAAGTATGCCTTCAAGTGTAGTAGAGCCCCAATCCTCTTATGCTCGCGGCTCCAGGCGGCGAGCTTGATTTTATGGTCCGGATTTCCATCTCTCAGGGTGTAGCAACTTCGTTCATTCTAGGTCGTCGAACGACACATCAATGTACCAGAGAGTTTAAGGCCATGATAGGCTAGCAGCTCGGATATATGGCTGGTGGACGTGACCGAGCTCCAGTAGTGCTCAACCTCGAAAAATTCCTCCTTCGAGGTGGGGACTGAAAGAATTTGGGAGGTGGATGGACAAGATGAAGAGTCCTCCATTATGGTAAATGATAGGGCACCAGGTGGAAAGGCTACTGTGACTTTGAGCTTATGGTCCAAGCGAATGGGCCAGATCTCGGGGCCTAGGTCAGGATAAGCTGCCACTCGGAGTCTCTTCCTTTTTTTCTCTTCAACTTCGTCTATCTGACGTCGAAAGCGATCTTGTATATCTTCTTGCTCACATCATTCTTTGCACTTGTGGATCAGTCGCTGATTTCGGGTAGAAGGTGATTCAGAACTGGGTGTTGATGGGTGATAAGGGATAGCGAACTCGGCCCCCCACCGATTCTCAGAGTACTGCAACATGTAACAAGGAAGAAAAAGGTGAGGGCCCATCATATAGAAAATCATAAGGAAAGTATAATTTTGATAACTCTAGCTCGAAAAGCTCGAGATAACAAGATTTCCTCAATCGAGACTGAAGGCTTGAAAGGGCGAGATTAACTCGGATGTCATCCACGAACTATTGTGAAGTTTGGGCATCTAGGATGCACCCACGCGAGAGTGGAGAGGTTAATACTAGTTTAAAAGAGTCCCATATTTTCAGGGAAAAAGTTAGCAGTTACTCAAAAATGTGAGATTTTTGGGATTCGTGCGTTTAGAACCCTAAACCAAAACCCTATTTATTAAGCTACATGAAACCCCCCATTACCAGAAAAAAAAACTCCATTTTTACATTTTTCTACTATAAATCTTTTTTGGTCTAAACTGTGATTTTAACTACACCAAATCTACTTGGATCAAAGGCTTTCCTAGTGCCAAAGTGAAGCCTTAAAAAACTGGTAAAAACCAGTGAAGGTATTCTCACAAACAGAAGGAACATGTAAAAAAGTATATATACCAAAGAAAGAGAATCAAGAACAGAAACTTACACAAAGTTTTCCGTGGATATGATGAGATCGCCGACTGAAGGAGCGGTTGCAAGAACGATTTCACGGAGTCGAAAGTACTGGAGTTACTTTGTTTCTTCGGTTTAGAGAACATGCAAAGGAAAAAAAAGGCTTTGGTTCATTTTTATTTTCTTTGAAAGTTGAAATAAGAGTGAAGAAGAAGAAGAAGAAGAAATGGTATATATATAAACGTCCAAGTGGGATATCAAAGGTCGAATGGATCTAGACCTTTGGTTTGGGTTGAGAAATGATCCGACGGATGGGGTTTAGTTATAACATTGGCAGCAAAAAAGGGATATATGAAAGGACGTGGGCAGAGATAGGAGTACTTGAGTACTCTGGGTGTGTAATCCCTGAGTGACGCGTGTCCATACTTGAGTGTGGTAGGTGTCACGTTTTTTGAAAGGATAAGTTCAAAAGTTTCATTCTCATAGGATTCGAACCAACACTTTTGAGGGGGCAAAATGTTACACCCAAATTTCGAAATCGTCATAAATGAACCTTGAAATGTAGACTCGTAATGTGTAAGCTCGAAAATGTTGAGTAAGGATTTAACACTTGTATAAATTGACATGTTTCCTGATTTGTTCCAATCGGCGACTGAGCACCAATTAAGGAAGTTCAAGCTTAGGCATCAAGCTCGAAAGGATGGATCTTCTCCGAAGTCTGAGTGCAATTCGAACCTTGGTATAGCTTTCTCTTTCCCTGGTTGTTTTTGAACAGGTACAAAGGTACTCATGACACATACTACCTTCAGGAAAATGTACATTCAAAGACTCACTTCGTGAGGAAGTGAGCATTCATCAAAGGGGAAGAAGGGATTTTTGAATTTTGTGGATTTACAAAGATTTGATTAATAGAGTGAATACTTTCAGATTGCGACAAATAATTAGAGGGAGTCCATGTTTTCTTAAGTCAAGTCTATTGTATTTGTGATACTTTATCAATCAATCTTTTTCTCTGGGTTTGCACCCCGTGGACTAGTAGTATTCACAAGAATACTGAAACAACTTAAAAATCATTGTGTGTCATTTTTACCTTTCAGTTCTTGTTTTTCTATTCTGTGTATATTCTGATTAATTAGAATCTAGTTCTGATTGATCATAATATTGTTCTGTCAAACACATTTTCTGAACCTTTTCTTAATCAAACATGATTAACATTAAAAGTTTGTAATATCTAAAAAATGGAATTTTCAATTGGTATCAGAGTGAGAGTAGTTCACTAAACTCTTAGTGGGATCTTGGTGTTTTTAGTTATGTATATATATTTGTGTTTGTGCATCATGTCATTCTTTGCAGAAGGTACCTCGACCACCTTTGCTGAATGATTCTAACTATCCTTACTGGAAGGTTAGAATGAGAGCCTTCTTAAAATCACAAGATGAAAAGGCATGGAGAGCCATCCTAACTGGATGAATAGGTCTGACTGAGATCGATGAAAAAATAGGTGAGTCAAAATTAAAATCTGAACTAACCTGGACTACTGTAGATGATTTTTTGTCTAGCTACAATAACAAGGCTTTACACGCCTTGTTCAATGGTGTTGGATAAGGGTATATCAAACTTATATCCTCCTGTGAATCAGCCAAAGATGCTTGATAATTTCTTCAAACACAATTTGAAGGAACAACAGATGTCAAGCGATCCAGACTTATAATGTTACAAACAAAATTTGAAAATCTCAGGATGTTTGAGGCTGAAACCTTGACTGAATTCTATGAAAAGTTGTTTGATATTTCTAATGAATTTTTTTCCTTGGGTGAAAAATTAGAAGAATCTATTTTGGTACAAAAAAAATTTCGTTTCTTACCTGACAGGTTTAGCACAAAATTGACCGCTATGGAAGAGTCCAAAGATTTGAATACTATGAAAGTAGAAGAGCTAATGGGCTCTTCAAGAACCTTTGAGCTCAATCAATAGAATAGGGAAAAAGGGAAACTAGCCAAGGGAAAGGAGAAAGAAAAAGAAAAATCCATAGCCTTGAAAAGTTCTGAGCAGTCTTTCACAGTGGAAGAAGAAGAAAGTGACTTGGCCATCCTTACTAAAAAAATTCAAAAATGTATGAAAAAGTTGGGTGACAAAAAGAACTTTTCAAAAGGTAATTGTTTCTCTAAACCGTCTCTCTCCAATAAAAAGGGGATCCAATGCAGGGAATGTGAAGGCTATGGTCACATCCAAGCTGAATGTGCAAATACCTTAAAGAAAAATGAAAAGAGTTTTAATACCACTTGGAGTGATAGTGAATCAGACAGTTATAATGAGAAAGGTGATAGTATGGCATTAACTTCTATTGTTTCAAACTTACCACATTTTTTGCAGGAAAAAGAGAAACTTGTATGTTTAAACAATTCTGTTAAGACAAACACAGGTTCAGATGCTGTTGTGGATATTACTGATGATATCAATTCTGATTTTGATGAATCAGACATTAATGAAGATTCTCTTGAAGAATCTTACAAAAAGATGTATGGTGAGTGGATGAAAGTATGTAATGTTAATCTATCCAATGCAAAAATCATAAAATCTCTTACTGGTAGAAACAATGAACTTGAATCTAATGCTAAAGATTTTGAGTCAAGGATTTCTGTCAAAAATAGTGAGATTGACAGATTGAGAAAATAACTTGATCTCATCAAGAAAAATGAAAAAAAAAATGCTCAATCCTGGATCCACTATCTTTGAAGAAGTTCAAAAGGCAGATCAACGAAATCATGCAGGGCTCGGATCAACAGGTGGACAAGAAAAAGGAAAAACTATGTTTGTAGCAAGTACCTCAAATGATCCTACAACCCAGGGTTCTGATCCTGCTACATCACATTCTGAACTTTATGGGAAATCAGGTAAGAATCTTGAACCTTGGAATCAAAGATTTATTCATTTTTGTCATTTCTGTGGAATAAGAGGTCACATTCGACCAAAATATTTTGCATTAATGAATCTTCGAAAGACAAATTACTTTCATCATAACAAACCTATCAAAGTGCAAAAGAAATTTGCTCCTAAGAAAACATGGGTTAAAAAGGTTGAAAATAAGTGTATGGGTGATTTTACGTGTCATAGAATACATACCTATAGCTTATGGTACTTTGACAGTGGGTGTTCTAGGCACATGACAGGTAATAAAGATTGTCTTATAAACATTAAAACTGCTAATGATGGTACTGCTACTTTCGGTGATGGAATGGTCGATAAAGTTATTGGAAAATGTACCCTAAATCTTGAAGGGTTACCAAAATTAAAAAATGTGCTTCTTGTTAATGGACTGAAAGCTAATTTGCTTAGCATCAGTCAAATTTGTGATAAGGGATTTACTGTTAACTTCTCATGTGATGATTGTTGTGTAATTGATCAAAATAGAAATTGTGTACTAAAATGAATTAGATCAATTGGCAATTGTTATACTCTTTCCCAATCTTTAACATGTCACAGAGTTATGATGAATTCCACAGATCTATGACATAAAAAACTTGGTCACATCAACTTTAAACATCTGAAAAAGTTTTCAAATACAAGTTTTGTTTGTGGATTGCCCAAATTGGGAAAAGAATCCTCAAGTAAATGTGAACCATGTCAATTAGGCAAACAATTGAAAATCACTCACAAAGGTATTTCTGATATAAACACAACCAAAGTTCTTGAATTGCTTCATTTGGATCTTATGGATCCAATTTAGGTGGAAAGTTTAAATGGTAAAAGATACATTTTTCCCTGTTTGGACGATTTCTCACGATTTACTTTGGGTTAATTTCTTGAGAGAAAAATCTGATATTTTTTAAGCTTTTAAAACCTTATGTATTAAACTAAAGGTTGAAAAAGATTGTAACATTGGAAAAATTATCAGAATTCAAAGTGATCATGGAAAAGAGTTTGAAAATAATGTTTATGATGAATTCTGTAAATCTTGTGGTATTTCTCATGAATTTTCAGCTCCCAAAACTCCTAAACAAAATGGAGTTGTCGAAAGGAAAAATTGTACTTTACAAAAGATGGCAAGAATAATGTTAAATAGCAAAAATGTTGTCAAAAAGGCTTTGGGCAGAAGCTATTAACACCTCTTGCTATATTATGAGTATTCCTTCGAACTGAAACCTCACAAACACCTTATGAAATTTGGAAAGGAAAAAGACCAAGTGTAAGTTACTTTCATGTTTTTGGTAGTATGTGCTTCATTTTGCGTGATCATGAAAATATTGGTAAACTTGATGCTAAAAGCGATGTTTGTGTTTTTCTTGGTTATTCCTTGAATAATAGAGCCTATCGTGTTTATAACATGAGAACTCAAACTATCATGGATTCTACTAATGTTGTTGTGGATGATGAAAAAGATTTTGCAGATTTCTCAGTAGAGCCTGAAATTGACAGATTCATTGAAAATGTTACTGATGACTCAAGTGGGCAACCTGATGGTTCAACACTTAAGGCAGAGGAAACAGAAGCTGAGTCTGATGAAACAATTCAAGTAACTAATGAAACTATTTCAGCTATTAATGAGACAGAAGACTTAGTTATTATCTCATACTCCATTCGAAAAGAACCCTCAACTAGGGTAAAGAAGAATCATTCATTAGAAATTATTCTGGGTAACTTGGATGATAGCTTGATCACAAGAAGAAGGTACATAAATCTTGTTCAATTTGCTTGTTTTACTTCTTCTTCTGAACCAAAAAATATCAAAGAAGCCTTGATAGATGAATCCTGGATCAAGGAAATGCAAGAAGAGCTTGAGCAATTCTCAAGAAATGAGGTGTGGACCCTTGTGCCGAGGCCTGATCATGCGAATGTAATTGGAACAAAATGGATATTTAATAATAAAAGTGATGAGTTTGGCACCATTTTCATAAACAAAGCTAGGTTAGTGGCACAAGGGTACACTCAAGTCGAAGGAATTAACTTTGATGAAACATTTGCTCCAGTTGCTCGTCTTGAATCTATTAGATTGTTATTAGTAATTCCTTGCTTCATGAAATTCAAATTACACCAAATGGATGTAAAATATGTGTTCCTAAATGGAATCTTGAATGAAGAAGCTTTTGTTGAACAACATAAGGGTTTCGAAGATTCTCATTTTCCAAATAATGTGTACAAATTAAAGGCTCTCTATGGACTGAAGCAAGCTCCACATGCATGGTACAAAAGATTGACACATTTTTTGGTGTCTCATGGGTATCGAAGATGTGGAGTAGATAAAACACTTTTCATTAAACATATCAAGAAAGATATAATAATAGCTCAAATATATATTGATGATATTGTGTTTGGTTCGACATCTAACTCTGAAGTGCAAGAATTTGTTCATCAAATGAAGGATGAATTTGAGATGAGTATGGTGGGTGAATTAACTTATTTTTTAGGTTTGCAGATTAAACAATCAGAAGATGGGACATATATTTTTCAAAGCAAATACACAAAATATCTTGTTAGAAAAATTGGTCTTGAATCTGCAAAATTCACCAAAACACCAATGGGCACAACTGTCAAATTGACTAAGGATGATCAAGGAATCAAAGCAGTCCCACATTGTACAAAGTATGACTGGGAGTCATCTCTATCTCACAACAAGTCGGCCTGACATTTATTACAGTGTGGGGGTTTGTGTAAGGTACCAGGGAAATCCAATGGAGTCTCATGTAGCAGCCGTAAAAAGAATAATTCGCTATGTACACAATACACAAGAGTATGGTATTTAGTACTCTAAAGAGACTAATCCTAACTTGGTATGCTTTAGTGATGCTGATTTGGCAGGCAACTCTGATTATAGGAAAAGCACGAGTGGATGATGTTTTTATTTGGGCAACAACTTAGTATCCTCGCTAAGCAAAAAGCAAAATTCTATCTCTCTTTCCACCGCGAAAGCATAATACATTGATGCAGGAAGCTATTGTGCTCAACTATTGTGGATGAAACAAATGCTGATTGACAATGGATTTGAAATGGAAAGTCTAATCATATACTGTGACAATACTAGTTCAATAAACATATCAAAAAATCATGTCCAACACTCAAGCACAAAACACATTGATATAAAACACCACTTTATTAGAGATCTTGTTGAAAATAAAACTGTGGTATTAGAATATATTGAGCAGAAAAATAGATTGTTGATATCTTCACAAAAGCTCTTGACCCAGCTCGGTTTGATTCCCTCAGGAAATTCTTGGGGGTTTGTGTTATTTAAATTCTCTTGGCATTATTGTTGCTTCCATATCTACGTAATTCATGATATGTTTTTGTTTAATTTTTTGTTAGCCATCAATCAATGCATAGTTTTCACAAGGAGAATTTATTATGTTTGATCAAACTTGCTTTGTGATGTTGCATAATCTCTGGCTTAGAATAATTTCGGGAACCTCATCAGTATATTCGGATGAATTAATTTGGGTAAAGAAAAATGAGCATTTTATGTTAATTAAGGTTATTTTATCAGGCTCTATTTTGGAATAGAGCTACATACACTGATGTGTGAAAGCCAACCTTGAGTAAGATGGAACCATGTAACTAGAAATTATGTGGAGGATACACTACCATTGAAAAGGGCTACCATCAGTATAGTGTGATAGTGTCCATAATGGTTACAAAAAAAAAGGTTGTAACAGCCAAAAAAGGGCAATGATCCCTCAGAAAAAGGCAAATTCAAGAAAGCCATAAAGGGACAATGTGCTCTTGCTTTCACTACACACACTAATGTCTCATAAATATAACAAAATTTGTCTCATACCCATGTTAATTTCCTCTAATATACTAAGTGACTGATCCTGACTATTCAGATCCTGATTCTGTACCATCACAAGACAGATTGTTTTAATAATTTATTCTCCCACTTGAAACATATTTCGTTGATTTTTTGTTAACAAATTCTTCTTTGAAAAATAGATCATTCCATTAATCTCGTGGTGATTGGTAGCTGGCTTTAATTTGAAATTTTTTATGAATATTTAAAAAAACAAAAAAACAAAAAAAGGGGGGAATTTTTTTCCAACCGTGTCTTAATCTTTTGTGATTTGTCTCAATATTTTCTGGATATATAATATCCTGATCTCTCTAATTAATTGATGATTCTTGGTCATTTGTATGTGTTTAAAAAGGAAAGAGGATATTTTGATTTTATGGTTCTTACCATTTATATTGTTCACATTTTATTTTGGTTTCCATTTTTTTCTTTTCCTTTCCTATAAACTCCTCCTCATTGTGATTGCTTCTTCAGTCTTACCCCGAAACACTCCTCTTTAGTTTCATTTTGTTTCTCTCAAAAACAAGAAAAATGGCTCGCACCAAACACTCCAATCCTCCCAAAGCCAAGAAACCTTCAAAAAAACTCCACCTGAGAACCCCACTTACTTGTCATCCGCCTTCGTACCTCTGTCCACTCCACCAACCACCCGGCGCAAAACCCTCGCATGCAAGTCCACTTTTCCTGTCAACTTTGGGAAACCGTTCGAAATCCCATCTGTCATGCCTCTGTCAAAGAATGCCACAAGTTCGTCCTCTGCAACAACTGCACCCTTGGCCTCTGCAAGTCCTAAATTGCTCTCTTCAAAATCAGCTGACGAGGCTATCAGATCCTCGAACCCACCTGCTAGTGACCAAGTAAGACCTCCTCATTCCCTATCTGTTGTGACTAAATCTGTTGAATATGCTCCTGCAACACTATCATCTCCATTAGCAATCTTACTCACCAATATGCGGTTTTAATGAGGTTTGCACTTTCTAATTGGTTGCCTTCTTCTAATCCTGCTATTGTATCCCAAGATCTTGCTATATTTCTATTTAAAATTGTAACAGGAGTGCTGGCTGATCTTGCTTCCCTCATTATGGAGCAAATTATCTCTTTTCGAAGGCAAATTATCTCTTTTTGAAGGGGTAAAAAGAAAGGCTATGATTTTATCTTCCCTCAACTGATCTACAAAGTTCTAGCCACTTAGAAGGAAGTCATTCTTCCTCATGTGTTAGTTGAAGTTCCATCTCATAGACGAAAAGGGGGGAGAGATAAGTTGCTTTGTTTGTTTAAAATTCATGTTGTTTTTACCAACTCTGGATCCTTTGTTTCATGGGGAGTTTGCTTTGTTTTATTTACAACTATTAGACTATATTTAATTATAGGCATTTCCTTGAACTCTCTAATAGTGTTGTTGCATTGCAGGATTTAACACATGTGTTATTTTTGTCTCTTAAAAAGCCAAAGGGGAAAGTTATAAAATCCTCTTCAATTGGAAAATTAAGAGACAAAAATATTTCAAATATTTTCCTTCTTTTTCTATGATAAAAACGTGTAGGTGAGTTGAATTTTATTGGTATATTCAAGCTAGAAAAATCTTGGTTAATTCCTTTTAATTCTTCATTATTTTAAATGGGTAAATCTCCAAAAAAAAAAAGGAAAGTTTTTGATAAAAATATTTCAGCTTGATCTCTGTTATTTTATTCCTAAGTTTCAAGGATAAGATATTATTCAGGTGATTCTAATCTTGGTCTCCATGAAAATGAACCTAGACTTAATTATGTCCTGGAACGTTTAAATCCTGAAACATCAAGATCAAGTCTGCGTTGACAAAATCTTTATTTGATCTTGTAGGATTTGTGCTAAATGAAATTCTTAAAGATTTCAAATATTCTCATTAAATATTTGATATCTTTAGAAACTGGCAGAAAAGCTTTTTTCTCATCTATAAAAAGGAGACCATTTGCCTTGGAAATCACACCTCTTCTATTCTCTTTTTTTCAATAGATATCTTGTGCGAGAAGAGTTGTTGTTTTGATGTTTCTTTGAAAGGAAAGCCTTGGTATAGCTTTCTCTTTCACTAGTTGTTTTTGAACAGGTACAAAGGTAATCATGACACATACTGCCTTTGGGAGAAGGTACATTCAAAGACTCACTTTCAGGAGGAAGTGAGCATTCATAAAAGGGGAAGAAGGGATTTCAGACATTTGGTGGATTTACAAAGATTGGATTAATAGAGTGAATACTTTCAGATTGCAGCAAATAATTAGAGGGAGTCTATGTTTGCTTAAGTCAACTCTATTGTATTTGTGATACTTTATTAATCAATATTTTTCTCTGGGTTTGTACCCTGTGGACTAGTAGTATTCGCAAGAATACTGAAACCACATAAAAATCACTATGTGTCATTTGTATCTTTTAGTTCTTGCTTTTCTATTCTGTATATATTCTGATTAATCAGAATCAAGTTTTGATTGATCAGAATATTGTTCTTTCAAACACATTTTCTTAACCTTTTCTTAATCAAACATGATTAACATTAAAAGTTGGTAATATCTAAAAATTGAAATTTTCAATAATTTTGGAAAAACATGCATCATTTGCGGAAAACATCCTACTTTCATTTAGTTAAAAGACCCAAAAATTTGTATAAAAAAAACTTTAAATTACTTACTTAGTTTAGAAGCATGCACGTGCTTAAAATATGATTACAGTATATGAAACTTTAAAACAACTTAAACATAAACGACATAAAGTTTTTACATAAATTAAAACTTGACAAAAGCGTAGTGACTTCCAGAGTTGGGCCACATGTACATTCTGCATGAAAGACTCCAGCTCTCACTGATCTGTCTTGCCGTTTTCCTTACCTACAATATGAAACAACTAGGTAAGTGAAACGCTTAGTAAGAATAACTTAACATACATAGCATAAAGAAGACAAACCAGAATCCCTAATAGTGATCATACAAATATTCAACCATAAATAGGGTTTCGGAAAGATCGAACCCTAACATACAATTCAAGAATGTGTGAACGTCCTGGCAACTTATGGTCATGCTTAATAACCATATTTCGTAACTAAGTAGACCTGCACGCAGAAAATCCCAGAGCAAGTATATATAAGATATAAATGCATAACACCATTCTATAATGGCTACAAAAAATCACTGAAGAGCTACAAAAATATAATGAGGTGTTCAGACACCTCTTAGATCACAACCACTAAATTCACCAGGTACTTACTATCTGTTTAAACAATTCATTGGCTGACCGCACTTCCCCTTACCACGGTCACGAGCTCAAGTGTCAGCATTACATAGTATTCACTTGATTTACAATAGTGTGGTCCCAGTACACACACTGGATTTCACAATAATACAAAAACTAATCATCCAGGTAGCTAGCCAAATTCACATATCAATAATCCATTCACACACAAACCAGACTCCTCCCTGAGTACCCCGGTTACAAATCAACAGACATTCGACCGTGCTTCCCCATACCCTTGTCCATAGTCCATAGTCAATCGAACGTGTTTCCCCTACCCCTGTCACAAATCAACAGACATTCGATCGTGTTTCCCCCTACCCCGGTCATCAGCTTGAATATCAGTTATATCTAGTAATCACTAGATTTCATTGGAACATTCTGTACACTTAATAGTACCCCCTAGCCATTACTAATTCGTCCCTTAATCAATCTAGTGTAAGGAACTATAACAAACAATACACTAACATGTTTCATGTTGTAGCCAACAAGGTCAAGATTAACTTACTTAACTTACTCAACACAAACACGTATACTTAAAATACACCGGTTACTAAGACTCCTAGAGGAATTCAACATACTTTCATAATCTTATTAGTTTGATTTCAGAATCATCTTACATACATGTGTCACAGAGTTTAATCGGACTCTTATGTCACGGGTTTTAAGCCGGACGTCTTATTTATATCGATGACCAATCGAGCTTATTTACCAAGTCACCAGGGGCATCCATCGCATGCTTGCTTACTTATCGGGAGATACCTAGTTCTTACTTACTTGATACCGGTAGCTATCCAGGTGTCATAATCATCGCTGCTTCCCTTACTTATGAGTATGTGAACCCCCCCTTAGGACAACGGTCTTGAGTAACATTGTAGAACTAGTTTTCAACTGTGTACTTAAGTCTTAAATTAAAAATAGTCATGTCATGTTGTAGCCAAACATTCATAAGTTGTCTTACCAGTTGTCCTTAGCAGATAAGTGAGATTCCTGAGTCCAGAAATGAGTTTCCCCGTGCAAATAACACTGTAATGGAATTCATACAGTGACTTAGATTAATTATGGCATTTGATTAATTATGTTTATGTCTTTAAGTGGAGTGATTATGGATGAACTTAACAAATTTTCAATACTTTAAAAGTATTTGTTCTTAAATCTTTAAGCTTAAACTAAACCCTTGAATTTATAGCCTTATCACATTGTTCATAACACGCCTACAAATAATTGTGTCAGAAATTTGGAAATAAATTCTCAATTGCATAAAGAGACAACATTCTTAAGCCTAAAGAAAACTTTCATTACTGCTTTCTTATTTTCCTTATAAAAAAAAAGTGTTAAACACTATCTCCCGCTTCATTAAAATTGTAAAGGAAAACATTATGAAATTAGAATTACCAAGTTTGAAAAATAGCTTTTTATTTTATTAATCTTGTAATTTAAAATGGGTTATTTTTCAGTAAATTAAGAAACCCATAAATTTTATTATTCAAAAAGATTTTATTTTCTCAATTAATCAAATAAACAAATTTTAGCCCAAAGTGATAATTATTGTTGTGAAAAGAAATAAAGTCATATCTCACACAAGAGTACTATCTTAAGATTTTTCAATAAAATATAAAATCTCATTATATTTTAAGCCATTTAAATCTTAACCCTTAATCCATAGAAAGTTATCTTATATTTACCTTAAGAAAAAGAAACATGATTTGACTAGTGAATTATGACTTAAAGTTTAAAAACCAAATATGTCCAAAACATAACTTGATTTGACAACCTTTTTAGAAAAATTTAAACTCACAATCTATGGAGTATTTCTTAGTCAACTCTTGAAGGACTTTTAAATAATATAAAAAGAGTCTAAATAAATAAAACCAGCTAAAAATGTTGATTTTAAACCTGCCAAAACGTTGTTCAAACATGCACTCTTCACGCTATCAGTTTTTCACTCCAGCTTGCATATCAATCATAAAAAACTTATAACTTGACCTAGACATAATGTTTTTGAGTGTTTCAAAATTCTAAAATCAATTAGTCTTCCTAAATAATGAAATGATGAAAGTCCCACTTGAAAATTTGATCAATAATCTAGTGTTTGGCCTGTTGGAAGCCACTGTAACAACACCATCTTGGTAGCAAACAGATTTGAGCATCTAAGTTATAAAACTCATAACTCCCAAAATATAGTGAATATTTAAAAAATGTTTAATAGGTTTAATATTAAATATACCAAGAATTTCAAGTTAAAATTTAAGCCACAAATAATTAGTTTAACTCATTCAAATCGTTGCTTAAAGTCTCCATATTAAAACTTCCAGTCAACATTTCAAATTGCACATGCAATCCCAAAATGCTCATTCCTTGAGTTATACAAAATGTTTTTCAGTGGTTCAAAATCCTAAACTTATGTACTCTTACCATATTTAACGGTGGTGAAAACCTTTTATTTTAGAAAAGATTGTAAAATTAGGGTTTGACTCGTTGGAAGTCAACCATAAAATCCGGCAGCAACAAATTTTTATAAACTTCCTATGGAAACTTTGGATTTCCACTAAAAGATCAACAAAGCACACATGCATGCATCATTTAATGCTATCAAACACCTTATTGTTTGTAGGTTTTTTATTCTCTTTGGTCCTTGAGATTTTTGAACCACTCCTCTATCCTCTTAGCACCTTAACACTCATCCCAAACTCTCCATGATCAGATTCAAACCAATCTTAGAATAAAGAAGGAAATAGAGAGATTTTGAAACCCTAAAGCTTACCTTGAAATCTTAGAATAAGGCTTGCATGCACAAGCTTTTAGCTCCTCTTCCTACTTGAAATTGATTCCTACTCCTTCAACATACATGATCTGAGTTAGATAGAGTTCCAACTCAAAATAACAAAATGAGAAAGCACCCAAGGGTGGTCGGCCAAGAGAAGGGAAGAAGAGCAAGAAATGTTCATGAGAACTTACCTTTTTGATGAGCTCAAGCTTGGAGGTACTCTAATGAAGTTCTTATGAGGGAAGAGAGAGAGAGAAATTTATTTTTTAGATTTTCAAGTGAGATGGGAGAGCTTTCTTGCTGAAATGGTGAAGAGAAAGAAGAAGAAGAAGAAAAAAATGAAAGAGGATAGAGAGAGGGGGCTAGGCGTGTAGAGAGGAAAAGAGAGAGGGAGAATGAGTTGTTGGTTTTCCTCGTAGCTAGTTTAATGTAAGACTCGAAGTGACAATAGTAATATGATGACTCTCTTGCCACTCACATGCCAGCCAAACCCTTTAAATGACACTTATGCCCCTATTTTCTTTTATTTTTTCAAATAAAGCTACTTATTCACTAAGGCTAGAATGATACTTTTATAAAAATGTAATTTCCTATAGTTTTCAACTAAAGGAACTTAGGATTTATAATTTAATTGAATGTCATACCCAAAATATTTGATGACATTAATCTTACTAAATAAATATTAAATCATTTTACTTATGTAGTTTCCTTTGGTCTTAATTCCACCTTAACTAGGATTAAGTATTTTTCCATAACTTACACATGTTGAATGTTCTTTGAAAATTCATTAAAATTATTTGTTTTCTCTTATTCATAATTATTTTGTGCTCAACTTAATTTTCCTTTCGCCATAATTATTGGAGAAAATTTTAGTTCCGAGATTTTCACCTGATTAGCGATTTTGACTTAGTCTGCAACCACATTCTTAGTTTGATTGCATAACCAAACTTATCATATAATAACTAATATTTAAACACATAACTTACATACAAGACATACCATATCTCTTACAAGTATCAAAATACTTGGAAGTAAAATTTCCGATAATGAAAATTTCTCGAAATCCGAATTCTACCTAATGCCCTAAACGCGTTGCGTTACATACTTATCTCAAAGCAGAGTTTCATCTACACATTGTGGGGTTGATGTATAAATTTTAAAACATACAATAACAATAATGATAAAATAAAACATGACTAAGAGTTGATTTCCACCACTATATCATGAATATTCAATTGATAAATTTATCCCACGAAAAAAAATGATTAATCCAACATCTTTTTTACTCAATCCTAGGAATTACCAAACCTAAATGGCTCACAAGCTTGTTTAACCAAATCTTTCTTTACGAATTATTTTAAAACATGCTAACTGAACATTTTTATTTGATAATTCTAGGACAAGCTATCTAGAATTTAGTGTAGGGAAATTCTTATCTAGACTTCTAGTTGCAAAGTGCTTACGCCCCTACAACAAGAGCATGTTCAATTCTCACATTTGGAAGAAAAATTGGGGCTCCAAACTGCTCGAAGGATCGAAACTACTCTTTTGGAAAGTGGTGAGAGATTTTGGGCTCCAACCCCTGTGTACGATGTCAAGGGGGCGTTCTAATTTAATATATGCTTGTTTTGTAGCCGAAAAAAAAATGGGCTAGTCTTGGATGTAGTGTAACCTTCTACATGAAGTAATTTTAATACCACTATTCTTTTGGTTGTAAGCCCAAATTCACAAGCATCTCTTTATAATATTCACGTGATAAAAAAATAAATAAAATTCTGAAAATCTTTACAAAATCATCAAATATTATTAATCTTTTTTTCTTTTCTTTCTTTTTTTTAAAAAAAAAGGGTAATCTAAAAAAATCACTAAAACATGCTTGAAAAACAATTAAAGAAAATTTCATTAAAACCATATGGACATAATTCAACAAGAGAAATCAAATACAAAATTAAAGAAGAAAATAGAGGTTCAATAAGAGCAGCACCATGGTTTGAGGGTCGGTAGATAATAAAAGGAGGATTTAATATTTTGAGTCCTTTGATTATACTCACTCGTTACCATTTGGTCAAAAATTAAGTTCTCAAACTTCTAAATTCTTAACACGTAATATTTTAATTGTGGAAATCAGGTAGCGAGAGTGATTGTTTTTAACTAGTAATATAGTAAGATCATATATGACTTAGAGGGCACAAGTGAACTGAATGAAAGTTCTTTTGTAAAATATAGAAAATCAGCACACTTTGCTTCAAGCCAATTGGATGATAAAATCCTTCCAATTTTGTTATTTTATCGTATTTGAATTGATTTGGACACTTTTTCCTATGCACAACTCGAATCTAAGGGCCATTCATGAATGATGATGTTCCACCGCTTCACTTAGGAAGCAAGTAAGTATGTGACTTTTGAAAATTACTCTCTTGACTAGGGGAATTCTAATCTAGAAGATGCTACGAAATTTAAAAGTTGATTATAGTTTTTTTCTTCTTTTTGTCATTGGGTCTCTAACTTTATGCTTTTTAGTATATTGATTTCTTCTTTAGTATTTTCCTCAACATTCTTTAGTATATCAGTGTTTGGCACCTTATTTACTGCATCATGTAGTACATCACACTTTCAATAGCAACATTCTTCTTTATAGTCATGGCATAATGGTCCTTTTCTTTTGGCATTTAATTCTTTAATGTTTTGAAATTCTATTGATTCCTACCATACCATCAATTCTGTTGTCGTCCAGAAAAATGTTATTTGCACACGCATTGTGAAATTAAATATCCCTCCCTCTAAATCCACAAATTTCTAGGTGTCTTGTAAGATAACATAACAAGTTTCTAGAAAAAAGTTATTTTATTTATTTTTTTTTTTAAAAACGAAAAATAAAAGAATGATATGGCCTCCTTAAAACCTTTCAAAAGCAAAATTCAAAATAAAAAAACTCTGAAAATAAAAAAGAGTATCATACAAATATCATTGAATCTAGGCTTTTATTTTTTAAACTTTAAAAGATACAAAAAATAAGAGATATTTGTAGCATAAATAATTTAATTTAAATTTAAAAATAATAAAGTTAATAATTTATGTCAACTACCAGTAAAATGAATTATTTTGTACACAAAAATTTAATAATGTAGCCATTTTAAATCCTTCCCATGCAACTCAACTACAAACTCTCTCTTAAAGTTGAGACACTTATTTCGATCTCTCCTTTCTCTCCCTCACATTCTTCTTCCTCTTTTCTTATCATTTTACTAACCCAGAAAATCTCAAAAATAAAAATTATTTGGTTTTGTTAATTATAAATTCATCATCATTTATCTAAAGCCATTCAAGAAAAAAAAACACACATCTAAAGCCACACATTCAAAAATGCCAACCCAGGGCACTAAAGCCAAAGCTTAAAAAAAATATTCGTTCTTCTCCTTCCTCGGTTTTGTTCTTTCTTCTTACAAACTCATATTCAAACAAGATGTTAGTAAGAAGCTCTCTTTGAGACAGAGCAAATCTCCAAGGCAAATTGAATTGCTATTTCATTCCACATATATGAGTTTGTTTTTACAGAAAACAATTTATACTCAATAGCCAAATACAAGCTAACCGAAATTAGTTACATGACCTCATTCATTCTCAACGTTCCAGCATCATCACATAGTCCCTCATCCAGCGTGGCTTCACACGTTCCCTCTTGGTACACGCTTGGTTCTCCCCTGCTTTGCTGCTGGTTATTACTTCTGCGTTTGGGGTGTTGTTCTCCTCTTCACAGACCAAAGGCACCTCAACATCTTGGGCCGATTCTATCTCCCAGCTCCTCATCTGGTCCTGCATCATTTTGGGTTCTAAAGTTATTGGGCTAACCTCTTGGGTCTCACTAACACTACTCCCCTCCCCAAAATCAACCTTGTCCTCAAGGTTGGACAGCTTGTATATCTGAACAAGGGTGTCAAAATCCTCCCAAGTGGCGTCCTCAGGCGAGCTTATAGACCACTGAACCAGTACCTACCGAATAGGCATGTCGTTCCTCATGCGAATCCGAGTAGCTATGATGGCCAAGGGAACCATAACAGGTTTGTTTGCAATGCTTAACTCGGGCAGTGGATAACAGGTCGTTGACTTCATGCCATGGTATGGTTTCAGTAAAGAGACATGGAATGTGGGATGGATGTGACTCCCCTGTGGAAGCTTCAGTGTGTAAACAACTGGGCCAGCGTGAGCTATGACTTCAAAGGGGCCAAAATAACGACGACACCACTTGAAATTGAGGTGGTGAGCCACTGTCGTTTGCCTGTAAGGCTGGAGCTTGACAAGAACCAAGTCGCCGATCTTGAATTCGATATCTCTGCGCTTCTTATTTGCTTGCTGTCGCATCCGGTGTTGTGCCTGCTGTAAGTGATGCTTCAAGTGTTGCAGAATCTCATCACGTGTGAGTAAATCAACTTCCACTGCCTGAATCGAAGTGGTACCCCGAGTATACGCTGGTATGGAAGGAGGAGTGCGTCCATAAACTGCCTGGAAAGGGGTCATGCCAATAGCTGAGTGGTGGCTGGTGTTATAGTGGTATTCAGCCCATGACAAGAATTTACTCCATTGCTTTGGACGTTCGGCTATAAATGCGCGCAAATATTGCTCTAAATATCGATTAGTTACCTCGGTTTGACCATCCGTTTGAGGGTGGTAAGAAGTGCTCATCTTTAATGTTGTACCCATCAGTTCAAACAATTTCTTCCAAAAAGCACTAGTGAATATTGGGTCTCTGTCCGATATGATAGTTCGAGGCATGCCATGAAGGCGAATCACCATGTTAGAGAAAAGGTCAGCGACTTTAGTAGCTAAATAATGACTCGGAAGTGCTCCAAAGTGGGCATACTTTGTGAACCTATCCACTACCACCAAGATATTAGTCACTCCATGTGAATTAGGCAAGCCAACAATAAAATCCATAGCCAAGTCTTCCCAAACTCGCTCCGGAATTTGCAATGGCTGAAGCAATCCGTAGGGGGCCGTTGAGGAATATTTGATCGTTTGGCAAACCAAACATGCTAGCACGAATTGGCGCACATCCTTGCGCATACCCTGCCAAAAAAAATTTGTTCTCAGTCGGATAAATGAACGGTCAGCCCCTGCGTGTCCCCCTAAAGGAGAAGCATGAAACTCTTGAAGTAATTGTTGCGTTAAGTTGGAGTGTTGACTGACGAACAATTTCTGGTGATAATAAAGCAGCCCGTCTCTGACCGTGTACTGTGTATCATCCAATTTCCCTTGCTGTACTTTCTCATGTAAAAGCCGAAGGTCGGGGCAAGTAATGTTCTCTTGACGTAATTCCTCTAAAAAATCAAAACGCCCAGCACTAATGGCTAAGTGAAGGGATGAAAGCGATCCCTCATGCTGCCTGGAAAGAGCATCAGCCACCGAATTGTATTTTCCTGCTTTGTACTCGATAGAAAAGTGGAATCCCAGCAATTTCCTTATGAAGTGTTGCTGTTCCGGAGTTTGAATAACCTGTGTAAGTAGCTCACGAAGGCTCTTATGATCCATACGAATGACGAAATGCCTCCCCAACAAGTATTGGCGCCATTTCGAAACAGCTTCCACTATGGCTCTCATTTCTCGGATATATGCCGATGCACCAGCAAAGCGAGGACCCAACTTCTTGCTGAAATAAGCCAAAGGATGGCTGTCCTGCATAAGCACCCCGCCAATGCCCACATTTGATGCATCTGTCTCCAAAATAAAATCCTTCGAGAAATCTGACAGCTTAAGAACGGGTGTGTTAGACATCGCTTGCTTGAGTTGGTCAAATGTCGTGGCTGTTATGGTGGTCCAAGCAAAGTTGTCCCGCTTTAGTAACTCAGTAAGTGGTGCTGCAATCATGGCGTACTGAGCGACAAATCGCTGATAATACCCTGTAAGGCCTAGAAAACCTCTCAATTGTTTTAATGTTCGCGGTATCGGCCAATTTACCATGGCGGCTACCTTAGAAGGATCATCTTGTACCCCTTGGGAAGAAACTAAGTGACCCAAATACTCAATAGTTCGCTGAAAAAATTGGCACTTGCTAATCTTAGCAAAGAAATTGTGTTCCCGAAGCAGCTAGAGTACTTTCCTTAAGTGAATGACATGCTCCTCTTCATTGCTGCTATATATTAAAATGTCATCAAAGAAAACGATGACGAAGTGACGCAAAAATGGTCGAAAAACCTGATTCATAGCAGCCTGAAAAGTAGACGGGGCATCAGTAAGCCCAAACGGCATGACCACAAATTCATAGTGTCCCTCGTGAGTTCGGAAGGCTGTTTTGTGAACATCTCTTCTATCCATACGAATTTGATGATATCCCGCCCGCAAATCCAACTTAGAAAACACCTTTGCCTTGCCTAGTTCATCTAGCAACTCGTCGATAGTGGGAATAGGAAATCGATCCTTGACTGTAATCCCATTAAGAGCCCGATAGTCCACACAAAAGCGCCACGTTCCATCCTTTTTTTTAATAAGCAAAACCGGAGAAGAATATGGACTTGTGCTTGGTCGGATAAATCCCATTTCCATCATTTCTTTTACCAACTTTTCAATGACATCCTTCTGAAAGTAGGGGTACCGATAAGGCCTCACATTTACAGGAGGTGAACCTGGTTGCAAGAAGATTCGATGGTCCACATTTCGGTAAGGGGGCAGCTCCTTGGGCTCATTAAAAACATCTGCATATTGAGTAAGAATTCCCCTGCTATGAGCTCGAAGATTAGCTTCTAAATCAGGTAATGCAGCCACTGTGTTGCTTTGTACATCCATGACAGCTGACAAGCGGTACAGGGATTTCACTTCACCCTCTTGTAACAGAGTATTAAATTGAGTGTAAGAGAGCTGATGTGCCGAAACATCAGTAGACCCCTTCAATTTCACCACACTACCTTGCCACGAAAACTCCATAGTAAGTTCCTTATGGTCATGAACACACGGGCCTAAATTTTGTAACCATTGCATCCCGAGCACCACCTCTAGACCAGAAATCGGAAGCACATAGAGGTCAACAACAAACTTGTGTCCTTGTAAAACCAGTTCAACATCTTTGCAAATTTTTGAACACAAGAGGAAATTTCCATTACCCATATAGACTTTAAACCTCTTGGTCTCCTCGAAAGAAAGTTGCAGTTGATAAACCAAGGATTCCTGGATAAAGTTGTTGTTGCTCCCCGTGTCCACTAGCACCTCCAGAGACTCTTTTTCGTGTTTGGCCATAATACGAAAAATTCGAGGGTTCATCGAATTGGAAAGGGAGTTGAGACTCACTTCCTCCTCTGTGGTTTCGAACTCCAGTACCCCAGTTTCGGTCCCTGACTCAACATCTTCATCCCTTTGTACACACATAATCAACATCTTGTTTTTGCATTTATGACCATAATTGAATTTTTCATCACAGGTGTAACAAAGGCCTCTATCTCTACGGTCTTTCATTTCAGTAGAAGTCAGTTTCTTCACAGGAAGATGGGTGATACCTGACTGGGTTATAGTGGACTGGCTGGGAGGGACATTAGAATTCGGGCCATGTTTATAAGCAGTAAAGGATGATGGTGTAATAACCTGAGTCGGACTCGCTGTCCGCGGCGACCAACTTGAGCGGGTGAGTTCTTGTTTCTGCCGAGACACTAAATCCTCATTCCTGTCTTCAAACAAATGTGCCTTGGCAATAGCATCAGCCAAATCCATGGGTTTAGCCAGCAAAAATTCCCTTCGAATTTCCAATTTGAGTCCCCAAATAAAAAAATTCAAGAACATCGATTCCGCCACACCGGTAATGCGAGGCATGAGGGATTCGAATTCTGCACGATACTGAGATACACGACCCGTCTGAGTGAGCTTCGAAATTCTTCCCAGTGGATCATCATAGATTGATGTCCCAAAACGTTGTTGCAACGCCATAAGAAAAGAGTCCCAATCGGTAATGGAGCCTCCTTTTTCCATCCATTGAAACCAAGTAGATGGAGCTCCATCCAAGTGAAAGGCGATGACAGCAAGTCGCATAGCTGGATCAACTCTATGTAGATCAAAAAATTTGTTAATCTTGTAAATCCAGTCATCAACGTTCAAACCATCAAAACGTGGAACCTTAACTCGCAAAGTCTTGAGAATCAAATTCAAGTCACGGAAATCGGTCTCCGCATCAGTTCTCCATCCCTTCTCTCGAACCTGCTCACGGATAGCACTGGTCTCACCACCCGTGCTCAGAGACGGTGGCGGCGATACCTGGGCCAAACGTTCATCCAGCAAGGATTTGAGATGCTCCAGTTGGGACTCCGCACGCTGCTCCCATTTGAGGTCCAATGCCTGCAAAAGTGTCGCAATCTCTTCGTTCTTCATGATGAAGGAGGAAGAAATCGATGAAAGCACCAATGTTAGTAAGAAGCTCTCTTTGAGACAGAGCAAATCTCCAAGGCAAATTGAATTGCTATTTCATTCCACATATATGAGTTTGTTTTTACAGAAAACAATTTATACTCAATAGCCAAATACAAGCTAACCGAAATTAGTTACATGACCTCATTCATTCTCAACGTTCCAGCATCATCACATAGTCCCTCATCCAGCGTGGCTTCACACGTTCCCTCTTGGTACACGCTTGGTTCTCCCCTGCTTTGCTGCTGGTTATTACTTCTGCGTTTGGGGTGTTGTTCTCCTCTTCACAGACCAAGGGCACCTTACATCTTGGGCCGATTCTATCTCCCAGCTCCTCACCTGGTCCTGCATCATTTTGGGTTCTAAAGTTATAGGGCCAACCTCTTGGGTCTCACTAACACAAGATTACAAAATCCATATTACAAACCCAGATTACACCTAGAAACTCATAATCAACATCCTGGAAATAAAAAATCCATATTAAAGCAAAAATTACAAAATAACTAATCACAAAATAAAAACTCCAAAAAGCAAAAATCACAAAATTCATATGACAAACCTAGATCCACTCGTCAAGCTCGGCTGCTCAAAGAACCACCCATGATGAGCTCGACCTCAGACCCACCAACGATTAGAAGTGACAGAAGATGAGCGTGATTTTGACCAAAGGTTGAGTGGCAAGAGTTGAAGCTGATCAGAGAGAGGGGGTCGGAGATTGGTTGTCGCGATCGGAGAGAGGGGAAGTTTTTGGGCTTGAAGCTTGAACCTTTTGGTTGATTTGTAGAAGATAGGGGGTTGGGCATTGCGTAGAGGAAGAAGACAAAGAAAAGAGGGGTTTGGGAACGTGTAAGGAAAAAAATATTAATAATTAAAATGATGTTTTTCATTTAATTATTTTTTAAATTAATTCTTATAATTAAAATAATATTTAATTTTTTTTTTAATTATGAAGTAGACAAATAATAGTGTGACACTTGTTAGTTTAATGAGCCTAATCAGCAATTAATGGAATTGATAGCGATGAATGCAACAAAATTGTAACCAAATAAAAAATTGGGTATATAAGTATATAAAACAAAGGTGTATTTGTGTCCATAGCAATAAAATGATTTGGAATGAGTAATTTGACTTTTTATGCTTAATAGTATGGTGTAATACAAAATAATGCTAGGCATTTTTAACATTACAAAATAATGCCAATTCATTTTTGGATACCCAAAATACCTCTAAAAACAACTATCTCCTCTCTTCCCTCCTCCTCTGTTCCTTCCTCCTCTCTTCCTTCTTCTTGTTTCTTCCTCACTCTCACTCACCTCACCTCACCTCACACCACCACTAAGAGCACCACGGTAGAACCCCATCGAGCAAGGGACCGCCACTAAGAAAGCCATTTGTAGAGGGGGATCAAGACCAAAGTAAGGGTTGAGAAATCTTGGAGAAAAATTTAATGGGTAAGCAATTTTTTCTTAAATACTTGGATTAGTGATGTTTCCTTTAAAATTTTTGAGCATTTTGAATAGATCTGAGCAATATTTGTACATTTTTTTGGGTTTTTTCTGGTTTTTTGTCGATCTGCGTTTTCTGGGAATTTTCTGGGTTTGTGTTGTGCTCGATGGGTGCTCGATGCCTACTCGATGCAGGCTCGATGGCACATCAATTTTAGGGTTGCATGTTCTGCTCGATGGGTACTTGATACCTACTCGATGGTAATGTGCATTCTCACTATTTCATGCATGCTCGATGGATGCTCGATGCCTGATCCATGTAGGCTCGATGGCACATCAATTTTGGGGTTGCATGTTCTGCTCGATGGGTACTCGATGGTAATGTGCATTATCGCTATTTCATGCATGCTCGATAGATGCTCGATGCCTTCTCGATGCAAGCTCGATGGCACATCATTTTTTACGTTGCATGTTGTACTCGATGGTTACTCGATACCTACTCAATGGGTACTCGATGGTAATGTGCATTATCACCATTTCATTCATGCTCGATGGATGTTCGATGCCTGCTCGATGCAAGCTCGATGGCACATCGTTTTTTACGTTGCATGTTGTGCTCGATGGTTACTCGATACCTACTCGATGGTAATGTGCATTATCACCATTTCATTCATGCTCGATGGATGTTCGATGCCTGCTCGATGCAAGCTCGATGGCACATCATTTTTTATGTTGCATGTTGTGCTCGATGGTTACTCGATACCTACTCGATGCAAGCTCGATGGTAATGTGCATTCTCACTATTTCGTGCATGCTCGATGCAGGCTCGATAGTCATGTTTTTCAGCATCGTTAAAATACCATTTCCTACCATCTGTTTTTCAGCTAACTGTATTTGTGTTTTTTTATTTCAGGTTCTACTGTTTACGTATTTGTTTCTTACAACGGTGTTTGGGAAATGCATGGTAGGAAATGGTATTTTAAGGATGTTGAAGGTGAAGTGATACCAGTAGAGAATGATGTCACTTACTTGCAACTACTTGACATACTGCACGAGACATTTCAGGTGGATAGAGAGGTGTATGAATTGAAACTCGAGGTGCCATACGTATGCGGCGAGAAACCTTCTGCACCGGTTCAATTGAAGAATGATCGTCAAGTTAGTGTATTCTTAGGAATAAGCTTGAAAGAACGGGTAGTCTTATGTGTGACTCTAGTTAAGAAGAATGTCATATCAGATCCTTCTCCTAGTGTGAACAAAAAAGACACGACCAATGTCGATCCATCTCCTACAAGTAGCAGTTACAAGCATCTTAGCGAGGTCGGCACTTTTGTTCCAGTTACTGATTCGATGGCTACTATTCAACTTGATATACCACAAGGAGGTCCCACAGGTGTGCTTGAGGCATATGAGTACGATCCCTATGTGAATGATGATCCAGTTGGTAATTGCTTTGAAGATAATGATGATGGTTTCGAGGATGACTCGTATTATAGTGCAAATGTTTCAAATGAGGAGTTAGACATTTCCCAAGCCCAACAAGTAGAAGAAAAGTCAGGACTGCCTCTTGCACAGGCACACCTCCCAACTTAAGGACGCCGAGCACCTGCTCGAAGCAGTAATCAACCTGCTAGGACAAAAGATAACACTGGGTGGAGGGATACAATTGTATCAAGAGAAGATCACACCAGATGGAGTGCCCCAATGTTTACAAAAGAAGATATTGAGGCATCTGCTAAAACCCATTCCTCATCATCTGGTGGACCAATGGGAGAAATATATGTTGGGAAGACTTTTGAGGACAAGATTGATTTAAAAACCAAAGCTGCTCTATTTGCAATGAAGAATAACTTTGAGTATATGGTGAAAAATTCTGGTACTGACGTGTGGTATATCACATGCAAAGATCCTGACTGTTGTTGGAGACTGAGAGGGAAAAAACAACCAATGTCCCCCATGTTTGAGATCACGGTATACAAGAGCGTACACACATGCTCACTAGAAGTGCGACAAAAAGGTCATCGTCAAGTTGCACCGTGGGTCGTTGGACACCTCATAAAGAACAAATACGCAGTTGATGGGACCAGTTACATGGCAAACAACATAAAGGAGGATATGAAGAAAAAATTTGGTATTGATATGAGTTATGAAAAGGCATGGAGATGTAGTGAGAAGGCACTTACATATGTTAGGGGGGACATATGAGGATTCGTATTGCAAGTTGCCATCCTACTGGCACATGTTGCAGCAAAAGAATCTAGGTACAATTACTGATTTTGTCACTGAAGATGGTCGTTTCCTATATTGCTTCTTTGCCCTTGGAGTTTGTAGGAGAGGATTCAGATTTTGTCGTCCTGTGATATGTGTGAATGGCACGCTCTTGAAGAATAAGTACGGTGGCCACATGCTATGTGCCATTGCTTTGGATACGAATAGTCATTTATATCCAATTGCATTCGGGTTGGTGGATAGTGAGAACCACAACTCGTGGAAATATTTCATGACGAAGTTGAAGGAAGCCATTGGGGACGTTGATGACTTGGCTTTCGTGTCCGATAGGCATGGGAGTATTATTCATGCTCTAGAGGTTGTCTTTCCTGATGCCTGCCACGGCGCATGCTACCCTCACATCAGTATGAATGTCAAAGCCAAGTTCAAGACTGATCACTGTCACAGTGAGATGTGGGCAGCAGCCTATGCATGGAAGAAGACCGAATTTCTAAAGCATTTTGAAAATATTAAGCGAATGGATCCTCCTATAGCTGCCTATTTGGAGGGAATTGGTTTCGATAAGTGGTCTCGTCCTTTCTTTCTTGGAAAACGATACAATATAATGACAAGTAACTACGCTGAAAGCTTCAACAACAAGACCAAGGATGCAAGAACCTTTCCAGTTACAATTTTTTTAGAATTCATTCGGTTCACACTATAGTCTTGGTTTTCTGAACGACGTAGTGTGACAGAGAAGACTACCACCAAATTATCCACCCTGATGGAGGCAGATGTATCGAACAATGCTGACAAAGGAAGGTTCATGAATGTCTATGCCCTTGGTCAATTCGAGTTTCATGTAACTGGTGCAGACATCGATGCTGAGGTGAATTTGACGAAATCATGCTCATGTGGGGTATTCCAGCTCATAGGCACACCTTGTCCCCATGCAGCTGCAACAGCTATAGAGCGTGGAGTGAACCTTTACTCTTTGTGTTCACCGTTTTACACCATTGAGTCATGGAGGAATTCATACAAAGAAACCATTTACCCAACTGGGAACGAGGATGACTGGATACTTCTAGATGACATTAAGAATATGGTAGTTGGTGTACCCATAGAGAAACAACAAGTTGGTCGGCCAAAAAAGCCAAAGCTAGGAAGACCAATGACAAACCATTGGCCATCTGGCGGCGAAAAACCAGTTACAATGCGTAAGTGCAGTAGATGTGGTGGTCGTGGCCACAAAAAGTCCTCATGCAATGCTTGGCTTTGAGTTTATTTTTTGTTGTATTTTATTTAAACTTGAAGTTGAAGGTTATTTTTCGTTTTCTTTTTTTATTGCCGTTAATGAATTTTGGTCGTTAATTGTCGTTAATAAAAAGATGCTCGACTCAAAAAAATTTCTTAATAATCTAGATTTTAAGCAAATATATATAACAAGAGAATGTTCAATGTCTAACATTCTGATACCATAAGTCAACTGTCCATTTGTTTCTGAACAACTCCATGTTGTCATCACAAATCGTGTCAAGTGGTAGCCTACCCAATAAGTGTTCGATGTGCTTGATGGCGTACACACCACAATCTCCATTGTAACCAAAACATAAATTGCATTGGTAACAAAATCAACATAGAATTTAATTTAAAAAACTTGAATAAAACTAGACTTTTGTTTACCTGACTTTGGTTTGGGGTACTGAATCAACTGGCATGCGGTGCACATTGAACTCTTTGCATCTTTTAGCTCCATGTGGAATTGTCAACCGAGGGTCGTCCTTGAAAAGTTGTGACTGCAATAACAACGATGGGAACAAAGTAGACCATGACTTCATAAACGATTGCAGTTGTTTATCACTTATCACGGTCACGTCCGAATCATAAACATTCAGAGTCCAAGTAGAAATGGAGGCTTCAACTACAAACCAATGCGCTTGAAGGTAGTTCTGGCACCAATATACAGTGTCTACTCCCTTCCACAATGCCAGAAATTGATTGTCAATTCCCGTAATCATTGATATCACATCTGAATCCCACAAAAACCTTTTCTTATCCGCTTCCTTGGCATTCTGATATGCATCATAACAGGCTGGTACCACTTGTGAGAACATAATATTCATCACAACAACATCTTGCCGATATGCTCTGGGATAAAACTGTCGACGCCTACGTAGCATAAGCTTGGCCGCATCAATATGCTGCAAAAATGATAGGAAAGCAATTAATCAGCCTATCGAAACCCCTATAAACCCCCATTGAACCACTATCGAACCCCATGAAACCCCCATCGAACCCCAATCGAACCCATGAACCTAAACCACCTGCCTATCGAACCTCATCGAACCATAATCGAACCCCATGAACCCAAACCATCTGCCTATCGAACCCCCTATAAACCCCGATCGAACAACTATTGAAACCCCTATCGAACCACTATCGAATCCCTATCGAACCCCATCAAACCCCAATCGAACCCAAACCATCTGCCTATCGAACCCCCATTGAACCACTATCGAAACCCCTATCGAACCACTATTGAACCCCTATCGAACCCCCTATAAACCTCGATCGAACCACTATTGAAACCCCTATCGAACCACTATTGAATCCCTATCGAACCCCATCGAACCCAAACCATCTGCCTATCGAACCCCCATCGAACCACTATCGAAACCCCTATCGAACCCCATTGAACCCATGAACCCAAACCACCTACCTATCGAAACCCCTATTGAACCCACTGTTTATACCAGATAACAAATATTAATAAAATTAATAAAATTACTTACCCCATCATCGATCCAAAACTGTGGTGTCTTCATCGTCAGAAACCAACTTGGACCATACACACCAGTTTGGACATCCCTCTTCGTCTTGTTCGGAATATCTCCAAGCAGCCACTTGCCGACCGTCCTGTACTGTGTAGCAAGTGGCTTCTTTAGAGGGTCGAGGACTAATGGCACGTCATCAATCGCATCCAAACGAGTTTTCTTTCTGGTTGGGTTGGTGTAGTCTTCAAATTTATTAGGTTTGCATCTTTTCCTCTTGGCCAATTCAAACTCTACACCAGCAACATCCCCAGGTTCTATAATAGCAACACCTGGGGTCTCATGATTTTTTGTGAGTACTATCGGGGGAGGAGTGCCTATGTCATGTGAGACAAAATCATCTGGGAGATCAAGTGAGTCAGAATCAGAATCATTTGGAAGATCTTGTACGAATGTCAAGATCTTATTGACAGCATCCATGATGACCGCCTGGTTCTTTAGGATGGTATCCTGACGACTCTCGACTCACTCCAACCTCTCCAACACCTCTCGTAAATCAGGTTGATCAAGACTGGGGTGTACCGATGGGGCTGGGGCCAATGGGGACTGGAGTATCCTCATCATCAGGGCCATCAACAAAAATATTGGCTACCTTCGCAACCTCAGCAGCTATCTCCGCCACCTTCTCAAAATCAGTGGGAGTTTCTACCTCTTCTTCTTGGCCCAACTCGGGATACAAGGGAGCATCACCCTCCATCAAAGCGCTATAATAATTTATCTCCGAAGGCTGGGGCTTCAACATGGACAACACAATCAACTGCATCAAATACAAAGCATTAAGTTAGTTTGAAACCACCAAAGAATACTCTATTTTGACATAATATTAGCAAAACTTACACTCGTCTTCTTGAACATCGGTGCAAGGTCGGCCTTTGAAATAGGACGCTCCTTATTGCTCGACCAACTCAGCATCCTCGGAAACTGGTTTCCATGGTTAATACCATACTCTCGTGCAAACTGCTAGATGGCTTCGTATGCCCAATACTGCAATGCAGGGACATAACCATACAAACTGTATTTTGCTTCTTTCTGTTTCCCCTTAACTTCCTTCTTCTTCTCATAGTTCATCTTCTGATGATGCATGTCTTTTTTACATGAATCCATAAGCTTGTTAAAAGACACCTTCCCCCATGGGTAAGTAAAGTAGTACTCAGTGTCCTCCACCATCTTTAGCGAATCTATCCAGACATTTAACTTGCCCTCTCGTACAAGTAAAACCCCCTCAACAAAGAAACATAGGCCCAACTTGTAGGCATCTTCAACTGCAGTGCAGTTTTTAAAGCAGCCTCCAAATGCATTATCTTCACTGTTTCTTCATCATTAAAGTACTCCTTGATTAAGCGGTCACTAGTCAAGTGTTTCTTCAAATCAATCTCAGATGGCCCTGAACTGAAGTTCAACCCCGTAACCAAAGCAAACTCACCTCTACCAAATCTACAAGGTCTAGATCCAAACTGTAAATGCAACTCATCCACTTTGATGCACTGGATCTTGTGCAACATGAATTGATGTGTGACAGATGCAGAGAAGTCTAACTTCTCAGCCATGAAAAATTGTTTGAAAGGGGATTCCTTCACCCTTTCTATCAACCCGAGCTCCTCAAACTTGCCCTTGATTGTTTTAAAGTAACCATTGCCCCTATATGTGACTCGTCCAGGAAAGTGATCTGTCAAGGGTAAAAGAAACTTCGGCATCTGCAAAAAATAAAGATAAAAATAATACAGTTAAACAAAGTCGCGTGAAAAATCCATCAATAAACATACATGCAACCATCGAACCCCTATCGAGTACCCACCGAACACCCATCGAACCCCTATCGAACAACCCTAGAGCATTCATCGAACCACCATTGAACCCAACAAAAAACCCAATGCATCGAGCATCCATCGAACCCCCATCGAGCATGCATCTAATTTCTTAGGTTTAAACCTGGAACCCATAATGGGCCTACTCTATGGGTTCCCAATCGAGCATGCATCGAACACCCATCAAATCCCAATCGAGTACCCACCGAAGACCCATCGAACCACTATCGAACAACCCTATAGCCTGCATCGAACCACCGTCGAACCCAACATAAAAACCACTCCATCGAGCGTGCATCGAACCCCCATCAAGCATGTATCAAATCACAGAAGCACAAACCTTAAACCCCAAATGACCTAACCTATCGAACCCAATCGAGTATGCATCGAACCCCTATCGAGTACCCATCGAGTATGCATCGAACCCTCTAAATGCCTACCCATCGATGCCCATTGAACCATCGAGCAACATAATAAAACTAGGCAAAAACTTACAGTTGTCTTTCAACGTACCCATTCCAAAATACTAAAACAAAGCATATCAATATGATCAAAACAATTTGTAAACTATGCAATAAACGAAAAAAGTCACAACATTCACACAAAAAATTCAAAAAAATATATACATATAAACATATATATACAACAGAATACAATAGGGAGATCGACCTTAGTGGGTCAGGGAGGACGGAGGTCTCGGGGAGGACTCGGAGTTGGGTTCAGTTCTCGGGGGAATCGACGTCGTGCGGGTCTCGGGGGATCGACGGTTGTCGTGCGGTCTTGGTGGAGCGACGGTTGCCGTGCGGGACTCATCGGGATCGACGTCGGTGGGGAGCGGTCGACTGGTTTCGTCCGAAAGATAGAGAGGGAAACTGTGTAGGCGGAGGAGGGAGTTCGAGAGAAAGAGAGAGAGGGAAACTGAAGAGACAAATGAGGAGGGTATTTTGGGTATCATAAAATAAATTTGCATTATTTTGTAATGATAAAAATGCCTAGCATTTTTTTTGAATTACAACCCCATATTAAGAATAAAAAGTCAAATTTCCCTTTGGAATTGACAATAAATCCATACTGTGATAAGATACTGTAGTACATTATCAATTCCAACTGTTGGACGAACCATTCAAGTTGAACTACAAAATATTTTGTTTCTTTCTTTTATTAGATACTAGGTGGGACACGTGCTCCGCACGTGTAGAAAAATTAGGTTTTTTAAATTAAAATTAAAATTTTAACTAGTTAAAATTTTAATTAAATTAAGTAAAAAATATCATTTAATTGTAGCAATGAAAAGTTGCATAATTTTTTTCATACATATAAAATTAAAGAAAACTTAAATAACTAAAAAAAAAACATTATTTTCTTAAAAAAATCATATAATATAGTTGAGAAAGAATTAAATTAAATTAAATAAATATCTATCAATATAAAAGTAAATTAAAAAATTTCAAAAATATTTATAATTTGGATTTAGAATATAAAATATTAAAGTAGATGCAAATATTATATTTTAGCACAATACAATCTTGAAGGAAAAAGAAAAAAAAATTAAAATTTTTAAAATCAAATCATCCTAATAACCTCAACAAAAAAGTTTTAACTTTTAAACTTTAAACAAAATTAAAAAAAATCAATGCATTTTTTAAAAATAACTATTAAATATTTTTAAATAAATACCAAAAGTATAGAACAACATAAAATAGAAAAGTAAGAATTGATACATAGATATAAAAGTATGAATGATAAATAAGCTTATAGAACTTGCAAAGAGGAATATATATATATATAGGACAATTCTTCTATAGGGGCTTCACTTTAAGTCATACCGGTAGGGCTCTCAGTGTTTCTCGACCCGTGAATAGTTTTCGTCACGACTTTTTTTTTATGATCGTGTATATTGTAGCTATTTAGAGCATCCTGCAAATTTTCAGAAAATTTTGAATAGTTTACAGTACCGAAAACTAGGTTCAAATATGTTGTTTTCCACGCGCATAAAAAAAATTAGTCACGCATGCAACAACATGTTTGAACCTAGTTTTCGGTACTGTAAACTATTCAGAATTTTCTGAAAATTTGCAGGATGTTCTAAATAGCTACAATATACACGGTCATAAAAAAAATCATGCCGAAAACTGTTCACGAGTTGTAAACACTGAGAGCCCTACCGGTAGGGCTTAAAGTGAAGCCCCTATAGGAAAATTCCCCTATATATATATAGATATATATATATAAATATGATTGAGAGATATTGTAATAGAATAAGTGACTTCAATGAACTTAGTTAGTTGCCAATCCGAGTGTGATATGTCACACAAATAATCTGATGTGTTAAAAAAACTATACCATAATCATCAAAAATCCACCTTGGTATAGTCACTTGTAGTTTCTAAAGGGATAGTAGCGATTGTTTCCTATGCCTCGCTAAGAGTCTTTAACCATAATCTATCCAATGTTTAACAAGTCTAGGCAATGCCTAAACTTAGTTTGTCAGCTGGACTATGGTTAGTGTTGTCCGTGTTTTCACCATCCAACACGTAGCAATTATGAGTAATTAGCGGCAAGAAAAATCATGAAACCCAATCTGGCCAAGTCGTGGATGTCTCCAAATGAGGCAACCCCCTGAAGTTTTTCCTCGAGGCGAGGATGTCTCCAAGTGAGGCCACGTTCTGAGAGGCTCTCTTCACTCACCCATCTCTCATGTCTAGGATTCTAGTCTTCGGACCTGGAGTAGAAGCCAGGTGTCAATCAGTGTGGGTATGGGCCATCAGAAGATCATCTGACAAATTTTGGTGAGCTCGATTAGTGGTATCGAATTCCTACCCTCAACAATCGGAATTTCCCACAGCACCGCCTGACATGGGCAAAAGTGTGCCGCACCTTTACAATCAGAGATATGTTCCCCATAAAGTTGGTACGCGACTTTTTGCAATGGGCCCCGTGCAATCCACCTGGGGTTTCACCTTTTTGTATTAATTTAGCTTGAATTTGTATTAATGATAAATGATTAACATTAATGACCTCAACCTCTATAAATATGGATGAGGTTTCACCTTGTAAAGGGTTCGAATTTTTAGAGAGAGAAACTTTGTAACTCAGTACAATATATACGGTGCCTGAGAACCACCATTGAAGCTTGCTTAAACAAGCTTCAAGCTCATTTAATATCAGAGACACGTGGACTAGGGCTCTTTTATAGCCTAAACCACGTAAAATCCTTGTGTTCTTGTCTGTTATTTTCTTTAAACTCTCATATTAGGTTGATAGAGAAAAAAACAGTCAACATTTTGGTGTTTTCATTGAGAGTGTATAGAAAGCTTGAAGAACATAGCCATGGTAACCACTCGGAGAAATGCACCAGACGATGCAGCTCATCCAGATGGAGTTGAGGGAGGAGAAAACAGTTGTCCACCACCACAGGACCTCCATGAGATGGTGGAAGACTACGATGAAAATGCCAAATATGATGGCGTAGACGACAAGTATCATGAGGAGGAATATCCTCAGACCATGGATGCGAAGGAGGCGCCAGAAGTGATGGCACTTCACAATCAGGTGGCCACTCAGCAGCAGAAACTTGACACCCAGGAGGATAATATCGCCGCCCTATAAGAGATGGTTGATGCCATGAGGGCCACTCTGGCAACCCAAGGGCTGCGAGTGGACCTTCATGGAGAAGTACCAACTAGAAAGAAAGGTGGTATGCCTCCCGAGCACTCTGCTAATGTGGGGCGAGATTCGCCAATTGGTGTGCCCCTCGTGCACCCAGCTGGAGTTGGAGCCCCACCTATGTCACAAGAACGTGGCTAGGGTAAGGTCGACGACAACCTTGTTCCCAAGCAAAAGAAGGCTTGTCGGAACCCCAAAGTCAACCAGGCCCCGAGGCCAGCTAGTATGGGTAAAAACCTAGGTGCCCGAGGACACTATCAGGCCGTTAGTGCTCGTGGAGCCCAGGGCATTCCACCCAGGTGCACCAATATGAATCGCGTGAGGTCTGGAGGTGGTGTCCCCCCAACACATCACCAACACCACAGGAGCAATGGCCAAGGAGCCTGTAACGACCCAAAATTTACTAATAAGGCTTAAGGGCCTTAATTAGTGTGCCAGGATGGCATAATTGGCTTATATGTGATTTAAATGATTTAATGCATGATTATGTGATAAGTATACTTATATGATTATATGGATATGTGAAATGCATGTTTATGAGTATTAATAAGCATGTGAGCCTTGTTTAGCTTATAAGGGCATATTCGTAATTTTGGCCCGTTGAGGGCACAAATGTGATTAATTATAATAAATCGTTAAGACCACCTTATTATGTGGATGTATTTACAGCATATGGCTCGAGACGATCTTAGTGAGCGGTTTAGCGAAATAGTCATGGTGAGAATTTATACCCAGCTCGGGGGAAACCTGAGGATATTTTTGGGAATTTGGGAAATATATTGAAGATTTTTAGACATTGTGAAAAATAATTGGTGATTAATTAGATCATGGGATTTGATGGTAAATGTTAGGGACACTCGAGGAATTAGCAGGAATTGGGAGCAAATGACCAAAATGCCCTTAGAGTGATTAAAAGGCTTGGATTTAATTGGGAGGGTAAATGAGTCTTTTGCTTATTAGGAGATATACTTGATATATCTGATGTTTCTTTTTCGATTTTAAGGGAAAGTGGTAGAAACTGAAGGAAAAGAAAAGGAAAGAAAAATAGAACACACTATCTCTCTCTCCCACACGGTTTGCTCTCTCTCTCCCCCTCTCTTCTGGATTTTGAAGCTGTGAACTCAGAGGAAGTCTAGGCTTGGTTTGGGGTGTTGATCCTTGGAGTAGCTAAGGGATTCAGTTGGAATTAGTTTCCAATTAAGGTGAGTTTTATGTTTTTTTTTTCTTCTGAGTTTACTGAATTTTGTTAAGATTGATCTCTGAATTTGATTATTGGATGGGAAGTTAAGGACTTGAGCTTGGGGATTTGAGGAACTAAAGGCTAGAAGGGCATAGAAGGCAACCTAGGGTCAAATTCTCTCAGCTGAGGTAACAATTTATGGTCTTGACCATTTGAGTTTTCTGGGTTTCAGATGAAGTTCTTGAGCTTCAAGCTCAATTATGATTTTCTGTGTTTGATGATACTATTAGCTAAGTTTTGATGTTGTTAGGTCATGTTGGACGAGATATAGTGGATTGTAGGCTTAATTTGGAGTTTAATTAAGGTTTGGAGTGGGTTTATGGAGCTTTGGCTTGGGGAAGTTCGAACGTAAACCCAGAAAGTTTTGCACGTGCTGGCTGTAGCGCTAGGTAGGGAGCGCTACAACGCTAGGCCACATTTTTTGGGGGGCTTGAGTCTCTGACTCTAGTGCTGTAGCGCCCACCTTGTAGCGCTGTAGTGCTGCCCTGCCTCCAAAAATGGGTTTTGGGTATTTTTCTTAGGGTTTTTGCTTGGGGGCTCGGGGGTCGATTCCACCACCCCGTTTGGTGGAATTGGGCTTCTCGAGAGCTTGGGATTGGTACTGAAGTGGGGTTACGAAATTGAATGTTAATGAGGATTCCATTTTATGGTTGTGACTAGGTATACGCTAGGGCTCAGACGTGATCATGCTCGAGGGTCATCCCAATTAGCCAAAGCACTCAGAATCAAAGTTAAGAAAACTGCACCCGGTAATGTGTTTATGTTGGGACTAAGAGTTCCCTATACTTGTATGTAATGTTGTACAATGGTATTATGCCATGTGAACATGAAATAAACAGCCTAAGAGTGCCGAAATTAACATTGGCGCACAAGGACGCGACTTGACCACTGGTAGTTGAGGTTAAGTATATAATCACTAAGCTCGGCATAATCGAGTCGGAGTCAGTGGGATAAACAGAGGGTGCGGCCTAAGGGCGTCGACCCTGGATATTGTGTGATATGTTTATTGTTATTAATCTGATGATAATGGCATACTTATTACTTGAATGATTGACTATTGGTTTGCAAATTGATATTGTTGATTATGTGAGCAATGTGGTCTGCTGAGTATTTATTTGGTGATTTGTGAATTATCTGACTATTGATTATTGTTTATGCTCTGCATTATGGTTTTCTTGGTGGGCCTTGGCTCACACGTGCTACGTGGTGCAGATAAAGGCAAGGGCAAGCTGGACCAGTCCTGAGTTAGAGAGCTCTGGGGCAGAATGTACATAGTCAGCTGATCGACCGCCACGACCGAGGAATGACACATGGACAGAAGAAACTAAAGTGCCTACTTTGCCATTAGAGTGGCTTGTGGTTGTACATAAACTTTCAAATTTTTGTAAACTATCCTTTAAAACCTATTTTGGGATCCCATGTATTAAACGTTTATTTTAATGAGAGATTTCCTGTTTATGACCAAAATCTTTTAACCCTAACGTAATTATAACATTTGGGTCACATTTTCTACTATATGACTTGATTAGCAAGTCTTGCACCTTTATAATCACACAGTGTAATGACCTTGGTTATCCAGGGTTTTACAGAGCCAATAGGCGAAACATTTATGCTAATCAAGAACGTGACATCAGCACCTCAGTTAACAATGAAAACATTGAGTCCGACAGGGAAACGAAAGTAGCATACCTCGAGGGCAGTGGTGCATTCTGAGGCCAAATTGACCTGTAAGACGGCCTAAATGCTCGTAGGTGTAATAAGGCTTTCGAGAGTGAACCCAAGAGGAAGGACTAGTCAAACCTCTAGGTCAACCTCAACACTCGAAAGAGGGATAACATGATACAAAGTGCCAACCAAGATCGTTACCCCCTCCGCGTGGAGTTAGAAAGCTTGAAGAGGATAATGCTTAGAATGGCCCGATGGCAGGGCCATGACTTTAACTCGAAGGATAATGACAGGGAGCCATGTGCTCCTCACATTATAGAAGCTCTGTTACCGCAAGGCTTTAAGATGCCTGCCATCACGTCCTATGATGGTAGTACTGATCCCATCGACCACCTTTCGAAGTTCAACAGGTTGATGTCGGTGCATCGCGTCTCTGAAGGTGCCAAGTGTCAAGTGTTCCCGATAACCTTTATAGGACCAGCAGATGAATGGTTCAAGAAGCACAGGGCGGGATCCATTCATTCATGGCACCAGCTGTCGTCTTCATTCTGAATACCATTCATAGCTGCTCCAAATGTGAGTCTTGAGGTCAATGATTTGCCCAACATAAAACAAGGACCCTTCAAGACCCTCAAATCTTACATCAAGCGCTTCAAAATGGAAGTTGCGAGGACCAAGAGGGTTGACGACTGCCAGCAGCTAATTGCCTTACATGTCGACATCCGTGTGGGGTCCCTGTTGGGGGTTGACCTCCAGCAGAGAGGGTGTCAAAGGCTCGACGACGTCATTCATCGATCACAAGAGAATATCAGTTAGGAAGATGCCTAGATCAGAGCATTTGGGGGCTAGTCACATTTCTCGCTCCAATGATGCTAGGCCTTGTGTCCTAGGGGACCTAGTATCCATCCTACACTCCTATCTAACTAATTGTGGTGGGAGCCTAGTCTAGTCCAATTGTCCTGCCAGCTGGCTTTAGTGTCGTGCCACCCACTGATTTCAGTGCCGCTCTGACAGGATATGGAGCAGCGCCCATTGGGTACAATGTTCATCAGCCTGCATTCAGTGTTGGAGTTTTCGCTCCATCCCATTCTGTCGCATCCAGTCGGACCCTCAGACGCAAGGGCAAAGGCAAGGGCAGAAATCCCAAGGGAATGGGACAGTGCAGACATGACAGAGAATTGCCCTCGACAAGAAGTACATTTTGCAATACTCTAAGTACACTGACTTAGTGGACTCTCAGGAGAACATATTTGTGGCCACGGAACAACACGTCCATGACCAAAAGCCATAACCCATTCAGAGACCAGGAAAGGAGAGATCCCAACAAGTGTTGCCATTTTCACAATGATGTGGGCACCACACCAATGAGTCCCGCCAACTCAAGATCGAAAACCTCATCAAGTTGGGACACCTTTGCCAATATGCTTGGGATGGAGCACGCCAGGCTTAGGCCCCAACCGCGGTAACACCCATACAACCCGCAGCCCCCCGGGCTCCGGGTACAATACTCGTTGCTCTACAATAACAGATAGTCCACATACCTTCCCTAGGGAATGGGCATGTGAGAACCATCTCCGGAGGACACCACTTGGGGGGCACCTCCCAAGGCTCGTATAATAGGTATGTGCGAGCCTTAAGCCACGACGATGAGGTGTTGGCATTAGCTCAATTGCCAGCCCAGATGCCAAGGATGACTGACCAAGTCATCATATTCTCTAAGGATGATGCTCGAAAAATGCACTTTCCACACCACATTGGTTTGGTGAATGAGAGCCAGGTTTCCAATAAGATGGTGGTTTGGAACCTGGTGGACAACGGGAGTTTAGTGAACATCCTGTTCAAATTAGCCTATGAGAAGATCGAGTTGACCACAAGCGACTTATCCCCGTGTACCTCAACTCGATATAGGTTATCAGGGGAAGGTCTCATACCGATGGGCCAGATCAAGCTGCCCATGATGCTTGGAGAGGTGCCTTGCCAAGCTTTTAACTACTGCACCTTCGTGGTGGTGGATTGATCCTTGACGTATAACACCATATTGGGGCATCCAGCCTAAGGGAAGTTTGGGGCGGTCACCTCCATTTGGCATATGTGCATGAAGTTCCCCACGAAGTCGGTTATTGGCACAGTCCGAGGAGACCAAAAAGAGGCAAGGCAATGCTAAAATGTGTCCCTAAGGCAACCAATAATGGTGGTCAAGGTGTTGGCTCCCAAGTGGCCTCTTCCCGAGGTGGTGGAGGTGCATGCTGTTCAAGTTGAAGAAACCAACGAGTTGGACCTGTGGGTTCAGGAAGATAGGCCTATCGAGCCCATGGAGGAAGTCGAGGAAGTGGCCCTCGATGCCTCCATCCCCAAAAGGAAGACCAAGGTATGGAAGAATTTGAAGGCAGAAGTCCGAGAAGCACTAGTGGGATTTCTCCAGGGAAATCGGGATGTTTTTGTCTGACCTCTTTTTGACATGACTGGAATTGACCTAAATATCATTTGTCATGTCTTGAATGTCGATTCGAATGTTGCTCCGATTAAAAAAAAGTGGAGAACGTTTGACTAGACCATGGCGAAAGCCTTAAAGGCGGAGGTTGGCAAGTTACTCGCAAACAGATTCATTCGGGATGCCCAATACCCCTAAGTGGGTATCCAATCCAGTCCTCGTTCCTAAGCCAAATGGCACCTGGAGGACCTGCATACACCTCTTTGACCTCAACAAGGCTTGCCCTAATGATTGTTTTCCGCTGGCGGAAATAGATCAGATGGATGATGCCACCACCAGGTATGAGATCTTGTCCTTTATGGATGCGTACTCAGGATATAACCAAATTTCCATGCATGTCTTGGATCAAGAACACACCAGATTCTGAACTGATAAAGGAGTTTAGTGCTACAAAGTGATGTCGTTTGAGCTAAAGAATGCTGGTGCCACCTACCAAAGGCTCATGAACTGTATGTTCACGGAACAGTTGGGACGGAACATGGAGGTTTATGTAGACGACATGCTGGTCAAGTCTAGAACAACCCCCGACCACGTAAAGGACCTGGCAGAAGTATTTTCAGTACTCTGCAGGTTTAGGATGAAACTAAATCCCCAGAAGTGCACTTTTGGAGTTGCCTTCGGAGATTTCTTAGGCTTTATTGTTATTTCTCGAGGGATAGAGGCAAACCCTGAGAAGATCAAATCCTTGGTCGATATGCCATCCCCCCGAAGGCATAAGGATGTTCAAAGCCTCAGCGAGAGGATAGCTGCCTCGAGTCACTTTGTTTCAAAGGCAACTGACAAGTGCATCCTGTTCTTCAACATTCTCCGAGGAGGTCAGAGGTTTGAATGGACGGAGGATTTTGAGCAGGCGTTCCACCAGGTAAAGGCGCACATGGCAAACCCACCTATCTTGTCAAAGGCCATAGATGGAGAGTCCCTCCTACTCTACATGGCTGTCTCGGAGAGTGCCATTAGTGCCACCTTAGTACGTGAGGAAGGTCGTGTCCAGCACCCCATGTATTACATAAGCAAAAGACTCCTCGGAGCAGATTCGAGATACCTACTCATGGAGAAGCTGACATTTTTCCTAATGGTAGCTTCTTGGAAACTAAGGCCCTATTTCCAGGCACATCCCATCATGGTCCTCACGAAACATCCCTTGCAGTAGGTCCTCCAAAAGCCAGAGTCATCCGGGAGACTCCTGAAGTGGTCGGTCAAAATTAGTCAGTTTGACATCACTTACCACCTGATGACTACCATAAAGGGATAGACACTGACAGATTTCATCGCCGAGTGCACCGGAAACAATGAAAGACCTAGGGATGCCCCAGTGGTTGGGCCCACATGGAAGCTATATGTAGATGGATCATTAAATGAAAATGGTGCTAAATCAGGCCTCACTTTGGTATCCCTCGAGAGGCACAAGGTTCACAATGCCTTGAGATTTGGGTTTGATGCATCAAACAATGAAGCAAAGTATGAGGTGCTTATTGATGGGCTCTTAGTAGCACTTGAGCTCAAGGCCGAGGGCCTCGAGATTTTCAGTGACTCGCATCTTGTAGTTAACCAGGTACTCGGGGAGTACTGTGCCCAGGGGACGAAAATGGATGCTTACTTGGCTAGGACCCAAGAAATGCTACACAGCTTCAAAACTTCACCATTCGACAAGTGCCGCGAGAATAGAACTCTAACGCTGATGCCCTGGCCAAGCTTGCAACCACCAAGGATGCTGAGTTGATCAATGTAGTCCCCATTGACTACTTTGCTCTCCGAGCATCTCAGTTCCTGAGGAAGTGGAAGCGGTCCAACCCAAGATGGTTGGATGAAGCCCCTAGTGAAATATCTTGTATGTGATGAGTTCCGCAAGACAAGAAAGCAGCTTTGAAGCTGCTTTACTAGGCTCCTCGATATGCCATCATGAACAACAAACTATACAGGCGAGGATATTTGTTGTCGTTGCTCCAATGTGTCTCCATGCCAGAAGCTAGTTTGATACTCCGAGAAGCGCATGATGGCTTTTGCGGGGACCACGCAGGGGGGCAAAGCCTTGCCAAAAATATCTTGAGACAAGGATACTTCTAGCCCACAATGAACGAAGACACGATGGACTATGTCAAGAAGTGTGACAAGTGCCAGCATTTCACTAATATACCTCGAGCTCTTCCAACTGAGCTCACCCAGATGACGAGTCCTTGGCCCTTTGTAGTCTGGGGCATTGACCTTATCAGGTCATTACCCATGGGAAAAGAAGGAGTGAAGTATGCAATAGTGGTGGCACTTCATGAAGTGGGTCGAGGCCGAGCCACTTGCTACAATCCCTTCTAAGAAGGCATTGGACTTCGTCATCAAGAACATCGTTTGCCGCTACGAGCTCCTGAGGAAGATAGTCTCTGACAACGGTATGCAGTTTGACAGCGAGGTATTCATGGACTTTCGTCAGCAACACGTAGTTATGAAGAGCTTTTCCTCTATGGCCCACCCATAGGAAAACGGGTAGGTGGAAGCAGTCAACAAGACGCTGAAAGCCACCTTGAAGAAAAGGCTTGATTAGGCGAAAGACACTTGGCCCGAGGAGCTCCCTAGGGCATTGTGGAGTTACCGCACCACTGCCAGGACCTCCACAGGCCACTCGCCATTCTCTATGGCCTATGGGTATGACGCCATTCTCCGGGTTGAAGTAGCAATCTCCAAACACCTACGGGATACGTATGATTCCAGCACAAACCACACTTTACTCCGAGAGTCCCTGGACCTTGTGGAGGAGCTTCATGAAGCTTCCCAGCTTCGAGTGGCATCCTACTAGCAGAAAGTAGCCAGATATTTCAACTCTAAAGTGAAGGATAAAAAGTTTGGGGGTCAGAGATCTGGTATTGCGAAAAGTCTTAGCCACCCGAGACCCCGGTGTGGGAGTGATGAGACCTAACTGAGAGGGTCCATACCAAGTTGAGAGCGTTGTATGCCTGAGAAGTAATAACCAAGTCCCTCCATCTCAAGATACGAATTGGGGGCCACGTCACTTGCACTCGGAGTCAGGAGTTGACTATAGGAGTAAAAAACCCAAATTGCACAAGAACGGACTTAGGTCACCTCCCATGGTCATTATGCCCGAGGAGCACTGACCTAGTCCTATGAACCCGAGAAGCGAGTGGAAGCCCAAGTCATTGGAACTCGGAGATAGACCTTGAGTGCTAAAAATTGAATGTCATGAAAAACCTAGTCTGAGGGCGGGGAACTCAATTACCTGAACCTAGGATGATGAGTTCATGACTTCCACATGATTAGGTCTGGAGTTGAGTACTCAAGGCACAAATAGAAAGGCCTAAGCTGATCCATTAGTGACCATGTGCCCGGGGGGCAGGGATCTTAGTGTGAATTACCTCATATGGACCTGAGTCATTGGGACTTGGTAACATAGGAAGACATTAAAGTTACTTTCAAGGACATTGATCTTGGAAGACAGCACTAAATGTCCAAAACATCAAGCACTAAGGCAAAACCCTGCAGTGTAAATAGACCTCCTCAAAGCCCAAGTCGTTGAAACTCGAAGGCATAGGATAGTCAAGAACTCTCACTTGACCACAAGCCTAAGAAGAAACACTAAATGCATAAGTGTCTAGACACTGGAAGGAAGATCCTCAAGCTCTAAGTACCGTAGGCTGGCCCCATCCTAAGTCATTGGAACTCGGGGACATAGGACCGCGCCATGTTTCACTTGACTTCAAACTAAAGTTACTCTCGAGGACCATGAGCCTACAAAGCAACACTAAATGCCTAAAAATTCTCTAAGTACTAAGAGAAGTTGATAAAGACTCGAGTCTTCGAGACTCAAGCACAAGACCTAAGTCGGCGACTTAGGACTCTCATGAGTTACGTTACATTGAGTTGAATTAACAAAGTCCAAGTTGCCTATTTACTAAGTTTCAATTCGATGATAATAGTGCAATCATGGCAATAAAGTAGTGCAAGCTGCATATGTTTAAGTGGAAAAATATTTACAATAGTGCTTGGGGGTTCGAGCATTAATTTTCTATACCCCAATAAACTATGGCACACAAGCCTACTAAGCTAAAAATATGCATGTAAAGAACAAAATTACTGGGGATCTTAGCTTGGAGGAACCTCTACCACCAGCTTGATCACAAGATCGACTTCAGGGACGCGACCCGCCGCCGCAGCTTCCCTCTCCTAGGCCACCCTGGCCTCATCCAACTCAAAGCTTGCCTCGAGCATTGTCCTCATGTTGGGCTCCTCGGTGAATGAGAGATCCATATCTCTGTTGCTCTACCACGTAACAAAAAGTGTATCATCAACTATCACGTCAAAATCCTTTTTTAGTTCTTCTGCTCAAAGACGGAGGTCTTCGGCCTCCTTGGTAGCAACTTCAGAACGAGTAGCTTCACGTACAACACCCTCCCTGGCCTTGATAAGCTCCTAGATGTGGGCCAAAGACTCCACTCAACTCAGCCAGAGATCTTCATAGGCCTTAGCTAGCTCGTCCTCCATCGCACGGGTGCGACCTGCGGTGTCCCCTACTTTAGACAGGATGTGTCCTCAAGAGTGGACATCTTTGACCACTCGGTGCCCAGCATAGTCTCCATCTCATGGACACAGGCCCTTGTGTCCTCCACTTCCACCTGGAGTTACGAGTGCTCCTCCAGCGGGATCGTGGTCTCCCAGAACCGCTCTAGCTCTTCCTGAGCCTCCTTTAGCTCAAAGGACCGCATTGTTACCATGTCCCCGAGCTGTTGATTTAAAGCTACAGTCTGTGCCAAATTAGAGTATCAAATGAGTAAAAATAAGCTGATGAAATAAATAATGGCCTAAGATAAACACTTGAGGACTTACCCTTACAGAGGAGTGGCGACTGGCAGCTATTAGTTAAACCTTGTTGTCCTTGCCACAATGAGCAAAGCTGCAAGAAGGCATCTCGCATAGGGACCCCGCTATCCCTTGGAGAAGCTCCATGGCGTGCAGAGAAGTCTTCCCTCCTACTCTCAACACGAGGAAAGACTCTAGCTCCTCGCGGGTTGGAGAAGGAACCTAATCCTGCGATCGGTCATCAGACACAAACTCAGCATGGAGTTTGAATTCCTTGCTGCCCTCGTCAATACGAGCATTGTAGTACTCAATGACCCACTTGTGCTTCTTGAATTCCTCCCCGTCATGATGCTCCGGGAAGATTACCAATTGAGGCACCCTGACTGGAGGAGAGTCGGGCACCTTTGAAGGGATTTCCTTGCCCTTCTTAGAAGAGGATCCTCCATCTTGAGGGGGGAAACCTCGAGGTCAATGACATCAACAAGAGCCATTATCCTCGGGATGAGGACCAGCGGAGCAGCTATAGGAGCTGCTGGGACCACCGGGGCTGGAGGAGCGGCAGCCGGGGGACATGGACGCCATGGTTGACACTGCCGGGAGGTCTATCTGAGAGGGTATTAACACCCTCTAATGCTTTGACCTGACCAATTCAGACAGGCCTATGCTTTTTGCACAAAGGAAACAAACTGGTTAAATCCTCGGTAGGAAAGGAAAGCAGTGAAAACAAGTAAAAATGCATGCGGGACAAAATATAAATCTCCTCAGGAGCCCCATCGCGATTAGGCTCCTCCGAGTGAAGGATAGAATGGGAAAATTCATGGATGAGTCGACCCATCTCTTTCGTCAGATTGGTCTTTTACTAACAAAACCAAGTGGCGTGAATAGACGTCACCTCGTCCAGAGGCACAAGACCTTTGAGGTGTCTCTTCCTCCTTGAATTGCAGAGGAATACGTCGAAGAGGTCCTAATAGTCTTGATACTCTTCCTCGGACCAACAACATCCCGAGATTTTCCCACACTCGAGAAGTTAGGGCAAAAATAAAGAATTGCTGGGACTAGTTCCCTCCCCTATGTTCTTAGCAAATTAAGAACAATTTGGGATTTACCTTGAGGCATGGAGGGTGACTCGATCCCCGCCTCGAGCTCCGCCTGAAGCTCTTCATCTTCCTTTGCCTCCGTGGCGGCCTTGATGGTGAGGATGCTCTCCGCATGCTCCTCAGGAAGGCATTCTGTATTTTCAAATTGCGCCTTAGCCGCCATATATTTTGTGTGGACCCTCGCCTCATGGTATGATTCCTTTAAGTCTCGAAATCTAGTGAGGACTGTAGGGTTTATACTCCGCCCCTCTGGTAGTAGCCCATACTGCTGGAGGTGGGCATCAGTGATGAGGAAGGTGAGGTCCAACTCCTTTTTGCAGAGGGTGTTCATCGCCTTAAACCTTTCGTTGAAAGAATCAACGAAAGGTGTATGGCAGAAGGGACTTGAAATGAGACGTTTCAAGACTATCGATCACTTACGAACGAAACACTATTAGATGAAACAACTCAAGGAAAAAAGCACTTACCAACCCTAGCGAAGTCCAGGAGTAGAGTGGGATTGGTACTCATCGAGAAACCACTCTCCCAAAAGAAGTGATCCTTGTAGTCCTTAGCATGGTTCTCATTGCTGCTTGGAGCCTTGTAACCTTTCCCTGGGATCGTATGCTTCATCAGGATGTAGTACCCATCTTGGTCCCCCTTCTTTGGACACTACCAAAAGTTGGAGACATACAGTAACTCAGCTGAGAAAGGTGTGGGCCAACTCTGTCTCCTATACATAATGTAAAGCCTGGACAACACCTGATATTCGGGGACAGCTGGAAAGAGGTTGTGCCGAAGAACTTGAGGAAGTCAACATAGTACTGGTGCAACGGTAGGATTGCACTAGGCTAGAGATGAGAGATACTCTAGGGTGTGAGCTCGTGGATGCTCTCATGCACCCTCTCGTCCTCCCGAGACAAGTGCACCAACATCTCACTAGTTTCCACCCCATAGTAGGTGAGAATCTTCTCCAAGGCACCTTGGTGTCGGAGCTTTCTAGGGATTGCCTCCGCCTCGAATCCTACGACGGTGTAGGGTTTGTCTATTCGCATCAGACCCTCAATGGCTGCTTCCTCCGAGAAGCCAAATCGAAGAGGTCTTGTCGCCGCTAGGGCGGGATCCTCTTGCACCACAAGGCTTTACTATTGCTAGCCACCCGCTTCCCTTTCTCGGGATGTTTCTCAACTTCTCGAGTCATATGTAGAATTTCGGCAGCGAAGGCATAGAATCCTTGTGTGTGTAGTTCATGGAGCTCCTTTGACATCTGAAACAACAAAGCAAGCAGTTAGCACCTTGTCCCAAAGAAAGATGGGTCAGAACAAGAATCCTTAAGACTACTGCTTAAGGAGAAGAGAGAAAAGAAATTCTAAGGATTGGGGTGTCCTCAGGGCCAAAGAGTTGGTACTGGAGAACACCATCAGAAATTATGAACACCACCGGAATCTAAGAATTTTCCAGATTCCGGTTGAATGTCCAGAAAGGAAAAAGTTGCCTAAGATGTGTAGTAGGCCATTTTGAACACTTCTAACACCAAAATGCGCCTAAAAAGACCTATAGAAGGTCAAAACAGCCCCTCAAGTACCAAAAAAAGCATGTTCCTAAGCATGCATCTAAACTCTCAAATTAAGCTCAACTCAAGCACAAAAATAGTAAATACTTACTTGAGATATAGTGCCAATAAGTGCTTAAATAAGTTCGAACGCTAAAGAATCGCTTGCCGTTCACCCAGAAATAAGACGATTCTCGCCAACCATCCAGAATTGCAGAGGAAGCTCGGGAATAGTTGAAGGACCGAGAAGCTTGAGAGAGAAGATAGAGTTTTAGAGATTTTGAATTTCAAATGTTTAAAGTGCATACTAAGAGGCGATTCTCAAGTTTTTATACTCATAGAACTTGGGGTTGAAGCAACCCCACCCCAATCGTCGGATTACCTACGACGTTGGTACTTGAGAACAATGCAACGACCAAAATAAAAAAGGCACGGATCGTGATCATTAGCATTGGAAAAGGACGCCTTGGGCACATGGCGAGGGGACGCCTAGGGTACGGATTGGACATTTTGGGTCGTGGAGTTGACCCTCATTAATTGGATGGATTGATGGGCCCAACAATAGAGAGTCAAAACGTGGCATGACTTTCCAGAGTGAAGTCAAGGGAAGCCCAAATGTCTCCCCCTCATTTGCACCATTTCTGCTAATTCCTTGAGTATTCTTATAAATCCATAATTAATCCCGGCATACCCAAATAACTGATAAATAACTACCCGTTACCCAGTAAACCCCGAATACATACTACGTTCCCAAAATACCCCTAGGCTCACTCCGAGCCTGGTATTTGACCTCGTTGTGACTATTACACTAATCCGCTCACTAGGGTCGCGTCAGACCACACGTCTCAAATATATCTCCACAATAATGTGGTCTCAATCATAACACACATAATTTACATTTATGCCCTTAACAGGCCAAAATTATAAATATGCCCTTATCTACAAGAACGGGCCCACGTGCATATTTAATACACCTAACACATGCATATCTAATCATGTTTTAATATAACTCAAGAAATCACATAATGATACACGTATACACACAATAAATCACGAAATAATACAATTAAATCATTTATTGCCCTCCCGACACACTAATCAAGGCACTAAGCCTTATTAGCAAATTCAAGACGTTACACTTGGGAAGGGGCATGTCTAACTTCCCTTGGAGCAGGCCATTAAGCACCTCTTACATGTTCTCTAGCGTCTTCTCCAACCTTTTATTCTCCATGTATAGCTCACACATCTCCTCCTCATGTAGGCGAGTTCGGGAGCTGGAGCTCACCGAGTGTACCTGTGCACCCTTATCGAGTCTATGAGATGATGGCCCGGGGTCACCATGTTAGGAGGGTGTGGTTGCTAGAGGTCTAGGTGGAGCAGGGTGGATGTTCACAGCTGGAGGTCTAGATGGGGGTGGTTTGGTGGCTCTTGCCGGAGACTGAGTAGGAGGCGGTTTCGTGGTCCTCTCGGGGGCCACTAGTGGAACATTAATGTCTTTGGCAAGGGACTCCATAGAAGGGTTTGTCTCCCTCTCTTTTCCTTGAAATGGTGGTCTTGGAGTACTTGCCTTCTCTGGTAGCTAGGGGTCTCTCCTAGACACCCGATGTTGCTCTCCATCGAGATGGACCTCTACGTCACCGAGGCGTTTTGAAAGCTTTCGCATGTTACTATGATTAAATGAGATGAGGAAAAACTAAATGATATTTTTTCTTCCCACATACGACACCAAACTGTTGGCAGCAAGAGCTCGTCAATGATATAAGGTCAGAAAACTCAAAGTTTGTTACGAAAACTACGTATATAGTACTTAAGAGAAACTTATGAAAGAAAAGTGCAGAACAAGAATTGAGGAAATGCTCGTATATTACTCAATAGTCTTCGTATACAATCGATTTTTCCAACCTCTTTTTCTGAGGGGTGAGGATCTATTTATAGCGGAGCTCTAATGGCTTCTGATACATAGTGGTCCTAGGGGACAAGATTATACATAGGTACACTATCAGGGTAGTAGCACAGAACGTAGTGGTACAGAATGTTGTGGTGTCGGTTCTGGTACATGGTCAGAGGTATGCAGGTAGTGCCTCTGCTCTTTGTACTAATTTGTACAACCACTATTTGTCTAATACGGATGTTAGAGTCACGCCGATGTTCTCCTTGTGGTCGTACTTTTTGTATATGTACCTTGTACCTATAGGCTGTTCTTACACATCCAAGACATGCCTTCGCTTCAAGCTTCTTTATATTTTGTTAAGTGTTGGACACCATGCAAGTTATCATGAGTAACATATTCAGTTGCCTTCACCAAGTGTAGCTTGATTCCAAATGATGATTGGGTTTTTACTGGGGCTCCTTGTACGCATATTCTTGAGGCTTCAGACTTTACATGTAGTGCGAAGCCATGACGAGGATATGCCCCGCTATTGGCACTTACGACAGGACGAGAAGCAAGGCCTCTTCAGTGAGACAGTGCATCTAAGGAAATAGGGTCGCGCCTTGGCGATGCGCATTAGGTGGTCGTGAATACCCATGCATGCATATGGCTAGTTGGGCCTCACATAGCATGCCCTTGTTTCATCAGAGATGCAAGTCGAACGGTCGTGGGGACTTATGCGCGCCTAAGACTAATTAGGCCTTGCCTAGGACTAATTAGGCCTCGCCTAGCAAGGCTTTTGCTTCCTCAAAAATGCGCATCGGGTGCCGCGGAGACTCGTGTGCTCCTAAGGCTAATTAGTCCTTGCATAGTAAGGCCCTTGATTCCTTGGAGGTGCGCGCTGGGTGACCCCGGAGACTCATGCGCACTGAAGGCCAATTGGGCCTCACTTTTGTAATGTCTTGGTTAGCCAAGACTGTTATACTGTGTGTTTAAAATAGTGATTAACTCGCTATGCGAGTCATTTGGACTTAAATATGTAATTAAATACTAAATCAAGGTTAGGTATTAAAAATTTTGATCAACGAAGTAATTATTTTCCATTAAAATGTTAAGTTTATACAAAAAATCCCAAAAAGTGGTTACAGACTGATAAAAGACAACTGGAATACAAATTAGCTATCCTAAGCGGCAAAATAGGGTTCAACCATTGTTCCTCCCAAGCGATAACGGATCCAAGCCTACCTCAAAAATTGGAGGATAACGCTTCTGGAATCTTTCGTACAATAATTCCCATTTATTTCCCACCCGCAGGTTGAATCGAAACTGGTGCCATTATTGTCAAGACATACGGAGCAGCATTCCCTGACGGAACTCGCTATGTCAACCACCTAATCACTTACTCCTGATTTTGCAATCTTGCTTGCATGTCAGCAAACATCTGCTACCAATTCCAGGGGCAGATGGAGGGTTCTGGCCCCAACTATCATCCGCAACCCTGATATTAACAATGTCTGGTCTAGTTGACTGCCTAGGATACATAACTTTCGAACTTGTCCGTAGTCAATGACTTAACCTATCAGGCATGACATTCATATCCAAAAATATTCCATGAGCATGGCCTAACAACACAATAGCCACATACAATATGCATACCAAGACACAAGTTTATAACGTTCATGCATTAATTATCAAGTCTTACTTTAACAAAATACATTTATATACATCATGCTCTCTATTCTAGCATGCAGATAAGGTACATAGGTTCAATTTAACAATTAAACACATAGTCACATTATTAGATGCCAAGCCGTGAGTTGAGCTTATCTTTAGCGGCGAGTGTACATGCCTAGCTAGTCTTCAGGAACCCTTAAACCTAGACCGCTCTGATACCAAGTTATAACGCCCTAGTTAGCCAAGACCGTTACACTGTGTGTAAAAATAGTGCTTAACTCTCTAAGCGAGTCATTTGGAATTAAATGTGTAACTAAAGACTAAATCAAGGTTAGGTATTAAAAATTTTGATCAACGAAGTAATTATTTTCCATTAAAATATTAAGTTTATACACAGGATCCCAAAAAGTAGTTACAGACGGATAAAAGACAAATGGAATAAAAATTAGCCGTCCTAAGCGGCAAAACAGGGTTCAACCATAGCTCTTCCCAGGCTATCCCGGTCGTGGCGGTTGAGTAGGTTGCATATGTACACACTGCCCTTGAAGCTCTCCAACTCATGGCTAGTCCAGCTTTCCCTTTCCTTTACCTGCACCACATAGCACCCATGGGCCAAGGCTTAACAAGGAAACTTAAATCAACAGGTACAAATGAGCAACAATATATAAGCAGTAAACTTAAATCAATAAATTCAATCAGCAACAGGATATACGCAATAAGTTTAGCAGTAATAATTTGCTCAATAAAACACATAATCCAATCTCAACAATCAATTCAGTTAGTTAAGTGCAAGCAGCACTCCTGTTTATTTGTATAACGTTCAGGCCCGATGCCCTTAGGCTCAGTCCTCTAGTCTTATAGCCGACCCTAGCACACTTAGGTTGGGTTGCATTTTGCACACTTGCTATCGTCCCCGGCGCCCTTAGGTCGGTCTTTAGAATAGATATAATCACATATATATTGCACAACACGCAATCAGATGCAGCATATACAAGCATGCATAATCGAATATTCTCAAATACAGTTATAGCCATATTCTCACATACAGTCATACTCATACTCATATTTATTAATAGGGGTCTGAGCCCCAATCACAACCCAGTTGTAGTTTTCTTACCTCGAGTCCCGAGCACAAAGTATAAAGCGTTGTCGAGCAAGATCCCTAATCCCGAGCCTTAATGGTATAACCTAATGACAATGCATTAATAAACAATCATCAAAACCTAAATCAATTAGAAGCTTCAAATTAATATACTAGCCTCCGGGACCTCAATTTTCACTAAATCGGGTAGTAGAATCCTTCCAGAGCCCTTAGGTTTTGGTTCCCGAGCAAAGAAAATTGTTTTGGCTATTTTTCTCAATTAGAGTCGTGGCCTAGGCCTAAGTGCTACAAGTCAGAGAGCTCAGGGATCTGTCCTGGGAGCATGGGCCGTGATGCACCCTAATTAGCACTGCGGCGCTTAAGCAATTTTAGAGAACTGCCCAAGCCAATTCATGTACACGGGTTGTGGCACTTGAAGAATAGCATCGCGGCTCGAGCTTGAAACCCAGAAATTCTAGGGCTTTTCCCTAAGTTTTTCCCTAGAAAAATTCACCAAAGTTCACTCTAAACCACAACTAAACCCTGAATTGAGCTACAAACTCCAAGAAATACATCCAGAGCAACAATTTTACACCATAACATTCCTAAAAATTCCCATAGAACCCTTAAATCTTACCATGAGCCTTGAGGCTCAAGAACATCAAAAATGGAATTGAAAAACTAGAATTTACAGTAGAATTGAAGCTTACTTCCTTGAGAATCATGGCCCCTGAACTGAACCTCAATCAATCCTAGCTCCAGCCTTCAATTTCCTAAGCCAAACTCCTCCAAAATGCCTCAAACCCCAACTAAGTCTCAAGAGAGGGAGAGAATTGTGTGTGTGTGTGTGTGAGAGAGAGAGAGAGAGAGAGAGTAGTCTAGGTGGTTCTTCCCTTTTCTTCCTGATTCCTAAGCCTCCTAAGTCCCCTAGAAGACTAAGGTAGTCCAAGGACAAGGAAATGACCTTAATGCCCCTTATCTAAGAGTTCCCCTTTCAAAGCCATCAAGGGTAGAACAGTCATTAGCCGCATTTCCTGCTAATCCTCAAATTGCACTATAAATCCTCGATTAATCCCGACATACCCAATTAATCACCAAATAACTACCCTTTACCCAATAAATCCTGAATACTCACTAAGTTTCCAAAAATACCCCTAGGCTCACCCCGAGCTGGGTATTTAACCCCATTGTGACTATTCCGCTAATCTGCTCACTAGGATCGCCTCGGACCACACATCTAAAATGTATCCCCATAACACTGGGGTCTCACTTATAACATATACATAATACATATATACCCTCCATGGGTAAAAAATTACAAATATGCCTCAATTTCCAAAAACAGGTCGGCATGTATATTTAATACACATAAACATGAATAAATATTCACATTACCATATAAACCATTTATATCGTATAATCACACATATATTCAATTAATTCCACATATAAATCTGATTATGACCTCCTGGAACAATAATCAAGGCACTTAGCCTTAATAGCGCATTTCGAGACGTTACAACTTTCTTCTTAGGGAATGCGCATCGAGTAGTAGTAGGGACTCATGGGCACCTAAGGAAAATTGGACCTCGCATAGCAAACCCTTTTCTTCCTCAAAGGTGCGTGTCGAGCGGCCGAGGGGACTCATTCGAGCCTAAGGCTAAATGGGCCTTGCATAGCGAGGCCCTTGCTTCCTCAAGAATGTGCGTCGGGCGGTCGCAGGGACCCATGTGTGCCTAAGGCTTATTGAGTGTCGCATAGTGAGGCCCTTGGTTCCTTGTAGATTCTTGCCTATACGGGTCTTGCACATTCATCGAGGGAAGCTTTAAGGGATAATTTCCCATATTCACAAGACCTTTCAACCATATAGTTTCCTTGATTGCTTCTGTGGCTGCCATATACTCAGCCTATGTAGATGATAATGCCACCACCTAGGATTGTAAATACATAGCCAGTGAGTGACCTTCTAGTGTCAATACACCTTGCATAATCTGAGTCTACATAGCGCCCAACTTCATTATGAGTTTTGAATTTGTTGTTGTAAGTGAGACCAACATCTAGTGTGCCTTTAACATATCTAACAATCCATAGTGCATTCCAATGTCTTCTCCTAGATCTAAAATAAATCTACTAACAATGCTCATAGCATATACCGAGTCTATTCTAGTATAGACCATGGCATACATTAGACATCCAACCCCACTAGCATAAATAAAAACATCCATGTAGGTTCTTTCTTGTTCAGTCTTTGGTGCGTGCTCCTTAATGAGCTTGAAATGAGAGGCCAAAGGCATGGAGACAGATTTTTCCATATCCATTTTGAACTTTTGAAGAACTTTCTGAAGATAAATCTTCTAAGATAACACAATGGTCCCTGGTCTATAACTTTTTATATCAATGTGAAGGATCCTTTTAGTTGCACCACAGCCCTGTTCCTAGAGCGCCATGGCCCGCGTGAACTCAAGAGCTAGGGCGGTTCTCTGAACCGCCTTAGCACTGCGACGCTGGGTGGGTTGCACCGCGGTGTGTGTATAGGGAATCTAGGGCATTGGTCTCTATTTTAGGGGAGCGTTGTGACCCTTCTGGGTGTGCTGTAGCGCTAGGCCAATTTCAGGAAGCCTGTTTTTTTTTTCATTTTGGGGCTTAGGCCCAAGGGTTCAAAGGATGATTTCACCACCCCGTTTGGTCGAATCGGAGGTCCCGAGAGTAAGAGATTGGTTCTGGGGTTTGTTTATGAAATCGAATTATAATGAGGATGTTATTAATGGGTTGTGACTAGGTTATTGCTTAGACTCAGGAGAGGATCGTTCTCAGGATTTGTTTTTTTCATGTTTCCACTCAAACCAAAGGTAAGAAAACTAGTATATGCATATATAGCTATTGATTGGTATGTTCATTAGCCTTGAATTACCTATGAACGTATGTTATGACTGATAATTGGCCATCCCATTGAGCGTGGAACTGATCACCAAAGCTTGCAGAACGCTGGTCGTAAAGGCAAGTTCAAATTAGGGTTGTGGCCCCTACTTTCCCGGCATGAACTGTGAGCTGAGTACCTGCTTATGCACCTCGCTCAGTTGAGCCGATAGGCTGGGCTATTTTTCCCAGGCCGCTTATTTGATTATATGACTAGGATGAGTATTCTTTTGTAAAATGTAGTGTGTATTTACGAGTTATATGATTGGAATGGTTGCATTTGTTATTTGTGAAACATGTGATTGCTACTTTGGATATTTGTATTATTGTTATACTCTGTGTGGTTTTCTTGCTGAACCTTGGCTCAAGGGTGCTCTATGGTGCAGGTAAGGGCAAGAGTAAGCTGGACCAGCCATGAGTTGGAGAGCTTCAGGGGCAGTGTGTACATATGCAGCCTGCTCGACCACCAAGGCCGGGATTGCTTAGGAGGAACTAGGGTTGAACCCTGTTTTGCTGCTTAGGATTACTAGTTTGTATTTTATTTGTCTTTTATCAACTTGTGAATACTTTTTGGGATCCCGTGTATAAATGAAACACTTTTAATCGAAAATGATTACTTCGTTGACCAACATTATTAATACCTAACCTTTGTTTAGTTTTATTTAAACATTTAAGTCTAAATGACTTGCTTAGCCAGTTAAGCACCATTTTAAACTCATAGTGTAACGGTCTTGGCTAACCAGGGCATTACAATTGTTAAAGTAAACACATGAGCCATAGTAGCTTTTAGTGAACCCAATTTTCATCATAAACTCATCAAATCTAAGATTCCATTTCCTAGGAGCTTGTCTCAAATCATAAAGAGATTTTTGTAATAGACATACCTGATTTTTATTGCTGCTTTCAAAGCCTTCTGGTTGTTTCATATAGATGGTTTCATCAAGCTTTCCATGGAGGAAATTTGTTTTAACATCCATTTGGTCCACCTCAAGATCAAATATGGTTGCCTTGGACATATTGGATCTGATTGATGCTTACTTTACAACTGTTGAGAATATCTCATTGAAGTCTACTCTTTCCCTTTGTGTAAAGCCCTTGGACACTAGCCTTGCCTTGTATCTTGTACTCTCAACATCTGTTATTTCCTCCTTCTTTTGAAAAATCCACTTACAATAAACTATTTTTATGATTTTCTAGTTTGTCCACAAGAGTCCAAGTATGGTTCTTCTATATTGATATCATTTCTTCTTGAATAGCGCGAATCCATAAAACACTCTATTTGCTATTGATGGCTTCTTGATAGTTAGAGAGTTCTGAGTTTCCAATTTCGCTTGTTGTAATGAAAGCAAATATTGTGAAGTCTACAAAGCCAAGTCGATCAGGTGCTCTAATATCCCTTCTTTCTCTGTCTCTTGCTAGTTGGTACCCATCTGTATTTTCACGAGTGTCTTCAACTTCAGCTTCAATCACTTGCAAGTGTTCTTGAGCTTGACTGGTATTTTTTTGATTCACTTAAACCTCTAGCTGATATGATTTTCTCACATTATATGTTTCAGTTTGTTTCTGTCTTCATAGCCATTTCATTCTCATTGAATACCACATCTCTACTAATTATACACCTTTTGGACCCTGGTTCTAAGCACCAAAGTTTATATCCTTTAACCCCTTCAAGATAACCAAGAAACATGCATTTGATAGCTCTTGGTTCGAGCTTATCTTGTCTAATATGAGCATAGGTTGTGCATCCAGACACTTTGAGATGATCAAAGTTAGGTGTATGACCTGTCCACTTTTCTTGAGGAGTCATGAAGTTGATGGCAACTGATGGGCATCTGTTTATGAGATAGCAGGTTGTTGTAACAACTTCCCTCCAAAATTTCTTCTCTTGACCAGCTCCTTTTAACATACATCTCACTCTCTCCAATATTGTTCTATTCATCCTTTTGGGTAGGCCATTTTGTTGAGTGGTTCTAGGGACTGTATGGTGCCTTCCAATTCCTTCTTTTCTGCAAAAATAAGAAAATTCTTTTGAGCGAAATTCGAGTCCATTTTCCGTTCTTAGCTTTTTGATTTTCTTGCTTGTTTGATTCTCAATGAGCTTCTTCCACGTTACAAAGGTCCTAAATGCTTCATCTTTTGTTTTCAACAAGAATGCCCATACCTTCTATGAATAGTCATCTATGATACTTAGAAAGTAATTTGCTCCACCAATTGTTGAAACCTTAGAAGCACCCATAAATCTGAATGAATGTAGCCAAGTGGTTCATTTTTTGTGTGAACACTTTTGCTGAACTTAACTCTACAACTTTTTCCATAGACATAATCTTCACAAAACTCTAGCTTTTCATTTAGTTTACATTTGATAATGCCTTGTTCTTCCAATTCTGAAAGTCCTCTTTCACTCATATAGCCTAATATGAGATGCCATAACCTTGTCATATTCTTGTATTCTGCATTAGACACACTAGAAGCTGAACCAGTGATTGTCTTGCCATTTACAATATATAGACCATTTCTAAATTCTCCTTTCATAAAAACTAAAGAGCCTTTGCTAACCTTGAGAGATTTGTCATTAATTTTGATAGTGCATCCTCTTCTTGCAAGTTCTCTAATAGACAATAAGTTCCTCTTAAGATCTGGTACAAACCTCACATTTTGAACAACCCTCTGAACACCATCATGAAGTTTGAAAGTTACTGGATTGATTCATTGAACTGTGCAAGCCTTGTTGTCACCGAGTAATGTTGCACATCCCATCTTTTCTTCAAGATTTCAGAACAAATATTTATTTGGGCACATATGGAATGAGCACCCCGAGTCTAAAATTGTAACACCCTGGTTACCCCAGAACAGTTACGGTGAACCGGAAATTTGACTCATTGCCCGAGTCCTTTGGTTAAAAACGTGTTCTAGGTATTATTAACAGGTTAAGGTGAAAACCAATAAAAAGGAAAGGATATGTTTTGTCGATACATAAAACTATTCATGGGCCTTCAAGAACATTTACAATTTATTTACAACTCAAAAAGGTCATTACTATTCCAAAATTATAAACCCCGCCGACCTGAGTGGCAAAATAGGGTAAACACCCTAGTTCCTCTAAGAACTCCTTGGCCGTGGTGGTCAAGCGGCCGCATATGTACACATCACCACCTAAGCTCTCCACTCAAGGCTGGGTGAGCTTTTCTTTTCCTTTACCTGCACCACATAGCACCCATGAGCCAAAGCCCAGCAAGAAAACATAACATTATATGTAAGCATTATCAAATGATTATCATTATAATCACACTTGAGCACAAAGCTTTCAAACAAATGAGTGAATATCACTTGAGGTCCTGATAAACCAGACTGAGTGACTGACAAGCAAGTCACTAATTCAAGTGGAAGAGTGGCTGCTAGGTAAGCCACTAGCCTTCAACAAGTTCTGGTAAACCATACTGAGTGACCAACAAGTCACTTATTCAAATGGAAAAGTGGCTGATGGGTGAGCCACTAGTCTTCAAGCGCTTATAATGTTCCTCGAACTTAAGGTCAGTCTGGCATTAATGCTCTTTGAGTTATTCAATGCAGGTAATCGATTAGATCTAATCTTTGTTGGCTTTCGTTAACACGCTAAGGCCATTCTGACTAATGAGTCAGTGCAACGTGACCAGTACCCAGTACCACTGTCGAACCTGACTAATAAGTCACAGCTTCACAATTGATACTAGCACCTTTGCCAAATCTGACTAATGAGTCAGCACCATGCACAAGTGATCAACATATGCTAAGCATTCTATATTCAATCCATGTCCATATTTACACAACCAACATGCCTCATGAATATCCATGCATGTCACAAGTGGGGTGCAGTTTTCTTACCTCTGGTTCGAGCTAGAATGAAATAAAGAACGATCAACCCTTTGGTCCATTAGCGGTTACCTGGTCATAACCAATTACGGGATTCCATCAATAAAATGAATCATAAAAGTTTCCCAAACCAAAACCTAGCCTCCAAGACATCAAACACTACTTAACTGGGTAGTAGGTTCGACCCCGAGGCCAAAGGCTTGAATCCCCAAGCTAAAAACACATTTCTGTCCAAAATAACACTAAGGGCCATGGCCCTCCCCAGCTGTGCCGCGGCGCGGCCCCAAACAGAGGCAGCCTTACCCTGACAAGCACCATGGGCCGCGGCTCACCTATGCCATGTCGCGGCTCATTACCCTGTTCAGCCTAAAATGCAACACGCACCAGCTCGACCTTCCCTGCATTTTCCCTTGAAACCAGCCCTTCAAACCAATCCAAAACACCAACCTAACACTCAATTTAATCCCTAAACTTCATCTATAACGCACCCTCATCAAAACCTAAGTAAAACATCAACCTAACTCCCATTAATTCCAACTATCCACCAAAGAATTACAAGCTGAAAACTCAAAGTTAAAACAGAGATAAACCAGAAACCAATGGCTAAAACTCACCTCAAATCCGAGATTAGACCTCCCTCAATGGCTGAACCAAGTCTACAAACTCAGCCACTTGATTTCCTAGCTTGAAACCTCACTTTGAGCTCAAAAACTCCAAAGAGGAAATGGAGGAGAATGATGTACGGGAAGGAGAAGTAAAGCCCTATTTTTGTTCTGTTTTCTACAACCATCTAAAGCTTCACATATATCCAAACCAAATGACCTAAATGCCCCTAGGTCATTTAAGGCTTCTAAAATCATTTCAAGGGTAAAATTGGTACTTTCCACTTATCCCGTTAATCATAATTAACGCTTCCCAATCCCCGCTAATCTCAATACTCTCAAACACCAATAATTCACATCCCGTTACCCTTTAAAGCCCGGTAATATTCTAATCATTAAAAATACCCCGAGACTTACCCCGAGCCCCGAGCTTAAACCTGTTATGACCAAACTGATAATTAACATACCATGATCGTCTCATTCTGAATGGCTCGAACAAACCCACATTATAATGTGGTCTCAATATATATCACCAACATGCATACAAATAAACAATTTACCCTCAACGGGCCAAATTACCATCACACCCCAGTAATTAGAAATATGGACTCACATGCATGCATTTCACATCATATTATAATATAATCCACCTATACATGCATCTTATCGATTAATAACATAATTAAGAAAGTATGGCCCTCCCGGCCTACTATTCACGCCGTTAAACACATCAGAGAATTCAGGGCATTACAAAAATCCACTCTTGACTTGAATCAACAACTGAGACAACTAAAGCATTAGCTGAATCATAACCATCAGAAGCAATACTAACCTCACCCTTGTCTTTGTTCTTGTTGCTGTTGTTTTCACGATTGAGTTTGGCTTTCAATGCATATTATTCATTTCTAAAATGTCTCTCATTCTTGCAACAGTAATATTTCTTTCTAGTCGAGTTTCTTGACTTCGATCTTGATGTGTGATTTCCTCTTCCATGGTTCTTGAAACCTTTGTGATCTTTCTTTTCTGATCTGCCCCTGATGAACAAGCCTTCACCATTAGTTTCTGCTTTGTCATCTACCTTCTTCTGGACCTCCTTCGAGTTTAAAACAACCTTAACCTCAGACGTGGTCAGAGTTTCATTAGCATATAGCATAGTATCTACGAAATGCTCATATTATTTTGGCAATGAACTCAGTAGTATTATTGCTTGATCTTCATCATCTAACTTGACTCCAATATTGTTCAAATCAAGAAGAATCCTATTGAAGTCATCAAGGTGTTTCCTCAATTCTTTATTGTCATCCATTTGGAGAGTATAGAGTCTCTTCTTCAAATACAACTTGCTTGCCAAAGATTTCTTCATGTAAATGGCTGAAAGTTTGCTCCATAATTCCACAGTCGTTTCTTCATTTGAGACTTCACGAAGAGCTTCATCTCCAAGGATCAAAAAAATCACACTATGAGTTTTAATCTGAATATCTTGCTGTTTTTCTTTGTCATCTCTGAGTTTGACTAAAGCTTGACTGTTAATTGCAACAGCAAGTCCCTGTTGTTCCAACACTGCCTTCATTTTGATTCTCCAATGCCCAAAGTCATTTTTTCTTGCAAACTTGTCTACTTTAAACTTCACTAATGTCATTCTTGTAGCTTTCTTGAATTCCAATTATGTTCTTGAATGTACTACAGAACCTGGCTTCCTGATACAATTGGTTATAAACAATCAAAATTAGTAGTATCACATTCAAGAAATTAATCAAAGTAATCAAAACTAAATAGAGAAATTAAAGAGTAAAAGATATGAAACTTAGAGAAATAAAATGAAGACACAAATACGTGATTTAGCAGTAACTTTACAATGAAACTCAGCAACTTAGAGATGTGAAAACACTCAAGAACACTCTTCTAAACTCTCACAAGAAACTCCTCACAACTCAGAAGAAAGAGTAGATACGGATGTTAGAATCACGCATTTTCCATCTTTATGGTCATACATACCGTACTTTTATGCGTGTCTTGTACCTGATGGTCATTCTCACATTTCAAAGATACATTTTTTCTCCAAGCTTCCTTACATTTTTCTAGGTGTTGGAGAACTTATGGGTTCTTCAGTAGGTTAGAATGGATTTCCTTAATGCATCCCCCACGTTGAGGTATTTTCATGAAATAGTCATCGCTGGGCCAACATTCTAGTTGTAACGACCCAAATTCGCTAATAAGGCTTAAGGGCCTTGATTAGTGTGACGGGAGGGCATAAATGGTATTAGAGTGAATAGTATTTATTTGGATGTGATATTATGTGATTGATAGTGCTTAAATGATATTATATGATAATTGATGATATTATGTGATAATATGAAATAGATATGTTGTATATGTGAGAACCACATTATTATGTGGATAACTCTGTAGCTGGCGACTCGAGGCGATCCTAGGGCTAGATAGCGGAAAAAGTCACAACGGGGCATTATAATTGACTTTGGACAAGTCAGGGGTATTTTAGGTATCGGATAGTGATTTGGACTATCGGGTTATGAAAACAAATAATTGGAGATATATTTGAGGTTAGGATGTCTAGGTGGGATTATTGGGGGATTTTACCGTTTTGTCCTCAGGGACGTTTCCGGCACCCCGAGCTTTGGGATTAGTCTAATAAACTAAGGATATACTTGGAAGACTTTAGAAAATACTAGACACAGAAATTAAATCGACCCTCTCAGCCTTCTCTCTCTTAAGGAAGAAGAACCACTCTGAATTTTCAAGAGAATCAAGCTGAATAGTTGGGAATTTAAGGGAATAATATGGAGGATTAGCTCAGGAACTGATCAAGGATTGAAATAGAGCCAAGGTAAGCTTTGAATTTTCGTTTCTATGGTTGGGAATTTTGAGAAAATGGCTGAGTTTTTAATGGTTGTGGTTTTGGTGTTCAAGGTTGGATTTGGGGCTGGAATCTTTGAAGTTAGGTCAGAGAACTCTTGGAGAACGATTCTACAACTGAGGTAAGGTTCAATTCAAATTTTGATGGTTGAATTTTAGAGTTTCCATGGCTGGGTTTTGTGTTTTTAAGTTAGCAAGTTTCAATAATTGAAATGGGTCTTTGATGGGTTTCTAGCCTAGGATTCAGCTGGGTTGAGTTGTTGGAATCTTGTGGGAAGTCTTTTGATAATTGGGTTGTGGATTTGGGGTGGTTTTGAGTGAGTTTGCATGAGGTTTGGGAGTTAAAAATGGTGGTTTTTCTGGGTTCGAAGGGGTCGGGCTGCGGCATGGTTCTTGGTGGCCGCGGCCCTTGGAAGCTGAGATTTGCTAAGGAAGGAGGGCGGGCCGCAGCATGGCCTAAGGAATGCCGCGGCCCTTACCTGTTTTTGTGCCCATGGAGGGTTCTGTCTGGGGCCATGCCGCGGCATGGATGGCCCATGCCGGGGCCCTTTTGGGATTTTGAGATTTTAGGCTTGGGAATTTAACCTAGGGTGCTCGGGGTTGAGTCTTTTACCATATTTGGTGAAGTTCAATGTTCTGAGTGCTAGAACTTGGTTTAGAAACTCATTTAAGATTTTTAATGGTATCCTTCATCATGGTTGTGACTAGGTGCTAAGCTAGGGCTCGGGGATCGGATCGCGCTCAAGGAGTATCGCTCGTAACTAATTCATCTAGAAGCCAAAGGTAAGAAAACTACACCCGGTTGAATATTTGAACGGGACTAAGGGCTCCCTGATGTATATGATTGAAATAATGGTATTATGCCATGTAAATTGCAATCCAACGGCCTAAGTGTGCCATGGTTAACTTGTGCAATCGGCACGGCTCGGACACTGGTATCCGAGGACAGCTTATTATGCACTGAGCTCAGTTTAAGCGGGCCGGAGTCAGTGGGTTAAACAGAGGGCGTGACCTAAGGTGTCGGCCCTAGCATTTGTGTTAGTTGATTGTTATATTTGGCTATGATTGTGATTAGTGAGATTGTTAAATATTCTAAGTATAGATGAGGTTATTTGTACCTTGAGGTATGCTTATATGATATGGATTGAACATGCTTACTAGAATACTTGTTTGATAATATCGTATATGCTGTGTATATTGTTTTCTTGCTGGGCCTTGGCTCACGGGTGCTGCGTGGTGCAGGTAAAGGCAAGGGCAAGATTGGTCAACCCTGACTGGAGAGCTCTACAGGGTGAATGTACATGTCAGGCCGCTCTGCCGCCACGGTTGAGGAAATTACAAGGACGAGAGGACCAAAACCTTGTATTTTTCCTTAGTATGGCTAATGTTTACTCTTAACTGTTGAATTTTGTAAACTGGCTTTTAAACTTTGTACTTCTGGGGATCCCTTCTGTAAATTGTTTATAACTTATAAAATGTATCTTTTGAGGCCAATGACACGTTTTGATTAAACGACTTGATTAGCAAGTCTCACACCTTTATAAATACACAGTGTAGCGATCTTGGCTATCCAGGGCGTTACACTAGCCTTGCGCCATGGTGTCTCAGTGTGCTCGACCTCGCGTCTACCCCGTACTAGCCTTTCAAATATACTTGATGCCTAGCCTTAGAGAGGCCTCACATAGCGAGACCCACCTCGCATAGCAAGGCTCTTCTAGGCGCACTTCGTGCGTATCGTGAGGCTATGTATCACGGGCTAGCCTGGCGCTTCAAGTTGGTGTATGTCCTTGGAGAGGCCTCGCATAGCGAGACCCACCTCGCATAGCGAGGCTCTTCTAGGCGCACTTCCTACATTTCACGAGGCTATGTATCGCCTTACATCACGAGGTTGCATGTCGCGAGCCAGCCTAGCGCATCAAGTTGGCATCTGTCCTTGGAGAGGCCTCGTACAGCGAGACCCACCTAGGCGCACTTCCTTGTCTCAAGGTTCCGGAAGTTTCATGCCTAGCGGTTCGATGCGCGACGCCCAAGCAAATTAGGCCTTGTGCAAGGATCACCTCGAGGCCCTACTTATACCATGTGCACATCTCAGTCTTGAGGCACACAAGGGTGCCAGAATTCGAGTAGTGACTTGGGCCTCGCTATGTAAGGCCCTTGTCTATTGAAGGGCGCGCCCAGTGGCCCCAGGGGAGTATGTGCGCACGCCTAAGGTGAGTTGGGCCTTGCATAGCGAGGCCATCGCCCCTTCGAGGCCCACACCCTATGCGCCTTGCGCACTTGGTTATTTTGGGGGTTTGGACATGCAGGCCTTGCTATGCGAGACCCCTTTCTTCAATGGCCCTGTGCCTTCATCGATGGATGCTTCAAGGGAAATTATCCCATATTCACAAAATGTGATTTAGAGTATAAAAGAGAATATTGGGCATATTTATTAATAATGACAAATTGGTGTTAATATTAATAGATAATATTAAATTAAGTTTCAAATTATAAATAGTTAATTTGAATAGGGAATTAATTAATTAATTATAAAATGTATATATAAAAGGGTCTTGAATTTGAGTCAATTGGGCCTTAAATTTAAGACACATGTCATGAGCCTAACCCATATGGTGTGGGCCAGTTGATAACTCTACAAAATAGAGTTATTTTATCACTTTTTATGTGCTAATTGTTGCTTAGTTCTTGAGTTCTTAATTGATTTATTAAGTTTTTAAGTAATTTTGCATTTATTAGCCTTATTGTAATTTTCTAGATTTTTATATGTTTTTATAGATATTTTATTGTGTTATGTTATAATTGAATTATTTAAAATTAGTATTGTTAGTTTGAATGCTAAAAATATGATTTTATTGAAATTAAATGTTATGTAAATTAAATTTTAATTAATGTTTTCATGGAAGTTATATGATATATTTTATTAATGAAAATATTTAATTTTAGGCTATTTAGTATTTTTACCCCCCGAACTATTATGACTACCGTATCGTGCCCCCTAATTTTTTCAGGCCGTTAAAAATCCCCCCTGAAATATTCACATTAGTGTAAAGAAGGACTTCCGTTAACTTTCAACACATGTGGCTAACAAAAGGCTGACATGGCTCTTTACATGTTGATGTGTCTTGGCCATGTCAGCGCCATGTGTGTAATTTTAAATTAAAAAATCTATAATCATATTAAAAATTAATGAATTAAACACTAAAAAATAGAATTAATAAATTAAACCATTTTTTATACATTAAAAAAAATAAAAACCATATTTAAAAACAATAAAATTACACACATGGCGCTGACATGGCCAAGACACATCAGCATGTAAAGAGCCATGTCAGTATTCTGTTAGCCACATGTGTTGAAATTTAACGGAAGTCCTTCTTTACATTACTGTGAATATTTCGGGGGGAATTTTTAACGGCCTGAAAAAATTAGGGGGCACGATACGGTAGTGGTAATAGTTCGGGGGCTAAAAATCCTAAATAGCCTTAATTTTAATTTAGTTTATAATTTATTTTGTAGGAAAATTATTTCATTTGTGGCTCTTGAAAAGCAAGGAAATCAAAGGAAAGGTGGTAGTTTTGAAAGAAAGTAACAAGAAAAGGGCATTTTTCTTAGGCCCAAGGAGGCCTGCCAGCCGTACGGCCCAGAGCCTTCCAACACACTCAGCCATCAACCTTCTCCCCCTTTCCTTCGGCAAGCTTCACAACTCTCCTGGGCCCGCCAGCTGTCCACCCAGCACCACACTTCCACCTTCACGTGCACTTCCAAGCTGCCATCTCCCAGCTGCAGCTTCATCAACGCCTGCCCCTTCCCAGGCCCAGCTCCGAAGCAGACCAGCCCAGGCCGCCTATTTCCTTCCTCAGCAGCACCACATGGGCCACCTGCCCCAGCCCAAAGCCCATTCGGCCCAGCACTCCCCAGCGACTGCCACCAAGCACCAGCCACCATCAGCCACCTCTTGAGCCCATCAATTTGCATTTTGTCCCCTATGACAAAAATGCCAACTTTTTACCCTTTTGTCTACACATTTTCACCACAACATCATCATTGCACCCTATATTTTACCTCTACATACCATATTTATTTTATTTTATTAATCTAATCAATTTAGTTAATTTAAATTGATTATTTTAATAACCTCACTTTGGCTATAAATATGGAGTTTCAAGACCATTTTAGGGTGCTTAATTTTTTGGTTACCATCTTTTTTCTCCCATTTTCTCTCTACCATTCTCTCTTCCACTTTGGGTTTTTCAAGAGCATTTTGCAAGTATGTATGTCATTTATTTTGTAATTTCTACTCTAGTTATGTGCTTCTAATCTTTTTCATAAGATTATTGAGATCATGATGAAGCAACTTGTAACTAGGTAATATTTATGTTGTATGTTGATTTCCCTTGTAATGCAACAAGTTTATGGATTTTTCTTCTTCATATATGTCTTTAATCTTTAATATCTCATATTTTGGATTGTTAGATAATATGCACTTTGTTCTTCATTTTGCAAAAACATAATATTCTTTGTGTAAGATGTGTCATTAAATTGTACACATCCATGCTTAGAACAAAAATATTATGTTTTGCCTTATAAATAATGTTCATTGATTTATTTGTTATTTCATTAGATTGATTTACACTAAATGCTTTGAAATTATAATTTTGAAAAGTGAAGAAAAATCCTATCTTTTTGGAAGAAATTTGTGCTTAAAATTATAAATCTATTTAGAAAATGATAGTTTAAATTATTTTAACTATCACTAAAACTTGGGAATCAATATACTAATAAATATTATTAAACTTACATTTTGTGGATTCTAATATCTTAATAATCTTTTCTTTTAACACTTATTTTCAACTCATTATTGCTCTATTTTTATTCTCTTAAATAGCTTTATTTTTCAATCTCTTATTTTATGTTCATAATATTAAAACTCATCAATCTTTGGAGCTAGGTTAGAATTTATTACTTTTAATTTAAAATAGTTTTCTCTTTTCGATTTTAGACAACTCATTTGGGTTCGACATCCTTGCTTACACGATCACTATTCTATATGAACGATTCGTGCACTTACGATTTATAAATTTTTAAACATACCTGTTTTGGGTCCATCACCAGTCATGATAGGGCTTTATTTACATTCTATTTTTTTTATTAATTTAATTGAGAAAATAAGCCCATGGATGTGTCTATAAATAAAGTGCTATAGCTAGGGTTTTTCAGATGATAGTTGACAAAGAACAAGTTTTGGGAAGTGCTTAGTCATAGAAAACTCTAGAATTACAATATTATAGCCACTCTCTCTTCTTTTCTTCTAGATCTCTATATCATGTGTTGAGAACCAGCCTACGCTAGTTCTGGGGTGATCAAAGGCTTGGAGAGGAAGATTGTATTTCTGATCCAATTCAGGTTCTCGAATATACCCTGATACTACCAGGATTCAAGGGTTAGAGAACCTGAATGAAGGAGTTGTTCCAGTTCCACTACGCAATGTAAGTTTCTAATAACTTTACTCTATATTTGTATCAATTTCATAGGAGCATGTTCTAGGAATTTGCATGTTTGTTTGATGATATGTGGATTACATGAAAATAATCAAGTTCTTGTAATGTGTATTTCCTACATCTTCACGTGCCTTGGAGAAAGATTAAGACCAAGGAACAGCCCTAACTTGCACGAACACCTGAACAATCAGCGGGGTGACACCCAAGACCAGAATGTGGAGGGCTAAGATGACTTGCGTGACCATCTGAACGTCCAAAGGGAAGAACAAGGGGACTATCATAGGCGACCCCCAGTCACTGATAACCCACTGCTTACTCAGATTAAGGAGTTGAGGAAGGCGATAAGGGAAATGGGTGAAGTCAAGAATGGCGAGCCCACACTGAACCCAAGAAAGGCGAGTCCCTTCTCCCCTGCCATCGCCAATGTGAAATTGCTTGACAACTTCAGGATGCCAGCGATGGTGACCCACGATGGCAAAGGCAATCCCTTAAAGCACATCAACAACTTTGAGATTCATATGGAGACTCACAAGGTGTCACACAACGCGTGGTGCAAAGTTTTCCCAGCCACTCTAGTCAGAGTCACGAAGAAATGGTTTTGGAAGTATCATCGAGATCAATTACCTCATGGGAACAGCTCACGAAAGACTTCTACCAGAATTTCTACACCACATGTGTCCACCCTCATGAGGTTAACCATCTTGCCAATTTGAAGCAAGTGAGGAGACTCTAAAAGACTACATCATGAGGTTCTAGGAGGAGGTCTCTCGCACCAACATAGTTGGTAACGAGGGATAACTAATGGGGATCATGGCAGGCATCAGAGTCTAAGGCCTGTGGAGCAGTTTGACCAAGAAGGCAGTCGACTCAATGCGTGATTTCTTGGACAACGTTGGGAAGTTCATCGAACTAGACGAGGCGGTGAAAAATGTGGAGATGATGAAGACTAGCAATCATGGTCGAAAGAGTGGCGAAGACCATAATGGTAGTGAGAACAATGGCAATGGGAAAAGGGAGAGTAGTCATCAGGTGTCTCATAACCAGGGGCAGGACTACAAGAAGGCCAAGCAAGAGGGAAGACTACTCGTGTATGATCCATGCTTTACCAACTACACCACCCTGGCCCAGACACGTGAAGATATTTATATAGAAACAAAAAACCAGACAGCATACCAAAAGCCAATTCCAATAAAGAAAGATCCAAGCAGACATGACCAGACTAAGTATTGTCGCTACCACAAAGACCATGGTTATGACACTAACGAATGTCATCAAATTAAGGACGAGATAGAGTTCTAAGTTAGAAAGGGACACGTGGCTCGTTACCTCAGTCGTCGCCAAGATCAGAACCAGAGTGATGGTTAGAATGACAGGTGACAAAGACAGTAGTTTCCACTGAACTGTTTGCTGTTGCCAACCTATGTAGGTGAGGTGCCAGAGGAAATAGCTACGGTGGTCAAGATCTATGGAGGACCACACTTCGCTGGGGATATTAGCAAGTGTCGGGAGAGGTATGCGTGATAATTGCACCATCAAACAGACGAAGTGATGATGAACGTAGAGAGGTCAAACAAGGTCGCGTGCATGGAAGACCATTACATCACTTTCACCAATGAAGATTCAAGTCATGTTCACTACCCAACGACCCCATGGTCATCGCAGCTATGATCACCAACCTAAAGGTGCTACATGTGCTGATTGACTATGGCAACTTTGTTAATATTCTGTATAAGTCATGCTTGGACAAAATGAATCTTTCCGTTCGGCACCTTACACCATGCTCAACAACAATCTATGGGTTCAATGGCAAGTACTTGACCCCCATCGGATCTATCAAACTCCCAGTAACTCTAGGTGATCCCGCTCAAAGGGCGACTTGCATGGCGACATTTGTGGTCATCGACAGCCCATCAGCGTATAATGTTGTGCTAAGATGAATCGTGCTTATCGATATACAAGCAAAGGTATCACATGTATAAGAGGAAACCAATGAGACGCACACAAATGTTACAACGCGTCAAACAATAATGCTCAGAAAGGAAGTGATGCTAGCGTAAACATGATCTTCGATGACTAAGTCACTCAAGGTAATGAGGAGTTGTTCAACGAAGAAATCATCTTGGTAATAGAGAAAAATCCAAACAACGATGCCATGATTAGCAAGGCCAAGATCGGCGAGGCCACGACTAGCAAGGTCGAGATAGGCAAAGCCCTGATGGTTGAGGCCATGATAGAAGAAGCCATGGGAGGCGAGGCCCCAAATTCCCTAATGTGGCTTAGTGCCTGGATTAGGGGGCCAGGAGGGTCATAATTGATTTAATATGTGATTATGTGATTATATGCATGATTATGTGAGTTATATTCTTAGATGATGGTATTTGCATGCATGTGGGCCCGTTTCTTAGTAGAAGGGCATTTTCATAATTTTGGCCCGTTGAGGGCATATTTGTATATTTATGTGCATGTGTGTGATATTGGGGTGAGATCACATTATTATGTGATTATGTTTGAGCTATTCGGCATGAGACGATCCTAGGAGGCAAGTTAGCGATTTTGTCATAACAAGGTTAATTACTGAGCTTGGGGTGAGCCTAGGGGTAAATTGGTGCTTAGTACATTATCGGGAATGAGCAGATAATGGGATATGATTTAATGATTATTTAAGGATATTGGGAATAACGAGAATTTGAGGGCATTAATTATGATTAACAGGTTAGGTGGGAAATGACAATTTTTCCCTTAGGTGGCTTTGAAGGTTTTAGATGGCCCTAGGGGCATTTTGGTCATTTAGGCCATTAGATATAATTAAGCTAAGATGGTTGTAGAAGGTACTAAGGCAACAAAAATAGTGGTTTTCTTCTCCCTCTCTCTCTCTCTTGATTATTTCTTTCTCTCTCGGTTAGCTTTTGAGGCAAACTAGGAGAATTCAAGCTTGAGGTTTTGAGGCTTGGGGTTTAGGATTTAAGTGCAGCAATTAAATGTGTTAATTCTGGGATTGAGGTAAGAATTTTCAGCTTGAACTTTAAGGTTTTTACTTTATTTTTATGTTGTTTGAAAGCTTGATAGTTTGATCTTAGAGTTGAATATTTGATGGTGTTTTGAGTGTTTCTAGGCTTGGGTTTTGCTGTTAGATTGGTGGTTATGTTGTATTAATGTTTGGTTGTGATATTAGGGTTTGTTTGATGAGTTTTGGCTGAGTTTGGATTGAGGAATATGCAGGGGTGTTGGATTCGTGGGGTCAAGTCGCGACCGAGTTCATGTAAGTCGCGACTTGAGTGAACCCTAAGGCCTTCATTGGGCTTTGTCTGGCAGGCGCGCCGGGACCCTCAGGGCAAGTCGGGGCCCGGCCCTGGCACCCAAACAAGGAGTTGTCTGTCTGGGGGGCGCGCCATGGACCTTGGGGGCAGGTCGTGGCCCACCTATTCTTTTTAGCCAGGCATGGTTTTACTTAGTTTTAAGCGTGGGTTTTCGAACCTTAAGGCTCGGGATCGAATCTACTAACTGTTTTAGTAGGATTCGAGGTCTCGAGGGCTAGGACTTGGTCTGGGAATCTTTTATTACTCATTTTATTTATGGGATGTCATACTTGGTTATGATTAGGTGACCGCTAAAGGGCCTAAGGACATGATCATTCTCAAGAGTCGTTCTTTATTTATTTACGTTAAATTCTGAGGTAAGAAAACTTCACCCAGTATGTGACAAACATGATTATTGATGAGGCATGTTGAGTGCTCTATATATGAACATTGGTTGCATTATAAATGTCTGGCAGCATTGCTTGCTTATGAATGGCACTGACTTATTAGTTAGAAATGGCAATCGTGTTTAGTACTGGTCGTGAGGCTTTGACTTATCAGTTATGATCAATAATAGTACTAAGCGTTGGTCGTATGGAATTCACTTATGAGTCAAGAGCGGCAATAGCGTATTGAACGCAGGCCAAAATGATTAGATCTAATCAACAAGTGCATTATATGCTCGATTGACCTATTAGTCAAAGAAAATTAAAGTGCTTAGCTAGTCTAAGGCTAGTTACACAAAGCCAAGGCTAAGAGGCTCAAGTGACTTGATAGTCACATGGCTTAGGGCACAAGACCCCAGAAAGACTTAGTAGTCATCTATTCAGGGCGCAGGACCCCAGGATGTCTTATTAGTCATCTATTCGGGCACAAGATCCTAGGATGTCTTATTAGTCATCTATTCAGGGCGCAAGACCCCAGAATGACTTAACATTCATCAAAAGATTAGGGCTGCGAGCCCCAGAATGATTTCATGATCATTATTGTTATTTGTATACATGTAGCAACAAGTTTTCTTGCTGAGCCTTGGCTCACAGGTGCTATGTGGTGCAGGTAAAGGGAAAGATAACCTTACCTAGCCTTGAGTGGAGAGCTTAGGTGGTGGCGTGTGCATATGCAGCCGCTTGACCACCACAGCCAAGGTGTTTCTTAGGGGAACTAGGGTTTAACCCTATTTTTGCCGCTTAGGTTGGCAGATTTTAACTTTTGAACTGTAATGGCCATTTTAGATTGTAAATAACTTTGTTAACACTTTTATGGGATCCCATGTACAGTTTAACGTTTTTCATAAAATATATCCATTCCTTTTGACTGAGATTTTAACCCTTGCCCATTAATAACATTTAGATACACGTTTATGGCCTAAAGACTCATTTAGCAAGTTAAGCACTATTTAAAGTACACAGTGTGGCGGTCTAGGCTGACCAGGGCGTTATAATTTGGTATCAGAGCGTGCCAATGTTTAGGGTTCCTGTAGACTGGCTGGGCATGTACACTCTCCACTAAAGACAAGCTCGACTCATGGTTCAGTAATTTATGTGGTTATGTGTTTAACTGCTTAAATATAATATAAATGCTTTATCTACCTGAATGAGATACATTGATAGGATTGGCCCTTGACTACTACATGATAAGCAAGAATGTGCTTATTAGCACTGATGTTGCTATAACATACTTATTAGCATGATTATGGAACATGGATGAGTATATGCGTAATCTTGGACCGTGAGGCAGCAAGAGGTTTAGTTATCACTACCTAACTGGTCGAATTGATTATTTAAGCAAGGTAAAAAGTTGATAGTATGCTTCCAAGGTAGATAGAGTCATAAGCTGGCCAAGAAGATCAAGGCCAGAATGATAGACAGGGTCAAACCCCTCAGCTAGCTCCTGAAGACTGGCAACAGTTGCTTGTTGATTTGCAAGCTAGAGTAATGAGGTAGGAAGAAGAAATTCGCCTCCTATGACAACAACAGGTTCTTGCATGGAACATCTTGCCAAAGGCACCACCTATAATGGTGCCAACAGTTGAGAAATTGTTAGAGGCTAGGAACAAATATGAACCTCTTTATGAAAGGTTCAGGAAACAGTACTCTCCAGTTTTTAGGGCAGTGCAGATCTAACTAAAGTTGAATAGTGGATGAGCATGGTTACCACCATCCTTGACTTTATGAGGGTGTCTTGTAATGAAAGGGTGGCTTATGCCACATATATGTTTTGGGAGGGTGCCCAAATTTGGTGGGAAGTGATATCCCATACCAAAAATGTTAACGACCTGAGTTGCGAAGAGTTTCAGACCCAGTTTAATGAGAAGTACTACAATGATGCCATAAAGGCTGCAAAAACTGAAGAATTCAGCAAGTTATTTCAGGGAAGTCTGTCAGTGATTGAGTATGCTTTAAAGTTTGATAGACTAACAAAATTTTTAGGAGAGTTGTTGCCCACTGGTGGGACTAGAAGGGAGAGGTTTCTCCAAGGGCTACAACCTAGAATAGCCCGTTATGTTCGTATTACGACTGTGTCAGGAGTGACTACTTACGCACAGGTGGTTGAGAAGGCGCTCACAACTTAGAGCACAGAGAATAAAATGTTGCATGATAATGTAGCCAGGAGAGACATTAGGAGGGTGGAACCTCCATTTATGGGTTCAAGTAGGAGCGGAGGCCCCAGTTATTAGAAGAGGAAGACTCGTGATGCCTTCATAGCTCCAGGCCCTGCAGGTGACCACGTGGTATTATAATGGGCCAACAGAGTGGCAGTGAGGTCTGGAGGACTTTTCCTGAGTGCCCTAGATGCAAGAGGCGCAGTCTAGGGGAGTGTCGGGCAAGAACTTGCTTTTTATGCGAAGTAGTGGGACATTTGAAGAAAGATTTCCCAAGAGCAAGAAAGGCGGACAGATTGGCCCCAGCTTGAGTGTTCGCATTGACTCAGGCAGAAGCTAAGGCTTGTCCCTCAGTAGTTACAGGTCAGCTTTTTAGTGCTGGAACCCTTTATACTGTTTTGATTGATTATGGTGCTACACAATCTTTTGTTGCTAGTAGAATTATTGATAGATTGTGTATACCATGTGATTATTATGTTGTGGGGTTCGGAACCTTATTACCCACTAGGGAGCTAGTAGTATCCAGAAGATGGGTCAGATCATTGCCAGTGACAGTGGAGGGCAGAGAGTTATCACTTGATTTGATAGAGTTGGTTATGACCGACTTTGACATGATTCTGTGTATGGATTGGTGAGTGAAGTATGGGGCAACCATAGATTGCAGAAGGAATATGGTAACCTTTGAGTCTGAAGGTGAGGATCATTTTGTGTTTGTTGGCACTGTGTGTGGACCTCGTATACCTATGATATATGTTTTGAGGGCTAGAGACCTATTGTAAGGAGGTTGCATATGATTCTTAGCCAGCGTGGTTGATACCACTCAGGTCATGCCAGTGAGACCAGAGGAGACCAGACTAATCTGTGAGTTTCTGGATGTGTTTCCAGAAGATTTACCAGGGTTTTTGCCACACATAGAGATTGAATTTGTGATTGAACTGGCACTAGGGACGGAGCCAGTGTCTGGAGCACCTTATAGAATGGCCCCAACAGAATTAAAAGAACTGAAGGTACAACTACAGGAGTTGTTAGACTTGGGTTTTATCAGACTTAGTTTCTCACTGTGGGGTGCACCATTCCTATTTGTGAAGAAGAGGGATGGTTCCCTGAGGATGTGTATTGATTACAGAGAACTGAATAAGTTAACAATCAAAAACAAGGATCCTCTGCCAAAGATAGATGATCTGTTTGATCAGTTGTAGGGTAAAAGGGTATTCTCAAAGATAGACCTTCAATCTGGTTATCATCAGCTAAGGGTCATGGAGGGAGATATACCAAAGACTACCTTTCGCACCAGATATGGGCATTATGAGTTTTTATTCATGTCCTTTGGGTTGACTAATGCCCCAGCTACTTTTATGGATTTGATGAACAGAGTGTTTAAGGATTATTTGGATTAGTTTGTGATCGTCTTCATTGATGATATTCTGGTTTATTTTCAGTCAGAGTTAGAACATGAGCAACATCTGAGATTGGTTCTACAGAGACTGAGGGAACACAGATTGTTTGCAAAATTCAAGATGTGTGAATTCTAGTTATCTCGGGTAACTTTCCTTAGGCACATTGTCAATAAGGAGGTGATCAAGGTGGACCTACCCAAGATTGAGGCGGTCAGGGATTGGCCAAGGCCAAAGAAGGCTTTAGAGGTTAGAAGTTTCCTTGGTTCGATAGGCTATTATAGGCGTTTCGTGGAAGGATTCTCAAACATTGTTATTTCATTGACTGAACTGACACGCAAGAATTAGAAGTTTGTGTGGTCAAACAAGTGTGATAACACTTTCCAGGGATTGAAGTAAAGTTTGATTACAACTCCAGTTTTGAGTCTTCCAATAGATCAGGAGAAGTTTGTGATATGTTGTGATGCCTCACATCAGGGTCTAGGTTGTGTTCTGATGTAGTCAAGGAAGGTGATTGCTTATGCCTCACGTCTGTTGAAGGAATAGGAACAGAGGTACCCTACTCGTGACTTAGAGTTGGCAGCAGTGGTCTTTGCATTAAACGTATGGAGACATTATCTTTATGGGGAAAAGTGTGAGATTTATACTGGCCACAAGAGTCTGGAGTACTTTTCACACAAAAATATCTGAATATGAGACAAAGGCGTTGGCTAGAGTTGGTAAAAGATTATGATTGTGAAATCCTATATCACCCAGGAAAGTCCAGCGTGGTAGCTGATGTTATAAGCTAGAAGGGTTCTGAACAGATTTTCAATACCAGATTGATATCCAGAGAATTAGCTAAGGATATGACCAGAGCTGACATAGAGTTGCTAGTAGGCCAGTTGGCTTACAGTCTACGTTGTTGGGGGAATAAAGGAAGGTCAGTTGGGTGATCCACAACTGACAAATATCAGAGAGGATGTTTTAGCTAGAGTGTCCAGAGATTATACAGTGCCAGATATGGGCTTGTTGAGATACAAAGGTCGGATATGTGTTCCAATGGGCACTGCTATGAGGTGGGATATTTTGGATGAATTGCATACTACTCCTTACTCTTTGCATCCAGGCACTAAACGAAGATGTATCATGATGTGAGATCATTTTATTGGTGGTCTGGAGTGAAGAGGGATATGACAGAATATGTGGCTAAGTGCTTGACATGTCAACAGGTCAAGGCTAAGCATCAGAGGCCAGCAGGGCTATTGCAGCCTCTGGATATCCCATAGTGGAAATGGGAGGACATCACGATGGATTTCATGGAAGGGTCACCCAGGACTATTGGTCAACATGATTCGGTGTGGGTTATCATGGATCAATACACCAAGTCAGCTCACTTCTTACTAGTGAGAACCACTTCTAAAGTTCCAGTATGCAGATCTTTATGTGAGAGAGATTGTGCGCCTTCATGGGGCACCAAGGTCGATTGTGTCAGATCGGGACCCCAAATTCACTTCCAAGTTCTGGGGAAGTTTGCAAAGGGCCATGGGTACACAGTTGAAGTTTAGTACTGCTTATCATCCTCAAAGAGATGGACGATCTTAGAGGACGATCCAGATATTAGAGGACATGCTGCAAGCATGTGTCTTGGAGTTTGGTGGGTCCTGAAGTAAGTATCTACCTTTGATAGAGTTTCCTACAACAACAACTATCAGTCAGCCATTGGGGTGGCTCCTTATGAGATGTTGTATGGTAGGAAATGCAGGTCTCCCATTCATTGGGATGAGACAGGAGAAAGGAGATACTTGGGTCTCGAAACAGTTCAGAGGATCAATAAGGCCATTGAGAAGATTAGAGCTCGGATGCTCGCTTCTCAAAGCAGACAGAAAAGTTATGTTGATCTCAAACGCAAGAACGTGGAGTTCCAAGTGGGAGACTATGTCTTCCTTAGAGTCTCGCCATGGAAAGGGGTGAGAAGATTTGGAAAGAAGGGTAAGCTAAGCCCTAGATTTGTAGGTCCATTTGAGATCCTGTAGAGGATTGGCCAGGTGGCCTATAGGTTGGCCTTACCACTGGTGTTGTTGGTCGTGCATAATGTATTTCACATTTCAGCTCTTCGGAGGTATGTATGTGTTGAGTTACGAGGATCTGGAGCTTGAGGTAGATCTCTCCTATGAGGAACAGCCAGTCTAGATACTAGACACAAAGGACAAGGTCCTGAGAAATAAAACTACACCTTTGGTCAAGGTATTATGGAGGAACAATAAGGTTGAGGAAGCAACCTGGGAGCTAGAGTCAAATATGCAGAGTCAGTATCCCGAGCTATTTAGGTAAATTTCAAGGACAAAATTTCTGTAAGGAGGGGATAGTTGTAATGTCCCAAATTCCCTAATGTGGCTTAGTGCCTGGATTAGGGGGCCAGGAGGGCCATAATTGATTTAATATATGATTATATGAATTATTATGTGAGTTATATTATTATTTGATAGTATTTGTATGCATGTAGGCTCGTTTCTTACTAGAAGGGCATTTTCATAATTTTGGCCCATTGAGGGCATATTTGTATATTTATGCGAATGTGTGTGATATTTGGGTGAGATCACATTATTGTGTGATTATGTTTGAGCTATTTGGCATGAGATGATCCTAGGAGGCAAGTTAGCAGTTTTGTCATAACGGGGTTAATTACCGGGCTCGAGGTGAGCCTAGCAGTAAATTGGTGCTTAGTACATTACCGGGAATGAGCGAGTAATAGGGTATCATTTAATGATTATTTGAGGATATTAGGAATAACGGGAATTGGAGGACGTTAATTATAATTAACGGGTTATGTGGGAAATGACAATTTTGCCCTTGGGTGGCTTTGAAGATTTTAAATGGCCCTATGGGCATTTTGGTCATTTAGGCCATTAGATATACTTAAGCTGAGATGGCTGTAGAAGGTACTAAGGCAGAAAAAATATAGGTTCTCTTCTCCATCTCTCTCTCTCGATTATTTCTTTCTCTCTCTCGGTTAGCTTTTGAGGCAAATTAGGAGAATTCAAGCTTGAGGTTTTGAGGCTTGCAGTTTAGGATTTAAGTGCAACACTTGAAGGTGTCAATTCTGGGATTGAGGTAAGGATTTTCAGCTTGAACTTTAAGCTTATTACTCTATTTTTATGTTGTTTGAAAGCTTGATAGTTTGATCTTAGAGTTGAGTAGTTGATGGTGTTTTGAGTGTTTTTAGGCTTGGGTTTGCTGTTAGATTGGTGGTTATGTTGTATTAAAGTTTGGTTGTGATATTAGGATTTGCTTGATGAGTTTTGGCTTAGTTTGGATTAAGGAATATGCAGGGGAGCTGGGTTCGCGGGGTCAAGTCGCGACCGAGTTCATGCAAGTCACGACTTGAGTGAACCCCAGAGCCTTCATTGGGCTATGTCTGGCAGGTGTGCCGCGACCCTCAGGGGCAAGTCACGACCCACCCCTGGCACCCAGACAGGGACCTATCTGTCTAGGCGGCGCACCGCGGTCCTTGGGGGCAGGTCATGGCCCGCCTCTTCTTTTGAGCCAGACATGGTTTTACTTAGTTTTAAGCGCGGGTTTTCGAACCTTAAGGCTCGGGATCGAATCTACTAACTGTTTTAGTAGGATTCGAGGTCTCGGGGGCTAGGACCTGGTCCTAGAATCTTTTATTACTCATTTTATTGATGGGGTGTCATATTTGATTATGATTTGGTGACCACTAAAGGGCCTAAGGACATGATCATTCTCAAGGGTCGTTCTTTATTTATATTACGCTCAAGTTTGAGGTAAGAAAACTGATGGACCCAAAACGGGTATGTTTTAAATATTTATAACTCGCAAGCGCACGAATCGTATATGGAATATAGTGTTCGTGTAAGCACGAGATCGAACCCAAAGGAGTTGTCTAAAATCGAAAAGAAAACTATTTTAAACCAAAATTAATAAATTCTAACCTAGTTCCAAAGATTGATGAGAATTTGTAACATTAAAAATAAAATAAAATATAATAATAAAGAAATTAAAGACAATATATAAACATAAATTAATAATTGTAAACAAGATGGTAAAATAAGATTATTAAGGATTAGAATCAACAAAATATAAGTTTAATAATATTTATAAGTACATTGATTCCCAAGTTTTAGTGATGGTTAAGATAGATCAAACTATCATTTTCTAAATAGATTTATAATTTTAAGCACAAATTTCTTCCAAAAAGATAGGATTTTTCTTCACTTTTCAAAATTATAATTTCAAAGCATTTAGTGTAAATCAATCTAATGAAATAACAAATAAATCAATGAACATTATTTATAAGGCAAAACATAATATTTTTGTTCTAAGCATGGATGTGTACAATTTAATGACACATCTTACACAAAGAATATTATGTTTTAGCACTAATGAAGAACAAAGTGTAAATATGTGTTAACAATCCAAAATACATGATATTTAAGATGAAATAAGATATTTGAATAAGAAAATTCCATAAACTTTGTTGCACAAAATGGGAAATCAACATACAAAATAGATACTATCTAGTTACATAATGTTTCATCATCACCTTAATAATCTTAAAAAGATTAGAAACACATAACTAGAATAGCAAATACAAACTAAAAATTACAAACATAAATAGGAAAATTTGGAGGAGAAACCCCCAAAATTTCCTCTAAAAATACATAGAAATATAACCAAAAAGAAGAATAAGAAGAAGAGAATTGAGAGGTTTTGAATGTGTAGAAATTATGGTATAGTAACATCCCTCAAAATGGACACCCTAAATCTCTTATTTATAGCCAAAAATGAGGTATTAAAATAATCAAATAAAATTAATTAAATTGATTAAATTAATTTAATTGATTATAATATGGTAAATAGGGATAAAATATAGGGTGTAATAATGATGTTTTGGGGTAAAATGTGTAGAAAGTGGGATAAAAATGTGGTATTTTTTTTTGCAAAAGAGACAAGGGGAAAAATGGTACTTTGTGATATTTTTTGTGGGCTCAAAATGTTGGGAAAAGGAGGCTGCATGCTTTGGTGGAGATAGGCGCAGGAAAGTGGTTCAGGCGGCTGGGCAGAGGAGTGGACCGAATTGGGCTTAGGCTGATAAGTTGGCAGCTGCTGAATTGGTGAGGAGTGCCAGGCGTGAGCTGAGATGGAATTGGAGGAGCTGTTGGGCTTGGGCCCAAATGAGATGCTGAAGGGAAATGCTGGGAAGGAAATGGCAAGTCACGTTGGGGTGATGATGGAAGTGATGCTGAATGGTGAAGGAGCTTGTGAATGCTGGAAACTTGGAGGTTGGTTGAAATGGTGGATAGCTGGCGGCGTGGGGAGCTGCTGAAGACAGCTTGGGCCACGTTGGGCTTCGGTAGTGGGCCGAAGGGGTTACAAAAATGCCACTTTTTTCTTCTCTTTTTCAGCTTTATATCTTTTCTTTTCTTTTCAAAGCCCAAAAATACAATAAATTCCCTACAAAATAAACATAAAATAAATCATAATAAAATATTTTCAACTATAAAATAAATCAATTTAATTCTTTGAAAATATTAATTATAACTTAATTTATATTTAACATTTAATTTCAATAATACAACATTTTTTTACCACTAACTTAACAATAATAATTCAAATAATTAACTACAACATTTTACAACAAAATAATTATAAAAACACACAAAAGTATATAAAATCATGATAAGACTAATAAATTCAAAATTACTTAAAAACTTAATAAATTATTTAAAAACTCAAGAATTAAGCAACAATTAGCATATAAAAAGTCGTAAAATAACTCTATTTTGTAGAGTTATCACACCCTCAAACTTAATATTTTGCTAGTCCTCGAGCAAAAGAAAAATTAAAAACACACACTTTTTTTTTTTAATTGGTGATGTCAAATGTTTAACTCAAAAATTACATAATGGAAATAGTTCAAAGAAAATCACAAATAAAAGTAAAGCTTATGTAATTAATTAAAAAGTTAAAATTGTTTTCAAAATACATATTTAACATGCAAACAAAAATATCAAATCATCATGTGACATACATGATTATTGATGAGGCATGTTGAGTGCTCTATATATGGACATTGGTTGCATTCTAAATGCCTAGCAACATTGCTTACTTGTGAATGGCACTGACTTATTAGTCATAAACAACAATGGTGTTTAGTACTGGTCGTGAAGCTCTAACTTATCAGTTATGATCGGCAATAGTACTAAGCGTTGGTTGTATGGAATTGACTTATGAGTCAAGAGCAGAAATAGCGTATTGAATGCGGGCCGAAATTATTAAATCTAACCAACAAGAGCATTATATTCTCGACCGACCTATTGGTCAAAGAAAATTAAAGCGTTGTGCTAGTCTAAGGCTATTTACTCAGAACCATGGCTAAAAGGCTCAGGTGACTTGATAGTCACATGGCTTAGGGCGCAGGACCCCAGAAAGACTTAATAGTCATCTATTCAGGGCGCAGGACCCCAAGATGTCTTATTAGTCATCTATTCAGGGCACAGGACCCCAAGATGCTTTAGTATCATCTATTCATGGCGCAGGACCCCAGAATGACGTAACAGTCATTAATCTAGGGTGCGGGACCCCAAAATGACTTAACAATCATCATCTTATTAGGGCTGCGATTCCTAGAATGATTTCATGATCATTATTGTTATTTGTATACATGCAGTAATAAGTTTTTTTGCTGAGCCTTGGCTCATGGGTGTTATGTGGTGCAGGTAAAGGGAAAGATAAGCTTACCCAGCCTTGAGTGGACAGCTTAGGTGGCGACGTGTACATATGCGGCCGCTAGACCACCACGGCCAAGGTGTTTCTTAGGGGAACTAGGGTTCAACCTTATTTTTGCCGCTTAGGTTGACAGCTTGTAACTTTTGAACTGTAATGAGCATTTTGGATTGTAACTAACTTTTTAAACAGGGATCTCATGTACAGTTTAACGTTTTTAATAAAATATATTCATTCCTTTTGACCGAGGTTTTAACCCTGGCCCATTAATAACATTTAGATACACATTTATGGCCTAAAGACTCATTTAGCAAGTTAAGCACTATTTATAGTACACAGTGTGACAGTTTTGGCTAACTAGGGCATTACACCACCCCCAACGAGGTTGCCATCTGAAACAACACGGATAGCGTCGCCGCTGACGGCAACCTGAGTCCAAATACCATATGAAATGAGTCCCAAAGTGGGGAGGTGCTAGATCCTTCTTCGGGGATGAAGAAAGACTGGTCAGACCAATGGAAGAGCTTGAGGAAATAGAGTTGAAGGACAGTGACCCCACTCAGAAGGTAAGGGTTAGGAAGATCCTGAATGGTGATGTGAAGGCTAACTTGATCGAAATCTTGCGACATGGTAGGCACTAGCCCGTCAGTAATAAGCCACATCTTGAACATAGACCCGAAGGCACCCACAGTCTACAACAAGCAATAGTCCTTGGACACCAAACGGTACAAGGCGCTGAAGGCAGAAGTAAAGAAATTGGAAGAGAATGGCTTCATTCAATAGGCCTTCTATCCCCTATGGGTTGCGAACCCGGTCTTTGTGCGCAAACCAAACGGAACTTGGAGAGTATGCATCATCTTTAGCAACCTCAACAAGGCATTCCCCACAGACTAATTTCCCCTCCCTCTGATCGATCAGCTCATCGATGCAACCTCGGTCCATGAGTTACTATATGCCCTACTACCCTAGAGTCGTTACCATGTGATTTTAAAATGTGTCATTTGATCGCTAATCGAGGTATTAGACTGAAAAGTGTGATTAAGTCAAAATAATGACTCATTTAATGAAAATTAGGTATAAAAGGTTTGGACATTCATTAAAATTATAAAAGTTTTATATTGGGATCCCAAAACATTGTTTCAAAATATATTTACAACTCAAAAGTTAAGGTATAGTCGACCTAAGCGACAAAATCAAAAGTTTCTAGCATGTTCCCCAAAACAACCCCAGCCGTGGCGGCTAGATACGCCAAACATGTACGCGTCGCTCCATGCCTTCCAACTCATGCTTGGTCAGCCTTTCCCTTGCCCTTACCTGTACCATTGAGCACCCGTGAGCCAAGGCCCAACAAGAAATCTCCACACACATAGCATATAACAATTTAGTCCAGTAAATGCATAATTATTAAATATATAACACAGACTATTTACACAGCGGCCTATGCCGACCATGGCGCGTTACCAGGCACCGGGTTCATGGTCTTCACCGAACGGGTGAGTACAACACCCTAGATGGCCATGCCATGGAAGACTGCATTCAGCATACTTATTGTTGTTATTCCTAGCCTTCGCCGATCAGTCATAATCACATAAATGTGGCATAACAATTATAAATATTCACACATAACATTACACACAGATAATCGGGCCATGCCCTGCTCTACGGGCACAAACAGTTTTCTTACTTGTGTCCTGAGCTGACAATATCAGGTGATCCCGAGCACGATTCCTAAATCTGAGCTTTAGCAGTAAAACCTAGTCACAATGTAATAGTACATAACCATCACAATCTAAATCAATTTTAAACCTTCGGAATAATAAACTAGCCTCTAGGACCTCGAATTCTATTAATCCGGGTAGTAGAATCCTTCCCGAACCCTTAAAATTAAGTTCTTGAGCTTAAAACCCTAATCTGGCTAAAAAAAAACCTCCATTTGCACCGTGGTGCCCTCAATTAGATTCGCGACACCCCCATAATTAGAGTTGCGGCCCTCTACAAGTCAGAGAGCCCAGCCCTCAATTTCTCTCGACACACACTGTGGCGCACCCTGCCCAGAGCCATGGCGCTAAGGCGATTCAACGAATCCCCAAGGCCTTCTGAGTTCATGTGGGTCGTGATGCTCAAGAATAGCGCTGCGGCGCAACCCCGCGAACCCAAAATTTCTAGCGTTTTCAATTTTCTAAATCCCGTGAAAATCAATCCAAACATGCTCTGAGGCAAGAATTGAGTCTCAAAACACTTTCACCACACCTAGAGCAGTACATAAACCTGAAAAACTTAACCAAAAACTCATCACAACTTAAATTTAATCACTTGAGTTCAAAATTCCCAAAACACTAAAAAAAAACAAAGAAATTCATGAAGAAAACTTGTTCTAAACCTTACCTCAGTGATGATTCTGACCCTGAGCTAGATCCTCAACACCTCTGGCTTCAAATCCTCAATTCCTAGCCCTAATTCAAATCGTTTCCTTCAAAATTTCCCAAAACTTCTAAGCCACCAAGAGAGAGAGAGAGAGCAAACATGGGTGAGAGAGAGATGTGATCTGAGGGACTAAGGTACTTCTGCTTAGTTCTAGACTCTTAAGGTCTAAGTCTATCATTTGCTTCAAAATGGCCAAAATGCCCCTTAGATCAATTTTAGCCCTTTAATATCACCACGGGCAAACCCGTCATTTGCCCCATTCTTGCTAATTCCTCGAGTATTCATATAAATCCCCAATTAATCCTGGCATACCCAAATAATCGCTAAATAACTAACCGTTACCTGGTAAATCCCGAATGCATGCCAAATTCCCAAAATACCCTTAGGCTTACCCCGAGTCGGGTATTTGACCCCGTTGTGACTACTCCGCTAATAAACTCCCTAGGATCGTCTCGGATCACACATCTCAAATATATCTCCACAATATTGTGGTCTCAATCATAACACACACATAATTAACATTTATGCTATCAACAAGCCAAAAATTACAAATATGCCCTTATTACCAGAACAGGCTCACAAGCATATTTAATTCACCTAAACATGCATATTTAATCATATAATAATATAATTCGAGTAATCATGTACTGATACACATATATCACAATTAATCACGTAATAATATGGTTAAATCATTTATTGCCCTTCCGACACACTAATCAAGGCACTGAGCCTTATTAGCATATTTGGGGTGTTACAACTATCCCATCCTTACATAAATTTCTTCCTTGAAATTTACCTGAATAACTCGGGATATCGATCCCACATATCCAACTCAAGCTCCCAAGTTGCCTCTTCTACTTTGATGTTTCTCCACAGCACTTTCACTAAGGCAATGGTCTTGTTCCGCAAGACTTTATCCTTTCGGTCTAGGATCGGGAATGGCTTCTCCTCATAAGACAATTCTTGTTCCAACTCTAGGTTTTCTTAACTCAACACATGAAAAGAATCTGATACGTACTTCCGGAGCATGGACACGTGAAATACGTTGCGAACCCCTGATAAAGCAGGATGCATAGCTAATTTGTATGCCACATCTCCAACTTATTCCAGACTCTCAAAGGGGCCAACAAATCTAGGACTTAACTTGCCTTTCACTCCAAATTGTTTCACTCCTCTCAAAGGAGAAGCTCTCAGACACACATGATCACCGACTTGAAACTCTACACTCTTATGTTTCAAGTCTGAGTAACTCTTCTGTCTACTCTGGGAGGCGAGCATCCGAGCTTTAATCTTCTCAGTTGCCTCATTAGTCCTCTTAACAGCCTTAGGACCTAAGTACTTCCTCTCACCTGTCTCATCCCAATAAATGGACGATCTACACTTCCTCCCATACAACATTTCATACGGAGCCACTCTTATAAGAAAACTCAATCAAAGGGAGATACTTACTCCAAGATTCCCCAAAATCTAGCACACAAGCTCGTAACATATCCTCAAGTATTTGAGTCGTCCTCTCAGACTGTCCATCTGTCTGAGGATGATAAGCTGTATAGAATCTCAACAGTGTGCCCATAGCCTTTTGCAGGCTTTTCCAAAACATAGAGGTGAAGGTGGGGTCCCTGTCAGACACTATCGATCTCGGAGCCCCATGGAGTCGCACAATCTCCTTTACATACAACTCAGCATACATCTCGCCTGATACCAAAATCCATCGGAACGCAAATCCAACCCTTATACCTCAATAGACCCACCTCTAAAATATAAAATTCTCTAGCCAATCCATCTAGGACATCCTCCTTATGTTTCCTCAACTGTGGATCCTCCTTCTGCACTTCTCTCATCCTCTCAAGGAGCGTGGACAAAAGAGTGATATTTTCTAGATGACCAACTACCAATTCAATTCCCACTCTCGTCATATCTTTAGCTAACTTTTCTGATATATGTCTCAAACTGAACAACTTCCTTGGCCCCTTCTGACTCAATGCGCCAGCCACCACATTGGCCTTTCATGGATGGTACAAGGTCTAACAATCGTAGTCCTTCACCAATTCTAGCCAACACGTTTGGCGCATATTCAGATCCTTTTGAGTAAAGAAATACTTCAAACTTTTATGGTCAGTGTATATTTTGCATTTCTCTCTGTACAGATAGTGCCTCCATATCTTCAGTGTGAATACCACCACTGCCAGTTCCAAATCATGAGTGGGATATCTCTGCTGATACTCCTTTAGCTATCTATTGAAATAGGCAATTGAGTTAGGACAATTCAAGATTTCCTATCAACCAAGGATGACAATTACGGGACAAGCTATTGCTGACTTCATTATAGAATCCAACGATGACCAGAGGCACTAGGTGAGGACCAGCGACCAAAGGAGGAATATTGGCAGGTGTATGTGGATGGCACCTCAAATGAACATAACGTCGAGGAAGGCCTAATCTTAATAACCCCAAAAGCTCACCGTATCCATTGGGCACTAAGATTTGGTTTTGATGCAACGAACAATGAAGTCGAGTACAACACATTAGTAGTATGATTGTGCATGGCTAAGGAATTGAAAGCTAAGTGCCTGATGATCAAGAGCGACTCACAACTAGTGGTCAACCAAATCCTTGGCGAGTACCAGGACCAATGTAACGCCCTACTACCTTAGAGCCGTTACTAAGTGAGGTTAAAATGTGCAATCAACTCGCTAAACGATGTTTTTAAAACAAAAGTGTGATTAAGTGAAAATCTAGGCTGTAATCTTTAAAAAGTACTCTATTTCATCAAAGGTTCAAGAGTTTAACATTCGGGATCCCATAATTCAGTTTATAAAATATTTACAACTCAAAACAAGTTTATAAGTAATTAACCATCAAAACTAGGGTTTGTACAGCCATTTCTCAAAAATATCCCCAACCAAAATAGTCAGGCAGACCAAACATGTACGCGCTGCCCCCACGCTCTCCGTACTCATGGCTGGTTGACTTTCTCTTTGCCCTTACCTACAACACAGAGCACCCATGAGCCGAAGCCCAGCAAGAAAACTAAAACAGTACATAACATACGCATAATATACAGTCATTACAGCAGATATCTCAAATCTAGTCAGACAGTCCATATAATCTAACACATATACGGCCATGCCATCCCAGAAGCGTTACCAAAGCCTGGGATCTCGGTCTACACCGTAAGGATATCCCATGTATCCATTGGGGTCTCACCCTAGCCACGAGCACTCCATGTGCTAATTGGTATTCCCGGCCCCACTGCCGTTCTCGGCCTTTCGCCGTTCCCGGCCCTTCGCCGTTCATTCAGCTATTTCCACATTTAGCATTCTCAAATAATAATCAAATATATAATCATTCATGCAATGCTACATCATATCAATAATACAATCTAGGGCCGCGCTCTGCAACAAAACTAAGGGCCCGAGCCCTGCTCTACGGGTGCTACAGTTTTCTTACCTGTATCCCGAGCTTTCCGATGCACCAAGATCACAAGCACGGTCCTCTATCCCGAGCCCCTCCAAAAACCTAGTCACAACACATATGAAACACCCTTTAATGCTAACCAATCCAAAACCACTTTCCGGGGCCAATCCCACACTCTCAGAACTCCCAAATCCCTAAAACTATACATCGAAGACATCCCCCGAACCCCCGGAGCAAAGGCTCAAAATTGCAAAATCTTGTGTTCTGAAAATGGCCTAGCGCCGCAGCGCTGCCCTAGAGGGCCGCGGCGCCCAGAAAGTCAGAGAGCTTCCCCTGCCCAGAATCAGCCTCGCGCCGCGGCGCCCAAGAACAGGGCCGCGGCGCTCCTTCGCGAACCCAGAAATCTGGGTTTTTCCTCGCGTTTTTCCCGAGCTTAAACCATTCTAAATCATTCCAAACAAGTACCTAAGCCCCAAAATAAACTCAAAACCCCAAATAAACCATTTAACAACCTATAAACATCATAGACAACCCCAATCACACAATCATATTCAAAAATCCACTTTTGAGTTTCAAATTTCAGAAATTTAAACCATGGCTTCCAAGACTTAAACCATAGCTTGAAAATTGTAAATCATGCCTCTAAAATCCTAAACCACACCAGATACGAAAATTAAGCATGCTAAGGATTCTTACCTCAATCAAACTCAGCTTGAACTCCTCTCAAATCTAGCCTCCAATCTCTTTCCTCTTGATTACCCTAGTTGAATTCCAAGTGAAACCAGCCATATCCCCTTTAGATTCCACATTCAATCTCTGAAAATTCAGACTTAAATTCAACAAAACATAGTTCTAACTCTTACCTCTGAATAACCTTGGCCTAAGCTTGATCTTGATTACTTCAAACCCCTTGATTCTCCTTCCAAGACTCAAATTCAGCTTCCTTCTTCTGTTTTTTTTCTTTTGCTCTATCTCTAGGTCTCAAAATTCAGCATAAACCACTATCACAAAGTGTTATATGTGAACCACCCTTTCCCTTCAGCTCAAGCTTATCTATCCCCTAGCCAATTGACCATTTTACCCTTCCTTACATATCCCTTCCTAACTAAACCTCAAGGGCTCCCTTGTTTTTTCTTATCTATTACAATTCTACCACTTCTTCCAACCAAACTTGTTACTCTCAGCGGTTACTAATGGTTACCCAGGTTACTTAATCACCAATAACCATTAACTCACAAGAACCCAATTACAACATCCCCAAAATACCCCTAGGCTCCTCCCGAGCCGGGTATAAAATCCCGTTGTGACTTTCGAGTTATCTAGCTCTCTAGGACCATCTTGACACATGCATCACACTAATATCACCACATCCACGTGGTACAAATCATAGAATATAATTATCACATTTATGCCCTCAACGGGCTAAAATTACCAATTTACCCCTACCATGCAAACGGGGCCCACATGCATATTTATACTACCTAAACATGCATTCTAATCACATATTCATTTAAATTCATATATATAAACATGTTAACTCATTTATTGCCCTCCAGGCACGCTAATCAAGGCCCTAAACCCTATTAGCAAATTGGGGTGTTACAACCAAGGACTACACATGACTGCCTACCTCGCCAAAGCCAAGGACATGCTTGCCCAATTCGATTGCTACAAGATTGAGCAAGTTCCTATACAGCAAAATTCCAACACTGATGCGTTAGCAAAGCTAGTAAGCGTGTGAGATGCAGAGACACTCAATGGCGTTCTATCGAATTCTTAGCGGCGCCAAGCATCAGGCCCACCGTTGGCAATGCCAAGACTAATTACCGTACCCTTGGCGACGCCATCGGTGGCAACCATAGTGGATGTAATCCCAACACCTCAATGTTAATTGATGAAGAAGACACATGAATGACCCCCATCATCAAATATATAAGTGAAGGAATTTCCGACCGGATTACAATCTAGCCAAGAAGATGCTTTACCAAGCACCCTGCTATGTCATACATGATGGTCACCTATACTGAAGGGGTCATTCTATGCCAATACTCAGATGTGTCACTAATGAGGAGGCCCGGACCTTGCTGTAGGAAGTTTACGAAGGATTTTGTGGTGATCACACTGGGGACAGAGCCTATCTAAGAATATACTTCAGCAAGGTTATTTTTGGCCCACCATGAACGAGGACTCTATGGAGTACGTGAGAAAGTGCGACAAATGCCAATGATTTGCCAAAATTCTGAGAGCACCTCTGAATGAATTAAAGCATATGCAAGGCCCATGGCCCTTCGTTTTTTTGGAGATTGATTTGATAGGCCAACTCCCTATAGGGCGGGGTGGAGTGAAGTATGCAGTAGTCACCATCGACTACTTCACTAAATGGTGTGAGGCTGAGCCATTGGTGACCATCACTTCCAAAAAGGTGTTGGATTTTTTCGTGAGAAGTATCATATGCCAGTATGGGTGGCCTTACAATTCTCCATGGAATTGTGAAGAGCTTTTCAGCGGTGGCACTCCCATAGGGGAATGGACAAGTAGAGGCTGTTAACAAGACCCTCAAAGACACTTTGAAAAAAATGCTCAGAGGAAGCTAAAAGGGCGTGGCAAGATGAACTCCCAGAGGTACTATCATCCTATAGAACTACGGCTAGAACTTCCACCGGTCACACACCCTTCGCGCTCACCTATTGTAACACCCTACTAATCCAGGATCGTTACATAGTGTTAAAATAGTGCTTAACTCGTTAAGCGAATCATTTGGACTTAAAAGTGTAATGAAAGTTAAACAACAGTTTAGGTATTAAAAAAATTGGGCAATAAAGTTAAAATTTTCATTAAAAGGTTTGAATATCTACAAGGGGTCCCAAAGGTTTTAAATCAAAATGCAAGTACAACAAAATTACAGAACTAGGCTACCTAAGTGGCAAAATTAAGTTAATAACCCATGTTTCTCAAAAGTATCTCGACCATGGCGGCCGAGCAAGCTGAGTATGTACATGCCACCCCTAAAAATCTCCAACTCATGGTTGGTCCAGCTTTCCTTTACCCTTATCTAAACCACAAAGCACTCGTGAGCCAAGGCTCAGGAAGTAAACCCAAATAAGTAAAACAGATATCCAGATAGACATTATAATCTAACGCATTCCTTATAACCACAATAAGATTCATAGTTATTCTTCAACAAGTATAACAACTCATGTCGAATAGATGCATACTGCATCCCTCCAATGGTCATTCCATAATGGCCTACATTACGCATGTATATTGCCAATAGTAGCCCCCAGTCGATCAATCATAAACAACAATATCAACAAATGCATATACAAAGCAGACATTTAACTTTAAATAGGTTCAAGGCCAGTCATAACTGTGTTCGATAATCAGGGCTCATGCCCTACACTCAGTAGTGGTGCTAGTTTTCGTACCTCGTGTCTTGAGTGAATAGCGAAGTGACCCCGACCACAATCCCTTTCCCGAGCATTGCAGAAACCCTAGTCACAACATAAACGGTATGTTTATCAGAAACTAATTCCGATAACAAGCTTCAAGCCCAAGTCTTAGCTCTTGGGATCTTGGATTCCACTACACTAGATAGCGAAATCATCCCCCGGGCCTCCCAAGTTAACTTCCCAAAACCATAGATAAATGCATCCTAAAACTGTATTAGAGTCGCAGTGCCCCCTGCACCGTCACTGCTCCACAACAAACCAAGAAGCCCCTTTTTAAAAAGTTGTGCATTTTTAGCCATGGTGCCACAATAATCAGAGAGCTTCCACTATATATTTTTCCCATTTAGAGCCGCAACACCCCCTCTAAAGGTCTGTAGTGCCACGAAGGTGCGAGGGCAAACCCACCCTCAAAGAAACTCATATGCGCCGCGACACTCATCCCAGGAGCCGCAACTCCACCACAACAACCTAGAAAAGTGTGTTTCCCTGCATTTCAATCCCAATATTTGTACCCAAAACAAGTTCTCCACATATTTTACCCAACAATTCAACCACAATAAATATTATAACCCAGAACAACATCAAAACATCTCTAAAACACCCAAAAATAAAAAGATGCCAAGATTTACCATTTGAGATTTGAACTTTAAAAACGTACCCAAAATCCGAGAATCCAAGTCCAATTCCAAGCTTAAGAATAGTTAGGAATTGTGCACCCACCACCAATCACAACACCTAAGTCCCCTAGACACATCAAAGTTCAAAATTCACTTTAATCCTTCACACTCATTAGGAACACAAAGAAACTCAAAACTAGGCAACCATACCTCTAAAATTTCAAAATTCCTACATGCAGTTGTTTCTTGGGTAGCTCCTACTACCTCTAATGCTTAACTTCTCTCCAGAATTCCCTAGTCCAAGCCCTTAGCTAAGCCTTGAGATTGTGCTCTTGAGAAGATTCTTTAATCATTAGTGTGTTGTTGCCTTCTAAACTTAGCCAAAATCTATACCAATTGGTCAAATGACCAATTTACCCCTGGTCCCTCTTAACCTCAAAACTATAGCCCAAGGGAAAAATCGTCATTAACTTTTATTTCCCCACTAAACCTCAAATTCTTGCCCTAATCTCCAAAATTTTCAACCAATTCATCAAATACAATTTATTTCCCATCAAATGCTCCCATTTAACAACAAATCCTGAAATGTGTAAAAATTACCAAAATTCCCCTTAGCTCACCCCCCGAGCCGGGTATTTATCCCCGCTGTTACTTTTCTGCTAAATTGCTCGAAAGGATCGACTCCTCCTGAATATCATGAATGTATCCACATAATAATGTGGTTTTAAGCACATAGCATATAAAATTACAATTATACCCTCAATGGGTCAAAATTACGAAAATGCTCATTTTTAACAAAAGTGGGTCTTTAAGCACATTTCATACATATAAACATGCATAAATAGTCATATCATAATATAACTCACATAATTAAAATATATATAATTATAATCACATAATTCCAATTATGCCCTCCCGGCACATTAATCAACATACTAATCCTTATTAGGAGTTTTGGGACGCTACATCTATGGCTATGGGGCTATGTTGCCCATCGAGATAGACATCCCGTCACACAGAAGATTGAACTATGATTAGGAACAGAACGAGGCACTACTTTCTGAGTCCCTAGATCTTATTAATGAAAAACGAGAACAATCTAACTTGTGGGCCGCAACCTACCAGCAGCAGGTGGCTTACTACTTCAATGCTCAGGTCAATGACAGAAAGTTCTCCATTGGCGACCTCGTTCTTCGTCGTGTGTTCCTCAATACGTGAGACCCATCTGCCGGGGTCCTAGGTCCGAACTAGGAATGGCCTTACTTGATCACTATTTGCTTGATTTAATGATTTTGATTCAAAATTCGAAAGATGAGAATTGAATATGCTATCATTATATAGACATAGGTTGCATATTGGACAAAAGTACATGTATGGCTTGTGTAGTAATTAGGTTTTCATGCTTAATGTCTTCTATATGTTTAAGTTTATCACAGAGATGTAGAAAACCTTCATATAGGCTGAGATCTTATATCTTGAAAAAGAATAGGAGTTGATTTATGTTAACCTACTATTAGAATAGAAAGAAAGAAATATATAATTGATTAATACAATTAGTAGAATGAAAAGTTGAAGAAATTAACACCCTAGGTATTTTTCATAGTGATTTTAATCTTTTATATAGTTGTTTTTGTTTAAAGTATTTCCAAATTTAAAATCAAATTCAAAAATCAAATTCTTAGTTGCAAAATAAAAATTTAAAGAACAATTAGTGGTACTTGGAAGATAGTCTTCGAAGGGAACGATACTTTACTTATCATATATTACTTGAATCAATTGTGTGCACTTGTGTATATACATATTTTCATGATCAAGCTTTTAGCGCCATTTACGGGGACTTAATTTCCAATATCATAGTTAATTGTTATTTGTTCTAAATTGGTATTTTTTTAATTTTTATTGTTTAAAATACATTTATTTGGGTCAAGGCTATATTGTGTTTCAAGAATTGATGGTATATGCGAGGAAATAGACAAAAGGAAGTCGTACCAATACATCTTGAAATTGAGAAAACGTGTAGAAAGAATCGCAAGATAAAGAAGAGTCTGGACTTTACCATGGCTAAGAACGCAAATAACGTTGTCAACAATAATGCAAATATGAGTAATGCAGCTGAAGCTGATCCACAATTAAGGAATTATGTACTCCCTACTATTACGGGGATACATTCAAGCATTCATCCTCCTACTGTTGAGGCTAACAATTTTGAGATAAAACCCTCAATTATTCAGATGGTGCAAAACTGTGTACAATTTGGGGGGTTCCCAAATTAGGATCCAAATCTACATATCACAAACTTTTTGGAGTTATGTGTGACATTTAAAATGAATGGGGTGAGTAATGATGATGTACGATTGCGACTATTCCCATTTTCACTAAGGGACAGAGCTAAGAGTTTGTTGAATTCTTTACAAGCCAATTCTATACTTACTTGGGAAGATTTGGCTCAGAAGCTTCTTGGTAAATAGTTTCCTCCTGCCAAGTCAGCCAGAATTAGAGGAGAGATTAACAACTTCCATCAACTGGATGGGGAGTCTTTGTTTGATGCATGGGAACGATTTAAGGAATTGCAAAGGAGATTCCCACATCATGGAATAGAAAAGTGGATGTTAGTTCATACTTTTTACAATGGTTTGGGGGGAAATACAAGAACAATTATAGATGCAGCATCAGGAGGAGCGTTTATGAGAAAAAGCGCTAATGAAGCGTATAAGCTGTTGGAAAAGATGGCTATGAATAATTATAATTGTCTTACTGAGCGAGAGAATAAGAAAGTAGTGGGAGTATTAGAAGTTGATCCAATTGCACTACTGACCGCTCAAGTAGCATCTCTAACCAAACAATTGCAGCAAATTAATCTCACCACACAAGCAATGCAAGTACAAAATGTCATGAGTTGTGAGATTTGTGGAGGACCTCATTCTTATGAACAATGCCCGAGCACAGCTAGTTGCTCAACAGATGTAAACAATATGCCCTTGGAACAGGCATAGGTTATAGGTAATTTTTCAAGACCTGCACCCAATACTTACTCAAATTCCTATACATCTGCATGGAAAAATCATCCTAATCTGTCTTGGAAAAATAATCATGGGTTACAACCACAATATCCACAGTAGCCACCTCAATAACCACCTCATCAACCAACTTATGGATTACAGGCTAGACCATTTATGATCCAAACCACACCCATCTCATCCACCACCTCCTCAAATGAACCCACCAACAATTCAACCTGACCAATTAAATCAATTCATGACAGAGACAAGGTCTTCGATTAGGAGTTTGGAGACACAAATAGGCCAATTAGCTCAAATGTTTTCTAGTAGACAACAAGGGAATTTGCCTAGTTCCACAGAGGTGAATCCTAAAGAGAAGTGTAATGAAATATCCTTGAGGAGTGGGACTGAGTATGAAGGACTTACAGTAGATGACAAGAAGAAGAAGACAATAGATAAGAAAGTTACGAGTCTGATACAAGAGGAGGTTACTGAAAACTTTCCAAAACCAGAGAAGCCAAAATACACCGAGTCAACACTAAAGATTCCATATCCTCAACGGTTTCGAAAGGTTAATCTTGACAAACAATTCTCCAAAATTTTGGATATCTTTTGAAAACTACACATTAATATCCTGTTTGCTGGTGCACTTGAACAAATGCCTAGTTATGTGAAGTTTATGAAAGAAATTTTGTGAAAGAAAAAGAAGCTAGAGGATTATGAGATAGTTGCACTTACTGAAGAGTGCAGCGCGATACTTCAGAAGAAACTACCTCCAAAGCTTAATGATACTGGTAGTTTCAATATGCATGTTCTATAGGGGGTTTAGTAAAAACAAAGGCTTTATGTGATTTAGGGGCCAGTGTGAATCTAATGCCTCTATCCATCTTTCGGAAGTTGAATTTGGGAGAAGCTCGGCCAACTAATGTGTCTTTGCAGATGGCAGATAGATCATTTAATCACCCTCGTGGAGGGATTGAGGACGTATTGGTAAAGGTGGGTAAATTTATCTTTCCTGCAGACTTTATTATTTTAGATATGGAGGAAGATGAAAATATTCCAATAATACTTGGAAGGCCATTCTTGGCTACTGGTAGGGCTTTAATTGATGTCGAAAAAGGTGAGCTAAAGTTGCGAGTGCAAAAAGAGGAAGTAATATTTAATGTTTTTGCAGCAACAGAAATTCCAATGTGTTGTGGAGTTGAAGTAGTAAACCAAGAGGGGAACAAGTTGGAAGTCTCTAAGAAGAGTTCCATAGTTAAAACTAGAATGCGAAAGGGGCATAATCGATTAAAAAAATACTTTAGTGAAAGAATTTGAATGTTATATGAGCGAGGGAAAGTTCTGACAATTTCTAAACACAAGAAACGAGGGCCAACTCATGACACTATGGCTCTCAAAGATGTGATGGGAGGACTTTATCCAAGTTGAATTTGAAATCAGAAAAGTGTCCGGCTAAATGACGTTAACGACAGTGCTATAGGAGGCATTCCTATATTTTATTTTAGTTTTTTTTAATTTAATTAGTGGAAAATTTTATTTTATTTTGTTTTTTATTTGTAAAGTTTAGTTATTTTATTTTTTTTATTTTTCAGTATAAAGTTTGTAAAAATCGTGAAAATCGTGAAAAAATTATGTTTTTCAATTAGTCATTGGGCCAAGTCGCGACTTGAACTAGCATGTCGCAACATTACACAAGACAAAGAGCAATTCAAAATATGAAGGAGAGGCGGGTCGCGACTTGGGCTAATGAGTTGCGACCCTAGGCTGAAACAAAGAGCAAAGCATTTCTGGAATTTGAGGCGGGCCGCGACTTGCCAAGCTGAGTCACGGCGCTTGGAAAATTAATTTCTTAATGAATTTAAGGCGGGTCGCAACTTGCCCAAGCTGGGTCACGCCGCGCCTATGTAAGACAGAAGGAAAAAGGCTTAAAACTTGTTTTTTCTGAAACCTTTTCTCATTTTTTTCAAATTCTCTTATTCCAAATCTAATTTCCTTAAGAAAAACCTCTAGAATTTTTCCCTATTTTCTTCTATTTCAAATTCTCTTCATCTATTTTTCTAATTTCTACTTCATATTTCTTATTGATTTCTTCTATTATTTTTTTTTCTCTAACCCTAGTTTGTGTTTTATTGGTGCTCATTGAGGAATTGAAGGAGGATTAATGGGTGGCTGATTTTTCAACTTTCGAGGCTTGTAAGTTTTTCTTTTTGAAGTTTTCCTTGAGTTGCATTTATATTAAGAGATTGTCTTGGATTTTTGGATTGTTTGTTGGTATATTGGGTGTTATTGGGTAAAAATATTTGGGAGATTTTAGTAAGGAAATTTCAGAGTTTTAGGGGAAGTGCTGCAGAAATTTTTGTGTGTCAATTTTGAAAAAAAAAATTGAGAAGGTATGGGACCAAGAAAACAACCCACTAGGGCAGCATCTTCAAAGAATACTAGTCGCACTTCTTCATCCCGTTCCCAACCACCCCAACCCCAGCCAAACCCACCAGCACCTCAGCCAATTTTTGAATATGATCCCGCACATTTCATTAACAAGGATGCCCATGATATTTATCAAAGGCTATCCCAGCGGCCAGTTATTCAAGAGCGTGGGATAGACATTAAAGAAGAACTATACCCTAATGACACTTATCATATTATTAGGAATGAAATTTTACACCGAGGTTGGCAATTATTTGTGGACAATAAGATGCCAAAAGCCAATTGCTCCTTTGTTTATGAGTTTTACGCCAATTTTCCTGGGGATGTAAATAGAAAGGTGTTTGTTAGTGGCGTTTCAGTTGAATGCACCATTGATAATATTGATGCTTTATTTAATGTACCTAAGTTATCTCCAGAAGAGGATGAGTATTATCAATTGGCATATCATAGTGAGGTAAATTGGACTAAGGTGGCTGAGACCTTAGGAATTCCTAGTGCTTCCTTTGTTATATAGAATGGGGAGCCAAAACATTTAAGAAGATACCAAATGAGTGTCGTAGCTAAAGCTTGGACTCTTTTTGTGTAACGACCCAAAATCACTAATATGGCTTAAGGGCCCTGATTAGTGTGTCGGGAGGGCATAATTGACTTATGAGTGAATTTAATGATTTAATACATGCTTGTATGATTATATGAATGTAAATGTGGTTAAGTGTTATATCTGTGAGAACCACATTATTATGTGGGTAGATTTGCAGTGAGAGACTTGAGGCGATCCTAAGAAGCTAGATAGTGGGAAAATTCATAACGGGGCTTCGTATTTGACTTTGGATAAGTCAGGGGTACTTTAGGTATCGGGTAGTTGTTTAGACTATCGGGTTATGGAAATAAATATATGGAGATATATTTGAGGATAGGAAGTCTAGGTGGGAATACTGGGGAATTTTTACCGTTTTTCCCTCGGGGACGTTTCCGGCACCCCGAGCCTCGGGATTGACCTAAGTAACCAAAGGTAGACTTAGCCAAAACAGAAGCTAGTGGAACAAAAATAGACCGACTTCTTCTTTCTCTCTCTCTTTCAAGGAAAAAACACAAAACACTGGAAATTTAGGGAGTTGAGCTAGGAATTCAGAGGATTGAAGTGGGGATTTGGAAGATAAGCTCAAGAATTATCCAAGGAACACTTAACCAAGGCTAAGGTGAGAATTGAATTGTGTTTTTGGGGTTAGAATTCTAAGTTTTTGGCTGAGTATTAAGGTATTTATGATTTTGATGTTTAAAAGCTGAATTGAAGCTGAGAGCTTGGGTTTTAGCTCAAGAATTTGTCAAGGAAGTGGTTCAGCAGAAGAGGTAAGCTCCAATTCGTGATTTGGAAGTTTAAATTCTAGTTTTGTATGACTGGTTTTGGTGTTTTAAGTTCTGGAGTTTCATAAATTAAAAATGGGATTATAGTAGGTTTTTAGGCTGGATTTATGTTGAGTTGCGTTGTTAGAGTCATGTTAAAAGTTTTGTGATTGATGGGTTTTGAATTAGGGAGCTTTGGGATGGTTTTGGATGAGGTTTAGATGTTGGAAATGGTGGATTTTCTGAGCATGAAGGGAAGGGTCGCAGCTTTGTTCTAGAGCGCTGCGGCCCTAGCATGCAAAGGAGGCTCGGCCAAAGGGAAGTGTCGCGGTGCCCAAGGGCAGGGCCACCGCACGTGTCTGCTTCCAGGGGTGGCCTTGGCCCTGTTTTAGGGCAGGGTCGTGGCTAGGTTTCAAGGGCCGCAGCCCTTAGGTGCACACCTAAACATTTGGGGATTTTAGGCACGGGAATGTAGTCTAGGGTGCTCGAGATCGATTTCCCCACCGTGCTTGGTGGAATTCGATGTCCCGGAAGCTAGTATTGTATCTGAAAACCCTTATTTGAATATTAATGGAACCCTATACCTTGGTTGTGACTAGGTGTTAAAGTTAGAGCTCGGGAACGGATCGCGCTTGAGGAGTGTTGCTCGTAGTCAGTGAACGCAGAGACTAAAGGTAAGAAAACTGCACCTGGTTGTATATCTGTAATGGGACTAAGGGTTCCCTAATGTGTATGCTTGAAAGGATGGTATTATGCCATGTAAACTAAATAGTGAACCAATGGCCTAAGAGTGCCAAGGGTTACACTAGCGCACAGGCGCAGCTTGGCCACTGGTAGCCGAGGACAGCTCGGTTTAAGCAGGCCAGAGTCAGTGGGGTAAACAGAGGGTGCGACCTAAGTTGTCGACCCTGATTATTATGTAACCTGATTATTATGAGACTTGAATGTTATCTGTGATTAGTTGCATCCTTGATTAGTATATGCTGATTGGTTAATGTGGATTATCTAATGGTTGATCATGCTTAAAGAATTAACTTACTGTTATTGTTGTTTGAGTTGCACGTTATGTTTTCTTGCTGGGCCTTGGCTCACGGGTGCTACGTGGTGTAGGTAAAGGCAAGGGCAAGCTTGATCAGCCTTCACTTGGAGAGCTCTGTGAGCTGAATGTACATGACCAGCTGCTCAGCCGCCACGGTTGGGGTTTAGGCGGGGACACAAGAACCAGAAATGTCTATTTTGCCTTAGTATGGCTGATGGTTGTCCGTATTTTGGGAATTTTGTAAACCAACTTTTAAACTCTATTTCTTTTTGGGATCCCATGTATTACACTGCTTAATTATATAAAGTGAAACTTTTGAGACCAAAACCTTTTTAACCCTAGCTCATACATGTTTAGTGACACATTTTTGAATTAATGACTTGATTAGCAAGTCCTACACCTTTATAAGTACACAGTGTAGCGGTCTTGGCTATCTAGGGCATTACATTTTGTGAGTGCACGGCTTATGCCAAACACCCACTTGTTTGAAGTGGGAACTGATAGGTGTCTTTTAGTATATGCCATTATGATAGGGCTCTCCATTGACATTGGGTGAGTTATTCGCCAGAGCATAAGGGATTTATGTCGCTTGACCAGTAATGCTGGGTTAGGGCATGTTTCCATGATTACTGATCTGTGTGAGGTTTGGGAGGTGTCAACATACTCTAGTGATATTTTTAGGAAGGCGATGGGGGTTATTTATGAGGCTACAGTGAATAAATTCAATGCCCCATCCTTAGAGCCACCAGTACCGATACCCAAAAATGTAAGAGTTGGTAGGGAAGGAGAAGTAGTTGAGGAAACCATACCATCCAATGATCAAATAGAGGGAGTGCAAGCAGCTGAGGAAGAGAGAAGAGAAGAATACTCTCAATATTTGGCACTGGAGGCTCCACTGGATCCACACTTGGCCAGACTAGTATTACGTCAAAGTCCTTGATCACTAGCTCTATCAGGTCTCCTTCTAGTTCTATGCCCTCAATCTTGATCGGTACGCCTCATACTATTCGTGATGATAGAACTACTTTGCCCGAAGGCAACTCGGTTACAAACCTAGTTCTAAATCTTTCACTAGGTTTGTCTAGTTTTTCTATCATTCCTAACGAGATATACGAGTGAGTGGCTCCCGAATCAAATAATACATGACATAAGTTATTGAGGATAGAAACCTGACCTGTGACCACCTTGTTGCTAGCATCAGCCTCTCCTTGGGTTAAAGCAAAAACCCTAGCAAGAACCATATTTTCATCCTTCTTCCCTTCTGGCTTTTGCTGAGGACAATCTCTTTTACGATGCCCTTCTTGACCACAGTTGAAACACTCCTTGGTGTTGGCGCGACATTCTCCAGGATGCTTCTTCTGACACTTAGAATATGGCGGGTATTCCACGTAGCCTGGCCTATTTCCCCCATTATTCGTACGTGCCCTTTTATCGCTGTCGAACTTCTTGTTATCAGGATGTCGTCTTTTCTGGCCGTTACCATTGTTGCCTGATTGATTGTTTCCATTAATGCTAGACTGATTGTTGTCGTTATGGTTGTTGCTTCGACTGGCCTGAGGTTGGCTCTGCTGTCTAGGTTCTGGCTTGCTGGCTTCTTCTTTGCTTACATTGGCCTGCAACCTTTCTACTTCGATTGTCGTCTCAAGAACGTCGGCATATGTAGTGTTTCCCGAGTTTGCTAGCTTAACCCCCATCTCAATCTTCGGTCAAAGTCCTCTAACAAACTTGTTCACCCTCAGAAAATCAGTTGGAACCATCTCAGAGGCGAACTTGGCTAAGCGGTCAAACTGACGAGCATATTCTGCCATTGTTAAATTTCCTTGCTTCAGGTTGGTAAACTCTTCAACTCTTGACGCGAGTACAGCTGAGTTGTAATACTTTTTGTGGAACAGCTCCACAAATCGGGTCCATGTCATGGTGGCAGCATCATGGGATTGCTGGACCAAGTACCACCATATCCTGGCATCTTTCTTAAGCAAAGACGAGACGCAGGATATGCGGTCCGCATTATTGAGATTCATGTGGGCCAGAATCGGCTCCACATTCCTTAGCCACTCTTCTGCCTCAAAGGGGTCTGTAGTCCCTTCGAAGTTTGGAGCGTGCTACTTGCGGAACCTCTCATACACTGGCTCCATGTGCTGTACTGGATACGGCGTGTAGTTCATCATTGGCCATCCCCCATACGGACCAACTTGTTGGGGTGCTGTGGCCATTGGCTGTGGCTGCGGTGGAGGCTGAGGCTGAGTTTGAGCCTGTTGGCGTTGTTGATGCAAAAGTTCCTCGACTTGCTGTTGCAGTCTGGCGATCTCCGCAGTGTTGTCAGCTAGCGGTGCCGGCGCGTTGCGGCGGGCAGTAGCACGCACTCCCCTTCGGCGAACTGGAGGGACTTCATTGGTCGCTGGAACATCTTTGGAGGCATTTCCATTGGTGCATGCAGATCTTCGGAGCGACATCGTAGCAGAGTTCTAACAGTTGAAGGAAACATGTTAGAACTTTACCTAATAGGCTCTAAGGAAAAAACTTATTCTAAAACAAACATATCTCGGACCTATTTATTATGACTTCTTATGAAAAAAAATTATATAGGTCTTTATTTATTAGTTAGAGTGGGTTTCTATACTTAGAAAAACAAGTCATCTTTATTTTCTAAGTGTGTTTCTAATCATCCTATATGACTTAATTCTCAGGCTCGAAACTTATCTATGTTCCAAAGTTAACCATATTGAGGGAGGGCTGGGATCAGTAAAATCGTTCCCACTACTATGGCCCCCTAACTCTCAATAAGGAAACTTGGTTCATTGATTTGTATCCACCCTCACCGAACTTAGTCATTATTCATTTTATTTATTACTTATTATGATTGCGAAAATAAAAAATCAAACTCATACATGGTAATAAAATAGCATGTTATTCATTTGGAAAAACAGTTTTTCACTTATTACAATCATAAAAAGTAAATAAAACAAACAATAAAAACTACAAATCTAAAAATTGGGATCTTCTACATCCGATCCTTCATCTAGCATATCATCATCTATCTCCTCATAATCATCATTGTCTTGAGCCTCAAAATTTCCTCGGGGAAGATTCAAGAAGATCCTATGTTGTTGTTCATTAGTGAATTGAAACTCTAAATCATAGGTGAACTTAAGTATGAGAGAATAATATCTTAGGGCTACTTGTAAGTCGTCATCATTATTTATAGTCTCCCATATTTCTTCTAAAGTTAAAATTACTGAAGGAAAATCTTTTAAAAGCCTAATTACTAGGGCATATTGTTCTGCACCTCTCATCATGATTTGCTTAGACTCTTGAAGGTGACCTATCTCTTTGTGGAACAAGATCAATCTCCGAGTGATTTTCTCTAGTGTTCCTACGGTGTTCCTTGGCTCCCTTATTCTTTTTAAGGCCTTAATGGCTCGGATATCCTCATAGGTTAGAGCTCCGTTCATACTTAACTGAAAACATAAACACTAATGTTGTTTGCTATACACATAAGTAAAATAACTTGTAACTTAAATACTTACTTGGCGGTCAAATTCGGAGCTTTTGAGTGTGTGTATTGAGGAGAACTTCATGCGAAGGAATCGTTGCTCTGATACCAACTGTAATGACCCAACTACTCTAGACTTTTGGACCATTAACGAAACTATACATACAATTCCTTAGTGAAACATACATTTGCGAAAATACCATAATTTTATTAGGTAACTTGTAAAAATAAGAGTTACTTACAAAAATATCAAGAAGGATATGGGATCCCATTGTCTTAAAAACAAAACATAATTTAGAATAAAAGAGTTACATAGAAAGTGCGGAAAAATTACACATAAACCCATAAATAAAAGACTACATCCTCGAAATCGAACTCTCGACTCCTTGAATCCATTCACCATCGATACACAATCTCAAGCACCCACGAACCTTACCGCCACTATAGCTATTTTCCTGCACATAAAACAAAAAGGAATGAGCCTAATGCCCAGCAAGGAAAATCTAACACATACTTCATGTACATAAATTTCATAATAATCATAAAGACATAACATAACACTTAATGCATACACATACTATAATGGCCATTATTACTTGGGGTCCCATAGACTAAACAAGTCATATGCCCATGAGATTAGTGGGGTCCTACTAGCTAAGTAGGTCATATGCCCATAATCTATTTGGGGTCTTATTAGTCATATGGGTCATATGCCCAAGCCTACAACATACATATCATAACACTTATCATAACATAAGAAACATAAGATAACATATAGGGCATATAACATATGCATTTCTATCCTATTTTCCTTACCAAAGTTACCGGGATAAGAGGACAGCGTTGGGACTTTTGGAACACTCCTAAAACCATGTATAACAGGGTGAGTAGATTGAAGAAAATGAAAAGAACGAAAGGAATGGAATGACTAAACCTTTGAGAAACATACTTACCAAAAACTTATGTGTAAGTTCTTAGAATTCCTAACCAAAATAAGACTGAGGTTAGAAGACTGAATAGAAGACTATGAGAAAGAAAATAACATAAAACCAATGAACTAGAGTGTGGAAATACCTTGAGGACTTGTAGACCAATCTAAACCTCGAACCGAAATGCTATAGAACCTTACTTCCCAAAGTGTTTGATAAGCTTATGGTGATCAAGCTTATGATTCCCCAACCCAGGTGTTTACACTCTCACACTCACTTAGCACTTGCAGCCTCTGAACTTAGAGCAAAAGATGAATAATGGCTGGATACTAGGTCCTATTTATAGAGTTGAGGAATGAAAAGATCTAAATTTTACTTGAATAAAAATAATAGCTTTTTAGGTGAAAATAATTTGAATAATCGTTCAGCAGAGGCTGAAGACTCGTTCAAAAAGATGCTGGACTTATCAAGAGGTTGAATGGCTGAAAGGAAAAAGAATTCAAAAACTTTTGAAATATGCTGAAGGAGGCGATATATCGCCCCTATAGGCGATATATCGCCTGGGCCAGTATGCCCGAGGCTGTCGTGCATCGTCTCGTGTTTTCCGTATCTACGTGCTGCGATATATCGCCCCCTATAGCTGCAATATATCGGCACACGCTGATTAATTAAACACGAAATTACACATTTTTAGCTAAGTTTGAATGGAGTAAACAGCCTTGACTAAGCCCTCGACGTATTCAAAGCTGCTGACTGACCTTATAGCATTCAAACTTTTACCCTTATTAAATTAAATCCTCAAAATACTTAATCCTTAATCACCCATTCATAACATGTGCTTAAAATCCTATTGGTCCTTATCTAAACCTTATAGTATAATAAATATTATCCTTAATATCAGTCATATAATCAAACCTTAGGTTAACATTAATATTCTTAAACTATAGGTTAAACTTAGAAGATCTATAAGTACTACTATGAGTGTCCAAATAATTCCCGGTCTGAACCAAAAATCCACAGTTACAAAGATAATACTATACATACTATAATATTACTAAATAATTAGCTAAGTAAAGTTCTTGGACTCTACAAATTATGGGGAGTGATGTGTAATGGGGTTTAATTGTGATTTGAGTGGGTTTAGAAAGTGAAAGTGAAAATTTTAATTGTGAAAATTTTGAAAAAAAAAATTGAAAAGATAATTCAATACACTCCCAATATGAGTACATAAGAAAAATCAAGTTTGGGGGAGTGTAGTTATTATTGAAAAAGAAAAAAAAACAAAATAAATATATATATATATCTCTAAAGGAAAAAAAATAAGTAAGAGAGGGGATTATGGGATTGTATTTTTATGGAAATAAAGTTAGTGAGTTTTGGTCATGTGCTTATAGTAAAGTGAGCTTAAAAATTCATTTTTCATCTACCTTTACCTAAGCCATCGTTACAAGCCTATAAAAGTCATATTGATTCTTATGCATATCATGATTTATATTAGTGGAGAATAGCAAGTAAGTGAGCCTATGGAATTATTTGGTTTGAATGGATCGATTGGAAAGAAATTTGGTGAGCATAATTGATTTCAAATTCATTTATTTAATGATCATGAGTTGATAATCCAAAATGTTAGTAGACTAAGGTGTGTTGATGAAGTGTTTTGATCAAAATTCTAGATTGAACAAACAGTTGAGTAGTTTCCTGAGAATTATATGATTAACATTCATGATTTTGAGGTATAATTGTTGTTGTTGGTATAGTTCATGTTGTTAGAATTTAGGATTGTTTTGAGTCCATTGTTCAAAGGTGAACCAAGAGTAAGTTTGGAGGAGTTTGATAACTTCATTTTAGGGTCATTTTAGAAGGAGTTTTTGTAGTAATCTTGAGTTTTTATGTGTGTTTTGTGCAAGAATACACTTTTGTATGTCTTTGTTGTAGGTTGGTGCGATGAATCACAAGAAAAATACAAAAAGAAGTGAAAATGGTGGAAAAATGAGGCTCTTAGCGGTTATTGGACTAAAAACGACATTAAGGATGCTTAAAGGATGGGTTTTGATGAAGAGATGAGCTGAAAGATCTAATATGAGAAAAAATTGAATTAAAGTTCGACTCAAGGTGAAGTCAGAGGCACATATGCTTGCTGGAAGGAATTAATGTCACGACATGGGCTTACAAGTCGTGACTCAAGAGGGAAACAGAGGCTCAGCTAAGGGGAAACTCAGACACGGGCCGCAACTTGAGATTCTTGAGTCGCGGCGCCTGAAGCCATTATACGAAAGAGAAGGGCCCCAAAACAGACATGGGTCTCGACCCAAAGAAGGCCAAGTCGCGGCCGACCACAGAAAAACATAGATTCTATTAATTTTTTACTATAAATTTGTGTTTAGGGTTTAGTTAAGTCAGGAGGTCAGTTTTTTATTACGTTTTTAGAGACTAATTTTGTTTCTTAGGCTAGTAATTCTACAGTTTTATATTTTTATTTCTTCTTTAAGTTTATGAATCTTATGTTCTTTAATTATTATTTTAGTGATTTAGTCGTGTCTAATATGAACTAAACAATTTTTATCTAGGGTTTAAAGTAGTCACTTGAATTTCTATCTAATTGAATTATGATGTTCTATTTATTTTTCTTCTCTATTCTAATCTATATAGTGTGTGTTTAATGCTAGTAAATACTTGATCACTATTTGCTTGATTTAATGATTTTGATTCAAAATTCGAAAGATGAGAATTGAATATGCTATCATTATATAGACATAGGTTGCATATTTGACGAAAGTACTTGTATGGCTTGTGTAGTAATTAGGTTTCCATGCTTAATGCCTTTTATATGTTTAAGTTTATCACAAAGATGTAGAAAACTTGCATATATGCTGAGATCTTATATCTTGAAAAAGAATAGGAATCAATTTATGTTAACCTACTATTAGAATAGAAAGAAAGAAATCTAGAATTTATTAATACAATTAGTAAATTGAAAAGTTTATGAAATTAACACCCCTAGGTATTTTTCATAGTGATTTTAATCATTTATATAGTTGTTTTTGTTTAAAGTATTTCCAAATTTAAAATTAAATTCAAAAGTCAAATTCTTAGTTGCCAAATAGAAATTTAAAGAACAATTAGTGGTACTTGGAAGATAGACTTCGAGGGAACGATACTTTACTTATCATATATTACTTGAATCGATTGTGTTGCATATATACATATTTTCACGATCACTTCAGCTACACTTATGATTCTTTCCGGATCTCTTCAATGAGGTCCAGGGATTCTTGGCATAAGTCGTGGTTCTGGACGAGATCGTACGTATCTCGTTTGTGAGATGGGGCCACAGTTTCTACTGGGATGACTGCTTCGCATCCGTACACCATTGAATAGGGAGTATGTCCAGTTGATGTTCTTTCTATGGTCTGGTAAGCCCATAGGATGCGGGGCAACTCTTCTAGCCACTTGCTTTTGCAGGCTTGTAGCTTTTTCTTTAATGCCCCCTTCAAAATCTTGTTCATGGCCTCTGCTTGCCCGTTTTCTTGAGGCCTTGTGACTGCAGAGAAGCTTTTGATGATACCATGTCTTTCACAGAAGTCAGTGAAGTGGATGTAATCAAATTGCTTCCATTGTCGGACACGATTTTGTGCTGGAGGCTGTATCAGCACACAATGTTGTTGATGACGAAGTCCATAGCCTTTTTGGAGGTGATGGTGCTCATTGGTTTCGCCTCGACCCATTTGGTGTAATAGTCGACGGCTACAATGGCATATTTTACTCCGCCTTTCCCGGTCGGGAGGGATCCTACCAAATCAATTCCCCAAACTGCAAAAGGCTTGGGACTGGTCATCAAGATCATGTCTGTTGGAGGGGCTCGCGGGATCTTTGAGTACCTTTGGCATTGTTCGCACTTGCGGACGTAATCTCACAGTTCTTCTTCATTGTTGGCCAGAAATATCCTTGCCTGAGGATCTTCTTGGACAAGCTGAGTCCGAGTGTGTGATCTTCGCAAAAGCCTTCATGCACTTCGTGCATGATTGTGCTCATTTTGGTTCCAGATACGCATCAAAGATAGGGCATGGATAACCCCTTGCGATAGAGTATGTCATCCATCATGATGTGTCTAAGAACCTGGTATTGAAGCTTCCTGGCGACGGCCCTGTCCATGTGCAATTCCCTAGTGGTTAAATACTGGATGAGCGGACCCATCCAGGACGTAGTGTAATCGATGGCATTGATGATTGCGGGAGCTTGAATACTGGGCGTCGGTAGGTGGTTGATGGGGACTACTCTGGAGAGTTCTGCTTCAACATCAGTGGCCAATTTTCCAGCCTGTCTGCAAACATGTTCTGTTCCCTAAGGATCTAGTGGATGAAGTATATTTTGAAAGATTGGAGTAACTCTCGCATTTATGCCACGTAGGCAGCCATCTTCTCCCCCTTAGTTTGGTATTCTCCCAAAATCTGCCTGACCACTAGTTGGGAGTTGTTGTGGACGTTGATGTTCTCTACCCCTACTTCCCAGGCCAAGCGTAATCTCGCTAGCATTTCCCCGTGCTCAGCCTCGTTGTTTGATGCTTCAAACTGGAAGTGTAGGGTGCTTTGCAACTGGTGACCTTGAGGGGATATCAGGATCCTAGCCCCGACTCCATTCTCATTGGAGGCTCCATCCACAAAGATCTTCCAAAATGGCACTATGGGGTCAACAGGTTCCTCATCCTCGGTTATCCCGGTGCATTCTAGAATGAAGTCGGCCAAAGCTTGTCCCTTGATGAAGACTTTTGGAACATAATCGATATCGAACTGGCTCAGCTCCATGGCCCACTTCAAAAGTCTTCCCGATGACTCGGGTTTTTGTAATACTTGTCTTATGGGATGGTTCATTAGCACTTTGATGGCATGGGCCTGAAAGTAAGGTCTTAACTTCCTGGAAGCGGTCAGTAAGCAAAATTTCAATTTCTCAATCAGAGGGTATCTGGACTATGTGCCCAGTAACCTTTTGCTTACGTAATAGATTGGTAGTTGGATCTTTCCCTCTTCTCGCACTAATGTAGCACTGATGGCACGTTCTGACACTGCCAAATATAGATACAGTGGTTCCCCATCCACCGGTTTCGACAAGATTGGCACCTGGGCCAGGTGCTCCTTCAATTTTTGGAAGGCCTCTTCGCATTCAGCCATCCACTCGAACCTCTTGTTTCCGCAAAGTACGTTGAAGAATGGGATGCATTTGTCCTTGGACTTCTATACAAAGCGGCTCAAAGTTGTTATTCTTCCCGTCAGGCTTTGAACATCTTTGTGTTTTTGCGGCGATGGCATGTCGATCAGTGCTTTGATCTTGTCTAGGTTGGCTTCTATCCCTCTTGAGCTTACTATGAAGCCCAAAAACTTCTCGAATGTCGCGCCAAAAGTGCACTTCTTAGGATTCAGCTTCATCCCGTACTTCCAGATAATGGCAAATGCCTCTACCAGGTCATCCACGTGTTGGGTCGATGTCTTGGATTTGACCAACATATCGTCTATGTAGACGTCCATGTTTTTTCCGAATAGGTTCTGGAATAATCTGTTGACCAGTCTTTGATAAGTAGCCCGACATTCTTGAGCCCGAAGGCCATGACAATGTAGCAATATACACCCTTATCCGTTTGGAAGCTGGTGTGTTTCTGGTCTGCTACATGCATCGAGAATTGGTTGTAGCCAGAGTAAGCATCTATGAAGCTTAGCAACTCGTACCCAGACGTAGCATCCACCATCTTGTCAATTCGTGGCAGAGGGAAGAAATCCTTTGGGCATGCCTGTTGGTATTAAATGATCAAATCGAAGGTACGCAACGGAATATATGGACCCATTTTAATAAATATTAATACAAGCCAAGATCATATACATATATAAATATTAAATCACATACAAATAGATCAAGGATTACCTCTTGTAGCCTATCAAGTGTCCTTGAGTCTTTCTGTATAAATCAATGATCTTCCTATCCAGTGTTCTGAGATCTCACACCCTGATCTTCCAGACCAATCCTCAAACACACAAGGATGTGTGTGGGCACGTATGATTCAAAATGTTGATTTATGTGACTCCCTAGATGTACTCAACAAATGAGATCTAGAGAGTTTTGACAGAGAGAAGGTTTAGAATAGTTTTCAGGTTTAAAGAAAACTATCGTATTAGAGAGAGAGTCTGATTAACCATCATATTGATGAATATCACGTATATCAAATTTATAAAGACATTTAATCTAATTAAATAATCTTTATTTAATTAAAATATAATTCAAATTAAAAATTATTAGATATTTTTATTTAATTGTCTATTTAAATCATATTTAAAAAGAATAATTAAATAACTGATTAAACAAATTTATTTGAAATTCAAAATTCAATTCCTAGGGATAAAATCCCTGATGCTAGGAACCACACACTGTATTGTACAGTGTGTGTCGCGTTGCCCTAATTTTCTCATTTGTTTGTTTAATCAACTTTTAAGACAAGATATTTATTCCAACATAAATATCAGTTAATTCAAAATTAATTTTAACTTTAAATATCAGTTTTAAATTAAATTAAATAAATAAGATATTTATTATTTTCTCTCTTCATATTAATCCAAATAAGATTAATATTAATTTTAACATATAGTTTTTCAAAATAAAAACTATAGTTAAATAATTAATTAATTCACAATTAATCAATTACCCATAATTATCAAATAATTATTTCCTTGCCCTGGAAAATTAATTCCTTTGCAACTTAGTCTTTTCTCTTAAAAAATATTTCTTTTAACATCCTTACATTTGACAGCGTAGGACAGAGGTGATCTGGGGACCATGGACCTATAATACGAAGCTCCAATAAACCAGATCATTAATTAAACTCTTTGATCTAATAATCTTATTTATTAATTCCATGATTACTCCACTATAAATATGGAATTGCACTCTACTATTTATAGAATTATATTTACAAAGTTTTCTCTAGTAGTCCATTGATATAATCAATATATGTAGTTTTGTCCTCCATTTATTGGTTCATTAATTAGAGCTGGTCAAAATTACCATTTTACATTTCTAATTACCTCTTGATCCTTAAGTACCATTAATTCACTAGCGAATAATTAATCTATAAGTTAATTATAGATTTGAGGTCAATAATTATTCAGTTCCAGAATCAACCCTTAAGGGAACCAATATTCGATCTGTTAGGAAAGCATGGATTCCAACATTGTAATTCATGCTCCTAGCCATCTGTTATCCAAAAAACTGGCATTGATGACGTGGCAAGTGATCCCTGGACACGTGGCTGACATCTGGAGGAACTCTGCTAGTGTATCGACCAGAAGGCACATTATAGGCAGTAGGCGGCCCAATCTTTCCTGCGACCAGTCTGGTCGATGGTTCCGCAAGCAGCATGATGTTCCAATAAAGATCTTTGTATATCCCAAAATTAACTCCCACAATCTCCTAGTATCCGATTATTTAGGAGAGAATATCTGTAACAAATTCATGTAATCCCCCTTGAGCCTATAAATAGAGAAAGATAGCTCAAGGGAGGGACTTTTGGCTCTTGAATCATTTGAGACTAGAGTAATTCTACAGGAAATATTGTATTGTTCTTCAGAGGTTAGTGAAACTCATTAAACCCTAGTTCATTGATCACTCCTTTGATTCTCACATCAATAACAATCTAAGTGGACGTAGGTTATTACCAGATCCTGGGGCCGAACCACTATAAAATATCGTGTTCTTATCCTTTTCGCTATTACGTTCTTTTCAACGCATTCATTCACATCAAGCATATTCTGACTCCGTGTCAGTTGGCCAAAATCAGGGTCAACATTCTGGTGCTTTCATTGAGAGCTTGATCTATCCCCGTTGAGAAAACCAATGGCGAAAACTGCAAGGAAAACTGGACAGGCGGCCACCGCTGGACCATCAAACCCGCCTCCTCCTCCTCCTCCTGCAAGCGTAGCTGAGGATGAGCCACATTTGGACTTTGAGGAGGAAGAAATGGATGACGCGACGCTGAAGAGTACTCTGGGGGCGTTGCATGAAGAGCTGGCCAATCTGAGAGCCAGCCAAGAAAGTGCTACCAAAATCATGGCGCGGCAGCAGCAGGAGATTGAACGGCAGTGCACGGAGTTAAGCGAAAGGCAGGCGGAGATGGACCGCCGCCAGAACGAAGCCATGGCAGCCCTCGAGGCAGCCTTCCAATTGACTAGGAATCAAGCTGCACCTGCCTCGCAGCCTGATCAACCAGCAAATGAGCCCCCCCAAAGGGGTCCCAATCCAAGTCCGCCTATCCAACCCTCGAGCCCACAAAGGCTCGAGCAACCTCAGGTGCCCCATGACGATGTCCCACTGGACCCTGAGGCACAGCCTCCATCCCAAGCTAGTTGCGGAAATCCCCCGCATCATAGGCAGAATAGGACCGGGCATCACCCTCGTAGTCCTAGACGCCATAGGGGTGACGAGCTGAACCTACCGAACAGAGGTCAGAATCCTCCTGGTAACAAGAGGAACTCAGAGTTAGGCTCTGCGGTCCGGGGTCCCCCACGACATGATAATGCACGGGGACACAACGACCAGCGCAGGCCACCCTCTAACGTTCGGGACGTTTCAGCCCGGGATGGAAATCGAGGGAACAGTCGATCCCACCATAGCCAATCAAGATTCAGAGATGGCCATGGGTATAATGAAGCCGACTCCGGCAGGGGAAATGTCGGTCGGAGGAATGACGAAAGAGGTGGAAACTGGAATCAACCACCTCAGGATGACCAACCCAGCAGACGAGATGCTGGGGGCAATCCGGACAGAATAACGTCTTCAACCGGCTCGGGGGTAGCGAGCAGCGGAGAAAAGACGAGGATTTGAGAGATGTACTCAACGATCGCCACGAGCAGCATGGCGAGAACGTCCCCCCAGCGACAGAGGCCACAACGATTCCTATCGCTGTACAGGCCCAGATAGATGCCCTCAACCAGGCGGTGCAACAGCTGATCGGGGGAAGGACATCTTACATCGACCACGATAGGAGGAAAGGCACTCCTTTCGTCCAGAGGATAGCTATGGCAGAGACTCCTAGCAAGTTTAAAATGCCTACGCTACCAAATTTTGATGGGTACGGTGACCCGGTATCTCACGTCAATAAGTTTGAGATACAGATGGACATTCATAAAGTGTCTGAAGACGCTCGATGCAGGATCTTCCCTGCGACACTTTCTGAGGCCGCGCAGGAGTGGTTTTTTAAGTTCCCTCCTGCAAGCATAGTTTCCTGGGAGATGTTCATAAGGGAGCTTTACGGAAAGTTCTATGCAGGTCGTGTGCATCCGACCGAGGCAAACCAGCTGGTTGAAATTCGCCAGCAGGATGGAGAATCTCTGAAAGACTACATCCAGCGCTTTATGCGAGCAGCAGCTGGAGCAAAAATGGTGGGGGACGAAGGCAAAATGATGCCCATAATCGCAGGGATTAGGCGTCGTTCCCCCCTCTGGAAGAGCCTTCGCAAAGATGGGGTTAGAATTACCCAGGAATTCTTGGACCGGGCTGATTGTTACATCAAGCTCGAAGATTCCATTGCCGATGATGGAAAGCCCTCAGGCAAGGATAAGAAAGCAACCGAGCCCGCCAAAGCCGCCAATGGGTCCAAACCTAACGGCAACGGCAAAGGCAACAGGAACGGTAACGGAAATGGCAAGAATGGTGTAAAACGGCCACACAATGAGCCTTCCACCTCCGACAATAAACGAGCCAAGGGTAACCGTTATGAACCTCGATTCACTAACTACACTGCCCTTGTTGAGTCTCGGGGGGAGGTTTATCAGGCCACGAGTTCCAGTGTGCCTTATAAGAAACCTGCCCCCATTCGAAAGGATATTTCGAAAAGAGACACTACCAAGTTCTGTCGTTATCATAACGACTACAGACATGACACCAACGAATGCAACCAGTTGAAAGACGAAATCGAGTTCCTTTTTAGACAAGGACACTTGAGAAGATACGTACGGGCCTCGGGAAATTCCCAACGAGAAGCTCCGGGTAGCAACGAGCAAGCGCCCACGCGCTAACGCTCGCCACCTTTGTAGCCTGCCCCCGTGACTGGCACACTCTTAACCATTTGTGGAGGCCCGCACCTCGCGAGAAATAGCGGAAAGGCCAGGGAACGATACGCTCGGACTCTGCGCCATGACCAGGACATCGAGATGATGACTGTGGAAGACCGCGCGCCAAAAAAGGCTCGATCAGAGGAGTGCGAAATAACCTTCTCTGATAGCGATGCCCAACACGTCCGGTTCCCACATTCCGATCCGCTGGTCGTGGACATCCAAATGGCCAACATGATGGTAAAGAGAGTGCTGGTCGATACAGGGAGTTCAGTGAATATCCTGTATAAATCTTCGCTGGAACGCATGAAACTGTCCGTTAAGGACCTGGAGCTCTGCAACCAAACAATATACGGCTTCTCTGGTGAAGGACTCGCCCCTGCCGGATCAATCAAACTACCAGTGACGACAGGTACAGCGCCAGCTACCAGGACATTACTCGCTACTTTTGTAGTAGTCAATTGTCCTTCGGCGTACAATGCTGTCATTGGGAGGCCTATACTGGTTGATCTACGGGCCGTCACCTCTATGTGGCACTTAGCCATGAAGTTCCCAACGGACGCAGGGGTAGGACGCGTGTTGGGGAACCAGAGGGAAGCCAGTGAGTGCTATAACGCCTCAATCACGAAGGCGAAAAAGGGAACATCGAAGAGCACTACCCCAGATAGGTTGCAAATGGCAGTTGATGCACAAGCCCAATCCGGTGATGAAGTCACCAAATAGGGTGTTGCCCAAAGTGAGGATAGAGATCTAGATCCTTGCTTTGGGGATTTTGAAGAGAATGTTGGACTCGTCGAGGACCTGGAAGAGGCCCAACTCAACGAAAAAGACCCGACTAGAGTTGTGAAGGTCAGAAAAAACCTAGAGCCAACCACGAAGCACGCACTGGTAGAATTTTTGTGGAAGAACCAGGAGGTTTTTGCCTGGTCGCACAAAGACATGGCTGGGATAGACCCTGTAGTTATCAGCCATGTCCTGAATATAGACAAGACTTTTCCACCCGTGCAACAAAAAAGAAGGCTGCTCGATAAGGATCAGTCGAGAGCCTTAAAAGAAGAAGTTGAAAGATTAAAGGAAAATGGGTTCATCAGGGTGGCATTTTATCCATCGTGGGTCTCCAATCCAGTGCTGGTTCCCAAGCCTAACAGCAAATGGCGAACCTGCGTGGATTTCACAGACCACAATAAAGCCTGCCCAAAGGATTGCTTCCCACTCCCAAGAATCGACCAGCTGGTCGATGCTACTGCAGGGCATGAGATCCTCTCATTCATGGATGCATATTCGGGCTACAATCAGATTAGCATGCATCCCCCTGACGAGGATCACACCAGCTTTCAGACCGATACAGGCTTATACTGTTACAAAATAATGCCCTTCAGACTGAAAAACGCAGGTGCGACTTACCAGCGACTAGTCAACCACATGTTTAAGGAGCTGATCGGATTAAACATGGAAGTATACGTGGACGACATGCTGGTAAAGTCTAAAAAGGCAGAAGGACATGAGAAGGATTTGCAAGAATGTTTTGATGTACTAAACAAGTACCAGATGAAATTAAATCCTCTCAAATGTTCCTTCGGAGTTGGATCAGGGAAGTTTTGGGGGTTCATTGTAAATTCAAGAGGAATCGAGGCCAACCCCGACAAGATAAAAGCCCTGATCGACATGAAGTCGCCAGAAAGAATCAAAGATGTATAGAGTTTAACCGGGAGAATCGCAGCCCTAAGTAGATTTATTTCAAAGTCAACAGACAAATGCGTCCCTTTTTTCAATCTACATAGGGGCAATAAGAAGTTTGAGTGGACAGGAGACTGCGAGCAAGCTTTCCAGGCATTGAAAGCCCATATGGCACAGCCTCCCGTTTTATCAAAGCCAATCGAAGGAGAGACTTTGTTTATTTACCTGGCGATTACTGAAGTTGCTGCTAGCGCGGTCCTAGTATGAAAGGAAGAAGACGTACAAAAAGCAGTCTACTATGTTAGCAAAAGGCTGATCGGGGCAGAACTGAGATATCCACCCATCGAAAGGTTAGCATATTGCTTAATCCTGGCCTCTAGGAAGCTGCGCCCTTACTTCCAAGCCCATCCTATCACAGTTTTAACTGACCAGCCCCTTCGGCAAGTCCTCCAAAAACCAGAGGCGGCTGGGCGATTATTAAAATGGGCAGTCGAACTAGGGCAGTTCGAGATCACATATTCGCCGCGAACAGCAGTAAAAGGACAAGTCTTGGCTGACCTTATCGCAGAGTTCACCGAACTCCCAGACAGCGAGCAGTGCGAATCGCCTAGTGCGCCTGAGCCTCAAGAGAAAGCTCCTTCGTGGAAGTTATTCACGGATGGGTCATCCAACGAATCCCACGCTGGAGCGAGAGTGATATTGATAACGCCGGAAGGGCATCGATTTCACTGCGCCATCAGGTTCGACTTCACCGCGTCAAACAATGAAGCCGAATACGAAGCACTCCTCGCTGGATTGCGAATGGCGAAAGACATGAGCATAAAGACGCTTGATATTTACAGTGACTCACATCTAGTGGTGAATCAAGTTCTAGGAGAATATCAAGCGCGAGGCTTAAAAATGGTGGCCTACTTGAATAAAACAAAGGACTTGCTAGCCCAGTTCACGAAGTACACCCTCCAGCAAATACCGCGGGATCAGAATTCAAACGCAGACGCCTTAGCCAAACTCGCGAGCGTGAAGGATGCTGACACTTTGAATATTGTGCCAGTAGAAAGATTGAATGAGCCAAGCCTACAAGCAGTCGAGACCAGTATGGAGATTTGAATAGAGGATACATGGATGGCACCTTACTTGGAGTATCTGACAAACGGTATGCTACCAACGGATAGAAACAGAGCCAGAACTCTACAAAGGCAGGCCGCCAAGTACATACTGGTCGATGGTGTTATGTACCGAAGGGGGTATTCAATGCCACTGCTCAGATGCGTTACGCCAGAAAAGGCTAAGGAACTCGTGAAAGAGGTGCATGAAGGCTTCTACGGGGATCATGCTGGGGGGCAGAGTTTGGCAAAGAAAATTCTAAGGCAAGGCTACTTCTGGCCAACTATGAACGAAGATTCGATGGAATTTGTACGAAGATGCGATAAATGTCAAAGGTTCTCCAAAATTCCACGAGCAGCTCCAAACGAGTTGAAACAAATGCAAAGTCCATGGCCTTTTGCGGTATGGGGGATAGATTTGATTGGATCCCTACCAACGGGAAAAGGTGGAGTAAAGTACGCAGTCGTGGCAGTCGATTACTTCACTAAATGGGCCGAGGCTAAACCACTCGCCACCATAACGACCAAGAAAGTTCTTGACTTTGTCATCAAGAACATTGTTTGCCGCTATGGTTTTCCCCGAAAGATAGTTTCAGACAACGGAACCCAATTTGACAGCGAATTATTCACCGACTTCTGTGAAAGGCACGGAGTTATTAAAAGCTTTTCTTCAGTTGCGCATCCCCAAGCAAACGGGCAGGTCGAGGCCATGAATAAAACCCTTAAGGACACCCTGAAGAAGAGGCTTGAAGACGCTAAAGGAGCATGGCCAGAGCAACTGCCTGAAGTCCTCTGGTCGTATAGAACGTCTCACCGAACAGCAACAGGTCATACCCCATTTTCCTTGACCTATGGATATGAGGCTATGTTACCTGTCGAGTTAGATCCCCCCTCACATCGACGCATAACATACGACCAGGATCAAAACAGCCAACTGATGATGGAGTCCCTAGACTCAATCGACGAGATACGGGAGAAGGCCCAACTCCGAGTTGCTACTTACCAGCAAAAGGTCGCCCGGTACTTTAACTCAAAAGTCAAAGAAAGAAAATTCAACGTCGGAGACTTGGTTCTACGACGAGTTTTCTTAAATACCCGCGACCCCACTGTTGGAGTACTCGGACCTAATTGGGAAGGACCTTACCAGATTGAAGAAGTCCTTCATCCGGGCACCTACAAACTTGCACGCTTAAACGGAGATCTCATTCCACGATATTGGAATGGAGAACACCTGCGCAAGTATTATCAGTGAACAGTCCTTTTTAAAGAACTGGCTTGTATTAAATTTTACTTTTTTACAAGTTTTGCAAAGAGGGTTAGCCACGTTGTATGGCCAATTGCTCATATATGTAAGATCCTATTTTAGGATCACTCGTAAAGACATGTTTAGTCCATTTTTAATACGAGATTATAAGGGACTGTGCGCAGCCAGTCGTTCTTGCCAACCTTTGTAAATTTATTTTTACAAGTATTTGTTCATTACGTGTGTTGTTTTGCTGTATTACAAGTATTATGTTTCCTACCGAGCAGAAATGTTCGAATAGGTCGTGGTCAAGGCAAGTGACCAAGGACCTAAAGCTCCTCGATCACTTGGGGGGCATATAAGGCACGTCAATAGCAAAGCGTACCATGAGGTATGTAAACACATGAACAAAATGAGTGAAAGCATGCTAAGGTACATAGAGTATTTTTCAAAATTTATATTATGTTAAATCAAGCCAAAGTATTATGCTAAGTCCGGTCATACGGACAAATGTTATAGTAAATGAAAATATTATAACATTATAAGGCAATCTTTTACACCGCAAGCATCACTGTTTGGATGTAATTGTTCGAATAAAAGAAAAGTTTGCTGCCCATGTAGCAAATTCAAAAAAGATATTGTCTTTATATCACGACCCGTGGGTCGTGTAATTAAAGAAAGAAAAAATAATAATAAAAGCTCAAGAGGCATTAGGAGCAGGAGGGTCTTTATCAGCATTCTGATTGGTCGCATCCTCAACAACTCCTTCTTCCTCTGCGCCAGCGATGCTTGGGGAAGCAGGAATCCTTGCTCTTGCCTCCTCTTCAGCCAATTGAGCAGTGCAGTGGGCTAGCTCAGCATTTCTAACATCTTCTGAAAGATAGCCGAAGTTGGCGCCCTGATTGTTTTTCCAGAAGTTGTAAAAACACCGGAGCATCGCGTTCTTGTACCTTTCCAAATCTTTGGCATTTGAAAGCTTCAGCTGCTCTACTTGGCTCTCAAGAGTAGCTCCTCACCTAGTCTCTTGCATTCTCGATATTGGACTCGGCTGGCCTCCTGATACTCCTCCCTCTATTTCCTCAATGTCGCCTTCGAGGCTTCGACCTCCGCCAGCTTGGTCACTGCAGCATCCTTTTGCTGGGTGATCGCCTCCAACTCCTTCGCATGCCTAGCCTCTGCAGCCTGAAGCTCCTCAGCAACTTTCGCCTGGTGCCTCTCGATAGCCTTTGCCCGAGCCTGGTCGATGGTGGCTTGGGCGCGGATACGAGCAGCAGTTGCAGTCAGCAAAGCCTGTGGGAAAAAGAGAAAGTTAGCGCCTGTTGCGAAGAATAAAAGACTAAGGCCAAAGAAGTAAGAAGCACTTACGCTGGCCATTTCATTGAGGGCCTTGTTCAGGATTTGGTCGACCCCCATGGTCTCTGCCTCAGCCATCGCGTCCTTGCAACAGTCGTACCTCACGATGTGTGCAAGGCAGCCCTTGGCTGCTCGTAAGGCGCGGTTTGAGAGTTTGGCCCCGAGGGCTTCGTCCCGTTGGGTTTGTTCTTTGGCAAATGCGGGCGGAGGATTTGTCGGGGTAGGCGGAGTCTCCTTCTCAGCAGGAGCCGAAGGCTGGGCAGAGGTTTGCCCAGTTGGCACATCCTTAGGAGGATCTTCTGTTCGACTCTTTTTGGCAGGAGGTCCTTGGCTCGATTCGCCGTTGTGTCTCCTAGATGACTTCTGCCGAACCAGAGGAACCTCTACTTCCTCCTCAGCCTGATATAAGTCAAAGATGTTGGGAGTGGCCATATCTGCATACAAGTAAACACATGCAAATGATAAGATAAAGGCAGATAAAAACTCTCGATAAAACAGAAAAGAGGTCACAAAGTTTAATACCCGAGCTACAACTACTGGTCGCTACACTATTGACTCTATTAGTCACACACTCACTATCTGGCATGAAGAAGTATGGCCCTAGATTTAGAGTATACGTAAAGTTGCCCTCCCCGTCAAACAAGTGACAGGGAATTGGCAAGCTATTTAAAAGCAAAATAACTTTACCGTTCTCATCAGAGGATTCCCCCAAGTCCACAACCGGCTCTTTTGCCTTTTGTTTCCCCTTGCCTTGGGGAGCAGAAGGCCTTTCTACAGAAGGATTGCCCGTGGGCTCCCTGATTTTAACCTCGTCGGCCTCCTTCGTGGAGGGGACGCAGGGGGTTGCTGCTCGGGAACCCCCTCGGCAGTGGCATCGGCAACCACAGGTCCTCTTGTTTCATGGCGAGGAGCCAGGAGGCCAGATAGCCTCAAATTTTCATCAGTAACCAGGGACTTGACGCTTTTTCTGCGTCTGTCATCCTGGCCAATGCATTGGACCTCAACACCATGTCTGGTGTTGGGGTCGGATGTAACCATGGGCCTGAAAGACAAAGAGTACTTTAAGAAAGATGAAGGAAATTTTGTTGTTGAAAAGTGTCGACTAGTAAAAACAGCACTTACCTCCTCGAGCGAAGGCCAGGTTGTTGATGTTCATGTTCGGAGTAAGGAAGTACTCCTTGCTGTACTGCCCCACATTGGATATGTGCGTGGTGTCACTCAGGAACGTCCGGCTGGTCTCCTAGTGACAAAGATGGAAGAAGCCCGTCCCGTACTGCTGAGGGTTTGACTTGAGGTCGAAGAGATAATTGACCTCATGTGGGGTAGGTTCTGGCCATTTTTTGAGTTTGTACAGGATATAGAGTGCGGCCAGCATTCTATATCCATTCGGAGTAATTTGGAAGGGGGCGACACCAAAATTGTCGGCCACCCCCTGATAAAAAGGATGTAGAGGGAGGGTACCCCCGCCTCTATGTGATACCGAGACCAGGCACTGTATACACCTCCGGGGAGGTTAGCTCTTTGGTCTGCAGCCAGAATTTTAAGATTGACCCCTGTGAAAGGATACTTCCTAAGGTAGTTGGCAAGCATCCGAGGAGTCACTTGGCTGGGCGGCGAGAGATACCACTCGACATCAGGCAGATTCTGATGGTGAGGGCGGGCTCCAGTTTGGATATTAGGGTCAGGAGCAGGATTTTCTCGACCACTGGTCGAGGGAACCCAAGCCTGTGAATCAGGCTGGGCAGGAGAGTTTGGGCTATCTTCCGACTTGGGTCTTTTCTTGCCTAAGGATTTAGAATGGGCCATTTGCGGAAGAGATGGGCAAAGTCTAGGAGAAGATCGTGAAAAGGGGATCTCGTGAATTCGGTCGGTCGGTTGTTCTTCGCCTTCGAGCAGTTGCGCAAGAAGATCATCTTCGATGGGCCATTCACCTCCCCACAAATCTGGCATTAAAGTCTGCAAACAGAAGAATGGGGAGGTGAGGATAGAGAATTTTTTAAGACCTTCTAGAATAACACTAATCGAGTATAAAAGTTAAGCTTTTATACAGCAGCATTCTAGCAAAAGGCTAAAATTTCTCACACGAACAGTTTGAAAAAACGGATCAAAGGGTGAAAGCAAAAAGTTTTTCGTAAAAGCTTTTTCAACTCCCCTTAGGGCGGGAAAAACTTATTTTTCGACTGGTCTAAAAATCAAATTTTTACTTCGGTTTTACGTCCTAAAAGTATGATCTCAACTATCAAACTAACTCGTAACTTTTTTCACCCACAAGACATTCTATTGACAAACATCTCAACCCAGAAGCAGATAAACTCAATAGTCAACATACAGGAGCATGCATTACGAAAATATGAAACATAAAGGTTCGAAGACTTACCAGAAAGAAGGTCATCGAGATTGGTAAGAGTTTTCAAAGATCAAGGAACTCTCGGGCTGAGTCTTGAAAATGCAGAAGGACGGTCTCTGGAAGAAGATGGAAGCTCTTGTTTTAGGGTTTCAGGAATGAGTAATGGCGTGCGTAAAAAGAAAAAGAAAAACTTCAGAGACGTTATATAAGTTTGTCTGTGGCATTAAAAAAGGTGTAATCATCAGTTTCCCCTTTTTCAAAGTATCGGGAAGCGAGATAGCCGTCGAATTATTACTGGGGAACCAAAAAGTCATGATTAGACAAGAGTAGGTTGCTTTTTCCAAGAACACACGAAGGGTTCTGACACATATGGCGGGGTCACCGAAGGGTCATTTACTCAAAAGTTTATTTATTGCTCGTAATAAATAAACTTGGGGGGGCAAATGTTATCCAAAAAACTGGCATTTATGACGTGGCAAGTGATCCCTGGACACATGGCTGACATTTGGAGGAACTCTGCTAGTATATCGACCAGAAGGCACATTATAGGCAGTAGGCGGCCCAGTCTTTCTTGCGACCAGTCTGGTCGATGGTTCCGCAAGCAGCATGATGTTCCAATAAAGATCTTTGTATATCCCGAAATTAACTCCCACAATCTCCTAGTATCCGATTATTTAGGAGAGAATATCTGTAACAAATTCATGTAATCCCCCTTGAGCCTATAAATAGAGAAAGATAGCTCAAGGAAGGGACTTTTGGCTCTTGAATCATTTGAGACTAGAGTAATTCTACCGGAAATATTGTATTGTTCTTCAGAGTTTAGTGAAACTCATTGAACCCTAGTTCTTTGATCACTCCTTTGATTCTCACATCAATAACAATCTAAGTAGACGTAGGTTATTACCAGATCCTGGGGCTGAACCACTATAAAATATCGTGTTCTTATCCTTTTCGCTATTACGTTCTTTTCAACGCATTCATTCACATCAAGCATATTCTGACTCCCTGTCGGTTGGTCAAAATCAGGGTCAACACCATCCATGATATTCATGTTGGAAAAAACTTATACAGGATCTTTATTTATTTTCATGTATAACTAATATCAAACAAATTAATACAAGATAGCCTAAAACATGTTTCTAAAATTGAATTCAAAGAGAAACAAAAAATAGAATACTTACAGTATACGCAGCGGAATTAAAGAGTCCTTCCTTCAATTTCTCTAACTCTTGTATCCTTTCTGTCGCAGAGTATTATCAAGAAATTGAACCGATCTTCTATTTTCTTCACAATCTTCCAATGTATCCTTAGAACCACCTAGACTAGTGTGGGCAATTCTCAACACATGAGATAGATATAGAGAGAAGAAGAGAAAATAACAAAGAGGTTTAGAAAAGGACTTGTGTTTAGAGAGAATCTAAAACTATCAGAAAATCTGACTTGTGACTTACAAACTTATGTTTTGACTTCTCTATAAGCACTCCTTTTATAGACTCAATTAGGTCATTTAATTTAATTAAAAAATCAATAAAATAATAGCTATTTTGAAGCCCTAGGTCGAAATTATCATGGGCTATAGGCCTGTGAAATTTCCCATTTGATTATAAGCCCATTGGACTTAAAATCCAGGCATGTATTATTTTCTATTGATTTAATTAATTAAATAATTATTTAAATCATTTATCAAATTAATTATTTATAATTTGAACCTTGATTTAAACTTATTTATTAATTTAGATACCAATTTATCTTAATTAATAAATATGCCATAATTTCTCTTTTCTTCTCAAAATTACACAACTCTGTGAAACTATCCAAAATTGACCTGGTCAACTTTGATAATTCTAATTAATGATTAAATCAATTAATTGAGACTATCTAGATGATTTTATCCAAGGTACAATGGGGACCATGGGGACCATGGGCCTATGAAATCAAGCTCCAATAAGTTATCATAAATCTAACAAATAAATTTAGTAACTTTTTAATTCCTCGTGACTCCACTATAGACTTGGAATTGCACTCTTGAATTCATAGAACGCTTTATAACAAATATAGATACGCTATTAATTATCCATTGTTACAACCATAATTTTCACTCAATCCTCTATAGACGGTCTACAATGAGATAGGACTAAAATACCGTTTTACCCCTCATTGTAATTTATCCTTAAAACACTTAGTTCCTTGTAAATGATATTTCAGTAAACTAATTTAATTACTGAAATGAGATCTCTATCATTTAACACCTTGAACCAAACTAAAAGGAAACCATCGTTTCACTTCTTCATCAGAAGCTATAGATGTTCATATCTATGATTAACACTCCCACTCAATTATACTACCGAGTTCCCAAGATGTAAGTATGGGCTAGTCCGTAGGGTAAGCTGGTAATGAACAAGTCAAAGAACTCAAATAATACAATCAGTTAGAATACTAACCACTCAGAATTGAGAATGAATTGACCTATGGTCAACTATATGATATGACTAGAATAGATAATAACGGTATGTTTACTTATCTTATCAACTGTCAATATCGGTCCTGTCCGATGTAACATATACATCCGATCTTATCTACTTTGCTAATGTTCTGGAAAGAACATAACACTGTAATGTGTAAGTAGATCATATCGTAGATTGGCAAGTCAATGTAAATCCAGTGCACTGACTAATCTTAGGACTAACTTATTTTGAACATATAATCATATTTATATTCCACTGTGATTACGTCACTATAAATAAGATTAGCTATATGCTCAGGATTTAATAGAAGTTTATATTAAACAAATAATCATGAAAATAAAACATGTGAGAAAAGTGATTGACCAAGTCAAAAAATGATTTCTATTCTTTTATTGATAATAAAATGAGATTACAAAGAATTTGGGTTTTAATTAGGGCATAAAACCCCAACAATTCAATCTCCAAAACAAAAGTCATTAGCCTCATTTTTCTAAGAGACCTTAACGAGTGAATCCAAAGATCCAATAAACATAAACAGGAGTTCATGAATACTTAGGATTTAGACTGATCTACAAATGATCATCTATTATGACAAGTGTGGATGCCAAAAATCCACCAAGTAAGAAAAACAAAAGAAGTTTCTAGTCCCTTAAAGAAGTAAACAGCTAAGGGGCACCAAAGGCGCCAAGTACGCGATGAAGGCAGAAGGTTATTATAGGCCATCAAAGTGTTAAACACTCGCAGGGCTATAGGCCTCACGAGGTCATTCCAGGCCCCCAAGCCGCATCACCTTGTTAGACGCCTTTGTCATGCACACATGGCCCTTATCCATGCCCCTCGAAGTTAAGGCCCCAGCCTCGCGAACACTACTCCAGCAGCACCCCGTTGCACCCCGCGCATGCCAACACCTCATGCGCCTAGCCTTGCCCCGAGGTGTCCCACACCAAGGACCTCACGCCAAGAAGACATTTCGCACCTAGGATGTATCCCATGTCTCACCAAGGCATGCGCCTCGCGCCCCGCGCGCACCAGGGGCCTCGCGCCCCGCGCGCACATGGGCCTTGCGCCCCGCGTGCACCAGGGGCCTCGCGCCCGCGCACACATGCGCCTTGCGCCCCGCGCGCACCAGGGGCCTCACGCCCCGTGCGCACCAGAGGCCTCGCGCCCCGCGCGCACATGGGCCTCGCGCCCGCGCGCACCAGGGGCCTCGCGCCCCGCGCGCACCAGGGGCCTCGCGCCGGCGCGCACATGCGCCTCGCGCCCCGCGCGCAGATGGGCCTCGCGCCCGCGCGCACCAGGGGCCTCGTGCCCCGCGCGCACAGGGTCCTCACGCCCGCGCGCACCAGGGGCCTCTCGCCCGCGCGCACCAGGGGCCTCGCGCCCCGCGCGCACATGGGCCTCGCGCCCGCGCGCACCAAGGGCTCGCAGTGAGGTCACCTCACCTCGCCCCCAAAGGCTTTGCCCAAGGGTCACGCATGCCTAGCGGCCACGCCCTCAAGGGTCTCGCCCAAGAATCACGCGTGTATATAGCGGCCTCGTCCTCAAAGGCTTCGCCCAAGGGCCACGTGTGCCTCGCTTCACTCACCGGCCACGTCAAAGGCCTCAAGAGACATAGCCTCCACTAAACACCCTTCGGCCATATATCAGGAGCCGCGTAGTATGGGGGATGCAAAGTGATGGTTTCACAAGATAAGCCCCTCATCTCATTTGTAGGCGTCATGCCTCATCACACACGCAGCAGGCCCCGTTGAAGAAGCCTTATCTCTCTTCCTGAGCTTCCCTACACTTAGTAGGACGTGGAATAACCATTGGGTACATAGTACCCGTACGTGTACGGGTGCATGACGTACAACCATGGGGAGGACAGAAGCATGACCCTGACACCTGTACCACACAGGTAGTGGAGGTACGGATCAGTCCAGAGAGTGGAGGCACTATATGCACGCCTCAGACTATGTACCAGGCTGACACTATGATCCTCTGCTCCACCACTCTTCCCACACCACTGCCACCTGTGCTATTACCCTGACAGTGTACTTTTGTACTATTTTGTCTCACGGGACCACCATGTATAAGGGGCCATTAGAGCCCAGCTATAAAAGGGGCTTGACCCCTCAGAATGAGGGGTTAAAAAATTCATTGTAAGGAGAGGCTATTGAGAAATATACCAGGACTTGCTCCATCATTTATCTGTGTTTACTTTTCCTTAAAGTTTATTCTTAGTTCTTATATAAACATCACCTGACTTACCTTTGAGTTTTCCGATCTAATTTCGTTGACGAGATTTCACCGTCAACAACAAGAATTAAATATTTACGTCAAACGGCAAGTTTTTAAAGATAATTAATTCTCATTGGTACTGTCATATATAATCTCTATTATATACAACACATTTACTAAGATGTCTATCCACATCAGTTTTCTGAATCTAGATTACTTGCTTCTCGTATGCTTGGCAAACCGTACTAGTAACCGTTCATTAAAGATTTCGTACTTTAACATGTTACTGACTATTGTATTCATTATATATGATCTTAATTCTCACGTACTAATACAAGATCATATTCTCATGAATGAATAGGAAATTTTTCTTGATATTATTATATAATTAATTCAAACAATAATTATAACATTCAAATATAATAAAATTGTACTTTTATTTAAAACCAATAAAATGTCTTTACATGTTTTTAGGGAATTAATCCTAACAATCTCCCACTTTCCCTCAAAGCAAGTGAGGCATTTCCCTTAATCCCATATTGTGCACGTGACCCATGAATAACTTTGCAGGAAGTGTCTTGGTTAACGCGTCAGCCAGGTTCTGTTCCGACACTATCTTCATAACAGTCACATCACCTCGGTGTACAATCTTTCTTACCAGATGGTATTTCCTTTCTATATGCTTCCCTTTCTTGTAGCTTCTAGGTTCTTTGGAATTAGCTACTGCTCCACTGTTGTCACAATACAGTATTAGTGTCTTATTCATATTTGGAATTACTTCCAGATCAGTGTAGAACTTCCTCAACCAAACTACTTCCTTAGCTGCTTCACAAGCCGCTATGTATTCAACTTCCATTGTTGAATCAACTATGTTGGATTACTTAATTCTTCTCAAGACTACAGCTCCTCCACCGAGAGTGAACACTGACCCAGATGTCAATTTTCGACTGTCTTTGTCTGATTGGAAATTAGAATTAGTGTATCGAACAGGGTTTAGCTCACCCCAGAATATACCAGCATATAGCCTTCCGTTCTCCTAAGATACTTAAGAATGTGCTTTACTGCAATCTAGTGTTCCAAACCAGGATTTGATTGATAACGACTCACAATCCCAACTACATAACATATGTCGGGCCTAGTACACAACATAGCATACATTAGACTCCCAATTGTTGAAGCATAGGGATACTTTCTCATATCCTCTTCCTCCTGAGGTGTCTTGGGACATTGTTCCTTGTAGAGAGCAATTCCATATATGATCGGTAATTGAATTTTCTTGGAATTCTCCATAGAGAATCTTTCAAGCACCTTATCTATATAATTAGCCTGAGAAAATGCCAAGAGCTTGTTCTTCCTATCCCTTGGGATTTGGATTCCCAGAACATAGCTCGCCTCGCCGAAATCTTTCATTTGAAACTTTTCAGCTAACCATTTCTTTACGTTTGACAATGTCTCTACATTTTCCCCATGAGCAAAATTTCATCAACGTAAAGAACTAAGAAAACCAACACTTTTCCTTTGATGTATTTATACACACATGCTTCGTCGACATTCTATTCAAAACCATATGTTATAATTGTTTCATCAAAAGTGATATTCCCATATCTAGATGCTTGTTTTAATCCATACATGGATTTCAGCAACTTGCACATCTTTTAACCTTCCCCATTCTTTATGAACCTTTCTGGTTGTACCATATAGATACTTTCATCAAGATAGACATTCAAAAATGTTTTCTTGGCGTCCATTTTCCATATCTCATAATCATTGGCAGTCGCTATGGGTAAAAGGATACAAATGGATTTAAGCATGGCCACAGGAGAAAATGTTTCTTCATAATCAACACCTTCTCTCTGAGTGGAAAGTCTCTACTTTCCCATCCATACCTCTTTTCTTCTTGTATATCCACTTACACCCTATGGGCCTGACATCTTCAGGTGGATCCATAAGTTCCCAAACAGAATTGGAACACATCGATTCTATTTCTTGGTTCATGGCTTCTTGCCAATTCTCATTTTCAAGATCATCAATTGCCTCTGTAAAGGTTAATGGATCATCCTTGTCTGTATCAGAAACAAGGGCATGTGCCTCATGTTCGTAGCAAGTAGGTTGTCTCATAATCCTCCCACTACGACGTTGCACCGAGGTTTCTTTTCTAGGAATCATGGTTTCCTCAGTTTGTCGCTTATCATTTAATGATGAAGATGATTGTGATGGAATCTTATTAGTTGTGAATTCCTTCAATACTACCTAACTCTAAGGTTTATAGTTATTCATATAGTCATCTTCAAGGAAGGTTGCATTTGTGGAAACAAATACCTTTTGATCCTTGGGGCTATAGAAATAACCACCTCTTATTTCTGGAGCGTAGCCAACAAAAATGCACACTTGCAACCTTGATTCAAGTTTCCCTAATTTAGGTCTAAGAACATGGGCAAGACAGCCCCAAATGCGGAAATGGTGCAAACTAGGTTTGTTTCCATTCCACAGTTCCAGTGGCATTTTGTTAATGGTCTTAGATGGGACTACATTCAAAATGTACATCGTTGTTTGAAGTGCATATCCCCAGAATGAGAGGGGAAGTGAAGAGTAGCGTAACATAGATCTGACCATGTCCAACAAGGTCATGTTTCTTCTTTCAGAAACACCATTTTGTTGTGGCGTTCTTGGTACTGTGAGTTAGGATAGAATACCATGCTCCAGCAAGAAATCTTTGAATTCTAAATCCAAATATTCTCCACCTTGATCAGATTGAAGTGTCTTTAGAGTCTTACCTAACTACTTCTCAACCTCAGCTTTGAATTCTTGAAACTTACCAAAGGTTTCAGATTTCCTAAGCATTAGGTAAGTATGAACATGTCTTGAGTAATCATCAATAAAAGTGATGAAATACACATACCCAGCTGTTGCTTGTACATTTATTGGACCACACACATCACTATGTACAAGCTCCAAAGGTTCTTGGGCTCTATTTCCTTTCGTTGAGAAAGGACATTTGGCCATTTTTCATTCTAGACAAGATTCACAAACCGAAAGAGTTCCAACTCTTAGTTCTCTCAAAGGTCCATCTTTTGTTAACCGATTTATCCTATCTAGACCTATATGACCAAGTCTAAGATGCCAAAGATATGTGTCATCCTCGTTTGAAACTTTTTGTCTTTTGTTACCTCGCAGTTTTGCTACTTTAAATAATTCTGAATTATTGAGCTTTCATTCATTTGGTTTGAGCATATACAGTCCGTTATTATGTTCTGCTTGACATATTTTGAAACCATTATTTGAAATAACAATCGCATTATTACTAAAAGAAATATCAAAATATTGTTCATGCAACATAGATAAAGAAACTAAGTTTCTAGAAAATCAAGGAATAAAATAAACATTGTTCAAAACTAAATACTTGTTCCCAAAATTTAAATGGACTGTTCCCTTTGCTCTTGCTGAAACGAGCGCTCCACTTCCAACTCGCATGGTCACCTCGCCATCTGTCAGCTCATTTGATGACTCAAGTATCTACATGGAAGAACAAACATGGTTAGTGACTCCTGAATCTAAAACCCAGGATAACATATCGTCTTCCACTACACAAGCTTCAAGTACAAGTAAATCATATTTACCTTTCTTTTTCAGCTCAGAGAGATACTTCTTGCGATTTCTCTTCCAATGACCTTAAACTCCACAGTGGAAACATTTTCCTTTTGGTTCTTTCTTCTTGGAGCTGTTGTCAATTTTGGTCTCCTTGGCTTTTGGTGCCTTCTTGCCTTTATTGGACTTTTTTCCCTTTTCCTTTGTCCTTGTTATTGTTCTTCTTTCTTTTCTTGGATTTCTCCTCAGAGTTTGAAGATTTCTCCTCTACCACATTTGCTTCAGTCTCTTTTGTAATGGATTTATTAATAGACTCAAATGTTTGCAGTTCATTCAACAGTTGGGTCATGTTGAATTCCAATTTATTCATAATATAGTTGGTGGTGAACACAAAAAAGGCAGGAGTGAGCGATTCCAGGATGATGCTTACTTGTGTACGCTCATCAATTATGGCCCCATGTATTTCTACTTCATGCATCACATTAATCATGTGTAAAACATGTTCACGTACAGAAACACCTTTCTTCATCTTAGTAGTCATGTAGGTTCTAGTAGCCTCATGTCTACTTTGATCACAATTTACATGGTTTCATGCTTTGTTCTCAGAACATCATTCATGCTCACAAGTATGTATCACTTTGCCTTATTATTGGATTGAATCCAGGCATCATACTTGTCCCAAACATTCTTCGAGGCAGTGGCAGCGGGCTCTTTAGAACATTCCTCAGTCAGGACAAATTTGTGGTTCTCACAAATTAACATAAGATTTAGATTTGATTTCCATCTTATAAAATTATCTCCATTAAGTTTTTCAAGTGATAGTAAAGCGGTTATTGGATTGCCACCGTTCGACATCACTGAAATAAATAAACACAATAATATTATCATTTGAAAAAATATCAATGCTTTGGAAAGTAAACATGATGCATGAATGCAACAATTAAAATACATAAATTACCATTTACTTTTCCATGATAAAACTACCCAACAAATAAAGTGTTGCCTTAGGGTCAGTCAAGTTAAATTAAGATAACTTATAAGACAATCTTATCTTTATAATTTAAAACTTAAAATAACTCTTTATTTTCTCTTTTAAATATAAAGTACCGCTAGTTTGCTGAAGATGCAATTATCCACCGCAAAAGCTTAATTACATCTTTGTAAGTGTAACTCATTATTTCGGATTTCATGACTTAACTTAGAGAGTGTCACCTTAGGGTCAGTCAAGCCTAAAATACATCACTTTCTCCTATCTTCGTAAGAAGCTAACCTTGGTATTGATATGCCTAGAAACCTTCCTTAGGGGGATGTGTTTATCCAAAAAACAGCTGTTGATGACGTGGCAAGAATTTTTGACACGTGGCAGAGATACTGCTCGCGTATCGACCAGAAATATTTCTACATGTGGAGATCAAGTTTTATATACGACCAGACTGGTCGTATACTCCGTTCATTTATGTAAAGATCTGTACAGTTGTAATAATATCCGAGAATATCTCTTCATTATGACCTGAAAATCCATTTATTAAGGGAAGATATTATTACTTGACTCATGTAACCCTTCTTCAGCCTATAAATACACAAGAAATAGCTCAAGGAAGGGGATCTCTTTCTCTTTTTCCGAATTATATTACTATTATCCATCGTATGTATTCTTTTCTTCTTCTAAGGTTTGTGAAACTCAGGAACCCTAGTTCTTTAATCACGCCTTTGGAGTTCAATACTAATAATAGTATCAAGTGGACGTAGGTTATTACCAATCACTGAGGCCGAACCACTATAATTATCTGTGTTCTTTATTTTCCATTAGATTGTTTTCTCAAGCTTTGTATTATTTTTCTTTGTCGTTTTCTTGACTCCGTGTCGTTGACCAAAACGAGGGTCAACAGGATGGAAACAAAGCCGCCTCAAGGCCCTGTTCATATCTCACGGTGTTGTACTAATAATGGAGATCATAGGTCACATAGAGATGTTCACCTTCTCCCACTTACTATTTTAGATTAAATGTGTTTTGTTAAACTAATCAATTAATTCCAAATTAATTACTAGTTTATTAATAACTCTATGAATGTAATTAATTACAAAAAACATAATTATAAAATAGTATGTTTCTATAATTAATGTGATCTAAATAATTACCCATTGCATTCATCTAACTTTACTAAAATGCTTTTTACATAAAGTTGGTTATCTTAAAGGCCTATACAAAACTATTGCCTTTATTATGGTGTGAGTTACCAAGTTTTAACTAATTTAATACTTAGTAGTTTACATGCAATTAATTTCACCCAAAACAATTCATATAAACAAATAGGACAATCCTAGATAATCATGTTTCTAAAAGATGCATGATTAATGAGAAACAGTGTGGGATTTAATGAATGACAGGTTGTTGACGGTAAGAACTCGTCAACGATTGATGGTTAGAAAACTTCAATCTCTATACTATAAGAAGCTACGAATTAGATAGAAAGAACTCTAAACAACAGGAGAAAACTCAGGCGAGCATGAGAACCAGAAGCATATATTTCATAAGTCTCGTTTTTACATTCAGTTTTCCAACCCCTTAGCCTGAGGGGTTGGAGCCTATTTATAGGGGAGGCTCTATTGGCCCAAGATACAAACAAGTCCCAGACCACTGGGACGTACATAGGTACTCTGATAAAGTAGTGGCTCAGGGCGTAGTGGTGTCTACCCTGATGGTGTCAGAGTCGTGGCCTTGGACATTGTACTGTCGGCTCTGGCGCATGGTCGAGGGTGTCCCAGTGGTCTCACCACTCTTCGTACAGGTCCGTACCGCCACTACTCCTCAGACGCAGATCATAGGGTCGTGCCTCTGTTCTCTCCATAACCGTACACCCCGTGTCAGCGCACGTGTTCCGTACTCGGTTGTCCTCATCAATTCCCGTTCAATGCTCCATGTTCGTTAGACATGTCAACAAGATTCCCCCAAGTGATCTCGTGCCTATGCCAAGGAGGCTTCAACCTATGCATGTCCTGAGAAGTCAAGGTGTCAAGGGTCAGGGCCGGCTTATGCGGGTCACATGGACACGAGACTCGCAGCAAGGACGCCGTGGCAAGGCCACACCCTCGCATAGCGAGGGTACCTCGCGTAGCGAGGCTAGTCCTTTTCCTCCAGGCGTAGGCATGGCTCAGGACACGGGCATCGTAACAAGGCAGCACCCTCGCATAGCGAGGGTCCCTCGCATAGCGAGGCTGCCTTTCCTTCCCCCGGGTGCAGCGTCGCGAGGCTAGGGGCATGGATGCCACCACGAAGCCTCACCCTCGCATAACGAGGGTGCCTCGTGTAGCGAGGCTGACCTTCTTCTCCTGAGTGTAGACGAGGCTTGATGCCTGCTGGAATGGGGCGCACGCGGATGACCAGCTGGGGACCCTCGCATAGCGAGGGTGAAGTTTGGATTGGCAAGTGGCCGAAGTCCCTCGCCTAGTGAGGGTGACTCTCTTACCCCAACTCCCTCACCATCGTGTGATGCCCTTTCAGGATGTCTCGTAGTATAGAGCTTCACTCGTGAATAGAATTCACAAGGAAAAAATTCCACATTTACACAGGTAATTGACTAATGCATGATCATGTTATCAATCAAACATCAATAAACATTTATTTAAATTAATACAATAAATAAATAAACAATAAATGATGAACCGAGTACTAATGGGTATTTCTAAGATTTACAACCCTTTGAAAAAATTAGAAATAAAATTGCAATCTAAGTTTATGTAGCTTTCAAGACTCTCCAAGAATGTTCCTCCTCTCCTTTAGACTTTCTTGCTAATCTTTAGGAACTTTGTTTTTGCCCAACTTATTAATTAGAAACAAATTTTCTAATTTATTTATTTATTTAAAACTAACTTTTAATTAAATAACCAATTTTTTCATCTTTTTAATTTAGTTGAATTTAAATAATTAAATAATAAAATTCAAATAATTATTTAAACTTAAGACATTAAAATATCTTAACCAACTAAAAGATATTTTATTTTCTAATAAAATAACATAAGATAATTAAACTTTTACATTCAAATAATTTAAAAATTAATTAAGTAAAAGATATTTTATAAAAACTTAGGAAATATGGTTTTGGGCACCAAAATGGTGCCCTAGGACCGGCAGCACAAGGTGCCAAGCTCGGGATGGGCAGCTGGGCATGTAGCGCATCAGGCATGAAACACAGGGGCACGTAGGGGGCCAGGCAGGGGTGCGCAGGTGCACGCGCAGACAGGCACAGGGACTGGGCTCAGGTGCGCAGGGGCGCACAGGCGGGCAGGAGTGCATAGGGGCGCACGGGGCTAGGCATGGGTGCGCAAGGGCACGGGGCCAGGCGTGGCTATGCGCAGGTGGCCAGGAGAGCTCGAGCTGCTGCCATGGCTGATGGCTCAGGTCCTTCCAATTTTCTCTTGTGTACAGAATTTTTCAATTTAATTTTCAAGAAATAAAATTACAAAGATCCTATGCCCTTTATGGCTTACACAAGATCTAGGAAAAATAATAAAATTCCTAACCCAATAGCACCATATAATTAAAGATCAATCATTCAACCATACATTCAAAAACACATATTCATCCATTCAATATACATATCAACATACATATAACAAATGCAAGAAATCCACACAATATTTAATATATATATATATATGTGTATAGACTGCTCTAGTACCAATTGTTGGTATTAAATGATCAAATCAAAGGTACACAGCGGAATATATGGACTCATTTTAATAAATATTAATACTAGCCAGGATCATATATGTTGACCCTCAAATTAGCCAACGACACGGAGTCAAATATACGACAGGAAAATAGTACGATGCTTGAGAATACAATCTAATGGAAAGTAAAGAACACCAAGAATTATAGTGGTTCGGCCCCAAAGATTGGTAATGACCTACGTCCACTTGATACTATTATTAATGTTGAGCTTCAAAGGCGTGATCAAAGAACTAGGGTTCTTGAGTTTCACAAACCTTAGAAGGAGAAACAATACAGACGATGGATAATAGCAATACAATTCTCTTCTTCTCAGATCAAAAAAGAGGATTTGAAAAAAGATCCCCCCCTTGAGCTATTTCTTGTATATTTATAGGCTCAAGGAGGGTTACATGAGTCAATTAATCATATCTTTCCTTAATAAATGGATATTCAGGTTATAATGAAGAGATATTCTCGGCAATCATTACAACCATACAAATTTATACATAAATAAATGGGGTATACAACCAGGCTGGTCGTATATAAAACTTGAACCCTGCATGTGGAAGTATCTCTGGTCGATAGGCGAGCAGCATCTCTGCCACGTGTCGGCCACGTGTTGAAAATTCTTGCCACATCATCCACAGCTATTTTTTGGATAAACATTTGCCCCCAAAGTTTATTTATTGTGACCAGCAATACGTAAACTTAGGAAACTAACATTTCGTATGCCCCACGAAATCTGTCAGAGTCACTCGTGCTTCCTCAAAAAAGGTGACCTAATCACGTCCAATCATGCCTTTTTGGTTTCCAAGTAATCCTTCTGACGGCTATTACACTCCCCCATGCCTTGAAAAAGGTAACTTATGATTACCCCTTTTTATCATATCTCAGCCATTATAAATAATCCCCAAATTTACCTTTTCACTTTTTACTTGCCATGTTCTTGCCAAGAACCCTCAAGAACTTCAACCCAGAGCTGAGAAACTTTGAAGATCATCTGTCGCTTGTTCTAAAGATCCTCTGTTCGCACGCCCAAAGTTGCTTCATTTCAGAACCTCTAATCTTCATCTAGGTAATTTTCTTCAACTTTCATGCTCTCTAACATGCCATCCATACTGTCACATGCAAGTTTTGAGTTCTGAAATTTTTCGTGTTCTTGGGTAGAAATGCATGAGGATTTTGTGTATACTGATTGATGCTTGATAGAGTAGCATAGTTTTGCTCTGTAGGAGTTAGGATCCAATTCGATAGTCAAGATCGTAAATTTAAGGCGTAAAATCGAAGTAAAAATTCGATTTTTAGGCTAGTTGAAAAACTGGGTTTTTCCCGCCCCTTCGGAGTCAAAAAAGTTTTTTTCCAAAATACTTTTTATTTTCGCTTTTCAATATGTTTTTCAAACTGCTCGCATAGAACTTAGTGTTTCTGTTAGAATGCTGCTGGTCGTAGACGCGAGCAACGTTATTCCAAATTTCAACATAAGCTCTCAAGCTGTGCGTCTTATCTCCTCCTTTCTCTGTTCGCAGCTTACATGCAAGATCCGTGGGGAGGAGAAAGACCTATCAACAACGACTTATTGGCCCAACTGCTTGAAGACGAGGAGCAACCATTGTTACTAATACCTGACATTCCATTTTCTCGTGTCACTTCAAACACCCCACCTATCCTTACTCAAAGTATGGCTCGAGCTAAAACCAAAGCCCAGAATAAGAAAACCCCCAATCCTTCACATCAGCCTGCTCCTCGGGCTGAAATTCCCTCTACCAGTGGTCGAGCTGAAAATATTCCTGACCCCAATATCCAAACACATTCTCAGCCCCGACATGCCATTCAGCCAAATGTTGAGTGGTATTTAGTACCTGAGAGCCGAGTGACGATCAGGATGATCGCCAACTACATCAGGAAGTATGGCCTCACGGGGGTGACCTTAGTCTGACCCAACCAAGACCAACGGGCGAACCTGCCCGGAGGCGCCTTCAGTGCATGGTCGAGGTTCCACATTGAGGCAGGGGATACCTTGCCTCTTCATTCATTCTTTCAAGGGGTAGCCAACTATTTCAGAGTTTCCCCTTTTCAAATAACTCCAAATGGATATAGAATGCTTGCAGCACTCTAGATCCTGTACAGCCACAAAAAATGGCCCGTGCCAACTCCTCATGAGGTTAACTACTTGTTTGACCTCAAGTCTAACCCCAACCAAGAAGGCACGGGGTTTTTCATTTCTGTCATCAGGAAACTGGGCGCACCTTCCTGACTGACACCACCCATATATCGAATGTGGGGAGGTACTACCAAGAGTACTTCCTCACGACCGACATGGTCGCGCACAATCTGGCCTTCACGTAAGGAGGTAAAACCTTCATACCACTAGCTGTTGATATTTTTTTAGTGTTTCCTTCACTTTTTCTTAGACTTTTAATGCCTTCCAGGCCCATGGCTGCGACTAGACCGAACTCCAGACATGAAGTTGAGATCAGCCCTCTTGGCCAGCATGACTGACGTAGAAAAAAGCGTCAAACATCTGGTCACAGAGGCTAACCTTAGGCTGGTTGGCCTTTTGGCCCCTCATTAGGACATGAGGGAGTCAACAGGAGGGAGTGCCACGGGCAGAGAGGAACCCGAGCAGCAACCACCAGCGTCACCACCACGAAGGAGACAAACCGGGGTCATGATTAGGGAACCTGTTGGCACTCCTCCAGCAGAGAGGCCCTCTGCCCCCTTGGGGAAGGGGAAAAAGAAGGCCACCGAGCCTGTCGAACACTTGGACAAGTCTTCAGACGAGAATGGTACAGTTATTTCGCTTTTAGATAGCTTTCCAATTCCCTGTCACCTATTCGATGAGGACGACAACTTTAAATATGCTCCAAATTTAGGTCCAAACTTATTCATGTCAGAGAATGAGTGTGTGACTAATATAATCTATAGTATAGCGACCAGTAATAATAGCTCGGGTATTTGACTTTGCAATCTTTTTTTATTTCTTTTTCTGATGTAATATACTTAGTCATTTATGCTATCTCACTGCTCGAATGTTCGCTTCCGTTTTAGATATGGACTCCTAGAACGTGTTCGACATTTACAGTGCCCCCGAGACTCCCGCGGCTCCCTCGAGCAAAAAGAAAGCAAGCAAGAGGCATCCTGGGGAAAGCAGCAAAGCGCCTCAGGCTAAGAAGCCTCCTAGAGGACGAGCCCTCAGCCAATGCTACTCCACCTTCTCCTCACGAGCAGTAGACTCCCCCTGCTCCTGCCGGGTTGACTCCATTTCCCGCGGCCCCAACCGACCAGACTCAGCAGGCCGGTCCTGCTTCGACTGAGGGTGACATAATTATTCGCGCCTTCAGATCAGTCAAGGACAGGGTTGCGAAAATTATAATGCATCACCGCTGCCGAGAGGCAATGGCCGCGACAGAGGCAATGGACGTCGACCAGGTCTTAAACCGCGCCTTGAACGAGTTTACCAGTGTAAGTCATCTTTTTCTATGGAGACAGCCCTTCTATATTCTACAGTTAGTCTAACCTTTGCTCTGACCGCAGGCAATGCTGACCCTTACTGCCGGCCGTCTCCGCTTGGGTGCTGTTACCGAGCAGGCCAAATATTTGGAGCAACGGCACACTGATGAACTCAAAGCTACCAAAGCGAAATATGCTGAACAACTTGCAGCGGTGCTCGAGTAGAAGAATAAACTGGCTGAGGAGTTGAGGGAGAAGCAAAAGTCTCTGGACAAAGCCATCGAGCAAAGGGACCAGTTCAAGGAGTCTAACTGCGTCAATTACCGCGCAGCTAAATAGCTCGAGGAGGACTTGGCTACGAGTAGACAGGAGAATACAACCTTGGAGGGCCGAATTGAGGAGCTTGAGAAAGCCAATGCCAGCAATTTGGAAAGGTACAAGAATGCCATTCTCTGATGCTTCTATGATTTCTGGAAGCACAACCAGGGTGCCAACTTCAATTACCTTCCTGAGAATGCAAGAAACGCCGAGCTCGCTCGTTGTGCTGCTCGACTAGTAGAGGAAGAAAGAGCGAGAATTCCTGCTTCCCCTGAGATCTCGCTGACCACTGGGATGGACAGAGGAGAAGCTGATGCTGAAGAAGTGGTCAACCAGGATGCTCCCCAAGATCCTCCAGTCCCTTAGTCTTTTTCTATTTTTATTTTTATCTTTTTAAATGTACGACCTACGGGTAGTGATGTAAAGACAATATATTTTTTATTGCTGCATGGGCAGCTTTTACTTTTATTTGAATAATTACATCCGAGCAGCGACTGCTCGCGGTGTAAAAGGATACATTTTGATATTATAATATATTTGCATCTTATTATAACATCTGTTCGCATGACCGAACTTAGCATAGCACTTTGGTTTGATTTAACAAAATAACAAAATTTTGAAAAATACTCTAAGTACCCTAGCATACTTTCACTTATTTTGCTCATGTGTTTACATACCTTTTAACAATATGCTTTGCTTACTTGTACCTTATATGCCCCCCAAGAGATCGAGCTGTTCGAACATTACTGCTCGTAGCAATATGATTAGAATTATAATACAGCAAAACAACACACGTAATGAGCAAATACTTGTAATAAATACAATAATTGGCAAGAAATGACTGGCTGCGCACATTCCCTTTTATTTCTCGTAATAAATGGACTAAACATGTCTGTACGAGTGATCAATAAGATCTTACACTTATAAGTGACCAGTCACATAAAATGACCAACCCTATTTCAAAACTTGTAAAAAGTAAAATTAATACAAACCAATTCTTTAAGAAGAATTGTTCATTGGTAATACTTGCGCAGGTGTTCTCCATTCCAATAGCGAGGAACGAGATCTCCGTTTAAGCGTGCAAGTTTATAAGTGCCTGGGTGAAGGACCTCATCAATCTAGTATGGCCCTTCCCAATTAGGTCCGAGTACTCCAGCAACTTGGTCGCGGGTGTTTAGAAAAACTCCTCGGAGTACAAGATCTCCAACATTGAACTTTCTTTCTCGCACTTTAGAGTTGAAATATCAGGCGACCTTCTACTGGTACGCAGCTACTCGAAGTTGGGCTTGTTCACGCTTTTCCTCAACCAGGTCTAGGGACTCCATCAACAGTTGGCTATTAGAGTCTTGGTCGTATGTTAATCTGCGATGCGATGGTGGATCCAACTCGACAGGCAACATAGCTTCATAATTGTATGCCAAGGAAAACTGAGTATGACCTGTTGCTATTTGGTGGGAAGTTCTATACGACCAGAGCACTTCAGGCAATTGTTCCGGCCACGCTCCCTTAGCTTCTTCAAGTCTTTTCTTTAGGGTATCCTTTAAGGTTTTGTTAACTACTTTGACCTGCCCATTCTCTTGGGGATGAGCGACTGAAGAAAATCTTTTGATAACACCATGCCGTTTGCAGAAGTCCGTGAATAGATCACTGTCAAATTGGGTGCCGTTATCCGAGACAATCTTCCTTGGTAATCCATATCGACTTCTTGACTACGAAGTCAAGCACTTTCTTGGTTGTTATGGTTGCGAGTGGCTCAGCCTCGGCCCATTTGGTGAAGTAATCGACGACAACCACTGCATACTTTACACCACCTTTACCCGTAGGAAAAGATCTGATTATTCTATTCCCCAAACTGCAAAGGGCCATGGACTCTGCATTTTCTTTAACTCGTTGGGGGCTGCTCGTGGGATTTTGGAAAATCTCTAACACTTGTCACACCTTCACACAAACTCCATTGAGTCTTCATTCATGGTTGGCCAGAAATACCCTTGCCTTAGGATCTTTTTTGACAAACTTTGCCCCCCAGCGTGGGCCCCGCAAAAACCTTCGTGCACCTCTTTCATCAACTCTTTGGCTTTCTCCTTTGTAATACATCTGAGGAGTGGCAATGAGTATCCCCTTTGGTACAGGATTCCATCGACCAGGATATACCTAGCAGCTTGCCGCTGAAGGGTCCTGGCTTTGTTTCTATCCGCTGGCAACACGCCTCCTAACAGATACTCTACATATGGTGCCATCCACGTATCTGCCATCTAGATTACCAAAGTGGTTTTTGCCGCTTGGATGCTTGGTATCGATAATCGTTCGACTGGCACTATGTTCAGAGCATCAGCACCCTTCGCACTTGCCAATTTCGCCAAAGCATCCGCGTTGGAATTCTGATCGTGGGGTACCTGCTGGAGACTGTATCTGTCGAACTGGGCTAATAGATCCTTTGTTTTGTTCAAATAGGCAACCATCTTTAAACCTCGCACCTGCTACTCTCCCAGGACCTGATTCACCACCAGCTGAGAATCACTATAGATGTCAAGCACTTTTATGTTCATATCCTTGGCTAACCACAATCCAGCGAGTAGTGCTTCATATTCGGCCTCATTGTTAGAAGCAGTGAAGTCAAATCTGATTGCACAGTGAAATCGATGCCATTTTGGCGTTATCAATATCACTCCTGCTCATGCGTGGGATTCGTTGGATGAACCGTCTGTGAAAAATTTCCATGTGGGAGCTTGGATTTGACTTTCAAGTTCGGTGGGCTCTTCAGTCTGCTCACCACTCGTGAGCTCTGTGAATTCCGCGATGAAGTCAGCCAAGGCTTGTCCTTTTGTCGCTGTTCGCGGCAAATAAGATATATCGAACTGCCCAAGTTCGACTACCCACTTTAGCAATCGACCCGAAGCCTCTGGCTTTTGCAGGACTTTTCGAAGAGGCTGGTCGGTCAAGACCGTAATTGGATGAGCTTGGAAGTAAGGCCGCAACTTTCTAGAGGCCAAAACTAGGCAATAGGCTAGTTTCTCGATGGGCGGGTACTGTTGTTCTGCTCCGATCAGCCTTTTTCTCATGTAGTAAAAAGCCTTCTACACGCCTTCTTCTTTTCTTACCAAAATAGCACTAGCAGCGTATTCCGTGATTGCCAGGTAGATGAACAAAGTTTCTTTATCGACCAGCTTTGACAGGATGGGTGATTGCGCCATATGTGTTTTTAGTGCTTGAAAGGCCTGTTCGCACTCATCTGTCCATTCAAATTTCTCATTGCCTCTTAGTAGATTGAAAAATGGGACGCACTTGTCTGTCGATTTTGAAATGAATCTACTGAGAGCAGCAATCCTCCCGGTCAGGCTTTGAACATCTTTAATCTTTACTGGCGATTTCATCTCGATCAGGGCTTTTATCTTCTCGAGATTGGCTTCAATTCCTCTTGAGTTAACTATAAATCCCAAGAACTTCCCTGATCCTACTCCGAAAGAGCATTTAAGGGGATTTAACTTCATTCGATATTTATTCAGGACGTTGAAGCATTCCTGAAAATCCCTTATATGCCCTTCTGCTTTCTCCGACTTGACTAGCATGTCGTCGACATAAACCTCCATGTCTGTGCCGATCAGCTCCTTGAACATGTGGTTGACGAGTCTCTGGTAAGTCGCACCAGAGTTTTTCAAACCGAAGGGCATCACCTTGTAACAGTACAGCCCTGTATCAGTCCAAAAGCTAGTGTGATCCTCATCAGGGGGATGCATACTAATTTGATTATACTCGAAGTACGCATCCATGAATGAGAGGATCTCATGCCCTGCTGTGGCATCGACCAGCTGGTCAATCCTTGGGAGTGGGAAACAATCTTTGGGGCAGGCTTTATTTAGGTTAAAATCAACACACGTACGCCACTTGCCATTCAGCTTAGGCACTAGTACGGGATTAGAGACCCACGATAGATAAAACGCCACCCTGATGAACCCATTCTCCTTCAGCTTCTCGACTTCCTCTTCCAAGGCCTTTGATCTATCTTTGTCAAGGAGTCTTCTTTTTTGTTGCACTGGTGGAAAGCTTTTGTCGATATTCAGGACATGGCTGATGACTGTAGGATCTATCCCGACCATGTCTTTGTGCGACCAGGCAAAGACCTCATGGTTCCTCCTTAAGAACTCCACCAGTGCTTGTTTTGTTGTTGTCTCTAAGTTTTTACCGACTTTCACAACTCTGGTCAGATTTTCCTCATCGAGTTAGACCTCTTCAAGGTCCTCGATGGGTCCCACTTCTTCTTCAAAATCCCCAAAGTGGATCCTCACTTTAGGCAACGCCCTATTTGGTGAGATTATCACCTGAGTGGGCCTGAACATCAGTCGCCATTTACAACTCCTTTCCGGTGGCATCTCTCGATACACTCTTCTTTGCCTTGGTGATCGAGGCGTTGTAGCATTCCCTTGCTTCCCTCTGGTTTCCCAACACGCATCCTACCCCTGCGTCCATTGGGAATTTCATAGTGAGGTGCCATATATAGGTGACGGCTCGTAGGTCGACCAAAATTGGTCTCCCTATCACAACGTTGTACGCCGAAGGACAATCAACTACTATAAAAGTAGTGAGTAGTGTCCTATTAGCAGGTGCAGTGCTTGTTGTGACTGGGAGTCTAATTGACCCTGTTGGGGCGAGCCCTTCTCCGGAAAAACCATAAATGGTTTGGTTGCATGGCTCCAGGTATTTCACGGACAACTTCATCCTTTCCAGTGAAGACTTGTATAGGATGTTGACCGAACTTCCTGTATCGACCAACACCCTTTTCACCATCATGTTTGCAATCTGTACGTCCACGACCAGCGGATCGGAGTGTGGGAATCACACGTGCTGATCGTCGTCGTCAGAGAAGGTGATCAGTTCCTCCTCTGTTCGAGCCTTTTTTGGTGCTCGATGTCCTAGTCATGGCACGGGGTTTGAGCATATCGTTCCCTTGCTTTCCCACTATCTCCTGCAAGATGTGGACCTCCACAGATGGTGAGTAGGGTACCTGCCACAAGAGCTGGCTGTAAAGGTGGCGAGCATTGGTGTGCAGGCACCGACTCGTTGCCACCTTGAGCCTCTCATTGAGAACCTCCCGCGGCTCGCACAAATCTTCTTAAGTGTCCCTGCCTTATCAAGAACTCAATTTCGTCCTTCAGCTGGTTACATTCATTAGTGTCGTGCCCGTAATCATTGTGAAAATGACAGAACTTTGTTGCATCTCTCTTGGAGATATCTTTCCTTATAGGTGCGGGTCGTTTGTAGGGCACGGTTGAGTTGGTCGCCTGGTAGACCTTAGCTCGACTTTCAACAAGGGCAGTGTAGTTAGTGAATCTCGGTTCATACCGATTACCTTTGGGGCGCTTGCTCTCGGAGGTCGAGGGTTCGTTGTTCACCCACTTCCCACCATTTTTACCATTGTCATTCCCGTTACCTTTGTCATTGACATTGGGTTTTTCAGACCCATTGGCGACTTTGGCGGGTTCTTCCTTGGGCCCCTTGTCTTTTATTGGCGATTTCCCTTCATTGGCAATCGCATCCTCGAGGTTGTTGTACCGATCAGCTCGATCTAAGAATTCCTGGGTGCTTCTTACCCCATTCTTTCTGAGGCTGCTCCAGAGGGGTGAATGGCGTCTAACCCCAGTAGTTAGGGCCATCATCTTACCTTCATCGTCCACAGTCTTGGCTCCAACTGCAGCTCGCATGAAGTGTTGAACATATTCCTTCAAGGGCTCCCCCTCTTTCTGGCGTATCTCAACCAGTTGGTTCGCCTCAGTGGGGTGCACACGACCCGCATAGAAATGTCTGTAAAACTCCTTTACAAACATTTCCCATGATACTATACTAGCAGGAGGGAACTTAAAGAACCACTCCTGGCCAGTGTCAGACAGTGTTGCTTGGAAGATGCAGTAGCGGGCATCTGACACCTTTTGTATATCCATTTGTATCTCAAACTTATCAACGTGAGATACCGGGTCTCCATACCCGTCGAAATTTGGCAGTGTTGGCATCTTGAACTTACTGGGGGTTTCAGCCATAGCAGTCCTCTGTACGAAGGGGGTGCCTCTCCTCCGATCGTACTCAATGTGGGATGTTCACCCCCCAACCAGCTGCTGCATCGCCTGGTTCAGGGCATCAATCTGAGCCTGAACAGCTTCTGGGATTGCTGGGGCCTCTGGTGCCGGGGGAATGTACTCATCGTGCCTTTCTCGGCAATCGTTAAATACGTCCCTCAAATCATCGTCCCTTCGTTGCTGCTCGCTGGCTCTGAGCCGACTAAAGACGTTATTCTGCCTGGGCTGCCCCCCAGCGTTATGACCCACTGGTCGGTCTTCTCTAGGTGGGGGGCTCCTACCTCCACCTCTCTCTTCGTTCCTCCGACCAGCATTTCCTCTGCCAAAGTTGGCTTCATTATAACCGTGGCCATCTCTGAATCGTGGCTGACCATGGTGCGACCGACTATTCACTTTGTTGCCTCCTTGGGCTGGCATTTCTCGAGCGTTAGGGGGAGGCCTGCGCTGGTCGGTGGGTCCCCGTGCATTGTTATGCCGTGGGGGGGCCCTGACCGCAGAGCCTGTCTCTGAGTTCCTCCTATTGGCAGAAGGACGCTGCCCCCTGCTTGGTGGATGCGGCTCTTCATCCCCTGGGCATCTAGGGTTGCGGGGCGATTGCCCGGTCCTATTCTGCCTTGGGCGTGGGGGATTGCCTCGACCAGCCTAAGATGGAGACTGCTGCTCAGGATCCCTAGGTGGGAAATCATCCTTAGCCATAGGTGGTTGCTCCACCTCTAAGGGCTTACTGGCTGGAGTGGAGGACTAGGATTGGGACCCCTTTGAGGTGGCCTGTTTGGTGGCTGGTCTGGCTGGGAGGCTGGCACAGCCTGATTCCTAGCCAGCTGGATGGCTGCTTCAAGGGCAACCATGGCATCCTTCTATCGACGGTCCATCTCAGCCTGCCTCTCGCTCAGCTCTTGACATTGGCATTCTATTTCCCTTTGCTGCGACGCCATTATCTCTGCAGCATTCTCTTGATTGGCCCTCAGATTGGCCAACTCATCCTGCAACACCCCCAGTGTTGCCTTCAGGGTTTCAGAATCTAAATCCTCCTCATCAAACTCCAAATGCGGTTCGTCCTCAGCCACATTTGGGGGAGGAGGCTGGGATGATGCAACGCCAGCGACCTGTCCGGTCTTCTTGGATATTTTTGCCATTAGATTCTTTCACAAGCTCTCAATGAAAGCACCAGAATGTTGACCCTCAAATTAGCCAACGATACGAAGTCAAATATACAACAGGAAAATAGTACGATGCTTGAGAATACAATCTAATGGAAAGTAAAGAACACCAAGAATTATAGTGGTTTGGCCCCAAAGATTGGTAATGACCTACGTCTACTTGGTACTATTATTAATGTTGAGCTTCAAAGGCATGATCAAAGAACTAGGGTTCTTGAGTTTCACAAACCTTAGAAGGAGAAACAATACAGACGATGGATAATAGCAATACAATTCTCTTCTTCTCAGATCAGAAAAGAGGATTCAAAAAAAGATCCCCTCTTGAGCTATTTCTTGTATATTTATAGGCTCAAGGAGGGTTACATGAGTCAATTAATCATATCTTTCCTTAATAAATGGATATTCAGGTTATAATGAAGAGATATTCTCGGCAATCATTACAACCATACAAATTTATACATAAATAAATGGGGTATACGACCAGGCTGGCCGTATATAAAACTTTAACCCCGCATATGGAAGTATCTATGGTCGATAGGCGAGCAGCATCTCTGCCATGTGTCGGCCACGTGTTGAAAATTCTTGCCACGTCATCCACATCTATTTTTTGGATAAACAATATATATATATATTAAATCACATACAAATAGATCAAAGATTACCTCTTGTAGCCTATCAAGTGTCCTTGAGTCTTTTTGTATAAATCAACGATCTTCCTATCTAGTGTTCTGAGATCTCACACCCTGATCTTCCAAACCAATCATCAAATACACAAGGACGTGTGTGGGCACGTAGGATTCAATATGTTGATTTATGTGACTCCTAGATGTACTCAACACATGAGATCTAGAGAGTTTTGACAGAGAGAAGGTTTAGAATAGTTTTCAAGTTTAGAGAAAACTTTCTGTAACGCCCTGGATAGCCAAGACCGTTACTCTGTGTGTTTATAAAGTGCTAGACTTGCTAATTAAGCTGTTTAATTAAAAACGTGTTATTGAAACTATAGAGAAACTAGGGTTAAAATGCTTTGGTCTCAAAAGCCACATTTTTCATAAAGAGACGTTTCCTGTTTACACGGGATCCCAAAAAGATTAAGATTAAAGACCGTTTACAAAAGACATAAGGTTTAAATACAATATCAAGCCATATTAAGGCAAAACAAACAGTTAGGTAATCCCTGTCCTGATCCACTCCTCGACCATGGCGGTCGAACAGCTGGCTATGTACATTCAACCCCGCAGCTCTCCATCTCAGGATTGGTCCAGCTTGCCTTTGCCTTTATCTGCATCACGTAGCACCCGTGAGCCAAGGCCCAGCAAGAAAACACAACAATAGAGCATAAACCATCAACAGACAATTCAGTATCACATATCGCATCACATATTCTCAACCATATAAGCATTCAGCATAATCAAGTATTCCACATACTAAACATATCAACTCATATCATATATCAATTCATAAATGATAACTAGGGCTAGCGCCCTCAGGTCGCTCCCTCCGTTATCCCACTGACTTCGGCCCGCTTAAACCGAGCTCAGTGAATATTAAGCTGTCCTCAGCTACCAGTGGCCAAGCCGCGCCCTGTGCGCAAATATTGTGTACGGCACTCTTAGGCCGCTATCACATGTCCCATGGCACAATACCCTCATTGACATAATACAAATATCGGGAGCACTTAGTCCCATCACAAACACATAACCGGGTGCAGTTTTCTTACCTTTCAATTCGCTAGCTTTGATCACTTGACTCCTTGAGCACAATCCCTCTCGAGCCCTAGCGCTCACCTAAACACAACCATAGGTTAAAGTCATCACCAAACCTCAAGTCCAAAACCTAGCCTCGGGACCAATCCCGAGCCCCCGGGAAGTTCTAGTTCCACCAAACAAGGTGGTGGAAACAAACCCCTAACCCTTGGTCAAAAACCCTTGAAAAAAACCCTAAAATCCCTTTCTGAAGACAGGGTAACGCTACAGCGCTCATTGGAGGGTACTACAGCGCTACATGCAGAACCAAATTCCCCCAGGAAGCATGGCCTAGCGCTACAGTGCCCAAAGGCTAGCGCTGTAGTGCTAGTCACAGACAGGCAACCTCCAAATTTTCCCTCCTGCGATCTCCTCGAACCAAACTCAACCAAAACTTCTCCAAACCTTCACCAAACTCAAAAACAACCTTATTAACACACTCCACTCATCCCAAGAACCCCAAATACCCAAAACTCAAGCACATGCATCCCTAATCTCAAAATTCACCATAGCTGACCCTAAACTCAAAACTCGGCAGAAACCAGTCAAAACATCAAAGTTAAAGCTCAGAACTTCATACCTTTAATGGGAATTCGATTTCAAGACAACCTCTACACCTCCTTAGCTTGATCTTCCTCACCCTTTAGCCTGAGTTCTCTAAAGTTCCCATCAAACTCAGCTTATACACCATAATTCAAAAACCAAAACCAGAAACTGAAGAAACTACAAAGCCTTACCTCAAGTGTTAGGGTGTTCTTGCTAAACCTCTGCCAATTCTCCAAGCCTAGCTTAGGATTCTTGATGCTCAGCTTAACTTAGCTCCTCCCTGAGCTTTGCTCCAAAAATACTCAAGAAACTAATGAAGAAAGCATAAACCGACCTTAGGAAACTCTCTGTTTTCTCCCTTTCTTTCTCCTCCTTTTCCTTCTTTTCTTTCTTTCCTTAGCCTTCTACCCTTTTCTACAATTCCCACTAAGTATAAAACCTCAGCATATCTATCCCTTGCAAGCCAAATGACCTTACTGCCCTCCCCTTTAATCTCAAGTCCTTTAATCCACTTAAGGGCATTTTAGTCATTTCACCCCAATTCCCACTAACTCCTCGAGTGTCTCTAATATTTACCGCTTAATTCCCGATACCTAATTAATCACCAATAATATTCCTTGATGTCAAAATAGACTCCAATATACTCACTAAATTCCCATTTATACCCCCAAGCTCACCCCAAGCCGGGTATAAATCCCCGCCATGACTTTTTCGCAAACCTGCTCACTAGGATCGTCTCGAGTCACAGATCATAGATATATCCACATAAAAATGTGGTCTCAAAAATTATCACATATATCAATACAATGATGCCCATTATGGCCAAAATTACGATTATGCCCTTCTAACCTAATCAGGGCCTACATGCATACTAATACACATAGTCATGCATCTCGAATATTCAAATAATCATATAACATGCTTTAAATCATAATCATGCATCCTATTCATTAAAGTCGCACATAATTCCCATTATGCCCTCCAGGCACACTAATCAAGGCATTTAAGCCTTATTAGCGAATTTGTGTCGTTACACTTTCGCTTTAGAGAGAGAGTCTGATTAATCATCATATTTCTTAATATCACGTATATCAAATTTATAAAGATATTTAATCTAATTAAATAATCTTTAATTAATTAAAATATAATTCAAATTAAAAATTATTAGATATTTTCATTTAATTATCTATTTAAATCATATTTAAAAAAATAATTAAATAACTGATTAAACAAATTTATTTGAAATTCAAAATTCAAATCCTAGGGATAAAATCCTTGATGCTAGGCGCCACACACTGTACTGTACAGTGTGTGCCATGTTGCCCTAATTTTCTCATTTGTTTGTTTAATCAACTTTTAATACAAGATATTTATTCCAACATTAATATTAGTTAATTCAAAATTAATTTTATCTTAAAATATCAGTTTTAAATTAAATAAATAAATAAGATATTTATTATTTTCTCTCTTTATATTAATCCAAACAAGATTAATATTAATTTTAACCTATAGTTTTTCAAAATAAAAACTATAGTTAAATAATTAATTAATTCACAATTAATTAATTACCCATAATTATCAAATAATTACTTCTTTGCCCTGAAAAATTAATTCATTTGCAATTTAGTATTTTCTCTTAACAAATCTTTCTTTTGACATCCTTACCCTTGACAATGTAGGACAAATGTGATTTGGGGACCATGGACCTATAATACGAAGCTTCAATAAACCAGATTATTAATTAAATTCTTTAATATAATAATCTTATTCATTAATTCCATTATTACTCCACTATAAATATGGAATTGCACTCTAAGTATTTATAGAATTATATTTACAAAGTTTTATCTAGTAGTCCATTGATATTATCAATATATGTAGTTATGTCCTCCATTTATTGGTTTGTTAATTAGAGCTGGTCAAAATTACTGTTTTACTCTTATAATTACCTTTTGATCATTAAGTACCATTAATTCACTAGCGAATAATTAATCTATAATCTAATTATAGATTTGAGCTCAATAACTATTCAATTCCAAAATCAAACCGTGAGGGAACCAATATCTGATCCGTTAGGAAAGCATGGATTCCAATATTGTAATTCATGTTCCCACCCATCCATGATATTGAATCTCCAAAACAAAAGTCATTAGCCTCATTATTCTAAGAGACCTTAACGAGTGAATTAAAAGATCCAATAAACATAAACAAGAGTTCATGAATACTCAAGATTTAGACTGATCTACAAATGATCATCTATTATGACAAGAATTAAATTTTTTATGTCAAATGACAAGTATATAAAGATAATTAATTCTCATCGATCCTGTCATATATAATCTCTATTATATATAGCACATTTACTAAAATTTCTATCCACAGCAGTAATCTAAATCTAGATTACTTGCATCTCGTATGCTTAGCAAACCGTACTAGTAACCATTTATTAAAGATTCCTAACTTTAATATGTTACTGACTATTTTATTCATTATATATGATCGTAATTCTCTCATACTAATACAATATCATATTCTCATGAATGAATATGGAATTTTCTTGATATTATTATATAATTAATTCAAACCATAATTATAACATTCAAATATAATAAAATTGCACTTTTATTTAAAACCAGTAAAATGTATTTAAATGCTTTTGGGGCATTAATCCTAACAATGCCTTGTTGAGGTCCGTGAAGTCGATGCAAGTCCTCCACGTTCCGTTTGGCTTTGGGGTCAGCATCGGATTTGCCAACCAAACAGGATACAAGGCCTCCCGAATGAAGTTGATCGAGGACAACTTCTCGATTTCTATCTTGAGGGCTTCCGCCCTTTCCGCGCCCAGGGGCCTTCTCTTCTACCGAATGGGAGTTGCGTTCTCATCGATGTTCAGGGCATGAAAAATGATGTTTTGGTCAATCTCGGTCATATCTGAGTGGGGCCAAGCCAGGACGTCCTGGTTTTCTTTTACTTGGGCTATTATGGCAGCTTTGACCTCAGAGTTCAAGTTCCTCCCTACCCGAATCACTTTGGTCGGGTCGGTGTCACCGATGCACACCTCCTCAACCTCCTCCATGGGCTCTAATGCCCTATCTGCCTCTATTCACAGATCCAATTCTTCATCCTCCTAGACCACCCTCTATGATGGTTGTGGTGGTAAGATTGGATCAGCGTTTTCCCCTTCGAGAGGCTCTTCGCAGACCATGAAGATTGGTCGGACGGAGACGTGATAATATTTTCAGGCACTCTTCTGATCTCCCCGTACAGCTCCCACTCCGTCGTTATCACACGGGAACTTCATGCATAGATGGCGGGTGGAGGTGATGGCGCCGAAGTCGACTAGAGCGGGGCACCCAAAAATCACATTGTACACAGTGGGGCAATCCACCACTACGAAGGTGCAGTACTTGAACAAGCTCTGAACTTCATTCCCTAGCGTCACAGGGAGTTGAATCTTGCCCATCAGGAGCAATGAATCTCCATTGAAGTCGTAGATCTGCGTAGGGTAGGAGGCTAGGTCTACCTCTGTTAGGGCAATCGCCGCGAAGGTTGGCTTAAATTGGACATTGACGGAACTCTCGTCGTCCACCAACGCTAAGGATACTCATTTGTTGGCGATTTGGGCATCAATGACCAAGGGGTCATGATGTGGGAAATGAAAGTTCCGGGCATCTTCCTCCATGAACGTTATGGGTAGGTTCATTAGCTTTGGGTGCTAGGCCGGAGTCTGGACCAATGCCCACACCTCATAGTCGTGATCGAGCTTGCTAAGGTATCTCTTCTAGGACGGTCCTCTCAGATGCGGGCCTCCCGATATGGTGGCCATGTGACCATCTACTTGAGGAGGCACAGTTCCAGAAGGATATGGCATCCCGGGCCCGGGAGCCAAAGGACCTCTAAGTGATTGCACTATTGGGGTCCCCTGGGGGGGCCTGTGCTCCGGAAGCTGGAGCGTACCCTCCCTAAGGATTTCGGTAAGGTATCTGTGCACCCTGGACCAAAGATTTTCCGAGAGCCACTGATAGTCCCAGAACTCCTATTGGCATCCTGACCCATTGGTGGAGATGCCCCAGTTTGATCAAATTCTCGATCTCGTCCTTCAGCGACGACATTCTTCAGTCGTGTGACCCACGTCCTTGTGATAGGCACACCTTTTGCTAGTATCCCTCGAATTCTTTCCCCCTTTAAACGTGGGGCTTGGTTTCCAATAATGGACTACGTTGCCCGTCGTAAGGTAGATGTTCTCCTGGGTATCCACCAAGTTTGTATACTATTTGTATTGGAGCTCGTATCCTTTCTTTCCCTTCTTTGTGTGCTCGAACTGGTTCTGAATTTTGCTAGATCTTTTTCCTTGGGAAGGGTTGATGCTCGCCTCAGCCATTCCAGTTTGGGATGGTTGGGCACCACCGGGAGTGGCACTATACCTGGTTGGTGCTACTCCATACCCGGAGAAAGGGGCTGACGAAGCTGGAGCATATCCTGATGAAGTGGGTCCATAAACAATTGGGCCCATGAATGACATCTCAAGGGATCCAGTGGTTCCGAACACCGCTGGAGGCACCGGATAGAGGTTTACTGGGTACTACGCTCTGTACTCGGGAAGGGTTTGTGCTGTCGACTGAGGTGCTGGCTACCATACAAAGGCTTGGATTCGAGCCTTTTCCTAGTTGATGAAGCCTTATGCCCTCCTTATAAATTCTTCAAGGGTGGCAGCCTTGCTGCGCTACCTGTCATCCCAAAGAGGGGATCTAGCTCTAATTCCGGATTGGAGAGCTACTAGGTGTTGTCCATCATCAACCTTAGTCTTTGAGGCTTCTTCATGAAGCATTGAATGTAAGCCCTAAGGGTTTCAGTAGGATGTTGCTTGATGTTGGCCAGCGCACTGACTTCCATGTCCAGTTTTTGGGCGGCCACAAATTGTTTACAGGAAGCTGACTGCAATCTGGACCAAGACTTGATTATGGATGTAAATGGGGCGGGTCGGCCCTGCCCCGCTAAAGATCTGCCTCGACCCGCTAAGCTCCTGCCCCACCCCGTTAAGGCTTTTGATGCGGGTTGGGTCAGACTCTCCCCAAATGTGATGGAGCGGGTTAGACCTGACCCGGTAAGGTTTTTTTTTTTTTTTTCAATAATAAAAGAAAAATTAGTTTATTTAAAAAAAAATGTTACAATATAAAAATAAATGAAAAAAATATATGTAATACTAGACAAAAATGAGTTATCCAAAAAAAAGTATAAATGGTCTTTCATACTAAAATAAAATAAAATTTAATATACTTCAAAACAAAACATTAATTTTCTCCTCTATCTCTCTTAAATATACTTTGTCTTATTATATATATATTTGGATTATTTTAAACAATTCTTTAATTACAAAATAAAACAACAACAACAACTGGGTCGGGTTGGATCTCGACCCGCTTGGTTTTCCCCCACTTATCCGGATCGGGGGTTGTTCCGACCAGCCCCACTCCATCGGATATTTTTGCCATCACTAGACTGGATTGATCCCATCTTGAGCATTTTCCACCACTCTTCGGTGGGTCCGGCTAAAGTGATCGAATTATTGTTTTTTAGTTGTTTCATTGACACTTTATTTTTGTAAATAATAAATTTTGAAAATTGTATTTTTGAAAACTTAAGGTATAATTTTTGAAGAAAAAAAATCACGACCGTAAAAAAGTAAAAAAAAAACAACAAAAAAAAAGTATTTTTTTGAAAAAACCCCTACTTGTTTTGTCTTTGAGGCACACTTGCCTATGCCGGTGTAATTGCTTTTTGTTTAATGATGTATTTTCTTTCAATATCTCTCCTATATAAAAAGTGTGTAGATAACGAAAATTTTCAGTTTTAATAGTTTTTTATTTATTTTTCGTTAAATTAAATGGAATATTCTTATATTTAATCGAATATTCTTATATTTAACGGTAGATTATAAACATGACTTAAACTTAAATAAATAAATAACTAAAAAAATTACAATATGATATTTTTGAGATATTTTACAATTATTTAAAAATATTAAAACCATATATTTAATAACTTAAATAAAATTTAATTAAATTTAAATTTAATATTATATTAAAGATATAATATATAATATTTTGTTGTCATTGACAAATTCATACACTAGAACAAACATAAAATTAAACAAAAAAATTGAAAATATAACATTTTTAATATTTTTTATGATATTTAAATAATTAAATCATATTTATTTAAAAATAATAAAGACATACATATTATTTTTTTATTTTATAAATTTGTGTGATAGTTTATTTTTTATTAAGTGATTGTAGCTCTTTTTCTTCATCAAATTCACCAAAAGACATTGTGAGATATATTAAAAACTAAAAATAATTGATGCATGTATACTATTGTCTACATAATGACTTTTTCTATTCTTATTTTATTTCTATTACTAATTTCTTTTTAAATATTATTGTATTTTATATATATGTCATGTAGCTATGTAAATATATATATATACTATAGAACTATAATACATTTTATTACATATATATTTAAGCAAAACAATGAACTTATTTTTATTAAAATTATAGATAATATTTACAATTTTAAAACTAAAAATGTGTCTTGCACGTTGCTTCAACATAGTATATATATATATATATATATATATATTTATAGTTTTCCTTATATATTGCTAATAACATTCAGTGAGCTACTCATAATTATGTTTATCATATATTAAAATTCTAACAAGTGGGATTCTCCCACTTGACAACAAAAAAACTCACTCAATCGTATAAGAATGTCATGGAACACAAATAACTAAAACCGAATAAGCACCATATCATATCGATAGAATATTAAAATAATACATAACTAGATGACAGAGATTTATAAATTATGGTAATAACTATAGGTTGTTTGGGAACACTTAAAAAAAATAATTTTTTATTTAATTAGTTAGAAATTTGAAAATTAAATATAAAAGGTGTTTGATAATTTTATTTTTATTTATTATTTTTTTAAATTTTAATTACAATTTATTAAATTTTGAAAATAAAATATTTTCACTTTCAATTTTTTTTTAAACAGTTTTCATTTTTTCCTTTTATTTTTTCTTTTATTCTTCAAATCAATACCTCATATTGTTAAACAAAAAATAAAAATAAAAGTTATCAAACATGTTTATTATTTTTTGTTTTTAAAAACAAAAAACAAAAATAGTTACCAAACATTTTTTTTTAAATAAAAAACAAAAATAAAATAATATTTCCATTTTTATCAAAAATTTTACCAAACGGGCCCTATGAATTTACTCAAAATACAATATGAGACCAAAATTGTTGTTTCACACCACAATCTATGCCATGAGCATGAATAACCACTCTTTTCAATTATTAAGAGCACTCCCAAAGGATGAGCTAAAATGTGTTATTCTTTATAATATAGAGAAAAATGGTTAAATAGTCTTCTAATGGGTGATGTAAAGTTATATTTTTTTACCTAAATAAATAATATTTCTCTATATGTAGTGAAATACTATTCATCAAGCTATAAATATTTTATTATTTTTTTATAAACTTTTGTATATATATGAGTGTGATACTATTATATTTAATTATTTTATTTCTTAAAATGAATAAAGTATTTTTAAAAAAATATAATATATAAATGATGTAGAGAAAAAATAAAGAAACAAATGTATGATATAATGTAAAAGTTTGAGGTAAATTATAAAAATGTATGTTTTAATGATATATTTTATAATACACTTTCTCTATAATATTTAGCTAAAACTCATAAAAACATCTTCCATCATCTTTTATATATATATATATATATATATTTATAATAGCTATGCACAAACTCCAATTAATCTATATCTACATTTACATATCCTTTATATAATATTTTAATATTATTATTTTTTTATAAGCTTTTTCTCTCTATTTAGTATATATTTATTATTTCTTTTTTCTTTTTCAATTATTTTATTTTATTTTAAGTAATATAATATATTTAAAGATATAAATGATATAGAGAAATATATAGAGAAGCTGATGTATGGTATAATGTAAAACTTAGAGGTAAAATAGAAAAATGTGGGTTTTGATGAGGTATTTTTAAGGATGGAGAAGAGCACCCATTGAGAGTGCTCTAGATGTATATATCATCACTCCTATTTTGTACAATTATATATTTTCTATAGAATAAGTGTGAAGATAAATGAAATTATTAGTTTTAATCGTTTTTTATTTTTTTTTTCGTTAACTTTAATAGAATATTATTATATTTAACAGTATATTGTAAATATGATTTAAACTTAAATCAATTTAAATGAATAAATAATTAAATAATTTAAAATAAGATATTTTTGAGATATTTTACGATGACAATTATTTAAAAATAATAAAATCATATGTTTTATAACTTAAATAAAATTTAATTAAACTTAAACTTTATGTATTAGAATAATATCATATTAGATATATAACATAATATAATCTACTATCAACTAGAAACAAACTTCTTTTAAAAAAACCTAGCAACAAATTTAAATTTAAAATTCATATATAATATTAATATTATATTAAATATATAATATATAATATATAATTTCTTGTTGTCATTGCCAAATTAAAAAACTAGAACAAACATAAACTTAAATAAAAATTAATTAATTAAAATAAAATATTTTAAAGATATTTTATGATAATTTAAATAATTAAATCATATTTATTTAAAAATAATAAAGCCATACATATAATTTTTTTATCTTATAAATTTGTGTGATAGTTTATTTTCTTCATCAAATTCACCAAAGGACATTGTGAGATACATTAGAAACTAAAAATAGTTGATGCATATATATTACTCTACACTATGACTTTTTTCTATTCTTATTTTATTCTATTATTAATTTATTTTTAAATATTATTGTAATTTATATATATGTATCATGTAGTCATGTAAATATATATCTATGTCAATGTTGTGTTTAGATGTCATATATGTAGATATTATTGATATAAATATTTATATATACTATAGAACTGTAATTCATTCTATTATATATTGAAGAAAAAAAAGTGAACCGATTTTTGTTAAAATTATAGACAATGTTTTGCCCTAATTTTTTTAATACATTTATGTCATACATTATATTAAACATATTTTATTTATTTTTATGATATTGTTTATTTATTTAAAATTTTATATGATAATTAAAAATAATAAAAATAAATACATGTTTGAATAAGCATATTTATAACTTTGAAACTAAGTAAGCGTGCATTCCACTTTATTTTTACATAGTATTTATATATATATATATTAAATACAAACAATGTGGAATGCACGTTTGCTTAGTTTTATTTATATAATTTATTAAATTTGTATCATTGTCATATAAAATTTCAAATAAATAAACAATATTATATATATAAAAAAATAGCATAAACATATCAAATGAAAAATTAAACAAAAACGCTGTTTATGATTTTATTTAAATATACATAATATGATAACCTTTTTAAACATAAATAATAATTTTTTTAATAAAAATTAAGATTATGTATTTTATAACTGTTGGCGTGGTTCTTTGCCAACAGGTAATTAAGAAAATAAGAGGAATGGATTAGTGCTTATGTTGAACTGAAATAGATGAATGATCTTTTGGAAATGGGCTGGTGACACAATCACGTTTTTTAGGTGGTTCAAAGGTTAAAATCATTCTACTCCACCAGTCAATATTATTGCTATATGCTTGGTGTTCTTTTACAAGGTATTTCTTTACATAACCCAATCCAACCCCTTGCAACTCCCAGGGTCTCCATATTTATAGGAGAGGGCACCTAGGAGTTGGTAAGAAGGTCATCCCGTGACCTTCTTACCTATCATGTCAACTCTGTGACATTCATGATTAATTCCTAAAACCTGACACATGAAGTGTGGTCTAATCAATAGGTAAGGGGGATAATGGGCCGCACGGCCCAACCCAGTCGTGGGCGTCTGAATGCGCACGTTCATGCTGCGTGTCCGAGAAGTCAGGGATATATCAGACACGTGATGTCTGATATATGCACGTTTACCTTGCGTGGTTGACTTTATAAAAGGTCACAGCCTCCAACTCTAGCTCGTACCACGAGCTGGATGCTTCCCTCGACCTGTGGCCTTCAGAGTCCAAACTCAGTCTAATCCTGGCGAACCCTTAGGTTACCTCGAGCTAAAGAGGTAGGATCTTTCGATGGCAGCTCCGGTCTTGGGGATGTCCACGTGGTAGACATGATTAGGCCGTATCTCAGCTCGCTAACAGCCCGTGGGAAAATCAAGGCGTACAATATTATTATAATAATAATATTTTATAATATTTAAATTTATATTGATATAAGTATTAAATATCTATTCTTATTCTTGGATTAAATATTATTATAATAAGAATGTTTTATAATATTTGAATTCATATTAATATAATTAGTAAAAAAATATAATAATATATTATTATCATAATAATATTTTATAACATTTAAATTTAAATTAATATAATTATTAAATGTCTAGTTTTGTATTATATATTATTATAATAATGATATTTTATAATATTTGAATTTGAATTTATATTAATATAATTATTATATATGTAGTCTTATATTAAATATTATTATAATAATGATATTTTATAATATTTAAATGTATCTTAATATAATTGATAAATATCTACTTTTAAGTTAGTTTTAAAAGTATATTATGTTACATATTTAGAATATTCCGTTAATGTTAACATAACAAACCGTTAAAACCAATAATTTTTGTTATCTACACATTTATTATATAGAAGATATATATATATATATTAAATTGTAGGTTTGCAAAACTACTATAATTCTTTTAAGCATAAGTATTTATTTGATACTTTGTGTTTTTATCGAAATATAGAGTTAATACCTTATATTTTCAATAATGTTCACATGATACTTCATAATTTAAAACCGTACATATTTAATATCCTATACTCAAATTTGATAAGTAAAATTTTATCAATATAAACAAACCACTCTTAATTATATAAGTTTCGAATTAAAATTTAATTACTTAATTACATATAATTGATGACAGTTTGGTCAAATTGAGAAAATTTTATTGATCAAATTTTAATCTAAAATACCAAATATGTAAGATTTCAAATTACATGATACAAAATAAACATTATTGAAAATATATAGTACTAAATCTATATTTCGATAAAATAAAAGAACGAAACGTTATTTTCCGAAGTATCTTATTATATTATTGTAGGGTCAACAATAATAGCAGAAGCAATAAACAAATGGAAAGTTATTATTATTTCCCTAAATAATCCATTAACCACCAACCTCTGCAACCATTAATTTGCAATGCAGACAACTAAGTTTACTTGTAATCAATGGTGACTATCAAAAGGTAACCATAGAAGGACTCACTTTGTGTTACGTAATTCAATCTATGAAATTGCTAGACACAAGGTCAACTATTAAAGGCATAATTTAAAAACTTAAATTAAAAATTACAAACTAAATCTTTTATAAAAAATTAAATCAACATTTTATTGTTTTATATTTATTCTCTATTTTATTTATATGATGATAATCAAATAATTAAATATCTAAAACATTTTTTTTTTAAAATATCTAAAACATACATAATTTAAAAAATATTAATTTTAAATTAAAAACCAATCAACTCCATACAAGAAGATATACCCTTCATTCAATTTCAAAATTCAACACTAATGACTCCATTATAACATTTTTTAATTGAATTTTTTAAAATTTATTTAAAAAAAATATTAATTTAATAAAAAATGCAACTATATAATCTACTACTAAATCAAACACTACATATCACATTTTCCAACAAAGTCTAAATTTAATTCAAATCGTGTAACATAAATGGGTGAGTCATGATGACAATATAGTAAAACACTACCTTGAAATTTCATATTTTAATTTAAAATTTTCAAATAAGCCTTAAAATTATGAGTAAAATTTCAATTTAATTTTTTTTTTCAAACCACACGTACCTTATAGTATTAATCCAATTTAAAATATCTTTTTTTTTTTAAAGAAAAAAAAATTTAATTTAGTAAGCACGAGATTTTAGGTACAGAAGGGCATTAGATTCTCACTCAATTATTTTTATATAAATAATTTTTAATTTTTCTCTCTTTTTTTTTTAAAGTAAAGCCTCTTTGAATTCCATTAGAAGACTAACATGCCACGTCATCCATTGGCTCTAACAAAGGCATATATATATATATATAAAAAAAAATGAAGGCCAACAAAACTCAATAGTCACTACCCGCCTTCTTTACCAGACCGGATTCTCTCTCTTACTCCTTCTCAATCTCTTTCTCAGTCTTTCATCACTCGTCAATCTTTCTCTTTCGTCTTCGCACTGTTTCTAGGGTTTTACGCCAATCTATGCCATGAGCATGAACAATTCCATGGGTTCGTTTAGGCCGTCAAGGCCACCGGAGAACCACCGAAGATGCCATCCTCCCTCGACGTTTCATTCGTTGCCAAATAGAAGACATCAATTTCCGGCGAATCACCGGCTTCATCGACCTGTGGCACCAACTGTTACCCGTCTTACACCGGTGGCTCGTTCCAATTTTGTTGTCGACATCCTTCGTGATCAAACCACCACCGGTTCGGTTACCGAAGTCCAGGCCCTGGTTGATCAATGCCTGTCAAAGCCGGAGAGTATCAAGGTATACCAGTCTGGAGGGCTCGTGGCGTCTCTGTTCTTCCGTAAGTGGGTGGACGCGCTCGAAGTCGTGGTTTTTTTGTGGAAATCGCGTCTCGATGGGGCTCACCGGTTGATGCCCAAACTCAATACTGGTGAAATCGTGCCGTCTGCGCGACAGGAACTTGAAGACCGGCTCCGGGCCGTGTTCGCCGAGAGCATTGGCAAGTTAATTGATGGCGACAAGGTGAAACATTGGAGTGAGAAGCGTGATCATCTGTCGATTGAGATTAATAAGTCGACAGGGTTTCTTCGAAAGCCGAGGGGTTTAATCGCATTGGATGAGCTACGTGAAAAGAAGAAAAGACTTATCCTTGAGATGGAATTGGTGGATAAGAGGCTGAAAGAATTCAAGTCTGCCATGAGATGTATGCTTGCTTATCTTGAAGGGAAGGGGTTGAAGGAGTATAATAAGGATGACATACAAGTGCTTAGGCTTGATGGGGGTTTCAATTGGAGTCAGATTCATAGCTTGATGTTACGAGAGTGCAAGCGCCTCGAAGATGGTTTGCCCATTTACGCCTATAGGCAGGGAATACTCCACCATATTCATAGCCAACAGGTAACTATCAATTTTCATATATTTTGAATTTGGGATTGCTGGCTTTACACGAGTTTGTTGACTATTATTTTATTTTTATTTTCTGCCCAAAGATATTGGTTGTTAGTTAATTGCACTGCGTTCTTGACCTTAGTTGTTTTCGTTTGTGGCCTTTGCTCAACTTCATTTAAGCTATATGATTTTTTTTTTTGCGGTTATGTTGAAGAAAATTTGTAGAACCAGAGAACAGGAAAATAAACTCTAGCATCATTTGTTGATGATGACTACAATGATTTGGCAGAGAAGCAACTGTGAATTAAATGGTTACATAATTCCCCCTGCTAAGTATACATAATGGTGCATTTGGTAGCTTATGTTTCCAGATGAATAATTTTTGGTTATTTCCTTTTCACTTTTTTTAAAGTTTTTATCATGATAGATTTAGCTTAAATATGCAGTTCAAGATAGTTTTGCAGTTTTTTTGTCCGTCCAACTTTTTGTTATCCGTGTGCCATTTGTTCAAGGCCTGGATTCCCTCAGCAATTCCTGCTTAATAGTAAACTTGTCCTTTCTGTGATATTTGATTCCGACTAAATTTTTTACAGATAATGGTCTTGATTGGAGAAACTGGTTCTGGAAAAAGTACACAGCTGGTGCAATTTCTTGCTGATTCAGGAATTACTGCTGATGAGGCCATTGTTTGTACTCAGCCCCGTAAAATTGCTGCCACGTCGCTGGCAAGTAGGGTTAGGGAAGAAAGTGGTGGTTGTTATGGAGATCAGTCAATCACTTGTTACCCATCATTTTCATCTGATCAGCAGTTTAACTCTAAGGTAATATTCACGACGGACCACTGTCTACTGCAGCACTACATGCTAGATAAGAACATGTCTAAGATTTCTTGCCTCATTGTCGATGAGGCTCATGAAAGGAGTTTAAACACTGATCTCCTTTTGTCATTGGTAAAAAGTCTACTTTGTAGGAGGCGTAATCTGAGACTTATTATAATGTCTGCAACAGTTGATGCACACCAGCTCTCCAATTACTTTTTTGGTTGTAGAATTTTTCATGTTGTGGGGAGAAACTTTCCAGTCGATATCACATATATACCCTGTACAACAGGAGCATATGTGTCTGATGTAGTGAGGATGGCAACGGAGATACACAAAACAGAGAAAGAAGGGGCCATTCTTGCTTTTTTGACTTCTCAGAGTGAAGTAGAGCTGGCATGTGAGAAGTTTGTAGCTCCTAATGCCGTGGCCTTACCATTACATGGAAAACTTTCTTTTGAGGAGCAGTTTTATGTTTTCCAGAACTATCCTGGGAAAAGAAAAATAATTTTCTCTACAAATCTGGCTGAGACATCACTGACAATTCCTGGGGTCAAGTATGTAATTGATTGTGGGATGGTCAAAGAAAGTAAGTTTGAACCTGGCAGTGGCATGAATGTCCTTAGAGTATGCCGGATCAGTCAGAGTTCTGCTAATCAACGAGCTGGCCGAGCTGGAAGAACGGAGCCTGGAAGGTGTTATAGACTTTATTCAGAATCTGATTTCAAGTCAATGCCTCCTTGTCAGGAACCTGAGATTCGGAGAGTTCATCTTGGTGTTGCTGTTTTGAGAATCTTTGCTTTGGGCATTAAGAATGTGCAGGATTTTGATTTTGTTGATGCACCTAGTGCTGAAGCAATTGAAATGGCTGTAAGGAATTTAATTCAGTTAAGTGCTATCAAACGAAGCAATGACAATTTTGAATTAACGGATGAAGGTCGGTGCTTAGTGAAAATGGGAATTGAACCTCGGCTTGGTAAACTGATACTCGGTTGCTTCAGTAATCGTTTGGGTAGAGAGGGAATTGTACTTGCTGCTGTAATGGCAAATTCTAGTAGCATATTTTGCAGAGTTGGAACTGATGAGGAAAAAATGAAGTCTGATTGCATCAAGGTAAAGTTTTGCCATCAGGATGGTGACCTCTTTACTCTACTCTCTGTGTACAAGGAGTGGGAGGCTGTACCGAGAGACAAGAAAAACCAGTGGTGTTGGGAGAACAGCATCAATGCCAAGACCATGCGAAGATGCTACGACACTGTTGTGGAGTTGGAAAGTTGCCTTGAACGCGAACTAACTTCAATCATTCCTAGTTATTGGCGTTGGAATCCTCGCAAGTCAACAGATTCTGATATGTATTTGAAAAAGGTTATACTCTCTTCTCTATCAGAAAATGTAGCTATGTACTCTGGAAATGATCAACTTGGTTATGAAGTGGCATTAACTGGACAACATGTTCTGCTGCATCCATCATGTTCGTTGCTTGTGTACGGTCAGAAGCCCAATTGGGTAGTTTTTAGTGAGATACTATCCAGTACTTGTCAATATTTAGTCTGTGTCACCTCCTTTGATTTTGACTCTTTGTCCACTCTTCACCCCCCTCCCTTGTTTGATGCATCTAAAATAATGAATCGGAAATTGCAAGTGAAGGTATTGAATGGTTTTGGTGGTACTTTGCTTAAAAAATTTTGTGGAAAGGGAAATAGTAATATGCTTTCTCTTGTAGCACGTATTCGGGAAACATGCATGGATGAACGTATTGGTATTAAAGTCAATGTTGACCAAAATGAAATTTCGGTATTTGCTACTACACAAGACATGGAAAGGGTTCTCAACTTTGTAAAGGGTTTCCTGGAGTGTGAGCAGAAATGGATGCATTATGAATGTTTGGAGAAATGCTTATATCGTGGATCTGGTGTGCCATCTGTAGCACTGTTTGGAGCCGGTGCTGAGATTAAGCATTTAGAACTTCAAAAAAGATGTTTAGATGTTGATATATATCATTCAAATGTCAGTTCCTTAAATCCAATAGAGGAGAAGGAACTTTTGATGTTTATTGAGAAGTTTACCTCCAGTACCATTTGTGCTTTTCACAAGTCCACCCCTTCAGGGCAGGAGGGTGATGACAAAGAAAAGTTGGGGCAGATAACATTTCCTTCACCTGAAGCAGCTCTAAAAGCTATCGAACTGAATCAAATTAAATTTGGTGGCGCCCTACTCAAGGTAACTCCATCACAGCCAACTTTTGGAGACCACAAGTTTTTTCCTTTCCCCGCTGTTAGAGCTAAGGTATCTTGGCCTCGTAGGCCCAGTAAGGGGTTCGGAATTCTTAAATGTGACCCACATGATGTAGATTCTATGATTGATGATTTTTATAATCTTGAAGTTGGAGGAAAGTATGTGCGTAGTGAAGCTAGTACAAGGGCAGCAGATTCTGTATTGATTATTGGGCTTGACAAAAATTTATCAGAAAATGAAATTCTTGCTGATTTAAGGCGTCATACGAGAAGGAGAATCATTGATTTTTTCCTTATAAGAGGAGAGGCAGTAGAGAATCCAGCTCCTGATGTTTGTGGAGAAGCACTTCTAAAGCAAATTACTCCATTTATGTCAAAAAACAACCACCACAGTGCTTATTGCCGGGTGCAAGTCTTCCCACCCGAACCAAAAGACACTTTTATGAGAGCACTTGTTAGCTTTGATGGAAGATTACATTTGGAGGCAGCTAAAGCTTTGGAACAAATAGATGGTGAAGTATTGCCTGGATGTCTCTCGTGGCAAAAGATGAAGTGCCAGCAGTTATTTCATAGCTCTTTATCATGCTCAGAGCGTGTCTATTCTGTAATCAAGATGCAATTGGATTCATTGATTCGAAGCTTTACACATGTGAAAGGTACTAATTTTCATATAAATTATATCTTTCTATTGTTTATCATATTGGTGCAAGTTCATTTTTTTTTTCTTTTCACATTTGCTATTTTGGAAGTCTGTCATGGTTTTATTTGCATTTTTCAAGTTTAAGTTCCTTTGATAGTTGAAATTATATATTAAAAATGTGGCATCATTCTGTGGCTTTACCTCCTCTGTTCCTTTAACAACGGCTTGCATCATTCCTACCCAAAAGGATCTATAGCCCATTTTTTCTGGAGTTATCATAATGGTGCCATCATTTATAATGTTGTATTTTTCTTCCACACTAGTAAGAAAATGAGAGAAAGGATTTTTTTTTTTTGGTTGCTACTTGGAATAAGTCAAGTAAATCATATGAGTGAACATTGTTCTTTGCTGTAAAAAATCAAGTTATTGATTGACATGGTGTTTCTTGTTTATAGGCATAGAATGCAGTCTAGAGCGAAATCCCAACGGTTCTTATCGGGTAAAGATATCTGCCAATGCTACAAAAACTGTTGCCGAGGTGCGGAGGCGTGTGGAAGATATGCTGAAAGGGAAGATCATAGACAACAAGACCCTTACTCCAACTGTTTTGCAGCTTATGTTCTCCAGAGATGGCATCAATCTTATTCACACTCTGCAAAGGGAGACAGGAACCTACATTTTCTTTGATAGGCATAGCCTTAATGTACGCATTTTTGGTTCTCACAGCAATGTTGCTGTGGCAGAGGAGAAAATGATCAACTCCCTTGTTGCTCTCCATGAAAGCAAGCAACTTCAGATCAATCTTCGTGGAAAAGACCTACCTCCAAATTTGTTGAAAGAATTGGTCAACAACTTTGGACCAGATCTCCGTGGGCTTAAAAAGAAGGTACCCGGGGCAGATTTTACTCTAAATACTTTTAGGCACACCCTAAGTATTCACGGAGACAAGGACTTGAAGCCAACGGTGGAGGAGATAATTTATAAGATTGCACAAATGAGTTGTGGTTCTGCCGAGAGATTTGACAATGATGTAACTTGCCCTATCTGCTTGTGTGATATCGAGGATGCTTACCAGCTTGAAGGCTGTGGGCATAAGTTTTGTTCGCTCTGCTTGGTAGAACAGTTTGATTCTGCTATAAAGAACCAAGATGGTTTCCCAATTCGCTGTGGACACGAAAGTTGTGGGTCACCCATTTTGTTGACAGATCTAAGGTCTCTTTTACCGGGTGAGAAGCTGGATGAGCTCTTTAGATCTTCTTTGGGGGCATTTGTTGCATCAAGTGGGGGTGTTTACAAGTTTTGCCCATCTCCTGACTGCCCTGCAATCTATCAGGTGGCTGATCCCGGAACTGCTGGGAAACTATTTGTCTGTGGTTCTTGTTATGCCGAGACATGTACTAGTTGCCATATGGAGTATCATCCCTACTTGTCCTGTGAGAAGTACCGAGAGTTCAAAGACGACCCGGATTCATCTGTGAAGGAATGGCAGAGCGGAAAAGACAACGTGAAGAACTGCCCCCACTGTGGGCACATGATCGAAAAGTGGGAAGGCTGCAACCATATAGAGTGCAGGTGTGGAAGACACATTTGCTGGAACTGCTTAGAGCTTTTCAATAGCAGCGACGAGTGCTATAACCATCTCAGGAATGTCCACATGACCATTATATGAGGACGTCGGAGCACTATTTTTAACAGAGGATTAATTCATCTAAAATTGAAGTAATTGTGTCTATATTTAAGACGTCTTTCATAATATTTCTGTGTATATGGCTGTTTTCAACTAGGTGTCTATAAGAAGCAAGAGTTCTGCTAATAGTGTCTGTAAAGTATTAGTGATTTGAACATTTTTAATCTTTAATCCACTGCCCCATGTAGTTCTGTTTGTATATATTATATATAAAGGGCTGAGCTTCCTCGCTACATGGTGTTTCTTTTTCTCTAAACAAAATGTCTTGAATCAATTATCTCGTGTTTCATGTCTTGAAGTTTTCTTTGGTTCTTGGGGATCAAAAAACAAATTAGATAATCGACTATATGTATATGATATTTACACTCTTTGATAAGATATAATAATGATTATGTAATTACCTTCATCAGGGTATGTATGGAACATTTTAACTATATCATATAATATAATATAATTACTTTACAACAACCAATTTCTCTGTAATGCCATTTTTACAAAAAGGCTTCCTTAAGACTTTTCTACATTATCTTTTCAAAAAAAAAAAAAAAAAAGACTTTTCTACATTCAACAAAACAAGGCAGTTTTTTTTCCTTCTCAAAACATGTAAGTGCATCCAATTGCAGCAATGCCCAAACAAAACGCAAAAGCCACCACCCAAGTGATACAACTTCCATCTTGATCATGATCATGTTGATGATGGTGATGATAATTATTAACCTTCGATTTACAGCACAAGGTAGAAGCTTGAAGTTCAAGCAATCTCACCCACTGGCGATGAGCAAACAGTATCTTAGCCTCATCAACCAAAGCCTTTGAAAGACTGTCCTTCTCCTTAGCCAAAACTTTGATCTTCTTCTCTGCCTCCCTGGCCCTGGTTTGGGACAGCCGCAAGGCCTTCAAAAGCTCCAACTTGTCGTAATTCCCCCCAACGGCGTCTTTTCGGTACACGTTGTCGTTGTCATCATCAAACTCGCTCTTGTCGTTGTCGTTTTCTCCTTGTTCTAGACTATTATTAAGGCCCATATTCATGGGGTTGAAAAACCTGTGCTTCATTGAGGGGGACACAATGGTCTTTTCCGGTCCCATATAGACCTTCATCGGCGGAGGAAGATCACAGTTCTGCATAAGATCGAATCCACCAATCTTCTGAGAAACGCCGCCGAGTCCCATTAGCATTTCGTTTCCATACTCTACTGCTTTATAATTCATCAGCTTTTCTCCCATACCTACACAACTATTTGAATGGTTTTCTTTCCCCAATTTTTTCAAAAAAAAAAAAAAAAAACCTGAGCTTCAGTCGTGGAATAAATATGGAATTTGGTTTTGGTACGATGACGGTGGTGGTGGGTGGTTTTTTTTTTTTCATTTTAATAAAAACTAAAAATGAAAATAGTAAGAGAGAGAAAGAGAGAATGGGGTATACGTGTGGCGCAAGAAAAGGGAAGTGGTATTGGGTGGAAAGGCAGTATAGATGGACTACGCCTTTAAATGTTTGCGTGTTTGGACGACAAACAAGTGTGTTATTTTTCTATTTTATTCTACAAGAAAGTTAAGAAACTACACCTCATTCATTTCTTAAAACTATTTTTTTCTCTTTTTAACGAAAGAATAATATATCCCATAATATAATAATAATAATAATAATAATAAATTCTATTGTAGGGACTTCAATATAGCCCATCGTGGGGTTCTTGAGTATATCTTACTTGTGAATATTTTTGGACGAGATTTTTTTTAATAATAGTATATTTTTTTTAGTTATTTAGAACATCTAATAAATTTTTAAAAAATTTCGAATAATTTATTGTGTCGAAAAATTAGGTTCAAACATGTTTTTCACGCGCATAAAAAAAACAGTTACGCAAGCAACAACTTGTTTTGAACTTAATTTTTAGTACTATAAATTATTATGAATTTTTAAAAAATTTGCAAAATGCTCTAAATAAGTACAAAATACATAATTATAAAAAAAAATCGCATTGGAAACTGTTATAGTAGAATTTCTCTAGAAAAAGAGTCCTACTGATGCGATTCTTTTGTGTTCCGACTTGTGATCATGTATATTATATTTATTTAGAGAATCTTACAAATTTTCAAAAAAATCTGAAAAATTTAGTGCCGAAAACTAGTTTAAAAACAGATTGTTACACGTGTGATTAATTTTTTTATGCGTATAAAAAATATGTTTAACCTAATTTTCAACACTCTAAATTATTAAGAATTTTCTAAATAACTAACCAAATAATTTAAATTATTATAATATAAACAAATATAAAAAAAATTGCATAAAAAACTATTCACACTTAACACAAAATACCCCACCCATGGAGCTCTTTTTCGAGCCTCTGACCATAGAAACATCCGGTTTTGGGTCTTTGGCACTATAATCAATTTACTTAAAAGGTGAAATTCATAAAAAGATCTACCGTCTGTGGGGTGGATGGTGGATGGTGGATGGTGGATGGTGGATGGTGGATCGTTTGGAACCGTACGTTCAGTTTAAGAAGTGGGAGGAACAAGACAACACATGTACTATCTTATTTATATTTTCTTTTCTTTCTGACACTGAAATCTGGAAGCTTTCTTTTTCAGATTCTCAAATGTATGTTCAAGTGTTTTTTGATGCCAGATATGGACTTTTGGCATCAATAGTCCACAAGTACCAAAACTTTTCTTTTTTGAAATTAAACCTTTTATTACCAAAACACTACTAAGAGAAGGCAATATTGCTAAAATGATAGCAGAAGCACGGTTAAGAATCTCCCAAAACCAATTATTCCAAGTGTTAGAAGCCAAAGCATATAATTGGCAATAGAATAAGCAGTCTTATTGGCTCTAACAAGGACCACAACCCTTTATTATTATCATTATTTCACTTTTAAGGGCAACTCTATATATATGTGACAATTTAGGTAATACTTCCTAGTTCCTAGGTCCTCAATTAAGAGTTATTACTTAAGCACCTAATTTAAATTTTTGTGCACATAACTCTATATTCTATTTTTTTTAATTAAATGTTATAATTTAATTTTTATAAAGAAAATTATAATTATAGTATTTTTTTTATTTGTTATTTATTTGATATATTTATTAATTGTCTTGTTTTGCATTATTTTATCATTGTAATTTTTTTCTTAGACCTTAATAGTTTGTTTTTTACTGCAACGTTTCTTTTTGTTCTAATAATTATTTGAAAGAATTATTTTATAAATTCATATATACAATATAACTGAAATATCAAGTAATATATTAAAAAACAATCTCCTTCTAATTTTGTTGAATGATATAATTGAATATATGCTATATGTAGAGATTTTTATTATATATGTACAATAAGATGAATTTTGTATATGCATAACTCAAATTTCGTTCTTACTAATTACTAAATTAATTAAAACATGTGAAATAATTAAGGTGTGGAATGGTAATTAAATGTTGAAACAGATTTCAGATCTGTCGGGACAGAATAAGAACTTGTCACGACAGAAACTAAACACAAAAAGAGAGTGCAAAAATAATAAATAATACAACGAATTTTTAAAAGGTTCAGAAACTCTTTCGGATAACCTACTCATTGGGGCCACGCCCAGAGAATAAAACCAATAAATAAAGAATCACAAGTACAAAATATTGACTTAAACAAAACATGACTCTCTCTTGAGATTTGCCGCAGCTTTGTTGTACTTCTCTTCACTAATCTGATTCTGATTGAAACGCTTAACCATTGAACTCCCCTCAATGGCCAGCAAGTACTTGCATCCTCCCGACGCAAGACTTGTAAAAATCTTCTCCCAAAGACTATAAGAACTGTGTTCAAATTACAACATGTATTCACTCATGAATGTAGTATAGACTCACCACAAAACTAAACACCCATTTTACTACAAGAACACGTGAATACAAGAATCTTGAATACAAACTATGAACCCTTACAAATATTTCAATTCAGTGACATAATTATACACCAAGGAGTTCACCTTTTCTCAAGGCCCTAGAAGCCTATTTATAGAGACCATTTCGTGCTTTGAAAGGCTAAGAAATAATCTCCTAATAAAAGCAAGAATATTTGAAGATATTCTTGATTAATGAAGATTTGCCTCTTTTAGATGATTCTGATTCGACAGACACAGATTTTGCGGGGACAACTAATACCTGTGTCAAATCAAATGTCTCAATATAGAAATAACAATTAAGTACTTCAAAGATTGTATTTCCTAAAGTTTATTATCTTGAGCATCACGAAAATCAAAAGACAAATAGTCTAGAAATGAATTTGAGTAAGCACAAAATATTTTCTTTATAAAACCAATATACAATTCCTTTAATACACATATTGTAATAATATCAAACTAAATAAACCATTATTTGCAAACCTTACAAATTAATCCAAGATATTAATTCTGAAAATCACAATAAAAGGAATTTAAAATCATAAAAAAAAATTTATAAAATTTTTCTTTATCACACAAAGTTTTCTTTTTCAAAAAAGGAAACTGCATTTTTTGAATATTTCTTTTCATAGCTTGCCATTACCATGAAATTTGTTAATAAAAAATATCACAAAATATTTTTTAATCAGTTGACAAAAAGTCTCAAAGAAGAAACAAGGAAAAATATATTTTATTTAAAGAAAAATCTTCTTGTAAATAAAATAATCTTTTCTCAATGAATATCAACATATATGGACGAGATATCAACATATATGGATGAAATTTCAAGTAAAAAATGACCATAAACATATACGATGATTTTTAGAGAATTAAGACTTACGAAAATAAATCTGGAAAAAACAAGTTGTCGCAACAGATTATAAACCTGTCAGGATAACTGCTTCAAACTTGTTAAAAAATACTTTGGAGTTATAAAATATATTGTCTATTTAAGATAGCCAATTTAGGGTTTTACAATAATCTCCCCCTTTGGCATCTTTTTAGACAAAATCTCTTATTTTATCCTCACACAAAAGTATATGCAAAGCACACATTAGTTGAAGCATAGAGTTTACTCAAAACTCCCCCTGCGCAAGATATAACAAAATAGTAGGGCACAGAATAAAAAAAATATGTTCCAAACTCAATCAATTAGCACAAGAACATGAAACTTTTTATACTCCCCCTAAATAATTCTTCTCCCCCTTTTTGTCTATCAAAAGAGCCAAAGGAACACCATCAGGGGCCAAACACACATCCATAATAGTTCATCACCACGGTTGCCTGCACACATGTTAGATGAAAAACGAAACAAAGAAACAAGAAGAAGAAGAAGAGAAAATCAAGTGGAAGAAAAATGGGTACCAACCAAAACACCACAAAAATTGGGAAATGAAAACATTTGTTTGTCTAAGAATATGATTTTCAATCCACAAAAGAAATTGTCAATATTTTCACTATTCCCACAAACGATTAACTTTTTTTTAATAATAGCACAAAGGTATATATATAAATATAAAAATTCCAAAATATCCTTTTGTGCCCAAAAAATCTTTCATGACCTGTCCATTGAGAAAAAACCAAACATTAGTACATTTTAACAAAACTTTACTATAATGTTTAATAAATCTATTTAACATATCATGCTTTTATTTGTCTCAATAAAAATAGTGAGTCCTATCCCATGGAATATTTAAAGTGAATCAAATGCTGTATATGCATTTTAATATATTTTTTTTACCACTAAAATCTGTCTCAAGCATTTGTGTGTGCATGTGAAACCATGAGACATTGCCCTTCGGTGGCAAATTTTAGCCTTTTTTCGCAAGTTGCAGGAAGTACCCATCTTAGACGCTTTCACACTACACCGATGGTAGCCCTTTTCACATGGTAGAGTATCTTCTACATAATTTTAGTTACATAGTTCCAACTTACTCATGGATGACTTTCACACACCAATGCAGGTAGCTCTATTCTTAAGATGGAGTATGAGACAAGATAAAAAATGTTATATACTCACACACCACATACACATATTGATTTACAAAAATATTAAATGGATAGACCTATCTATTTTTCGAGACCACTAAGCATGATATATTAACTAGAAAAACTAACAAAGTAGTAAAATAATGTTAAAAACTAATTTTTACAATTTTCTCAATTTGGACAAGAACAAGACAACTTTGGAGCAACACAATGTCAAGGATATGGAAAAAAAAAATAGTACAAACCCCCAAGGATTTCTTGAGGGAATCAAACTTGATCGTATCTAGAGATTTTGTGAAAATATTTGCTATTTGTTTGGCAATCTCAACATATTCTAAGACCAAAGTTTTATTTTCAACAAGTTCCATTGTGCGTCGCAACACATCATCAACACAAAATCATTTTTCATGGGAAATTTTCAAATGTTTTCCCAATCGACATGGTTCAAATTTATCAAAATAATATTTACTTAAATTTGATAAATCATGAACATGACTCACACTTCCATTTTTTCTCAAATTTTCAAAATCCACATGACCATGTTTTTCATGACACAAATTAGTATCACTCCTTGTGTTTGTGTGACAACTGTGTGATTGAGATAATGTGTAACAATTATCAACATATTTATAACCCTTCAAAACACAATTTCCATCTTGGTCAAGCACAAAACAATTATCATGAGAAAAATTTATAAACAAGTCTTGGTCACAAATTTGACTTATACTAACTAGATTAGTTTTAAGTCCATCAACCAAAAGAACATTTTGCAACTTTGGTAGTCCTTCAGAATTTAGAGTGCTACTGCGAAGTACCTTACAAGACTTACCATCTCCAAATGTGACTTCCTTATTTTTCAAAGTCTTGAAGTCAGTGAGTATGCTTTTGTTACCCGTCATATGCCTAGAACAACCGCTATAAAAAAACCAAGAGTTAGAAGCACATGTTCTAAGAAAAGTAAAGGCAGCAAGACATTTGAATTTTTTCTTCACCCAAGACATTTGAATTTTTTCTTCACCCAAACTTTCTTAGGTGGAGTCCTTTTCTTCAAGGGCATTTGTCTCAAATTACCATGATGATTAAAGTAATTTTTTTGAAGAAAATTCATCAAGGTAAAACATTTAGGTCGAATATGACCTTTCACTCCACAAAAATGGAAAATTGGAATAAAATGACCAATTTTTTTTTATTCTGGAAATTTTTGGTCTGTTTCTCATGTTTTGTGACAGATTGAGAAGATGAGCTCACATGAGTTTGAGTAGAACCTGCAGAAGGGCCAGTCGTTGAAACAATAGGAATATTTCCAGAAATAAAAATTATTTTTCCTTTTGGTTTAGATCCATTTGATCCTAACCTAGAAAAATCACAAGCTTTTTGACCTGCAAGTAGAACATCATCCAAAACCATAGATTTATGATTAAACATTTTGACACATTTCACAATTTGATCAACTTCATTATTAAAACGTTTGATTTCAGAATCTTTAGCAACAATATCAATTTCATATTTTTTTAACAAGGGAGTCAAGTTCTTCATTTCTCTTCTTGAGGACATTGTTATTGTTTGCCATCAAACGATTATCTGAACACACTTTCAACAATTGATCATACATGTTTTTGTATGATTCTTTCAACCATTGATCATACATATTTTTGTATGATTCTTTCAAGGAATCCTCATCCAAATCGGATTCATCTGAATCGCCATGGGAACCCTCATATGTTGAAATAGTATTATTTAAACAAACAAGGTTCTCATTCACCTGCACAGAGAGAGGTAAGCAAGAAAAAACAGAAGTTAAGGTTAGATTAGAATTTTCTTCCTCATCACTACTTTCAGAGTCTTGGTCACTCCAAGTGGCTGCCATGACCTTCTTATTTTTCTTCAAGGTATTGGCACATTCAGCTTAAATATTTCCAAAACCTTCACACTCCCTACATGGAATATCTTTTTTATTGGTAGATTCAAAAGGTTTTGAAAAATTATTACCTTTGGAGGATTTAGACATGTTTTTCTTGTTACCAATCTTTTTCATAAACTTCTTAAATTTTTGTGATAACAAGATCATTTCATCATCATCTTCCTCATCTAAGCTTTCCATTTTCTCTTTGGAAGATTTCAAGGCATTCGATTTCTCCTTCACAACAATTGGTTTCTCTTGTTGGCGGATCTTTTGATTAAGTTCAAAAGTTCGAAGAGTTCCCATCAATTCCTCAACTTTCAAGGTATCAAGGTTCTTTACCTCCTCAATGACTGTGATCTTGGATTGAAACCTGTCAGGAAGAGATCTAACAATTTTCCTAACCAAAACAGAGTCAGACAACTTTTCTCCAAAAGCAAAATATTCATTAGCAATGTCAGATAATTCTTTGTAAAACTCAGTGATGGTTTCTTTTTTAGATATGCGAAGGTTTTCAAATCTTGTGGTCAACATTACAAGCATAGATCGCTTATGTAATGTCCCAAAAATGCTAATAAGGTTTAGTGCCTTGATTAGCTGCCAAGAGGGCATAATTGAATATATTTGCGATTAACTGATTAAAGCATGACTATGTGGCATAAATGATATATATGATGAAATGAATATATTTAAATACATGTTTATTAGTATTAAATATACATGTGGGCCCATTCTTGATAGTTGGGGCATATTTGTAATATTGGCCCATTGTGGGCATAAATGTTATTATATGTGAGTAAATGATTATGACCACATTATTATGAGGATATATTTTCAGAATATGGCTCGAGGTGATCCTAGTGAGTGGATTGGAGGAATAGTTACAACGGGGATTAATACCTGGCTCGGGGCGAGCCTAGGGGTATTTTGGGAAGTTAATGTACATTTGAGGTTTATTGAGTAATGAGTAGGTATTTGGTAATTATTTGAACATGTCAGGATTAAATGGGAATTGGTAGGATAACTTGAGGAATTAGCGGGAATTAGGAAAATGACCATTTTACCCCTTAGAAGTAATTAGAGGGCTGAGTAAGTTCAAGGGGCAATTTAGTCATTTTGGAGTTAAGGGATAAACTTAGTAGAAATTCTTAGGCAAACCCAGAACCCTCTCAAACACTAAAAAATCTCTCTCTCTCTCTCATCATACACGTTCTCTCCTTTTCTCTCTAAAACCTAAGGGAAAACTCTGAACTTTGAAAGGAAACTTAAGAAAACAAGCTGGGATTTGAGCTGAAGGGAACTGGGGAATTAAAGCTAGGGAAATAAAGAATTTGCTAAGGATTGAAGCTTTCAAAATTGAGGTAAGGATTGTGTTCTGTTCTGCTGGAATTTAGACTTGTTAGGCTTAATCTATTTAAGTTTCTAGTAAAGAATTGTTGTTGATTGAGATGATAGGATTAGTAGAATTTTTGGGTACTTAATGCTTAAAATATGTGATTAAGGATCCTAGACTCGTATCTGAACTTGGTTTTGGTTAGGGTGCACGTTAAGGTTGGATTTTTGGGGTTGAAAGTTAGGGAAAAACACTGGAAAACCTAGGGAATTCTGGGTTCACAGGGGCGCGTCGCGACCTAGTTCATGGGCACCGCGGCTCGCGTGCCCCAGATGGCCCTGGGAGGGCCGCTGATTGTAGGGCGCACCGCGACCCTAAGGAGCAAGTTGTAGCCCACCTCCCCCTGATGCAAGAGGCCATGCCTCTGACTTGAGGCGTGCTGTGACCCTCAGGACTAGGTCGCGGCCTGCGTAGGCAGTTTTGGCCTAGGGTTGTCTTTAAGCTTGGGGAGGCAAACTTAAGCACTCAGGACGATTTCTACTACCCAGTTTAGTAGAAATAGAGGTTTTGGAGGCTAGTATTTGAATCAAAAGTTTTTAAATGGTTTAGAATCTTATGGTTATCCATTATCGCATTATGCCTAGGTTTTACCACAAGGGCTCAGGAATTAAGGATCGTCATACGCTTGCTGCTCCGGATCCGAGGTAAGAAAACTGCACCCATGTGGTTGTCATTGGGACTGAGATTCCCTGTATTTGAATATATGTGTTCTGTGAGTTATATATCTGTTATGTGGGATATGAAAGTACGACCTAAGGGTGTCGGGGCTAATGATAAGCGTATTGGATGCAGCTCGGCGTAAGCGAGCCGGGGTCAGCTAAATAATCAGAGGACTTTCCCTAAGTGAGCCAAGGTCAACTAAATAACCAGAGTGCTCGGCCTAAGGGCGCCGACACCTAAGTATTCGTATTATAGTTTGAGTTATATGTGAAAGTATATGTTAATTGTTGCCTAGCTTGATACTTGTATTCTATTGATTAATTGAATTAATTGGTTTGAAGTTATTAATCGCTCTTGTGTTATATACGTTTGTTGTTTTTAAGTTTTCTTGCTGGGAATTGGCTCACGGGTGCTACGTGGTGTAGGTAAGGGAGTTGATAGCTAGACCATCCATGAGTTAGAGAGCTTCAGGGGCGGTGTGTACATATGCAGCCTGCTCAACCGCCGCGGTTGGGATAGCTTGGGAGGAACTAGGGTTAAACCCTGTTTTTGCCGCTTAGGACGGATAAATTGCATCTGTTTATCTTTTACAAGTCTGTAAACTGATTTTTGGGATCCCGTGTACAAACTTAATATTTTAATGAAAAATAATCATTTTTTTGACCAAATCTTTTATTACTTGACCTTGACTTAGTTTTTTATTACACATTTAAGTTCAAATGACTTGCTTAACAGGTTAAACACTATTTTAAACACACAGTGTAACAGTCTTGGTTATCCAGGGCGTTACAACTTGGTATCAGAGTGGTCTAGGTTTAAGGGTTCCTGAAGACTAGTTGGGCGTGTACACTCGCCCACTCTCCGCTAAATATAAGCTTGACTCACGGTTAGGTATTTAATGACATGATTATGTGGTTAATTGTTTAAATTGAACCTATGTGCCTTATCTGCATGCTAGTATAGAAAGCATGATGTGTATGAATATATTTGGTAGTAATGGGACTTGATAATTAATGCATGAGTAATGTAGGTTGGTGCTTTGATATGTATATTGTGCGTGTGATTATTGTGATTGTTTGGTTTTTCCCGTGGGATGATTCTGGATATGAGCATCAGGGCTGAGGGGTTAAGTCGGTGATTGCAGACTGATTCAGAATATATGTACTTAAGATAGTTAATCAGACCAGGTATTGTTAGAGTGGGGGCTGTAGATGAGAGTTAGGGTCGGAACCCTACACCTACCCCTGGAATTCGCAGCAGATGTTTGTTGGTATGTGAGTAAGGCTACTAGATCAGGGTAAGGAGATTAGATGGTTGAGACAGCGGGTTCCATTGAGGAAATTCTATTTCGTATGTCTTGACAGTAAGGGCACCGGTGTTGGTTAAACCTGAGGATGGAAAAAAATAAGAGTTATTGTATGACTGATGTTAGAAGCATTATCCTCTAGTGTTCGAGGAAGGTTTGAGTTTTCTCAGGAACCGATCGGTGTGCGGGCATGATTAACTCCGTCCGTGATGATATGAGAATGGTAGGCCATGATAGAGTAGTTACACCATGCATATGCAGCATGAGGATGCTCTGATGTGGTGGGAAATAGTACCCCAGATCCAGAATTTTTTCATGACAGGTTGGGAGGAATTCAGACAATGGCTTGATAAAAGAGACTACTGTGATGCAGTTTGAACTATGAAGGCGAATGGGTTTATGAACTTGGTTCAGAATGGTAAGACAACGACAGAGTATGTCAATGAATTTGGTGGGATTGGCTAGATCCGCTTTTAGTTGATGAGGACTGAGCTCTGGGATGGCCTAGAGAGTTAGGGTTGCTCCAGTGCATGAGACTTCCATCGATGCTCGAGCAGTAGGGGGGGCCTTGTTATTAGAGACATAAGAGATGAGATATGGAATGTGAATGTCGTAGGGCAAGAAGTGTAGGTAATGGTATTCCCATTTGCGGGATTAAGTAAGGGCAGATGCCCAGTAACCAGACAAGAATGACCCCAGATAGTTCTACTATTCCTAATTTTGACAGGAAGGGTTATAGTTTATAGGTTAGCTGCTAGGGCGGCGATGAGGCCTGGTAAAGTTATTTAATATGTGACAGATGCGGGAGACGCCATCTAGAAGGACGTTAAGTGAAGGCATGTTTTCTACATGGAATAGTTAAGAACGTCAGGGCGGATTGCTTAAGATTAGGGAAGGGAGGATTGGTCTGCCTCGTTACATTCAGAGCTCGAGGATAGTCCCTCGGAGACGACTGATTGACTAGTTAGTCCTCGTTCTTTGTTATATGGTGAGCTGGAAGAATTCGGTGCTGCATATCTCTCATAAAAGATTCAGATATGAAGTACATGCCTCAAGGTTGTTATACAATGGGGCTTGAGATATTTGTGCCTGTTGGGGAAGAATTGAAAACTTTCAAGAGAAGAATTGGAATACAAGTGGTAAAAGGTTTATAGTAAAAGTGATTGAGCTCGTCATATGAGAGTTTTGATATGAGCCTGAGTAGGAGCTAATCGATTAAATAAGGGACTACCATGGATTGCAAGAGATGGTAATAATGTTTGGATTTGGAAAGAAAGGACCCAATTGCATCTATGGGATGCATAGACATTGGGGTAGATATCACCTGAAATATATCAGTTAGACTAAATGGAAACTGGATTAGCCAGTAAGGTTTCAGATGGGTGCACGAAGAATTGTTGAGTACGCTACGGGCTTTGGGAATTGTTAGATTCGGTATCAGGGACATCAAGAAGAATGATATTAGCTTAGTAGAAAGAATTAATGGTTCAGTTGAAGAAGTATTTGATTTGAGGATGGATCGGACAGAGCATCGTATCGTGGGACACGCTGACGTCGCCTGTTAAGGATGAAGGGTTCAATTGCCCAGTTGCAAGATATGGCATGCTGTTGGGGAACTTATACAGGATCTTTATTTATTTTCATGTAGATCTAATATTAAAGTAGTTAATATGAGACAACTTAGAACAAGTTTCTAAAATTAAATTCAAAGAGAAATAATGATAAGAATACTTACATTATACGCAGCGGAATGAATGAGTCACTCCTTCATTTTCTCTAACCATTGTATCATTTCTGTTGCAGAGTATTACCAAGAAACTGAACCGATCTTCAATTTTTTCACAGTCTTCCAAAGTATCCTTAGAATCACCTAGACTAGAGTGGAAAATTCTCAACACATGAGATAGATACAGAGAGAAGAACAATAAGGCTTAGAAAATGACTTATGTTTAGAGAGAATCCAAAACCTATCAGAAACTTGTGTTTCAAAAATCTGAACTTATGTTTTGACTTCTCTCTTAACATTCCTTTTATAGACCCAATTAGGTCATTTATTTGATTAAAAAATCAATAAAATAATAGCCAATAATTAGCCCTAGGTCAAAATTATCACGGGCTTTAGGTCCGTGAAATTTCCCATTTGATTATAAGCCCATTGGACTTAAAATCAAGGCCTGTATTATTTTCTATTGATTTAATTAATTAAATCCTTTATCAAATTAATTATTTATAATTTGAATCTTGATTTAAACTTATACATTAATTTAGATACCAATTTATCTTAATTAATAAATCTGCCCTAATTTCTCTTTTCTTCTCAAAATTACATAACTCTGTGAAACTATCCAAAATTGACCTGGTCAACTTTGATAATTCTAATTGATAATTAAATCAATTAATTGAGACTATCTAGATAATTTCATCCAAGGTACAGTGGGGACCATGAGCCTATGAAATCAAGCTCCAATAAGTTATCATAAATCTAACAAATAAATTTACTAACTTATTAATTCCTCGTGACTCCACTAAAGACTCAGAATTGCACTCTTGAATTCATAGAACGCTCTATAACAAATATAGATACGCTATTAATTACCCATTGTTACAACAATAATTGTCACTTGATCCTCTATAGACGGTCTACAATGAGATGGGACTAAAATACCGTTTTACCCCTCATTGTATCCTTGTAAATGATATTTCAGTAAACTAATATTAATTACTAAAATGAGATCTCTATCATTTAGCACCTTGAACCAAACTAAAAGGAAACCTTCATTTCACTTCTTCATCAGAAGCTATAGATGTTCATATCTATGATTAACACTCCCACTCAATTATACTACCGAGTTCCCAAGATGTAAGTATGGGCTAGTCTGTAGGGTAAGCTGGTAATGGACAAGTTAAAGAACTCAAATAATACAATAAGTTAGAATACTAACTACTCAGGATTGAGAATGAATTGACCTATGGTCAACTATATGATATGACTAGAATAGATAATAACAATATGTTTACTTATCCTATCAACTGTCAATATCGGTCCAGTCCGATGCAACAAATACATCCAATCTTATCTACTTCGCTAATGTTCTGGAAAGAACATAACACTACAATGTGTAAGTAGATCATATTGTAGATTGGAAAGTCAGTGTAAATCTCGTTCATTGACTAATCTTAGGACTAACTTATTTTGAACATATAATCATATTTATATTCCACTGTGATTATGTCACTATAAATACGATTAGCTATATGCTCGAGATTTAATAGAAGTTTATATTAAACAAATAATCATGAAAATAAAACATGTGAGCAAAGTGATTGACCAAGTCAAAAAATGATTTCTATTCTTTTATTGATAATAAATGAGATTACAAAGAAATTGAGTTATAATTAGGGCATAAACCCCCAACAAACTCCCACTTGTACTAATTGAAACTAATGCCTTAATTATACTAATCCCATTTCTTTGATATGCTTATCAAATGTAGCTTCTGGTAGTGTCTTTGTAAACGGGTCTGCAAGATTGTCTTCAGATGCAATCTTCATAACCTTCACATCTCCCCTCGCCACATATTCTCGAATAATGTGATACTTCCTTTCTATATGCTTACTCCTCTTGTGACTACGAGGTTCTTGTAACGCCCTACTACCTCAGAGCCGTTACTAAGTGAGTTTAAAATGTGCTCTCAACTCGCTAAATGAGATTTTTAGATTAAAAGTGTGATTAAACTGAAGTTAAGGCTGTAATCTTTGAAAATCCCTTAATTCATTGAAAATTTCAAGTGTCTTACGTTTGGGATCCCAAAACACAGTTTATAAAATATTTACAACTCCAAAACAAGTTTACAAGTGATTAACTATCAAAGTTAGAGTTTATACAACCTTTTCTATAAAATACCCCCAACCAAAGCAGTTGGGCAGGCCAAACATGTACACGCCGCCCCCACACTCTCCGTACTCATGGCTGGTTGACTTTCTCCTTGCCCTTACCTGCAACATAGAGCACCCGTGAGTCGAAGCCCAGTAAGAAAACTCATACAGCACATAACATATGCATGTCACACAAGTGCTATAACAGATAGTTCACTGTTAATCAAGCATTCCATAAGATTAAACACATATACGACCATGCCGTCCCAGAGGCGTTACCAAAGCCTGGGTTCTCGGTTCATACCGTAAGGATATCCCATGTATCCATTGGGGTCTCACCCTAACCACAAGCACTCCATGTGCTATGTGGTATTCCCGGCCCCACTGCCGTTCTTGGTCTTCACTGTTCTCGGCCTTTCGCCGTTCTCGGCTCTTCGCCGTTCATCTAGCTATAACCACATATGGCATTTGCAATCAATAATCAAACATAAAACAATTCATTTAGAGCTACATCCTAGCAATAATACAATCTTGGGCCGTGCCCTGCAACAACACTATGGGCCCACGCCCTGCTCTACGAGTGTTACAGTTTTCTTACCTGTATCCCGAGCCTTCTGATGCACCAAGATCACAAGCACGGTCCTCTATCACGAGCCTCTCCGAAATCCTCAATCAAGAGTTCAACTTTGAGCTGCTCTTCCCAATCAAGTCCCAAGCTCAAACCACAACCTCCTGCTGAACCTCAATTCACTGAGTAATCCTCCAAGTTCCCTTAGCTTAAGTTCTCTTCTTGATCCCAAGAGGTTTGCCCTTAGTTCTCCCTTTCCTCCTCTAGGTTTCCTTTCAATTTCAGCAAGAACAAGATAATGCCTAAGTGTAAAACGTGGATGACTCTTTTCCCTCAGCTAAAGGTTCTTTACCTTGCCAAATTACTATCCTATCCTCCCATAGTTATCCTCTCCTAACTAAACCTCAAGGGCACTCTTGTCCTTTCCCCTATATTACAATTCTACCATTTCTTCCACCTAAACTTGTTGCTCCCAGCAGTTACTAATGGTTACCCAGGTTACTCAATCACCAATAATCTATTAACCACAAATCCTCAACTCAACTCACAAAATTCCCCAAAGTACCCCTAGGCTCCTCCCGAGCCGAGTATAAAATCCCGTTGTGACTTTTGAGTTATCTAGCTCTCTAGGACCGTCTCGGCACGTGCATCACATTAATATCACCACACCCACGTGGTACAAACCACATAATACAATCATCACATTTATGCCCTCAACGGGCTAAAATTACCAATTTACCCCTATCATGCAAACGGGGCCCACATGCATATTTATACCACCTAAACATGCATTCTAATCACATATTCATTTAAATTCATATATTATCATATTAATTCACTTATTGCCCTCTAGGCACGCTAATCAAGGTCCTAAACCTTATTAGCAACTTGGGGTGTTACAATTCTTTTGAGTTGGCTATCGCTCCTGTATTGTCACAAAACAACACAAGCAATTTATCCATTTCTGGAATAGCACAAAGATCCGAATAGAACTTATTTAGCCAAATTATTCCTTTAGCTGCTTCTGACGCAACTATGTACTCAGCCTCCATGGTGGAATCTGAGATTGCAGACTGCTTTACACTTCTCCATATCACAGCTCCACCTCCAAGAGTAAACACCATTCCATAAGTAGACTTCCTGTCATCGACATCAGTCTGAAAATCTGAATCGGTGTAGCCTATAGGGTTCAGAACACCACCCTTGTAGACTAACATATAATCCCTAGTCCGTCTTAAATACTCTAGGATATGCTTAACTGCTATCCAATGTTCTGTTCCTGGGTTTGACTGATACCTGCTCACTACTCCCACTGCATAATAGATATCTGGTCTAGTACACAACATGGCATACATCAGACTTCCAACTGTAGATGCGTAAGGAACTTTTATCATTGAATCTTTGATCATGAAAATATGTATATGCCCAAGTACACGCAATCAATTCAAGTAATATATGATAAGAAAAGTATTGTTCTCAAAGACTATCTTCCAAGTACCACAAATTGTTCCTTAAAATTCTATTTGGCAACTAAGAATTTGATTTTTGAATTTAATTTTAAATTTGAAAATACTTTAAACAAAAAAAAAAAAAACAACTAAATAAAAGATTTAAATCACTATGAAAGAGACCTAGGGTGTTAACTTCATCAACTTTTCATTATACTAATTGTATTAATCAATTCTAGATTTCTTTCTTTCTATTCTAATAGCAGGTTAACATAAATCGATTCCTAATATTTTCAAGATATAAGATCTCAGCCTATATGCAGGTTTTCTACATCTCTGTGATGAACTTAAACATAACGAAGACATTAAGCATGGAAACCTAATTAATACGCAAGCCATACAGGTACGTCTATATAATGATAGCATATTCAATTCTCTTCTTTCAAATTTTGAATCAAAATCATTAAATCAAGCAAATAGTGAACATGTAGTTACTAGCATTAAACACACATTATATAGATTAGAATAGAGAAGAAAAATAAAAAGAACATCATAATTCAATTAGATAGAAATCCAAGTGACTACATTAAACCCTAGATAAAAATTTGTTTAGTTCATATCAGACATAATAACAATAACATTCATATAATTGTTCATAGAAAATAACCTAAAGAATTAAGATGAAAAAGAAATCTAAATACAATAATCACAGCAGTCTTTTCTAAATCTAGGGTTTATAAAACTCCTCAGCCTCTCCAAATTCGCAGAATAATGTCACTTAAATAGATTCCCAATGCCCACAAGTGAAAATATTGTTTTGTCCTTCTAAAAATGACTTAAAATTTCAAAATTGCGTTGATAGCGCTGATAACAGAGCCAACTTCCATAAAAAATTCACGTACAAGCGTTGTAACGCTAGTTTTGTAGCGCTGTAGTGCTACAATCAGACTCCAAATAAATATCAACTAGCGCTGTAGCACTAGGTTTGTAGCGCGGTAGCACTACTTACAGAAACACAAGCCTTCATAACAACAAATAAGCGTTGTAGTGCTACTATGCCAGCGCTAGGCCCTAATCACATTGACTTAACTCGAACTCCTTGCTTCCAAAATGACTCGATTTTCTCCAAAATTGCTCCATTTTCTCCCACTTTTACCTCATTCATCTCTTTTCACATTCTTAACATCAAAAACCTGAAACATGAACAAAGAAGCATAAATCTGCGATAAAATAGCCCTAAACTAATGAAAACCTTCCCAACAACTAGACCATAAATGAGCCTAATACTCATTTATCAAACTCCCCCAAACTAATCCTTTACTCGTCGTTGAGTAAAGAATCTAACTAGACTTAAACCTAAACAAACCAAGTTGACATAACCAACCAATTCAAACACTCAAGACTGCTATGCACATATAATTCTTAGGAAAACAATCATGGTATTTAAAATATTAATATAGATTTTCAGTCAAAATACTTCACCCCTTCACTGCAATCTATTAACGCCAAAGCTCATTTTACTCATAACTTGCAAATAAAATAATTGAACCAATTTATGCACCTAAAATGCTCACCAACTAACCACATAACCAAATTATTCCATATGCATGCATTTCTTACTATTCTCCATTAATATAAACAAATGCACAAATAAGAATCAATAGGATTTTACAAAGGTTGTAATAGAAGGCTTAGGTACAAGTAGATAAAGAAACATTTTAAGCTTAATCATACCACAAACATTCCAACTAAACAACTTCCCCAACAATTTCAAACCACTCATCCCTTGTCACTTTTTTTTTCAACGATTGAGAAAATTATGCAAAACCAACTCATTCTTATTTTTTCTAATATTACACTCCCCCAAAATTAGATTTTTCAATAGATAACTGTTTGGGAGTGTAATCCTTTCACAATTTCTTTTTCTTTCTTTCTTTAACTTTTCTCAATCACAAGGAATTTTCTGAATAACACATGATACATAACATCCCATTACACATTCACTTCCCACACATAATAGTTTTCATGCTCATGGTATGGGTCAAAAGAATAAATGGTCATCCAATTCACAGCTAGGCTCAAAAGAATGTGTTAACAATAAAACAGTTATAAGACTCAAAAGGGTTAACTAAGGATAAAATTTAATAGGGTTAGCTTGAAAGGCACTACTAGTCCAAAAATTGCCTATATCCTTTTCCTAAATGTGCATTGTTTCAAATTTCATCTCAAATAGTAAGCAAACAGGTTCTAGAATTTTTTCAATATTTTTCAATCCGCAATCCAAATTCGACATGCATAACATAACTCAATTATAACATTTTCAATTTGTGAGAAATAGATATCACAGTGAAAAAAAAAACAAAGTATTCTAACCAAGCACACATATTTTTTCAGAAGCACATAAACTTTTCCTTTGGATTATACAACATAACAGTCAATCATATTAAAATGGCAATTATCATCAACTTAATTTACACTCTAAAACACAACTCAATACAAACTAACTAAAAAACAAACAAACTGAAAAAAATGCATAACATAACACTAAAAATAAATCTCTCCCCCAAACTTAAAACCTAACATTGTCCCCAACGTTAAAGTTAAAAAAGATTGAGAAAAAAAAACTTACCTAAGCAGCCACATCAGTATGGCTGCTGTGGAGGCTGCTTAAAATGATATGGAAGGTGATGGTGAATCGAAAATGAGGAAAGAAAGATCTTTGGGTTAGCCCATAATTCATTATGCTGGAGCCCGAAGTAGCACTGCAACTCAAATTAGTCTCATATTTAATAGAAATTAAAATCAAATAAAAATAAATAAACAAAATGCTAAAATTAAAATGTTCATAATCCAAAACTTAAATAAAACTACTAAAAAAATTTCAAATAAAAGATTGGAATACCTCCAAATGCGCTGTCGTTAACGTCATTTAGTCGGATGCTTGTTTTCTTTTATAATCAACTCGGATCAAGTCCTCCCCTCACATCCTTTAGAGCCATAGTATCATGAGTTGGCCCTCGTTTCTTGTGATTAGAAATTATCAGAACTTTCCCTCGCTCATATAACATTCAAATCCTTTCATTAAAGTAATTTTTTAACCGGTTATGCCCCTTTCTCATTCCAGTTTTAACTATGGAGCTTTTCTTAGAGCCTTGCAACTTGTTCCCCTCTTGGTTTACCACTTCAACTCTACAACAAGTTGGAATTTCTATTGCTGCAAAAACTTTAAATATAACTTCCTCTTTTTGCACTCGCCGCTTTAGCTCACCTTTTTGTACATCAATTAAAGCCCTACCAGTTGCTAAGAATGACATTCCAAGTATTATTGGAATATTTTCATCTTCCTCCATATCTAAAATAATAAAGTTCGCAGGAAAGATGAATTTACCCACTTTTACCAATACGTCCTCAATCACTCCAAGAGGGTGATTAACTGATCTATCTGCCATCTGCAAAGATACCGTAGTTGGCTGAGCTTCTCCCAAATTCAACTTCTGAAAGATTGATAGAGGCATTAAATTCACACTGGTCACATAAAGCCTTTGTTTCTACTAAACCCCCTATAGAACATGGGATATTGAAACTACCAGGATCTTTAAGCTTTGGAGGTAGTTTCTTCTGAAGTATTGCGCTGCACTCTTCAGTTAGTGCAACCGTCTCATAATCCTCTAACTTCCTCTTCTGTGACAAATTTTTTTTCATAAACTTCACATAACTTGGCATTTGTTTTAAAGCCTATGCAAAAGGGATATTAATGTGTAGTTTTCGAAAAATATCCAAAAATTTAGAAAATTGTTTGTCAAGATTAGCCTTTCGAAACCATTGAGGATATGGAATCTTTGGTGGAGGCTCAATGTATTTTGGTTTTTCTGGTTTTGGAAGGTCTTCAGTAACCTCCTCTTGTATTGGACCAGTAACTTGTTTATCAGTTGTCTTCTTCTTCTTGTCATCCACTGTAGGTCCATCATACTCAGTCCCACTCCTCAAGGATATTGCATTACATTGCTCTTTAAGATTTACCTCTGTGGAACTAGGAAAATTCCCTTGCTGTCTACTAGCAAGCATTTTAGCCAATTGACCTATTTGTGTCTCTAAACTCTTGATGGATGCCCTGGTTTTAGTCATGAACTGGTTTAGTACGTCAGGTTGTACGTCAGGTTGTGTTGGAGGATGTGGTGGTGGATGAGATGGGCGTAGATTTGGATCATAATACTGTCCATAAGTCGATTTATGAGGGGGTTGTTGAGGTGGATACTGTGGATATTGTGGTTGTAACCCTTGATTATTTTTCCAAGATAGATTAGGATGATTTTTCCAGCAGGTGTATAGGAATTTGAGTAAGTGTTGGGTGTAGGTCTTGAAAAATTACCTATAACCTGTGCTTGTTCCAAGGGCATGTTGTTCACATCAGTTGAGCAACTAGCTATGCTCAGGCATTGTTCATAAGAATGAGGTCCTCCACAAATCTCATAACTCAGGACATTCTGTACTTGCATTGCTTGTGTGGTGAGATTAGTTTGCTACAGTTGTTTGGTTAGAGATGCTACTTGAGCGGTCAATAGCGCTATTGGATCATGTTCTACGACTCCCGCCACTTTCTTATTATCTCCCTCAATAGGCCAATTATAATTATTCATAGCCATCTCTTCCAACAGTTTGTATGCTTCATTCGAACTTTTTCTCATAAACGCCCCTCCTGATGCTGAATCTATTATCGTTCTTGTATTTCCTCCCAAACCATTGTAAAAAGTATGAACTAACAACCACTTCTCTATTCCATGATGTGGGCATCTCCTTTGCAATTCCTTAAATCGTTCCCAAGCATCATACAAAGACTCCCCATCCAGTTGATGGAAGTTGTTAATCTCTCCTTAGATTCTGACTGACTTGGTAGGAGGAAAAAATTTATCAAGAAACTTCTGAGCCAAATCTTCCCAAGTAAGTATACAATTGGCTTGTAATGAATTCAAACAACTCTTAGCTCTGTCCCTTAGTGAAAATGGGAATAGTCTTAATTGTACAACGTCATTACTCACCCCATTCATTTTAAATGTCGCACATAACTCCAAAAAGTTTGTGATATGTAGATTTGGATCCTCATTTGGTAACCCCCCAAATTGTACACAGTTTTGCACCATCTGAATAATTGAGGGTTTGATCTCAAAATTATTAGCCTCAACAGTTGGAGGACGAATGCTTGAATGTATCCCCGTAATAGTAGGGAGTACATAATTCCTTGATGGTGGATAAGCTTTAGCTGCATTACCCATATTTGCATTATTGTTGACAACATTATTTGTGTTCTCAGCCATGGTAAAGTCCAACCTCTTCTTTATCTTGCGATTCTTTCTACAAGTTTTCTCAATTTCAAGATCTATTGGTGTGATTTCCTTTTGTCTAGTTCCTCGCATATACCAATAATTCCTGAAACACAATATAGCCTTGATCCAAATAAATATTAAATAGTAACAATAAATAAAAAATATAAAAATACCAAATTAGAACAAATAACAATTAACTATGATATTAGAAATTTAGTCCCCAGCAACGGCACCAACAACTTGCTCATGAAAATATGTATATGCGCAAGTGTACACAATCGATTCAAGTAATATATGATAAGTAGAGTATCGTTCCCTCGAAGACTATCTTCCAAGTACCACTAATTGCTCTTTAAATTTCTATTTGGCAACTAAAAATTTGATTTTTGAATTTGATTTTAAATTTGAAAATACTTTTAAAAAAAAAAACTAAATAAAAGATTTAAATCACTATGAAAGAGACCTAGGGTGTTAACTTCATCAACTTTTCATTCTACTAATTGTATTAATCAATTCTAGATTTCTTTCTTTCTATTCTAATAGCAGGTTAACATAAATCGATTCCTATTATTTTTCAAGATATAAGATCTCAGCCTATATGCAGGTTTTCTACATCTCTGTGATAAACTTAAACATATAGAAGACATTAAGCATGGAAACCTAATTACTACACAAGCCATACAGGTACGTCTATATAATGATAGCATATTCAATTCTCATCTTTTGAATTTTGAATCAAAATCATTAAATCAAGCAAATAGTGATCAGGTATTTACTAGCATCAAACACACATTATATTGATTAGAATAAAGAAGAAAATCATAAGAACATCATAATTCAATTAGATAGAAATCCAAATGACTACATTAAACCCAAGATAAAAATTTGTTTAGTTCATATCAGACATAATAACAATAACATTCATATAATTATTCATAGAAAATAACCTAAAGAATTAAGATGAAGAAGAAATCTAGAAAGTAATAAACCAGAAAAAGAAATCTAAATACAATAATCACAGCAGTCTTTTCTAAATCTAGGGTTTATGAAACTCCTCAGCCTCCCCAAATTCGCAGAATAATGCCACTTAAATAGATTCCCAATGCCCACAAGTGAAAATACTGTTTTGTCCTTCTAAAAATGAGTTAAAATTTCAAAATCGCGTCGATAGCGCTGTAGCTAGGTTTTGAGCGCTGTAGCACTGATAACAGAGCCAACTTCCATAAAAAATTCATGTACTAGTGCTGTAGCGCTAATTTTGTAGCGCTGTAGTGCTACAATCAGACTCCAAATAAATATCAACTAGCGTTGTAGCGCTACTTACAGAAACACAAGCCTTCATAACAACAAATGAGTGTTGTAACGCTACTATGCTAGCGCTGGGGCGCTATTCACAATGACTTAACTCGAACTCCTTGCTTCCAAAATGACTCAATTTTCTCCAAAATTGCTCCATTTTCTCCCACTTTTACCTCATTAATCTGTTTTTACCTTCTTAACATCAAAAACTTGAAACATGAACAAACAAGCATAAATTTGTGATAAAATAACCCTAAACTAATGAAAACCTTCCTAAAAACTAGACCATAAACGAGCCTAAAACTCATTTATCAATCTTCCTCTTCAGGAGTCTGGGGAGACTGCTTCTTTGAAAGATGAATTCCATGGTGGGACGGTAAACGTCCTTTCTTGGAATTTGTCATTGAGAATTGTTTAAGCACTTTATCTATGTAAGCTGCTTGAGATAGAGCTAAGAGTCTGTTCTTTCTATCCCTAATGATCTGGATACCTAGAACATAACTTGCTTCACCCAAATCCTTCATCTGGAATTAAGTGCTCAGCCAATTCTTCACATTTGACAATTTGTTAACATTGTTTCCAATGAGTAAGATATCATCTACATAAAGAATCGGGAATACCACTATTTGATTTGCCTTCAGTTGGTAAACACAAGGTTTATCAATATTTTGTTCAAAACCATAGGTTTTGATTATTTCATCAAACCTAAGATTCCAGGAATGAGAAGCTTGCTTAAGTCCATATTTGGACCTATTCAACTCGCAAACTTTTCCTTCTTGTCCAACTACTTTAAATCCTTCTGGCTGATCCATATAAATGACTTCGTCAAGCTTTCCATTAAGAAAAGCTGTCTTTATGTCCATTTTCCAGATCTCATAGTCGAGAATGGCTACTATGGATAGGAGGATGCGAATGGACTTGAGCATGTCTACCAGACTAAAAGTTTCCTCATAGTCCACGCCTTCTCTTTGGGTATAACCCTTTGCCACTAATCGAGCTTTATAAGTTGCGATATTTCCATCAACACCTCATTTCTTCTTGTAGATCCACTTGCACCCAATGGCCCTAAATTCACTAGGCACTTCCACAAGATCCCAGACGGAATTTGAGTACATGGAATCTATTTCATGTTTCATGGCTTTGAGCCATAGTTCCTTTTCAGGGCTAGCCATTGCCTATTTGAAAGACAATGGATCATCATCACTAGTGTCACCAACAAACATATTGGTTTCACCATCCAAACCATAGTGAACTGGGTTCCTTGAAACCCTCCCACTACAACGAGGCTCGGTGAATGTTTGCTCAGGAACAGTGGTAATTTCTTCATTTAAATCGACTTGCGTCGGTTGTACACGAAGAGTGGGAGTTTCATCATCAACTCGCATTGATGATGATGGAACATTGGTTGGAGTCAATTGTTTAACCATCTCCTCTAAAACTACTTTGCTGCGTGGTTTGAAGTTTTGGACATAGTCATTTTCCAAAATAGTAGCATTCGTAGAAGTAAACACTTTCTATTTTGCATGACTATAGAAAATTCCATCCCGAGTACCTTTAGGATAGCCCACAAACATGAAAACTTCAGTTCATGGTTCTAGCTTTCCCTTCTTCTTCCTCAGGACGTGGGTGGGACACCCCCAGATTCTATAATGGCGTAAACTAGGTTCATGACCATTCCAAAATTCTAAAGGTGTTTTAGGGATTGATTTAGATGGCACAACATTGAGAATGTCGTTCACAGTTTCAATTGCATGTCCCCAGAAAGAAGTTGGTAGAGTTGAGTAAGTAAGCATGCATCTAACCATTTCCAATAAAGTTCTGTTGTAACGCCCTAAACTCTAGGGATCGTTACGGTGCACATTGCAAACAGTGCTAAACTCGCTAATCAAGTCATTTGGCCATAAACGTGTACTAAGTATGATTAGCGATTTAGGGATTAAAATTTTTGGTTAAGATATAACGTCTCATTAGAACGTTTACTGTATACATTGGGATCCCAAAAATATAATTTAAAGGTCTATTACAAGAAAATATTTACAACCAGCCAATCTAAGCGGCAAAACAGGGTTTAACCCTAGTTCCTCTCCTTCAAACCTCGGTCGTGGCAGTTGAGCAACTGCATATGTACACAACGTCACCTAAGCTCTCCAACTCATGGATGGTCTAGTTTTCTTTTGCCTTTACCTGCACCACATAACACATGTGAGCCGAAGCCCAGCAAGAAAACTCAATATGCTCATGAACAATCATATCATGATATCAAATCATATCTGGCATGCCTAACAAACATAGATTTATTCAAGCATGCAAATAAATTCAAACATTTCTGGGGAATCGAGGATAAAAAATCCTGCCCTCCTGATTGGATGACTATCAAGTCAATCCTAATCAGATGAGTGATTTAACACTAGAGGTTCTGGTAAACCATACTGAGTGACCGACAAACAAGTCACTACGGGGCTCAGCACCCAAAGCCATGCAAATGATGATCATAATGATCATACAGAGCTTATAGCCCTGAATATATGAGTGAATATAACTTTGAGGTTCTGTTAAACCATAATGAGTGACTGACAAGCAGGTCACTATGGGACATGGTGCCCATAGCCGTGTAACTAGACCGTTACCTGGGCTTTCCTGCAATGGCTCTAATCAGATGAGTGACTGATGGGTAATTCACACAAGCGCTTTTAGTTTTCATCAAACTTGAGGTCGGTCCGGAATTAATGCTCTTGTTGAGTCATCTAATGCAGATGTTGATTAGATCTAATCTTTATTGGCTTGCGTTGAACACGCTAAGGCCGTTCCTGACTTATGAGTTAGCACTATGTGACTAGTGCCCAGTACCACTGCCGAACTTGACTAATGAGTCACAGCTTCACAGTTGATACTGACACCTTTGCCAATTCTGACTATTCAGTCAGTACCATGCACAAGTAAGCAATGCTACCAGTATGTGTCATATGTCAAATATCCAAAAGTAGGGCATTCAACATGCTTACTTAACAGTTGCTAGCACAATTATGATCATGCACAAACACAGAGACTCAAGCTCTGATCAGTTTCATAGTCAATATTCATGGCAAGCCCTAGTCATATGTTTCTCGTGCATCATATGCATCACACTTAACCATCCAGCATACCTCAATAATAACCATATACAAATGAGCAAGATTTCTAAGCATTCAATATGCTATCAATGTTCACATTTAAACATCCAACATGCACCAACAATAACCATGCATGTCACATATGGGGTGCAGTTTTCTTACCTCTGGTTCGAGCGAGAATTACAACAAGAACGACCCTTGAGAACGATCGATCCTTTAATCCCTTAGCGGTCACCTAGTCATAACCAAACACAATCTCTGATAAATGAAAATCAACAAAGATAAGGTCTTCACCTAAACCCCACTGCTGGGACCCCGAAACGTACCCACACGGTGAGTAGATTTGATCCCTGGCCTTAAGGATTGAAACCCCGAGCCAAAAACCCTTAAAAACACTCAAAACGAGGTTATGAAGAAACAGGGTAGCACTACCCTCCTAGCGCCCCAGCACTCAAGGCAGAACCAAAACCGCCCAACACCTCTTTAGGTAGCGCTGTAGTGCCCCCTACTGGGCGCTGTAGCGATACCTTCAGCTAGAATTTGCCCAGAAACCTCTTCCTTCAATTCCACTATTTCTAACCCAAACCAAAAGCTTCCAAACATCAAATTAAGTCCCAAATGAACCCCAAAACCATCCCCACATGTCCTAGGCACCACAACCCCAAGAACCCTAGCCAAAACTCCAATCAATTCCCAACTTTCCAACTCAAAAACCAGCTGAAACTCAACTAGGAAATCGGAGCAAAAACAAGAGTTCCAATGGCTAAAAACTCACCTCAATCTCAGCAACACACCCTCTTCAATGGTGGAGCATAACCCTAGCTTATCACAGCTTGGTTCCTTGGCTTGGTTCCTCAAAAAGAGCTTGAAAATTCAAAGAGAAAACAAGGGAAAATAACCATCGGAAGGAGAAGAAGAGCAACACTCTGCTTTTGGTAAGCTTCTACAGCCTTAATGGTTGATATAAATCTTTAAGGGTGAAAAAACCTAAATGCCGTCCTAATTAAAAATAAACCCATATGCATGCATTTATCATCATATTATAGTATAATTCACATAAACATGCATATAATCATTTAATAACATAATAAATCAATTATGGCCCTCCCGGCCTCCTAATCAAGGTCCTAAACCTTATTATGAAATTCGGGGCATTACAACTATCCCCTCCTTACAGAAATTTCATCCTCGAAATTTACCTAAACAGCCCGGAATAAGAATTCCGCACAATTGATTCCAGTTTCCCAGGTCGCTCCCTTGACCTCACTATTTTTGTAACATTACCTTAACTCAAGGTACACTCTGTTCCTTAGAATCTTATTCTTTCTGTTACAAACTGAACTGGCTATTCCTTACCAGAATACTTAACCTTAACCTTCAAATTCTTATGACTCAATTCATGAGTTCTTTGAACCCATGTCCACTACATGAAAATACATAACACACTGCATACGACTGACAGTGCCAAAGATAAGGCTGATTCAAAGTCAACCTAACCAGTCTTATTCAGGATTCAAATTATCAACATAATCTAGGGCTCAGCTTGCCCTTAACTCCTCACCCCTTTCCATGGTGATGCTTTTAAGGAAGATACAATCCTCTATCTGGAACTCTATGTTCCTGCTTTTCAGTTCAATAAAAATTTTCCATTTACTTTGAGAAGTGAGCATCCAAGCTCTAACTTCTAATAATCTCAATGGTCCCCTAAACCACCTCAGGATCCGGAATCAACACCTCACTCACCTCATTCCAATAATTGGGTGGCAAACATGCTCTACCATACCTTATCTCATAAGGTACCTTTTCAATACTGGATAACTCTCTTTCTCTTACAAAAAGATCTGAATACTGATCAGCTGTGTTACTTATCCTTACTGACAAAAATAAACTCACTTAAAACACTGGTTCACAATGACCTAAACCAATTCACGCTGACCCACTAACCTGGGAAATCCCACTGCAGAACCCATCGCGATGTTTCCTTATTTCCATTACAAAATACTCAAAGGCTGCATTGGCCTTCTGATTTCTAATACTTTGTCTTGACCTGCTAACAGGTTAAAAACTTTACCACACATTCCATTATGCCCCTCTCCATCTCAGGCCACCACTATGAAGCTTTCATATCCTGTCACATTCCCATGATGCCTGAATGAAGAAATTAAAAGAGTAGCATGAGATTCATCCAGAATCTCCCAATTAATCTTAGTGTCCATCGAAGTCTGATCCTTATACCATAATAAATTCATACCTGACACTGTTTAATCGTCAGCTAATCCAGCTAAGACTTTCCACTCAATCTTTCTTGTCTGCGGTTCACTTAGTAATCTTTCCTTTTGATCTTCTTTGAGATAATAATATCAAGCATTAAACTGGCCACCTGGCCCACCAGAAACTCTACTCTAGTTCTGGTCAAATCCTCTAACCAACCCAATGCATAAGAAATCACTTCTCCTGTCACTGAGGTGTCATAACCACCTACTAACTGATTCTGATCTGCAAGAAGACTCAGAAATCTTTCCCAAGGCACCTGTAATATCCTGCCCGTTCAAGGAAACTCCTGCCCCTAAGACGTTCCTTGACCTTGGAAAATCTCTGCAGATAAAATACCATAATACCATCGTCCAAGACGATCACAAATCCCATTCAAATAATCCTTTGAATGCTCTGTTCATCTGATTCACAAACACTTGGCATTAAACAAATTCTCATGACATACTCAGCACTCCTAATGCTCTTCTCTGATACAAACACAATCTTTTATATAACTTTCTCCCTGATCTCTAACTGGTCCTAACCATATCCAAGATCCACCTTAGAGAATTCCATCTTACTCAATAACTGAACCTTTAATTCTTACAACTCTGCTGAGCCATTCAATACAATGCCCTCAATCCAATTCCATTCCTGGCACTAATCCGATTACCATTCTATCTCTTCATATAAAAGAAACCATGGCAGATTCCCTGGAAGCACATCAAGAAACTCACAGACTCGCCCAGCCTGTCCTGTTCCCACTGACATAATCTAAGTGGTATCCACCACACTAGCTAAGAGCTCCATGCATCTCTCTGCCATAAAACTCTAGCTCTAAATACAGATGTCATCAGCATACCAAATCTATGCACAGTGCCAACTACCACAAGGCAATCTGCTCTCAAGACTAAGAACTACTATTCTTTCCTTGCCATTTAGCATTGCCCCATACTTACTTAACAAATCCATATCCCAAATCATACCAAAGCCAGTCATAACCAGCTTTATCAAAACCACTGAGGAGTCCTTTTCATCATAACATAACCATGTGATTTGCATAACATTTTTATGCTTCTATATATGCAACAAACAAAGGAACAACATGGCACCAAAACCAATCAGCATAACTTAGAAATCAGAACTAGAAAATTGACCTGCCACCCCTGAAGAACTAGTCTCGGTCTCAGACTTTGACTGCCTTGGAATAAACACTCGAGTTGGAATTGAGCTATCTATCCTCTTTTGCTCATCCCCTCTTAGCCTTAGGCAATTCTTCATGACATGCCCAACCATATCACATGCAAAACATGCCTTTGCTCGGCATTCTCCCAGATGGCGCCTCTTGCACCGACTGCATATTGGATAAGTCTTCCAGCTTTTGTTCTTGCTTACTCCAATAAGTGGAGATACCACTATCTGAGCTATGTGCTCCCTAGCACTCTTCTTCTCATCTTTTATGCTCTCAACAGCAAGAGCCTTCTCTATCACCTGAGCATAGGTAGAGACTTCATGCACTGGGGTAACTCTAATGCACTGAGCTATTCCAGGATTCAATCCCTGAATTTTTTTTTCCTTCCGAGCTACATCTATGGGTACCATATCTAAAGCAAACTTGGCTAACCCACCAAATCTGATAACATACTCGGCTACTGTTGCCTTTCCTTGAACGAGATTCACAAACTTATTCATCTTAGTAGTCTTAGCTGCATCACAATAATATCTTTCATTGAACAGTTGCCTAAATTCTTTCCAGTCCATCACAGCAGTATCTCGTGTCTGGGATACTATTTCCCACCACGTCTGGGCATCATCCCACAATACATATGTCACACAGATCACCCTGTCGTGACCTACCAGCCCCATACTGTCAAGAATGGAACTGATCATGCCCATCCATTGCTCAGCTCCGAATGGATCTAGGCCTCCCTCGAAGACTGGAGGGTAATACTCTTGGAATCTTCGATAGAGAAATTCCCATCTGTTCTCAACCCTAGGTTGAGGCAAAGTTGATGCCACTCCTAGCATAACCAAGAAGAGGTGCTCCCCAACAGATTCTGCTGTTGCTTCAGACACCTGATCTCTTCCTCATGCCTCTGCAATCTTGATTGCAAATCCGTGAATATTTGCTGAAAATTCATAGGAGAAGATGAAGAACTAATACCCTGGCTGTAACTGCCAGCCTCTGTATAACCACCACCAGGCCTCATTATCTGCCTTGGCTATAAACCTGCTGTTTGAATCTGTAGTCAATAACTTAACCCATTAATCATGATGAGCATATCAAGAGTTTTCCCCCACAGGATAAATCTTACCACACCACATTCATTAACCACTTGCAGTGCTATAAACATGCCCATGGCATTCATACATCAATCATAATCCTTGCTCTTCAAACATTCACACCATGCCTCCAACTCCAGCATGCAAATATCACAATTATATATTCATGGAGTAGGTAATCATATGATCACATTCATAAATATATTCACGGAGCATATAATCACTTAGTCAAGAGCCAGACTTTATCAGAATCTCATGCTCCCTGATACAATGTGCAGGTAAAGCATTTACATTCAATTTAAGTAGTTAAGCACATAACTACAAAAATAATTACCATTCCCTAAGTGAAGCTATCTTCAGTGACAAGTGCACATGCCCAACTTGTCTCCAGGAACCATAAACCTTGGCAGACTCTGATACCAAATTGTAACGCCTTAAACTCCAGGGACCGTTACGGTGCACATTGCAAACAGTGCTAAACTCGCTAATCGAGTCATTTGGCCATAAACGTGCAACTAAGTATGATTAGCGGTTTAGGGATTAAAATTTTTGGTTAAGATATAACGTCTCATTAGAACATTTACTGTATACATTGGGATCCCAAAAATATAATTCAAAGGTCTATTACAAGAAAATATTTACAACCAGCCGATCTAAACGGCAAAACATGGTTTAACCCTAGTTCCTCTCCTTCAAACCTCGGCCGTGGCGGTCGAGCAGTTGCATATGTACACATCATCACCTAAGCTCTCCAACTCATGGATGGTCCAATTTCTTTTGCCTTTACCTGCACCACATAGCACCCGTGAGCCGAAGCCCAGCAAGAAAACTCAATATGCTCATGAATAATCATATCTGGCATGCCTAACAAACATAGCTTTATTCAAGCATGCAAATAAATTCAAACATTGCTGGGGAATCGAGGATAAGAAATCCTGCCCTCCTGATTCGATGACTATCAAGCCAATCCCAATCAAATGAGTGATTTAACACTAGAGGTTCTGGTAAACCATACTGAGTGACCGACAAGCAAGTCACTACGGGGCTCAGAACCCAAAGCCATGCAAATGATGATCAGAATGATCATACAGAGCTTATAGCCCTGAATAGATGAGTGAATATCACTATGAGGTTCTATTAAACCATAATGAGTGACTGACAAGCAGGTCACTATGGGACCCGGTGCCCATAGTCGTGTAACTAGACCGTTACCTGGGCTTTCCTACAATGGATCTAATAAGATGAGTGACTGATGGGTAGTCACTAGCTTAAACAGATGAGTGACTAATGGGTAAGTCACACAAGTGCTTTTAGTTTTCATCGAACTTGAGGTTGGTCCGACATTAATGCTCTTGTTGAGTCATCTAATGCGGATGTCGGTTAGATCTAATCTTTATTGGCTTGCGTTGAACACGCTAAGGCCTTTCCTGACTTATGAGTCAGCACTATGTGACCACTGCCGAACTTGACTAATAAGTCACAGCTTCACAGTTGATATTGACACCTTTGCCAATTCTGACTATTCAGTCAGTACCATGCACAAGTAAGCAATGCTACCAGTATATATCATATGTCAAATATCCAAAAGTAGGGCATTCAACATGCTTACTTAATAGTTGCTAGCACAATTATGATCATGCACAAACACAGAGACTCAAGCTCTGATCAGTCTCATAGTCAATATTCATGGCATGCCCTAGTCACATGTTTCTCGTGCATCATATGCATCACACTTAACCATCCAACATACCTCAATAATATCCATATACAAATGAGAAAGATTGCTAAGCATTCAATATGCTATCAATGTTCACATTTAAACATCCAACATGCACCAACAATAACCATGCATGTCACATATGGGGTGCAGTTTTCTTACCTCTGGTTCGAGCGAGAATTACAACAAGAACGACCCTTGAGAACGATCGATCCTTTAATCCCTTAGCGGTCACCTAGTCATAACCAAACACAATCTCTGATTAATGAAAATCAACAAAGATAAGGTCTTCACCTAAACCCCACTGCCGGGACCTCGAAATGTACCCACACGGTGAGTAGATTTGATCCCTGGCCTTAAGGATTGAAACCCCGAGCCAAAAACCCTTAAAAACACTCAAAACGGGGTTCTGAAGAAACAGGGTAGCACTACCCTCCTAGCGCCCCAGCACTCAAGGCAGAACCAAAACCGCCCAACACCTCTTTAGGTAGCGCTGTAGTGCCCCCTACTGGGCGCTGTAGCGATACCTTCAGCCAGAATTTGCCCAGAAACCTCTTCCTTCGATTCCACCATTTCTAACCCAAACCAAAAGCTTCCAAACATCAAATTAAGTCCCAAATGAACCCAAAAACCATCCCCACATGTCCTAGGCACCACAACCCCAAGAACCCTAGCTAAAACTCCAATCAATTCCCAACTTTCCAACTCAAAAACCAGCTGAAACTCAACTAGGAAATCAGAGCAAAAACAAGAGTTCTAATGGCTAAAAACTCACCTCAATCTCAGCAACACACCCTCTTCAATGGTGGAGCATAACCCTAGCTTATCACAACTTGGTTTCTTGGCTTGGTTCCTCAAAAAGAGCTTGAAAATTCAAAGAGAAAACAAGGGAAAAAAACCATCGAAAGGAGAAGAAGAGCAACACTCCGCTTTTGGTAAGCTTCTACTGCCTTAATGGTTGATATAAATCTTTAAGGGTGAACTGACCTAAAAGCCCTCCTAATTAAAAATAAACCCATATGCATGCATTTATCATCATATTATAGTATAATTCACATAAACATGCATATAATCATTTAATAACATAATAAATCAATTATGGCCCTCCCGGCCTCCTAATCAAGGTCTTAAACCTTATTAGGAAATTTAGGGCATTACATCTGTTCAGGCGTGTTTTTTTCTTTTTCATAGTTAAAAAAGAAAGTAATAAGAATGAGAGGTGTTAACCTTTTTATCATCCTGGCGTCGAGCTATTTTTCCGCAGGACCTCCCCTACAGTATCGTCACCGCAGTAGAGTTTAACCACCAAGTTCGGGATGGATTGGTGTGGTTCCTCTACGCCTAGGACACCAGAATATCGAACCATGAACGAAGAAAGTACCTGGGGCAGTAAGTTGTGATAAAATCCCTAGTTTAGTTAAATGATCTTGGAACTGCATATCCAAATATTCTCCACCCCTATCAGATCGCAAGATCTTTAACATTTTACCTAATTGGTTATGAGCCATCGCTAGGGATTCTTGAAACTTTGAAAATGTTTATGATTTTCTATGCATTAGGTAAAGACATGAGTATCTAGAGTAATCGTCAATGAAAATGACGAAATACTCAAAACCAGCTCTGGCTTGTACTTTCAAAGGTCCACAAACATCTGAATGCACAAGTCCAAGTGGTTCTTTGGCCCTATCACCCTTTGTAGAGAATGGATGCTTGGTCAGTTTGCCTTCTAGACCAGATTCATAGATAGGTAATTCACCTAAGGTGAGTTCCCTCAAAGGCTCGTCCTTTGTAAGTCTTTGAATCCTATCATAGCCAATGTGACCTAGTCTCAAGTGCCATAAATACGTCATATTATTGTTATGGGTCTTTTGACATTTATTGGTCCTAGGTTTAGCTACTTTGAATAAATCATTGTTAAGAGTGAGGGGTTCATTAGGTCGCAAAATATAAAACCCATTTTCCAAACATGCAATACACAATTGTGATCCATTGCAATACACAAAGATGAGCTCTTCCTCTAGCTTGAACTTGTGAAAGTCATAACAAATTGTTCTAATTGCAACATTGAAACATAAATTAAATTTCTACTAAAATCCAGAATAAAAAATACATCTTTTAAATTAAGTATTTATTTCCGAACTTTAGACAAGCTCTTCCTCTAGCTTGGACCGCAACGAACGCTCAGATCCCAACTCTAAGCTTTAAGCCGCCTTCGTCCACTTCCTCCCACGATTCAAGAAGCTGTAAAGAGTTACAAACATGGTTGATAGATCCAGAATAAAAAATCCAAACAGATCTATCATTCTCTAAAACACATGTATATAAGATGAAATATAATCATTACCTTTGTTTTTCACTACTAGAAACTTGGGGCAATCTTGTTTCCAATGCCCCTTCTCTTTGCAGTGAATCACTTTCTTGACCTTCCTTGTTTTTCTTGTTCTTCCCCTTAGGCGTCTGTGAATTTGGTTGTGCATTCGTCTTTGCAGCCTTTGCAGGCTTGGGGTTGTTGTTTTGTCCACCTTTCCTCTTGTTTCCAGCTTTCGAAGACGAAGCTTGGTTAGCTTAAGCCTTAGCTGGATCAACAACAACAACATTAGTCATATTTTCTCCCTTACTAGGTCCACCCATGGTAGACTCAAAAATCTGAAGCTCGTTCATGAACTAAGTCAGACCATAGTTGAGTTGATCATGAACGTGCGGACACGGTGTCATTCGAGCATTCGTGGTGTCGTCACGTATGTGCGGAGACGGTGCCATCACCAACATGCGGACACGGTGCTCGTTCTAGGGATTCTTCAATCATGACGAATTTAGAGTTGTCACCAATCAACACAATGTTGATGTTTTTCTTCCATTTAAGGAAGTTTTCTCCAGAGAGTTTCGCCATCGAAAGTTGAGAAAGGATGGGAGTCGAAAAAACCATACTTAAAACTACTTAATATCAATAAAATAGAAATCAATCACTTTTGCTCAATAAAACTCCTATTCACACAAATTCAAGAAATAGCACAACATATATAAAAATGTTGAGTTGATCACGAACGTGTGGACACGGTGTCATTCGAGCATTCACGGTGTCGTCACGTATGTGCGGAGACGGTGCCATCACCAACATGCGGACACGGTGCTCGTTCTAGGGATTCTTCAATCATGACGAATTCAGAGTTGTCACCAATCAACACAATGTTGATGTTTTGCTTCCATTTAAGGAAGTTTTCTCCAGAGAGTTTCTCCATCGAAAGTTGAGAAAGGATGGGAGTCGAAAAAACCATACTTAAAACTACTTAATATCAATAAAATAGAAATCAATCACTTTTGCTCAATAAAACTCCTATTCACACAAATTCAAGAAATAGCACAACATATATAAAAATATGTAAGATATGAGAAAAAAAATACCAAACTAATCATATATCTATTTCTTTAGGTTTTTAACTATCCTATGATATCCTTGTCCCGGTTGGCGAGAGTAAAAAATATCACTAGTTAAATAAAGTTGTAAAATTATTTAATAATGGACACCATTATTAACAACATACTATTCGATCAAAATAAGAAAACAAAATCTCTTATTTTATGAGCTAGACCCACGGTTTCGATAATCAATAGATTTAGTCCTAGTAGTCACCGTAGGGGTGAGTCTAGTAGAATTTGACCTATAATTATTTATCTTTCGAAATTTAACCTTGTCAAAATAACTAATGAACACCTTCCGTAGGGGGACAAATCAAAGCGTCTCGAGACCCCATTAAGTTATTGATGTTGTTAAACCAACGGTGGAGATCAGATATAATTCTTAAAATAAGCTCATTATAAAATTAAAATAGTATTTTTATTATTTATTTTTAGAAAATTAATGACTATGGTTTACCAAAAATTGAAAAAAAATAGAATTTTTAAAACCAAAGTCCTATAATTTCCTATTAACTCTAAAGTGTCACATTGAAACAAATTCAATTAATTTAGAATTTATTTGTTGCTAATCAATATTTAGGTTTAACTAATATAATGAACCTATACAATTAAGTCCAACTCAAGTAAACGAGCCTTAACAATTGGGCTTGTATGGAGGAGAGTTGGATCCAGTATGTCGTTCCCACTACAAAGGTCCCCATACTTCCACATAAGGTCCAAAATACAGGAATTTAAACATTCATTTTATTAATTGTTATTAATTGATTAGACCCACTATAGTCATGCAAAGCAAATGAGCATTCACAAGTGAAATCACCCACAAGAGAGGAATTTAAACTTTATATTTTCTAATGGGCCCAAATAAAACCTATCATTTTATGAATATTTTATTTGGCAAAATCCATATATCTAACAAACATATGGGCCGCTATATGCATCTAAGCCCAATTGTAAAAATACCACATATAGTGCAAACAGACATGCTATAATTGGATGGACCTAATCATGTTACTATATGAGCAATTCTACGAATTTATGCAAAATTACCACAATTTATTTCATTTGCAAAAATATCACAAATAATTATCTAGATTTTATCAAAAAATTCGAATTAGTTAAATTTTTACAAAAATAGGTTAATTTAAATGAAATTTATCAACAATTAACAAAAGTTAATTTAAATTTCATTTATCAACAATTAACAAAAGTTAATTTAAATTTTATTTATCAACAATCAACTTGGTTTTAGGTTAATTTGAAGAAAAAAAATTAATTTAATTTAAATACGATTCATCAACAATTAACTAAAGTTAATTTAAATCCCATTTATTAATTTTTTTTTTATTAATTGGTTGAAAAAAATGATATTTTTCAAAATTTAACCAATTTTAAATTTTAAAATCAATATCTTAACTGTTTTTCAAAAATATCTTGTGTTGTTACAACAATAAGCTAATATTTTCATCATTTTTAAAAAATATTAAATGTTATAACAACCCTAAAATATCTTAAGATTGTTAAACAAATTCAAATATCCATGAAAATATCTAACTAATAAATTTCAAATTTCAAATAATTTATTTAAAAACTATAGAATAAACAGATATTTATATTTTCAAAAAAAATTTAATAAAAATATCAAGTATTTAAAAGAAAATATCTTAATTATAATATTTCAATATTTTAAAAGATTTAAAATTAAGTTGTTAGTCTATTTTTAAATTTGAATTTGTACATTTGTAGACAATATCTAATTATTTAAATCTCAACTAACAAAATATCTTATTAATTTTTTTTAAATGATAAAATAAATCTGATATTTTTGGTTTTGTTATAAATAATCAATTTCATATTTTTATTAAAAAAAATTAAAAAACATTATGGGATGAACAGTGACACGCGCTGATGCGCGTGCGTGTGCGCTCGGGTGTGCGTGAACGCATGGGCAGCCATGCCAATTATTATTTTTTTTTGCAATTTTTCAAACCAAAAACGTTTTCGAATTAATTTTTACCATGTTTTACACAAAATAAAGCATATATAAAAGTAAATGGCATAAAAAAACACAAAAAAATAACCTAAAAATTGCTAATAATCACATAAAATCAATATGCTTCATAAAAACATGAAAATCCTTCCAATTATTCAAACATATCAAATAATTCAATTTTTAACATGTTCATGAATGAAAATAAAGATTACTAAAGGCTCTCATACCAGTTGTTGGGGAACTTATACATGATCTTTATTTATTTTCATGTAGATCTAATATTAAGAAAGTTAATATGAGACAACCTAGAACATGTTTCTAAAATTGAATTCAAAGAGAAATAATGATTAGAATACTTACATTATACACAACAGAATGAATGTGTCCTTCCTTCAGTTTCTCTAACCCTTGTATCCTTTCTGTCGCAGAGTATTACCAAGAAACTGAACCGATATTCAATTTTCTTCACAATCTTCCAAAGTATCCTTAGAATCACCTAGACTAGAGTGGACAATTCTCAACACATGAGATAGATACAAAGAGAAGAACAACAAGGCTTAGAAAAAGACTTATGTTTAGAGAGAATCTAAAACCTATCAGAAACTTGTGTTTCAGAAATCTGAACTTATGTTTTGAATTCTCTCTTAACATTCCTTTTATAGACTCAATTAGGTCATTTATTTAATTAAAAAATCAATAAAATAATAGCCAATAATCAGCCCTAGGTCAAAATTATCATGGGCTTTAGGCTCGTAAAATTTCTCATTTGATTATAAGCCCATTGGACTTAAAATCAAGGCCTGTATTATTTTCTATTGATTTAATTAATTAAATTATTTATCAAATTAATTATTTATAATTTGAACCTTGATCTAAACTTATACATTGATTTAGATACTAATTTATCTTAATTAATAAATCTGCCATAATTTCTCCTTTCTTCTCAAAATTACATAACTCTGTGAAACTATCCAAAATTGACCTGATCAACTTTGATAATTCTAATTGATAATTAAATCAATTAATTGAGACTATCTAGATGATTTTATCCAAGGTATAGTGGGGATCATGGGCCAATGAAATCAAGCTCCAATAAATTATCATAAATCTAACAAATAAATTTACCAACTTATTAATTCCTCGTGACTCCACTAAAGACTCGGAATTTCACTCTTGAATTCATAGAATGCTCTATAACAAATATAGATACGCTATTAATTATCCATTGTTACAACCATAATTCTCACTCGATCCTCTATAGACGGTCTACAATGAGATGAGACTAAAATACTGTTTTACCACTCATTTTATTTTATCCTTAAAACACTTAGTTCCTTGTAAATGATATTTCAGTGGACTAATATTAATTACTAAAATGAGATCTCTGTCATTTAGCATATTGAACCAAACTAAAAGGAAACCTTCATTTCACTTCTTCATCAGAAGCTATAGATGTTCATATCTATAATTAACACTCCCACTCAATTATACTACCGAGTTCCCAAGATGTAAGTATGGGCTAGTCCGTAGGGTAAGCTGGTAACGAACAAGTCAAAGAACTCAAATAATACAATCAATTAGAATACTAACTACTCAGAATTGAGACTGAATTGACCTATGGTCAACTATATGATATGAATCGAATAGATAATAACAGTATGTTTTCTTATCCTATCAACTGTCAATATCAGTCCAGTTCGATGTAACAAATACATCCGATCTTATCTACTTTGCTAATGTTATGGAAAGAACATATCACTACAATGTGTAAGTAGATCATATTGTAGATTGGCAAGTCAGTGTAAATCTTGTGCACTGACTAATATTAGGACTAACTTATTTTGAACATATAATCATATTTATATTCCACTGTGATTACGTCAATATAAATACAATTAGCTATATGCTCAGGATTTAATAGAAGTTTACATTAAACAAATAATTATGAAAATAAAACATGTGAGCAAAGTGATTGACCAAGTCAAAAAATGACCACTAGTGTGGTAGCGCTGGGGCGCTACCCTGTTCCATCAGATTCCCGTTTTGGGCATTTTTAAGGGTTTTTGGCTCGGGGTTTCATTCCTTGAGGCTCGGGATCGAATCTACTCACCATTTGGGTACAATTCGGGGTCCCGGGAGTGAGGTTTAGGTCAAGGCCCTATTATTTTTTATTTTCATTAATGGAGGTTATTAATTGTTATGATTAGGTAACCACTAAGGAATCAAAAGGTCGATCATTCTCAAGGGTCGTTCTTGTTCTGTTTCTCGCTCGAACCGGAGGTGAGAAAATTGCACCCCATATGTGACATGCATGGTTATTATTGAGGCATGTTGAGTGTTTAAATGTGGACATGGATTGCATGTCAAATGCTTAGCAAATCTTGCTTACTTATGAATGGCACTGACTTACTAGTCAGAATCGACAATGGTGTTAGAACTAGTTGTGAAGCTATGACATACTAGTCAAGTTCGACGGTAGTTTTGAGCATTGGTTGTATGTTACTGACCTAAGAGTCAGGAGCAGAATAAGCGTCATGAACGTAGAGCCAATGAAAGATCAGATCTAATCGACATCTGCATTGAATGACTCATCATGAGCATTAATTCTGGACCGACCCCAAGTTCGATGAAAAACTAAAAGCGCTTGCCTATTTCTATGAATAGTTACTCAGAGCTTGGGCCAGAAGGCCTAGGTTACCCTATCATCACATGGCTAAGGGTACGGAACCCACAGTGGTGACTCCATGGCCACTCCCTTGGTTTAAGCTAGTGACTCGATCACTCACTTGTAAAGGGTGTGGGACCCATGTTAGTGACTTATACATCTGTCACTCATCAGTTTAGGACTATAAGTCCTGGATGATTATCATGATCATCGTTTGATATTATATATATGCAGTATTGAGTTTTCTTGTTGGTCTTTGGCTCATGGGTGCTATGTGGTGCAGGTAGAGGGAAAGAAAAGCTCACCCAGCCTTGAGTGGAGAGCTTAGTTGGCGATGTGTACATATGCGCCCGCTTGACCACCACGGCCAAGGAGTTCTCACAGGAACTAGGGGGTATACCCTATTTTTGTCGGTTAGGTCGGCGGGTTGTAAATTTCAAACTGTAATGACCATTTTGGATTGTAAATAACTTGTAAATGCTTTTATGGGCCCATGAACAGTTTTATGTATTAAATAAAATATATCATTTCCTTTTGATTGGTTTAACAACTTAACCTATTAATAACACCTAGATGCATGTTTATAACCAAAGAACTCGATTAGCGAGTTAAGCACAGTTCAAAGATCATATTAACGGTCTTGGAGTAACCAAGGCGTTACAACTTGGTATCAGAGCATGCCAAGGTTTATGGTTCTTGTAGACTGGCTGGGCATGCACACTCATCACTGAAGTCAAGCTCGACTCATGGTTTGGTAACTATTTATGTGGTTGTATATTTAACTGCTTAAATATATTATAAATGCTTTACCTGTTTACATGAGACACCATGTTAAGACTGTGCCTTGAATACTGCATCATCAGCAAGAACGTGCTTATTAGTACTGATATTGCGAGAGCATGCTTATTAGTATTGTTCATTGTGAACTATTATTTGATACATGTTAATTGCTAAATGCTATAATTATGTATCTATCTGTATATTTGTATAACTGTGGAATATGATAATTATCTGCTTGTTCTTGAACCGTGAGGCGGCAAGAGGTTTAGTTATCACTGCCTGACTAGCCGTATTGACAATTTTAGCAAGGTTCAAGTTGATAAGAATGATTCCAGGACAGACAGATTCATCAGCTGACCAGGGTGATCAAGGCCAGAATAATAATCAGGGTTAGGAGAATGACCAGAGTCAGATTCCACAGCCAGCTCTTGAGAACTGGCAGCAATTATTTAATGATCTGCAGGCTACAGTATTGAGGCAGGGAGAAGAACTCCGCCTCCTGAGACAACAACAAGTTCCTGCAGTAGCCAGTGTATCTGAGGCACCTCCTATATCAGTGCCAGCAGCTGAGCAGCTGCCAGAGGTTGGTAACAAATGGGAGCCTCTTTATGAAAGGTTCAGGAAGCAGCAACCTTCGGTTTTTTAAGGCATTGCAGATCCTGCAAAAGCAAAATAATGGATGAGTATGATTACCACCATCCTGGATTTCATGAGGGTGATTGGTAATGAGAGGGTGGCCTGTGCCACATATATGTTTCGGGAAGATGCCCGAATTTGGTGGGAAGTTATATCCCAGACCAAAAACATCAATGCCCTGAGTTGGGAAGAGTTTCAGACTCTGTTCAATGAAAAGTACTATAACGATGCCATCAGGGCGGAAAAAGCTGAGGAATTTATCAGATTACTTCAGGGAAGTTTGTTAGTGACTGAGTATGCCTTGAAGTTTGATCGTTTGGCAAAGTTTGCCATGGAGCTGGTACTCACTGATGGGACCAGGAGGGAGAGATTTCTCAAGGGGCTATAGCCTAGATTAGCCCGGGATGTTCGTATTACCACTGTGGCATGGGTTACTACCCATGCACAGGTGGCCGAGAAGGCACTCACAGCTAAGAGTGCAGAGAACAAGATCTGGCGAGATAATGCAGCCAAAAAGGAGTTCAAGAGAACAGGTTCTCCATTTTTGGGTTCTGGTAGGGGTGGAGGCCCCAGTGATTAGAAGAGGAAGGTTCCTGACACCTTCCCAGCTCCAGGTCCTGACAGGCGACCCCGTGATATTTCAATGGGCCGCCAGAATGGTAGTGAGGCCTGGAAGACTTATCCTGAATGCCCTAGATACAAGAGGCGTCATTTGGGAGAATGTAGGGAAAGGGCCTACTTTTTATGTGGAGTAGTGGGTCATCTCAAGAAAGATTTCCCTAAGGCAAGAAAAGAAGAACCCAGGAAAGCAGACAGCTCGACTCCAGCTCGAGTGTTCATGTTGACACAAGCAGAGGCTGAGGCTTCACCCTCAGTAGTTACAGGTCAGGTTCTTAGTGCTGGAACTCCTTATAATGTTTTGATTGATTCTGGTGCTACACATTCTTTTGTTGCTAGTAGGATTATTGATAGACTGTGTAGACCATGTGATTATTATGCTGTGGGGTTTAGAACCTTATTACCCACTGGAGAGTTAGTAGTATCCAAGAGATGGGTCAGATCTTTGCCAGTGATAGTGGAGGGCAGAGAGTTGTCAGTGGATTTGATAGAGTTAGTTATGACTGACTTCGACATGATTCTGGGTATGGACTAGATAGTGAAGTACGAAGAAACCATTGATTGCAGAAGGAAGATGGTCACCTTTGAGCCTGAAGGTGAGGATCCTTTTGTGTTTGTTGGTATTGTGCATGGACCTCGCATACCTATGATTTCTGTTTTGAGGGATGGAGATCTATTGCAAGGAGATTGCATTGGATTTTTAGCCAGTGTGGTTGACACCACTCAGGTCATGCCAGTAAGACCAGACTAGACTGTGAATTTCTAGATGTGTTTCCAGAAGATTTGCCAGGGTTGCCACCACACAGAGAGATAGAGTTTGTGATAGAACTGGCATTAGGGACATAGCCAGTGTCTAGAGCACCTTACAGAATTGCCCCAGCTGAGTTGAAAGAATTGAAAGTACAGTTGCAAGAGCTGTTAGATTTAGGTTTTATCAGACCTAGTTTCTCACCTTGGGGAGTGCCAGTTCTATTTGTAAAGAAGAAAGATGGTTCTTTGAGGACGTGCATTGATTACAAAGAACTGAATAAGTTAACAATTGAGAGCAAGTATCCTTTTCCAAGGATAGATGATCTGTTCGATCAGTTGCAAGGTAAAAAGGTATTCTCAAAGATCGACCTTCATTCTGGTTATCATCAGTTGAGGGTCAAGGAGGGAGATATACTGAAGGCTGCTTTTCGTACCAGGTATGGGCATTATGAGTTCTTAGTCATGTCTTTTGGATTGACTAATGCCCCAACTGCTTTTATGGATCTAATGAATAGAGAGTTCAAGGATTATCTGGACCAGTTTGTGATTGTCTTCATCGATGATATTCTGGTTTATTCTCAGTCAGAGTCAGAGAATGAGCAGCATCTGAAATTGGTTCTTCAGAGACTAAGGGAGCATAGACTATTTGCGAAGTTCAAGAAATGTGAGTTCTGGTTATCTCAGGTATCTTTTCTTGGGCACATTGTCAGTAAGGAGGGGATTAAGGTAGATCCAACAAAGATTGAGGCAGTCAGAGATTGGCCAAGACCAAAGAATGCTTCTGAGGTTAGAAGTTTCCTTGGATTGGCAGGTTATTATAGGCATTTCGTGGAAGGGTTCTCAAAGATTTCTACTTCATTGATTGAGCTGACATGAAAGAATCAGAAGTTTGTGTGGTTAGACAAGTGTGAGAAAAACTTCCAGGATCTGAAGCAGAGATTGATTATAGCTCCAGTTCTGAGTCTTCCAACAGATCAGGAGAAGTCTGTGATCTACTGCGATGCTTCACATCAAGATTTTGGCTATCATCTGATGTAGTCAGGGAAAGTAATTGCTTATGTCTCACGTCAGTTGAAGGAGTATGAGTAGAGATATCCTACTCATGATTTAGAGTAGGTGGTCATGGTCTTTGCTTTAAATGTATGGAGGCATTATCTTTATGGGGAGAAGTGTGAGATCTATACAGACCACAAGAGCCTGAAATACTTCTTCACGCAGAAAGATTTGAATATAAGACAAAGGCATTGACTGGAGTTAGTAAAAGATTATGACTGTGAGATTTTGTATCATCTAGGAAAAGCAAACGTGGTAGCTGATGCTTTAAGCCGGAAGGGTCCGGGATAGATTTATGGTGCAAGGCTGATAGCCAAAGAGTTAGCAGATGATATGACCAGAGCTGGTATAGAGTTGCTGGTGGGCCAGTTGGCCAATATTATGCTACAGTCTACACTGTTGGAGGGAATCAAGGAGGGTCAGTTGGGTGATCCACAACTGATAAAGATCAGAGAGGATGTTTTGGCTGGAGCATCCAAAGATTATACAGTGTCTGATTTAGGCTTGCTGAGATACAAGGGGTGGATATGTGTTCCGTTAGACACTACGTTGAGGCGAGAGATTCTGGATGAATCTCATACTACACTTTACTCTTTGCATCCAGGCACCACGAAGGTGTATTTGGATGTGAGATCGTTGTATTGGTGGCCGGGGATGAAGAGAGATGTAGTAGAGTATGTGGCTAAGTGCTTGACATGTTAACAGGTCAAGGCTGAGCATCAGAGGCCGGCAGGGTTATTGCAGCCTCTGGATATCCCATAGTGGAAATGGGAGGACATCACAATGGATTTCGTGGTGGGGTTACCCAGGATTGTTGGTCAGCATGATTCTATTTGGGTTATAGTGGATCGCTATACCAAGTTAGCTCACTTCTTGCCAGTGAGGAATACATATACAGTTGACCAGTATGCAGATCTCTATGTGAGAGAGATCGTGCGCCTCCATGGAGCGCCAAGGTCGATCGTGTCAGAACGTGACCCCACTTTTACTTCCAAGTTCTGGGGGAGTCTTCAGAAGGCCATGGGAACACAGTTGAAGTTCAGTACTACGTATCATCCTTAGACAGATGGACAATCTGAGAGGACGATCCAGATATTGGAAGACATGATGCGAGCATGTGTGCTGGACTTTGGTGGACCTAGAGTAAGTATCTACCTTTGATAGAGTTTTCCTAAAAGTACTGTTATCAGTCTACCATTGGAGTTGTACCTTATGAGATGCTGTATGGTAGGAAGTGCAGATCTCCCATTCATTGGGATGAGACAGGTGAAATGAGATACTTGGATCCTGAGGCAGTTCAGAGGACCAGTGAGGCCATTGAGAAGATTAGAGCTCGGATGCTTGCTTCTCAAAGTAGACAAAAAAGTTATACAGATCCCAAGCGCAGGAACGTAGAGTTCCAAGTAGGAGACTACGTCTTCCTTAGAGTCTTGCCATGGAAATGGGTGAGAAGATTTGGGAAAAAGGGCAAGCTGAGACCTAGATTTGTAGGTCCATTTGAGATCCTGGAGAGGATTAGTTAGGTGGCTTATAGGTTGGCTTTACCTCTGACATTTTCAGCTGTGCATAACGTGTTTCATGTTTCAGCTCTTCGGAGGTATGTATCTGATGTGACTCATGTTTTGAGCTATGAAGATCTGGAGCTTGAGGCAGATCTCTCCTATGAGGAACAACCAGTCTAGATACTTGCAGAAAGGACAAGGTCCTTAGGAATAAGATGATACCTTTGGTTAAGGTATTGTGGAGGAACAACAAGGTCGAGGAAGCAACCTGGGAGCTAGAGTCAGATATACGGAGTCAGCATCCCGAGTTGTTCAGGTAAATTTCGAGGATGAAATTTCTGTAAGGAAGGGATAGTTGTAATACCCCAAAATCCCTAATGCGGTTTAATGGTTGGATTAGTAGGCCGAGAGGGCCATAACTGTTTTATTATGCCATTAAATTATTATATGCATGTTTTTGTGAATTATACTATAATATGATGTAAATGCATGCATGTGGGTCCACATTTCATTACAGGGGTATTTTGGTAATTTGGCTCGTTGAGGGCGTAACTGTATGTTTGTATGCATGTCGGTGATCTATTGTTGATGCCACATTATAATGTGGATTTGTTCGAGCCATTCGGCATGAGACGGTCGTTGAGTGCAGGTTCGCGGTTTAGTCATAACAGGATTAAGTTCGGGGTTCGGGATGAGTCTCGGGGTGATTTTAATGATTAGAGCGTTGCTGTGAATTAAAGGGTAACGGGATATGAATTATTTGTATTAGAAAATTTTGGGAATAACAGTAATTGGAGGGTGTTAATTATGATTAACGAAATAGGTGGAAAATGACGAATTTACCCTTGGGAGTCTTTAGAAACCTATAAATGACCTAGGGGAAAAAAGGTCATCTCACCCTTATGTTATATTTAAGCCATTGAAGGCTGTAGAAGGTAGGAAAACAGAGCATCAAAAGTTATCTCCCCTGCCTATTTTCTCTTCCTTTTTCTTTGTGATTTTTAGGTTCTTGAGGATTCAAGCTAGGGAAGTGGATCTTGAGGGCTTGGGATTGTGTTCCACTATTGAAGAGGGTCCTAATCTGAGCTTGAGGTAAGTTTCTAGCCATTAAAACTCTAGCTTTGCTCTATTTTTGCTATGGCTTTCAGCTTGGTTCTCTTGATTGGTTGAGGGAAATTGATGGGAGTTTTTGGCTAGGGTTCTTGGGGTTGTGATGCCTACGACATGTGGGGATTGTTTTTGGGTTCATTTGGGACTTAAAATGAAGTTGGGAAGCTTTTGGTTCAGGTTAGAAATGGTGGAGTCGAAGGGAGAAGGTTCAGGGCATTTTCTGGTTGGGTGTAGCGCTACGGCGCTACTCAGGGGTGCCTTTTATGGCTTGAGCACTGGGGCACTAGTGTGGTAGCGTTGGGGCACTACCCTATTCCATCAGATTCCCGTTTTAGGCATTTTTAAGGGTTTTTGGCTCGGGGTTTCAATCATTGAGACTCAGGATCGAATCTACTCACTGTTCGGGTACAATTCGGGGTCCCAAGAGTGAGGTTTAGGTCAAGACCCTATTATTGTTGATTTTCATTAATGGAGGTTATAATTGGTTATGATTAGGTAACCACTAAGGAATCAAAAGGTCGATCATTCTCAAGGGTCGTTCTTGTTCTGTTTCTCGCTCGAACTGGAGGAGGGAAAATTGCACCCCATATGTGACATACATGGTTATTATTGAGGCATGTTGAGTGTTTAAATGCGGACATGGATTGCATATCAAATGCTTATAAAATCTTGCTTACTTGAGAATGGCACTGACTTACTAGTAAGAATCGGCAATGGTGTCAGAACTAGCTTTGAAGCTATGACTTATTAGTCAAGTTCGACGGTAGTTTTGAGCACTGGTCGTATGTTACTAACCTAAAAGTCAGGAGCGACATAAGCGTCATGAACGCAGAGCCGATGAAAGATTAGATCTAATTGACATCTGCATTGAATGACTCATCATGAGCATTAATGCCGGGCCGACCCCAAGTTTGATGAAAAACTAAAAGCGCTTGCCTATTTCTATGACTAGTTACTCAGAGCTAGGGCCAGAAGGCCCAGGTGACCCTATCGTCATATGGCTAAGGGAACGGAACCCACAGTGGTGACTCCATGGTCACTCCCTTGGTTTACATAGGTGGCTCGCTCATCAGTCACATATCCTGTTTAAGCTAGTGACTCGATCACTCACTTGTAAAGGGTGCGGGACCCATGTTAGTGACTTATACATCTGTCACGCATCCGTTTAGAACTATAATCCTAGATGATTATCATGATCATCGTTTGATATTATATATATGTAGTATTGAGTTTTCTTATTGGGCTTTGGCTCATGGGTGCTATGTGGTGCAGGTAAAGGGAATGAAAAACTCACCCAACCTTGAGTGGAGAGCTTAGGTGGCGATGTGTACATATGCGGCCGCTTGACCACCATGGCCAAGGAGTTCTCAGAGGAACTAGGGGGTTTACCCTATTTTTGTCGGTTAGGTCTGCGGGTTGTAAATTTCAAACTGTAATGACCTTTTTGGATTGTAAATAACTTGTAAACGCTTTTATGGGCCCGTGAATAGTTTTATGTATTAAATAAAATATATCCTTTCCTTTTGATTGATTTTAAACCTTAACCTATTAATAACACCTAGATGCACGTTTATAACCAAAGAACTCAATTAGCGAGTTAAGCACGGTTCAAAGATCATAGTAACGGTCTTGGAGTAACCAGGGCATTACACCACCGCTGCCAACTCCATATCATGCGTTGGATAGCGTTGCTCATATTCCTTCAGCTGCGTTGAGGCGTAGGCTATTACTTTGTCATTCTGCATCTGCACACAACCCAATCCTTGCTTCGACGCATCACAGTAGACTATAATCTTGTCGTTGGGTGTCGGTACACAAAGTACTGGTGCTGAGCATAGCGTATCCTTAAGCAACTGGAAGCTCTCTTCACACTTATCAGTCTAGCTGAACCTTTGCTGTTTCCGGGTCAGGTTGGTAAGCGGAGTGGCTATCTTAGAAAAGCCCTCTACAAACCTCCGATAATAACTTGCTAATCCCATAAAGCTTCTTACCTCTGATGCGTTCTTTGGTCTTGGCCAATCCTTCACAGCCTTTACCTTAGATACTGCAACTCCATCCTTTGATACAATGTGGCTGAGGAACGCTACTCGTGAAAGCCAGAATTCACACTTCTTGAACTTGGCATAAAGTTCATGCTCTCTTAATCGCAACAAGATCAACCGTAAATGTTCCTCATGCTCGACTTCGTCCTTTGAACACACCGAGATATCGTTGATGAAACTACGAAAAATTTGGCCAAGTAATCCTTGAAGACCCTATTCATTAAATCCATAAATGTGGCTGGAGCGTTGGTAAGGCCAAAAGACATAACTAGAAACTCGTAATGTCCATAAAGTGCTCTAAAATATATCTTAGGAATATCCTCTTCCCATACCTTGAGCTGATGATACCCGGACCGTAAATCATTCTTTGAAAACACGGTTGCACCTCGGAGTTGATCAGACAAGTCATCAATTTGGGGTATCGAGTACTTATTCTTAATCGTCACCTTATTCAGCTCGCGGTAATCTATACACATCCGCATGCTTTCGCCTTTTTTCTTCACAAATAGAACCGGTGCTCCCCATGGCGAATGGCTCGGTCTAATGAAACCCAAGTCTAGGAGTTCTTCTAGCTGCGTCTTTAACTCCTTGAGTTCGGTAGGTGCCATCTGGTATGGTGCCTTTGAGATAGGCTCGATGCCCGGTACTAGTTCGATTGTGAAGTCAATTTCCTGAGTCGGCGGCAGTCCTGGTAAGTTGTCAAGAAATACTTCTCGGAATTCTTTTACAATGCGAACGTCTCCAACTTTTAGTGGTGTTTCCTTTACCACATCTGTGACGCTGGCTAAGAATGCATGACATCCTTTTTCTATCATCCTTTGAGATTTGAGAGATGAAATAAGCGGTGTGCGTAGTCCTGAAACTTGTCCCATTAAACATAGTCTCTAACCGTTAGGAGTCTCGAATATCACTTCCTTACGTTTCCAGTTGATGGTTTCACAATGCCTTGCTAGCCAATCCATGCCATGTATCACGTCGAAGTGTTGGATCTCTAATTCTATCAGGTCTCCTTCTAGTTCTACGTCCTCAATTTTGATCGGTACGCCTCATACTATCCGTGACGATAGAACTACTTCACCCGAAGGCAATTCTGTTACAAGCCTAGTTCTAAAGCTTTCACAAGATTTGTCTAGTTTTTCTATCATTCCTAACAAGATATACGAATGAGTGGCTCTCAAATCAAATAATACTAAACATACATTATTGAGGATAGGAATCTGACCTGTGACCACTTTATTGCTAGCTTTAGCTTCTCCCTGGGTTAAGGCAAAGACTCTGGCAGGAACCATCTTGTTGTCTCATTTCTCCTCCTGCTTGAGCTGGGGACATTGCCTCCCTTGGTGACCTTCCTGACCACAGTTGAAGCATCCCTTGGTGTTTGCACGACACTCTCCAGGATGTTTCTTTTTGGCACTTAGAGCATTGAGGGTATTCTACATAACCCGACTTATTGCCTCCATTGGTTGTCCGTGCCCTTTTATTGTTGTCGGACTACTTATTGTCAAGATGCCGTCTCTTCTGACCATTATTGTTGCTAGAATGATGGTTATTGTGGTTGTTCCGACCATTCTGAGGTTGACTCTGCTGTTTTGGCTCAGGCTTACTAGCTTCCTCCTTACTAACATTCGCCTGAAGCCTTTACACTTCTATTGCCGTTTCTAGAACATTAGCATACGTAGTAGTTCCAGGGTTTGCTAGCTTAACCCCTAGCTCAATCTTTGGTCTAAGTCCTCTAACGAACTTGGTAACCCACAGAAAATTAGTTGGAACCAACTCTGGTGCAAACTTGGCTAATCTGTCGAACTGCCGAGCATACTCTGCTACCGTCAAGTTGCCCTGCTCCAGACTTGCAAACTCCTTGACCCTTGAAGCGATGACTGCCGAGTTGTAGTACTTTTTGTGGAACAACTCCAAAAAGTTGGTCCATGTCATGGTGGTGACGTCGTGAGTTTGCTGAACTAAGTCCCACCATATTCTAGCATCCTTCTTAAGTAGAGACGAGACGCAGGATATGCGGTCCGTGTTTCCGAGATTCATGTGCGGTAGGATCGACTCTACATTTTTGAGCCATTCTTCCGCCTCGAAGGGGTCGGTTGTCCCTTCAAAGTTTGGAGCGTAATGCTTACGAAACCGCTCATAGGTTGGCTCCATGTACTGAGCTAGGTAGAACGCATAGTTCGCCATTGACCTTCCCCCATATGGACCAACTTGTTGGGGTGCTGGAGCCATTTGCTGAGGCTATGGTTGCGGCGGAGGCGGAGGCTGAGTCTGAGTTTGCTGTCTCTGTTGCTGCAGTAATTCCTCAACTTGCTGTCGTAGTCTGGCAATTTATGCAGTGTTGTCAACCGGTGGCGGCGGCACCCTTCTGCAAACTGGAGGGGCTTCATTATTCTCAGGAGCGACGCTGGCGGCATTGGCATTGGTGCATGCAGACCTTCTGAGCAACATCTTCAGCGGAGTTCTAACAGTCAAGAAAAACATGTTAGAACTTACCCTAATAGGTTCTAAGGCAAAACTTAATCTAAGCAAACATAACTCAAACCTATTAATTATGATTTCATATGAAAAATTATATAAGCCTTCTTTATCATTAAGGTATGTTTCTATACTTAGAAAAATAGGCCATCTTCATTATTTTCTAAGTCTGTTTCTAATCATCCTATATGACTTAATTCTTAGGCTTGAAACTCGTCGTTGTTCCAAAGTTAACCATATTGAGGGAGGGCTGGGATCAGTAAAATCGTTCCCACTACTATGGCCCCCTAACTCTCAATATAGAACCAGTCCATTGATTTATATCCACCCTCACCGAACTTGGTCATTATTTATTAAATTTATTATTTATTATGATTGCAAAAAAAATTAAACTCATACATGTCAACAAAAATAACAATGATATTTATTTGGAAAAATGTTTTCACTAAGTAGAATCATAAATGCAAAGATAATAAATAAAATAACAAAGAAACTAATCTAATCTAAAAATCAGGATCTTCTACATCCGACCCTTCATCTAACATATCATCATCTATCTCCTCATAATCATCATTATCTTGAGCCTCAAAGTTTCCTCTAGGAAGATTCGTAAAGATTCTATGTTTTTGCTCATTTGTGAATTGGAATTCCATCTTAGAGGTGAACCTAAGTATGAGAAAATAATATCTCATAGCTACTGGTAATTCATCTTCATCATCTATCATCTCCCATATTTCTTCTAAAGCTGCAATTACAATAGGATAATCTTTAAAAAGTCTAATCACTAAAACCTATTGCTTCGTTGCTCTCATCATGCTTTGCTTAGTTGTGTGGAGGGGAACTATCTCCATGTGGAATAAGAGTAATCTCTGAGTGATTCTTTCTAGCACTCTTACTGTATTTCTTGGCTCTATAATTCTTTTCAAGGCTTCATCCATTCTTAACTGAAAACATAAAGACTAAAACTATACATATAAACATAATAAGTATAACATAAACACTTACATTGGCGGTTAGATTCAGAGCTTGAGCATGTGTATCAAGGAGAACTTCATGCAGATGAACCATTGCTCTGGTACCAACTGTAATGACCCAACTATTTCTAAGACCTTGGACCATTAAAACTACTAGACATAGCCATTATTTTTGAGAAAACATACATAAAGAAATATTCATAACTTTATTAAAAACTCCAAAGTAAATATTGAAATACATAAATGAGCGGTATGGGATCCCATTGTTTTAAAATAAAACATAACTTTAAATTAAATGAAGTTGTTTACAAAGCTAAATGCGGAAAATACATAAAAACATAATTTAAATAGACTAAAAATAACGTCATCCTCGATCGACATGCAGCCCATCCATTCCATTCATCCTCAACACACAAGCCAAGCCACCAAGAATCATTCTGCCTCCGTATCTAATTTCCTGCATCATACTAAAAATAAAGGAGTGAGCCTAATGCCCAGCAAGAAAAATCTACTAACAACATACATCATATATCATAAGCATAAAACTACATCACAAACATACACTATAAAACCTATGATTATAAAAACATATCTTACAATGGCCATCATACTTCTTGGGGCTTGCTAGCTAGGCAAATCATATGCCCATAAATTTGTAGGGCTTTGTTATCTAAACAAGTCATACAAATTTATGGGGCTTGTCATCTGAACAAATCATATGCCCAAGGAATATATTATTGGGACTTGTTATCTAAACAAATTATATGCTTGTTATCTAAACAAATCATATACTCAAGGACTAAAAACATATCATAGCATAAACATATCAAAACATAAAAGCACATAAAATCTATCCTATTTTCCTTACCAACACCGGGATATTTGAGAACAAGGACAAGATTTGGAACACTCCTAAAACCAACAATAATAATGGTAAGTATTTCTAAAGAAAATAGATGATAAAAAAGAGAACTAAACCACCAAGAAGAAGCTTACCGAAAAGAAACCTTATGTTCAAAGAACTTAGTACTTAACTAAGAATCGAAAACAACAAGTTAGGATTTGAGTAAAGAAAAATAAAGAACCATACAGAAATGAACTTAAGAATAGGAATACCTTTGGATGTACTAGAACTGATCTACACCTCGATATTGAAAACACACTATATCTTACTTCCCAAGTGTTTATAAAGCTTAAGATGATAAAGCTTTTATCCCGAACCCAAGTGTATCAATCTATAGTAACCCTAGCAGCTTGAAGGCTCTGAACACAGCTTGAAGAATGAGAGAAATGGCTGGGTACTAGGTCCTATTTATAGAGTTCAAGGAGTGAAAATATCTCCTTTTAGCTTGAATAAAATAATGAATATTAATTGAAAAATATTTGAATATTCGTTCAACAGGTGCCCAGGACTCGGTCAAAATCGTTCAGAGGCAAGTCAAGAGGTTAAGGAATGAATCAAGCTCGGTTTCTACGAAGTTTGAAAATAGGCCACTGGAGCCGATATATCGCCTAGGGTAGGCGATATATTGCCCCTACCAGCATATCACAGGCTCGTGTTTTCATTCGTGCAAAGTCGACATGTTTTTCGTATCTTTCGTAGGTGATATATCGGCCCCTATGCTACGATCTTTATAATCAGTTAAATTAATCAAACCTTATGTTATAATTAATATTCTTAAACTATAGGTTAAACTTATAAAATCTATAGGTGTTGCTACGAGTATTCAACTAAGTCCTGGCTTGAACCAAAATCCACAGTAACAAACATGCTATAATTACTACTAGCTACTACTAGCTACTACTTTACTATCTAACTAGCTAAGTAAAGTTCTGGGACTCTACATAAATACTTGTATTATTGGTTAAAATATGTTCTTTAAAGTACATGTTTACTATTACTAGCTTGATGCTTATAATCTATTGGGTTTCTAAATGATTGTTTTAAGATTGATTGATTGCTACTACTGTTTATGTGTTTGCTGTTTATGGTTTTCTTGCTGGGCCTTGGCTCACGGGTGCTACGTGGTGCATGTAAAGGCAAAGGGAAGCTGTACCAACCATGAGTTGAAGAGCTATGGGGGCGGAGTGTACATAGTCAGCTGTTTGACTTCCACGACTGAGGGACAGTATAAGGACAGAGGCCTAAAACTTCTATTTTGCCATTAGAGTGACCGTTGTTTGTGTTAAACTTTTGAGGATTGTAAATTGTCACCTAAACCCTATTTTTGGGATCCCATGTACCAAACATCTGTATTAACGAAAACTAATCTATTTACAATCAAAATCTTTTAACCTTAACTTGATAGATGACTTTAGGAACGCATTATTGTTCAAACGAATCGGTTATCAAGTCTTGCACTATTTTAAAATACATTGTGTGACAGTCTTGGTTATCCAGGGCGTTACAACTTAGTATCAGAGCTGTCTAGGTTTATGGGTTCCTGAAGATTGGCTGGGCATGTACACTCGCTGCTAAAGATAAGCTCGACTCAGGGTTTTGTAATTGTATATATGTGATTACATGCCTAAATGCTTGAATGAAATATGAATGTCCCAATCTGTGTGATTAATAGGAAGCACGAGATACTGATTGGGCTTGGTCATTGACTGCTGTGTGATTATTATGAGGTATGCTTATTAGCATTGCTGCTGGATGTGAATGAATGTTTAAATGAATTATTTGCATCTTGATTGCTTATGATTGGTTGAGTTTCAATGGTGGATTATGGAAAGACTGTTAACCTGTCATCATTGCCTGACTGCCGAGTCATTGATTACAGATAAAATTGGATAGCTATGTGTCCAAGGCAATCAATACGACTAGCCGGCACAAGGTCCGAGGCTAGAGATGATGACCAGGGCCAGAACCCTCTGCCAGTCCCTAAGAGCTGGTAGCAGATACTTGCCAATATGCAAGCCTGGTTACAAAGCCGGGAAGAGCAGATCCGCCTCATAAGACAACAGGCTTCGTCAGGGAGTGCTGCACCTATTGTGCAACCTGTTGTGGCACCAGTTGTACAGTCACCTGAGGTTGGGAATAAGTGGGAGCCACTTTATGAACGGTTCATGAAGCAACATCCTCCAACCTTTGAGGGAGGATCAGATCCACTCAAGGCTGAACAATGGATGAGTATGATTACCTCCATCTTGGATTTCATGAGGGTTGAGGGTAACGACAGGGTGGCATGTGCCACCTATATGCTTAGGGAGGATGCCCGTATTTGGTTGGAGGTGGCATCACATACCAGGGATATTTCTACTTTAAGTTGGGATGGGTTCAGAGATATGTTCAGCTAGATATATTATAACGTTGCCATCAGGGCAGCGAAGGTGAATGAGTTTGTTGGGTTGGTGCAGGGCAGTATGACAGTCACTGACTATGCCCTGAAGTTTGACTGGCTTGCGAAATTTGCACCAGATTTAGTGCCTACTAATGCAAGTAGAAAATAAATATTTATTCGAGGGCTTAATTCTATGATAACCTGGGATGTGAGAATCACAACAATACTTGGGGAAACGACCTATGCCCATGCTATTGAGAAGGCTCTTACCACTGAGGAAGCAGAGAATAAGATTTGGAGAGAGAACGCTACGAGATGGGATGTTCACAAGGCAATGCCTCCATACACAGGGTCAGGTTTGGGCAGAGGCCCCAATGATATGAAGAGGAAGACCCCTAACACTTCGACCACTACTGGTCCTGATAGGAGGGGTATGGGTGTTCAGGGTGGCCGCCAGAGAGGCGATGAGACATGGAGAAGTTATCTAGAGTAGACGAGATGCAGGGAGCGCCATCTGGGCGAATGTCGAGCGAAATCTTGCTACTTGTGTGGGGTGGTAGGACACCTCAAGAAGGATTTCCCAATAGTGAAGAAAAAGGAACCAGGGAAGGTGGACAGCTGGACTCCAACTCGAGTGTTCACCTTGACGAAGGCGGAGGCCGAGGCTAGTCACTCAGTAGTGACAGGTCAACTTTCCTTGGGTTAGCGGGATATTACAGACGGTTTGTGGAAGGGTTTTCGAAGATTGCTGCACCGATGACAGAATTGACATGGAAGAATCTGAAGTTCGTCTGGTCTGATAAGTGTGAGATTAACTTCCAGGAACGGAAGTGATGGTTGATTATTTCTCCAGTGTTGAGTCTTCCTTTGGAGGGAGGGAAGTTTATTGTATACTGTGACGCATCAAGATTGGGGTTGGGATGCATGTTGATGCAAAATGAGAAGGTTATTGCTTATGCATCACAAAAGCTAAAGGAGTATGAGCAGCAGTACCCTACCCATGATTTGGAGTTGGCAGCGATGGTGTTCGTGCTGAAAGTTTGGTGACATTACTTGTATGGGGAGAAGTGCGAGATATACACCGATCATAAGAGCTTGAAGTACTTCTTCACCCAGAAGGACTTGAATATGAGGGAGAGAAATTGGCTAGAGGGTGTTAAGGACTATGATTGTGATATCCTTTACCACCCAGGAAAAGCCAATGTGGTGGCAAATGCGTTGAGCTAGAGGGGCCCGGGACAGTTATTCAGCTCTACACAAATATCAAAGGAGTTGGCAGAGGAGATGGCTAGAGCAAGGATAGAGCTGGTTGTAGGCCAATTGGCCAATATTACCTTACAGTCGACCCTTTTGGAGAGGATAAGATAAGGTCAGATGGATGATATACAACTGCATGAGGTTAGAGGGAATGTCCTAGCTGGAGTGGCTAAGGACTATTCCATTTTAGAGACAGGTTTTCTACGGTATAAGGATCGGATTTGTGTCCCGACAGATGTGTGTATTAGACGAGAGATACTTGATGAATCTCATACCACGCCATAATCACTCCAAATGGGCACCACGAAGATGTATCGGGATCTACGAACGTTATATTGGTGGTCTGGGATGAAGAAGGACGTAGTGGAGTATGTGGCCAAGTGTTTCACCAGCCAGCAAGTGAAGGTTGAGCATCAGCAACCAGCGGGGCTGCTACAACCTTTGGGTATTCCCAAATGGAAGTGGGAGGATATTATATGGATTTTGTAGGAGGTTTACCCAGGATAGTGGGGTTACATGACTTGGTGTGGGTGATAGTAGACAGATACACCAAGTCAGCTCATTTTCTACCAGTGAAGATGACTTATACTATGGATCAGTATGCGGAGGTCTACGTGAGGGAGATTGTATGTCTCCATGGGGTTCCCAAGTCTATAGTATCCGATCAGGTTCCCATATTTACCTCAAAGTTTTGGGGTGGATTGCAGAAGGCTATGAGGACTCAGTTGAAGTTCAGTACGACCTTTCATCCTCAGACAGATGGACAGTATGAGAGGACAATCTAGGTATTGGAACACATGCTTAGAGCGTGTATGCTATACTTTGAGGGGTCTTGGAGTAATTACCTCCCGTTGATTGAGTTCTCATACAACAATAGTTATCAATCAACGATTGGAGTAGCTCCACATGAGATGTTATATGGAAGGAGGTGTAGATCGCCCATTCATTGGTATGAGATGAGTGAGAGGAAGTATTTGGGACCAGAGATGGTTCAGAAGACTAATGAGGCTGTCGAAAAGATCTGAGCTCAAATGCTCGCTTCGTAGAGTAGACAGAAAAGCTATGCTGATCCTAAGCGTAGAGACGTGGAGTTCCAGATAGGGGATCACGTGTTTCTGCGAGTGTCACCACTGCGAGGGGTGAAGAGATTTGGGAAAAAGGGCAAGCTGAGCCCTAGATTCATAGGACCTTTTGAGATCCTAGAGAGGATCGAGCAGATGGCCTATAAATTGGCACTACCACCATCGTTATCAGGGGTTCATGACGTATTCCACAAGTTAATGCTTCGAAAGTACGTCTCAGATACGACTCATGTGTTGAAGCATGAGGATTTGGAGTTGCAGACATATTTATCATATGAGGAGCGACCGGTTCAGGTCCTAGACAGGAAAGACAAGGTTCTACGGAACAAGATGATTCCTCTAGTCAAAGTATTATAGAGGAATAGCAAGGTCGAAGAAGCGACCTGGGATATGGAGTCAGCAATGCAGGATCAGTATCCTGAGTTATTCAAGTAAATTTTGAGGACGATATTCTCAGTAGGAGGGGATAGTTCTAACGACCCAAAATTTGCTAATAGGGCTTAGTGCCTTTGTTAGTGTGCCAAGAGGGCATAATTGGATAAATGTATGTTTAATTGGTTAAATGAGTGATTATGTGGCATGCATGATTATTGTAATGCCCTACTACCCAGGGACCATTATAGTGTACATTTTAAACAGTGCTAAATTCGCTAATCGAGTAATTTGGCCATAATCGTGTAACTAAGTATGATTAACGGTTTATGATTAAAATTTTTGGTTAAGAGACAACGTTTCACTAAAACGTTTACTGTATACATTGGGATCCCAAAAATATAATTTAAAGGTTAATTACAATAAAATATTTACAACCAGCCGACCTAAGCGGAAAAATAGGGTTTAACCCTAGTTCCTCTTTAAACCCTTGACCGTGGCGGTCGAGCAGCCGCATATGTACACATCATCACCTATGCTCTCCAACTCAAAGATGGTCCAGCTTTCTTTTGCCTTTACTTGCGCCACATAGCACCCGTGAGCCGAAGCTCAGCAAGAAAACTCAATATGCTCATGAACAGTAATAGCATGTTTCTAAATCATAATGTGCATGCCTAGCAATAATAGCCCTATTCATGCATGCAAATAAGTCCAGATAATGATGGGGGATCCTGCCCTCCTGAATGGTATCAAGTCAATCCTAATCAAATGAGTGATTAACACTTTGAGGTTCTGATAACCATGCTGGGGCGTGTAGCCCTAATCAGATGAGTGATTAACACTTTGAGATTCTGATAATCATGATGGGGCGTGTAGCCTTAATCAGATGATTGATTTAACACTTTGAGATTCTAATAATCATACTGGGGCGTGTAGCCCTAATCAGATGAGTGACTGATGAGTAAGTCACTAACTTAAACCAGGTGAGTGACTGATGAGTAAGTCACTAACTTGAACCACATGAGTGACTGATGAGTAAGTCACTAACTTAAACCAGATGAGTGACTAATGAGTAAGTCACTAGCTTGGGCTCAACACCCATCGCCATGTGACGATGCAGTCACCTGGGCCTTCTAGCCCTGGCTCTAAGTAACTACCCATTAGGCTAGACAAGCGCTTTTAGTTTTCATCGAACTTGAGGTCGGTCAGGCATTAATGCTCATGATGAGTCATTCAATGCTTATGTCGATTAGATCTAATCTTTTCGGCTTGCGTTAAACTTGCTGATACTGTTCTTGACTTTTAAGCCAATACCATACGACCAGTGCTCAGTACTACTACCGAACTTGACTAATGAGTCACAACTTCACAGTTAATACCGACACCATTGCCGATTTTTACTAATGAGTTAGTGCCATTCACAAGTAAGTAATGCATCCGGGCATATACCATATGTCAAATATCCAAATGTAGGGCATTCAGCATGCTTACTTAATAATCACTAGCAAAATTATGATCATGCACAATTACAGAGACTCAAGCTCTGATTAATCTCATGTTGAACATTCACGTCATGCCCTAATCACATGTTTCTCATGCATCACATGCATCACATACTGGGTCTAGTTTTCTTACCTTTGGTCCAAGCACATGTTACCAATAAACAAGCCAAAAGCATGATCCTGTTTCCAAGCCCCTAGCGATAACCTAGTCACAACCATAATATAAAACCTCATCAAAATGAACAAATAAATACTTCCAGACCCAAACCCAAGCCTCTGGGACGTCGAATCCCACTCAACTGGGTAGTAGGATTGATCCCAGGCCCTTAGAGTTAAGTTCCCATGACTAAAAACCAAATCTGGGCAAAACTGCCCTCTAGCATCGCGACCCCACACAAGACCTACGCCGCGGCCCACCTCCAAATAGAGGCCGAACCCATCTCTGCCTGTGCCTAGCGCCGCGACCCTAACTACCCATCAGCAACCTTCACCTTCTTTGTCAAGCCTGGGCTGCAGCCCGACCATGAACCCAGCCAAAATCCTCATTTTGACCATCTAAAAACCTTCCAAAAACCTACCCAAACATATACAAATCCCAAAATCAAAATTCCCAAACATCGCCATGATCCAAAATCAACAAAACCCAAGCCTCAATCAAATCATAAAATCCATTCAAAGCTTAAAAGATTTAAAAACTTAGAACTTAAAACTTGTATTGCCTCCGATTGAGTTGTTTCCCAACTAAATCCTTTGGCTAATAAGCTTCTAATCTTCCCTAGAATCGCTATGCCTCTATCATCGCTTGAATTCGAGTCATAGAACTCAAGTTTCCTTTGAAAATGTGATCAGGTGTCGAAAATGGAACTTTGAGGGAGACAGAATGTTCTGAATGTTACTTTATTTCTTAACAGGTTACTTCAAGCTTAAGTAACCTCAAACAAATCCTAATGCTCGGGGTCCAGAACAATGCCCCCTGGGGGTAAAATAGTCAAAACTCCCAAAATTTCCCCCTGATCTCACTAATTCCCAATTTATCACTGAATATTTATTCCCATTACCCAATATCCTAGTAATGTGATAAATACCCCTTAACTCACTCCGAGTCAAGTATATATCCCATTGTGACTTCCCACTAGCTTACCTCCAAGGATCATCTCGTGCTGAGTAACCCTAGCATAACCAAATAATAATAAATCACCACACATATACCACATATATTCCAAATATGCCCAAAATGGCCAAAATATGAAAATCATCCAATTAATCAGAAATTGGTTCACATGCATATTTAATACACCTAAACGTGCATATAATCATTTAGTTGCATAAAAATCAATTATGGCCCTCCTGGCCTCCTAATCAAGGTCCTAAGCCTTATTAGGAAACTTGGGTCATTACAATTAATATGATTATATGAATGTATTATATGCATGTTTATGTGTATTAAATATGCATGCGGGCCATTTTCTGCTTATAAGGGCGTATTTGTAATTTTGGTCTTATAAGGGCATAAGTGTGATTTTATGTTATATATGGTTGAGATCACATTATTATGTGGATATATTTCTATTTTATAGCTCGAGACAGTCCTAATGAGCGGATTAGCGAAATAGTCATAGCGGGGTTTAAATACCCGGCTCGGGGGAACCTGGGGGTATTTTTGGGAATTTAGAGAATATTTTGGGATCTACTGGGTAATGAATAAGTATTTGGTAATTAATTAGACATGACGTGGTTAATTGGTTAACAGTAGGAACACTTGAGGAATTAGCGGGAATCAGAGGAAAATGACCATTCTACCCTTAAAAATCATTAGAGAGTGAATAAACTTGAAGAGCAAAAGGGTCTTTTGGGCTAAAGATATACTCAGGTGTGAAGGGAAAGATTAGGAACCTTAAGGAAGTTTCTCACACTTTCCCATTTCCCTCTCACTCACGAGTCTCTCTCTCCCTCTCTTTGCACCTTGATGTTAAGGAGGAAAAAAAATAGAAGAACTTGGGTCTTAAGCTGGGAATTTTTGCTGAACTTCAGCTGGAAAACTTGGGAATTTAAGCTCAAGAATTGAAGGTTTGAAGCTGTGGGTTTATCTTCCATTGATGTAAGATTTTTTTTTTATTTCTGTTAATGATTTGGGTGTTATGATCAATTGGTTTAAGTCCTTTTAGTGGCGAATTGTTGTTGGCTGGATTGGTGGTTTCAGTAGAGTTTTCTAAGATATATTATACTTAAGATACATGACTAAGGGTCCTAGACTCGTTGCTAGGCTTGGTTTGGATCTGGGAGTATGATTGAGGTTGAATTATTGGGAGCACCCTGGAAAAATGTCGAAAAAACCCAAAAAAATATGGGTTCGTGGGGCGTGTCGCGGCCTAGTTCATGGGCGCCATGGCCCGCATGCCCTGGGTGGGCTCTCTATTTTGAGGGTGCGCCGCAACCCTAGGGGGTAAGTCACGACCCGCCCCCCCCCCCCCCCTCCCAAGATGCATGGGGGTTGTGTCTCTGTCTTGAGGGCGCGCCGCAACCCCTAGGGCCAGGTTGCGGCCCGCCTAGGGAATTTTAGCCTAGGTTGGTTTTTAGGATTCAGAAGGCTTGGGGGTTCGAACTTAAGCGCTCAGGATGATTTGTACTACCCGGTTTAGTAGAATTCAAGGTCCCAAAGGCTAGCTATTGTTTCCTAAGTATTTATTTGGATTAGAAGTTGATGATTACCCATTGACACCGTGACTAGGTTTATTGCTAAGGCTCAGAACAGAGGATCATACTTGGGACCGCTCTTAATTCTCTGCTCGGGAATTCAACATAAGGAAACTGCACCCATGTGGTTGTGTTTGGGACTAAGGCTCCCTGTATCTAGTTATATGTTTTATGTAACTGTATTATTATTATGTGAAATATTAAAGTACGGCCTAAGGGAGCCGGGGCTGATGATTAACGCATTGGACGCGACTTGGCCACTGTGAGCCGGGGTCAGCTTAGTAAATGGAGGGCTCAGCCTAAGAATGCCGACCCTAAGCACTTGTATTATTGGTTAAAATATGTTCTTGAGAGTACATGTTTACTATTACTAGCTTGATGCTTATAATCTGTTGGGTTTCTAAATGATTGTTTTAAGATTGATTGATTGCTACTACAGTTTATGTGTTTGTTGTTTATGGTTTTCTTGCTGGGCCTTGGCTCACAGGTGCTACATGGTGCAGGTAAAGGCAAAGGCAAAGGGAAGCTGGACCAACCATGAGTTGGAGAGCTCTGGGGGCGGAGTGTACATAGTCAACTGCTCGACCGCCACGGCCGAGGGACAGTACAGGGACAGAGGCCTAAAACTTGTATTTTTCCATTAGAGTGGCCGTTGTTTATGTTAAACTTTTGAGGATTGTAAATTGTCACCTAAACCCTGTTTTTTTGGATCCCATGTACCAAACATATGTCTTAATGAAAATTAATTTGTTTACAATCAAAATCATTTAACCCTAACCTGGTAGATGACTTTTGGAACACACTATTGTTCAAACGACTTGGTTAGCAAGTCTTGCACTATTTAAAAATACCTTGTGTAACAGTCTTGGTCATCTAGGGCGCTAGAGGACAATGTTCTTAGGAATTGATCTTTGATCTGGTTATTACCTGCTGAGGATCAATGAAAGAAACATATTAGGAATTACTTCTTGTACCAAGTAGGATGTGATGGATTATCAGTGAAGATTCTTAACTGACCAATGCTTCCACATCACAAGTAAGTTCGACAAGAAAAGAGTATAGGAAGGACATGAATGATTCATATCCAAATTGGTTAGGAATGTGTTGGCCTACTCTCAGTTAGATATAGGATGTGAACGATTATTACGTTGATAATACTAAGACTGATGAAGCAGGGTTTTAGGTAAGGCTCCAGAAAGTGCAAGCTTCGATTTCTGCAAAGGTATTCAAGTTCACGTTATAGGAAGTGATGGGATCATGTATGAAGGAATTCAGTCAGAAGCCACAAAGAAATTACTAAAGAACGTCTGAGGGGTGAAAAGTACAGTGAGACCGGTAAGACACGTCAATTACTACTTGAAGCATCTTCGAAGCCAGCTACACCCAAGTTTGGGAAGACACAAGAACCTAAAGTTTTTCTGAATGGATAGTTTCGTACCAAAATTTTCAAAAGATCGAATAGGGATAGGTTAGCACCCTATGGTATTAGAATCCGTAAGTAATGGACAAATAGGGGAGGACAACATGATGGATATTGTCTTTGATTGAGACATGAAGCTATATGACGATGCATCAAAGACTAAGACCCGCCCATGTATAGACTGAAAGGATGGTTGTTCGTGCTTCACGATAGAAGAAAGAATAAGAACATGAATGTTATACATGGAGCATTAAGTTGGCGTAATGCTAGATAACCACGGTTAAGATGCAGTGCTGGCACTCACGGAATAGAAATGAATGTATTAATGCAAAGGATTTGAGTGTTTGGTCATCTGTAAAGGAATAACCTTGATACCAAGAACCAGTGGAAATTAATGGGTGATTCATATTGGAAACCCTTGATTGCATAAGGGAAAATTAGTATGGAAGTTGACCTCCTAAGTTCGAAAGATCTATGCCAGTTGGATAAGACACTACAGATTACAATAAAGTCAGACGAAGTAACGATCAAGATTGATAGAGTATCTACCGTTGAGAGTGCACAGATATATCTCTATGGACAATGAAATTCAGAGAGAAGATCTTGTAGGAATGGTTTTGAATCCTACTATTTTAGTATGAATGAATTAAGATATGAAGATCCGATGGAACCTGGTGTTGAGATGGAAATTCTAGATGAATATTGTACTACCTCTTTATGGATATTGTAATCATGAAGTTTAAATGGATGTTAAGATCTAAAATTTGTATAATAGAAGGTAAAAAGGTATAGTAGTGGACTGTAAGAGTGGGCCACATTAGACGACAAGTAAGAAGGTTGGACATGAAAGGTTGTGACTCAACAGATTGAGTTAACAAACTTTGGCTTGGGTGAACGGGTGACACAATAAGGCATTTGGGCGACATGATACTATATATCTCCGTGGAACACCAAAGTTGATACTGTCAGGTTGAGACCCTTTATTTTCCAAGTTTTGGAAAAGAATGTAGAAGACAAAGAGTATAAGATTAAGACATAGGATTAATGGTTACCTACAGATAGACTAGTAATCTGAAGAAGTGACTTAGGTTTTGAAGAATTATACATCGAATGTGCAAGTGTTTGGGGCATTGAGATAAGTACGGTCCCTTGATTGAATAGTCACAATGGTGAATGTCAGTCGACGGCTAGGGTGACTCTGCATAAGATATGTTAAGGTAGAGAGCGAGAAGTACTTGTTCCAAGTAATGAAATGAAAGACAGAGAATGTTGTGGTTCAGTATTGGTTCGGAGAAACCAATGAGGTTATTAGGATTGTTAGGGCAGAAGTGTCTGCTTATCTGAAAGGACATAAGAGTTCGCAAATTTCAAGAATGGGAACACGAAGGTCTAGGATGAGAGACTTTTTATTTCTTTGAATATTGTAGACAAGAAAGGATAATAAGTTTTGGAAAAGAAAGAGGAGTTTTGACTCTCGATTTAATAAGACTTTAGAGATCTTACCAAGGACTAGGCCAGGGGCCTACATATTAGCCTTTCCCTAGTATGGGTGGTGGCTTTTGAATGTTGCTGGTACCAATGCCAAGTTAGGAAATGTATGATAATCACTGCTGATGAGGTGAGGAGACCCTAGGATTTCAGCGAGAGTTATTGCGCAAGGAAAAGTTAATGAATTATGATAAATGAGATAAGGTCTAATGGAATAATATTGTCACTCTAATGAGAGTGTTACTGAAGGATAAATGGTAAAGGACTAGACTCTATGGCTACAGTCAGAATTACAGATTTGTATTCCGAAGTGTTTGAATAAATTTCGAAGACGAAATTTCAATAAGGAGGGTATAGTTATAACATCCCAAAAATGCTAATAGGGTTTAGTGCCTTGATTAGCATGCCAGGATGACATAGTTGGATATATTTGTGATTAATTGATTAAATGCATAACTATGTGGCATACATGATATATATGATGAAATGAATATATTAAAATGCATGTTTATTAGTATTAACTATGCATGTGGGCCCAATCTTGATAGATGGGGCCTTTTTGTAATATTGGCCCGTTGCAAGCATAAATGTTATTATATGTGAGTAAATGATTGAGACTACATTATTATGAGGATATATTTGCAGAATATGGCTCGAGGCGATCCTAGTGAACAGATTGGTGGAATAGTCACAGCGGGGATTAATACCCAGCTCGGGGCGAGCCTAGGGGTATTTTGGGAAGTTAATGTAAATTTAAGTTTTATTGAGTAACGAGTAGGTATTTGGTAATTATTTGAACATCTCAGGATTAGATAGGAATTGGTAGGATTATTTGAGGAATTAGCGGGAATTAGGAAAATGACCATTTTACCCCTTAGAAGTAATTAGAGGGTTGAGTAAGTTCAAGGGGAAATTTAGTCATTTTGGAGTTGAGGGATAAACTTAGTGGAAATTCTTAGACATACCCAGAACCCTCTCAAACACTAAAAAATCTCTCCCTCTCTCTCATCATACACGTTCTCTCTTTTTCTCTCTAAAACCTAAGGGAAAACTCTGAACTTTGAAGAGGAAACTTAAGAAAACAAGTTGGGATTTGAGCTGAAGGGAACTGGGGAATTGAAGCTAGGGAAATCAAGAATTTGCTGAGGATTGAGGCTTTCAAAATTGAGGTAAGGATTGTGTTATGTTCTGCTGGAATTTAGACTTGTTAGGCTTAATCTGTTTAAGTTTCTAGTCAAGAATTTTTATTGATTGAGATGATAGGATCAGTAGAATTTTTGGGTACTTAATGCCTAAAATTTGTGATTAAGGATCCTAGACTCGTATCTGAACTTGGTTTTGGTTAGGGTGCATGTTAAGGTTGGATTTTTGGGGCTGAAAATTAGGGGAAAACGCTAGAAAACCCAGGGAATTTTGGGTTCACGGGAGCGCGCTGCGACCCAGTTCATGGGCGTCGCGGCCCGCGTGCCCCAGATAGCCTGGGAGGGTTGCTGATTGTATTCTATTAATTAATTGAATTAATTGTTTTGAAGTTATTAATCGCTCTTGTGTTATATACATTTGTTGTTTTTAAGTTTTCTTACTGGGCCTTTGCTCACAGGTGCTACATGGTGCAGGTAAGGGTGTTGATAGTTGGACCAGCCATGAGTTGGAGAGCTTCAGGGGGCGGTGTGTACATATGCAACCTGCTCGACCACCACAGTCAGGATAGCTTGGGAGGAACTAGGGTTAAACCCTGTTTTTGCCGCTTAAGACGGCTAAATTGTATCTGCTTCTATTTTACAAGTCTGTAAACTGATTTTTGGGATCCCGTGTACACACTTAATATTTTAATGAAAAATAATTATTTTGTTGACCAAATATTTTATTACTTGACCTTGACTTAGTTTTTAATTACACATTTTAGTTCAAACAACTTTCTTAGTAGGTTAAGCAATATTTGAAACACACAATATAACAGTCTTGGTTATCCAGGGCGTTACAACTTAACATCAGCAGTTCCTTCAAATTGAGTTTGAAGGATTTCCTAAGCATCTTTGGTAAACTCACAAGATAAAATCAATTTTATATAACTCTCACCAACGCCATTAAGAATTGCATGTAAAGCTTTATTATTATAAATTGACAAGTTATCTTCTTCATTAGACCATTCAAGTTCAGATTTCACCTGTGTCTTACCGGATTTCGAATCGGTCTGGACAAGTGGTGTCCAACCAGTCAATATTGATCTCCAAGCCTTTTCATCAAGGGGTTTGATAAAAGCTTTCATCCTTACTTTCCAATATGGATAGTTTGTATCATTCATTAATGGAGGGCGAGTTATAGATCCACCTTCTACAAAGAAAGATATTTCACAAGAAACAAAACAAACTGAAAACCATAAAATATCACTAAGAGTTTAGTGACCTCCTAGGATACCATTTGAAATTCAGTTTTTAGTAATTACCAAATTAATTAAACCAGGTAAATTAATTAAGGTGCGGAATGGTAATTAAATGTTGAAACAGATTTTAGATTTGTCAGGACGGAATAAGAACTTTTCACGACAGAAATTGAACACAATAAAAAGAGAGTGCAAAAACAATAAAGAACACATCAAATTTTTACAAGGAACCCTTTCGGATAACCTACTCCTTTGGGCCATGCCCAGAGAATAAAATTAATTAATAAAAAATCACAAGTACAAAATATTGACTAAAGCAAAACAAGACTCCCTCTTGAGATTTGCTGCAACTTTTTTGTACTTCTCTTCACTAATCTGATTCTGATTGAAACGCCTAACCACTTGAACTCCCTTCAATGGCTAGCGAGTGCTTGCATCCTCTCAGTGCAAGGCTTGTAAAACCCTTCTCCGAAAGACTATAAGAATTATGTACAAATTACAACCTGTATTCACCGATGAATGTGGTATAGAATCACTACAAAACTAAACACTCATTTTACTACAAGAACATGTGAATACAAGGATCTTGAATACAAACTATGAACCCTCACAAATATTACAATTCACTCACATAATTATACACTGAGGAGTTTGTTGGGGTTTTATACCCTAATTAAAACCTGATTTCTCTGTAATCTCATTTTATTATCAATAAAAGAATAGAAATCATTTTTTGACTTGATCAATCACTTTGCTCACATGTTTTATTTTCTTGATTATTTTTTTAATATAAACTTCTATTAAATCATGAGCATATAGCTAATCATATTTATAGTGATGTAATCACTATGGAATATAAATATGATTATATGTTCAAAATAAGTTAGTCCTAAGATTAGTCAATGCACATGATTTACACTGACTTGTCAATCTACGACATGATCTACTTACACATCACAGTGCTATGTTCTTTCCAAAACATTAGCAAAGTAGATAAGATCAGATGTATATGTTACATCGGACAGGACCGATGTTGACAGAAGATAGGATAAGTAAACATACCATTATTACCTATTCTAGTCATATCATATAGTTGACCATAGGTCAATTCAATCTCAATTATGAGTGATTAGTATTCTAACTGATTGCATTATTTGAGTTCTTTGACTTGTTCGTTACCAGCTTACCCTACAGACTAGCCCATACTTATATCTTGGGAACTCAGTAGTATAATTGAGTGGGAATGCTAATCATAGATATGAACATCTATAGCTTTTGATGAAGAAGTGAAACGATGGTTTCCTCTTAGTTTGGTTCAAGGAGCTAAATGATAGTGATCACATTTCAATAATTAATATTAGTTTACTAAAATATCACTCACAAGGAACTAAGTGTTTTAAGGATAAAATACAATGAGGGATAAAATGGTATTTTAGTCCCCTCTCATTGTAGACCGTCTATAGAGGATCAAGTGACAATTATGGTTGTAACAATGGATAATTAATAACGTATCTATATTTGTTATATAGCGTTCTATGAATTCAAGAGTGCAATTCCAAGTCTTTAGTTGAGTGACGAGGAATTAATAAGTTAGTAAATTTATTTGTTAGATTTATGATAACTTATTGGAGCTTGCTTTCATAGGCCCATGGTCCCCACTGCACCTTGGATAAAATCATCTAGATAGTCTCAATTAATTGATTTAATTATCAATTAGAATTATCAAAGTTTACCAGGTCAATTTTTGATAGTTTCACAGAGTTATACAATTTAGAGAAGAAAAGAGAAATTAGGGCAGATTTATTAATTAAAATAAATTGGTATCTAAATTAATAAATAAGTTTAAATCAATGTTCAAATTATAAATAATTGATTTGATAAAGGATCTAAATAATTATTTAATTAAATTAATCCGTAGAAAATAATACATGCCTTGATTTTAAGTCCAACATGCTTATAAGTAAATGAGAAATTTCACGGGCCTAAAGCCCGTGATAATTTCGACCTATGGTTGTTAATTTGCTATTATTTTATTGATTTTTTAATTAAATAAGTGACCTAATTGAGCCTATAAAAGGTGTTGACTGCGTTTTTAGCCAACGATGTGAGAACGTCAATAACGACAAGCCTTCAAGAGAATATAAACGACATAGATGGTATAATAAAGAAAATAAAGAACGCACAAGAGATTTTTATAGTGGTTCAGCCCTGATTGTCGGTAATAGCCTAATCCACTTAGAGTTGTGATTTATATATCTGTACTCAAGATCAGATGGACTGAGCCAACTGAGTTTCTTCAGTACTGATGGCAAAAATACAAGAATTCTCTCTCTAGAATACTCAGACCCAATTTTCTCTCTCTAGAAAGAAGAAGCAGAAGAACCCCCTCTCTAATCCCATAAGCCCTCTATTTATAGGACTGGGATACTAAACTGATATCCCCTTTAGATAGGGATATTTTATTATTCATCTTATATTTATATTACAAGAAATATTTAAAATACAACTAATTCCTCAATTTGAGTGAGGAATGAGAGATTCCCGCGTATGTTGCTGAAGCTGTCTCTGGGAACCTTGACTTAGTCTCCTCTAGTTAACTGATCCACCTCCTACTGACTACCCATGCAAGTGTTGGTCGAACGTGCATGGTGGTAGGACTTGTGCATGTTGATTACTCCTTCAAGCTTTCCTTGGACCAAGGTGATACAAGCTTGGCTCTCCTCAGACCAAGGTGGTCCGAGGCAACACCCTTGCTTCTCACCTCGGACAAGTCCGAGCATACCTTCTCCAATCAAGGTCCGATCAGACCTTATGGCCTTCTCCTCGGACCAAGGTGGTCCGAGGCATCCTCCTCTTGCCTTCTCCTTGGACCAAGGTGGTCCAAGGCATCCTCCTTGACATCTCTCCTTGGACAAGCCTGAGGCACTCCCCTTTAGCATCTCCCAACTATGTCCGATCGGACATTGTGTAGGCTCTCCTGGGCAAAATCTAAGTCTCCATTCTTGGCTTGCATGGGACTCCTCCTCCTTATCTACTTACCTTGGACACGTTCGAGCCAACACTTAGGAAACCTTGGGAGGCTTACCTCAAACACACCCTTGGGGTCTCCTAGGACCACATCCTCCTTGGGGTCTCCTAGGACCACTTTCTCCTTGGGGTCTCCTAGGACCACTTTCTCCTTGGGGTCTCCTAAGACCACTTTCTTGAGTTCTCCTCGGACCTCATCCTTGGGTTCTCCTAGGATCACTCTCTTGGGGTCTCCTAGGACCACATCCTCCTTGGGGTCTCCTAGGACCACTCCCCTTAGTCCTCCTAGAATGCATTCTCCTATTTTTTGGGTATAACAAAAGGAATGTTAAGTGAGAGTTGAAATCAGATTTTTGAATCACAAGTTTCTGATAGGTTTTTTATTCTCTCTACTGGATAAGTCCTTTTCTAAGCCTCAGTATTCTTTTCTGTTCTTCTCTCTATATCTCTCTCATGTGTTGAGAATTGCCCACCCTAGTCTAGGTGATTCTAAGGATACTTTGTAAGACTGAAGAAAATTGAAGAACGGTTCAGTTTCTTGGTAATACCTTGCGACATAAAGGATACAAGGGTTAGAGAAATTGAAGGAATGACTCATTCATTCCGCTACGTATAATGTAAGTATTCTTATCATTATTTCTGTTTGAATTCAATTTTAGAAACATGTTTTAGGTTTTCTTATATTAATTTATTTAATATAAGATCCACTTGAAAATAAACAAGATATTGTATAAGTTTTCCCAACAACTGGCCTCAGAGCCTTTGGTAATCTTTATTTTCATGCATGAACAAGTTAAAAATTGAATTTTTTTTTATGAGTTTGAGTAATTGGATGAATTTCATGATTTTATGAAGCATATTGAATTCTATGTGATTATTAGCAATTTTAGGTTATTTTGTTGTGTTTTCTATGACATTAATTTTGATATATGCTTTATTTTGAGTAAAACATTGTAGAAATTAATTAGAAAGCGTTTTTGGTTTAAAAAATTGCACAATTTTTTTTAAATTATTTTTTACTCTTGCGGCTTACTCGCGCGCGCGTCACCCAACACCCACGCGTGCACCATGGCGTCATCCTCGGCAGCCAAACCAACCGCGCACACGCATACCTGCAGGCAAGCCACGGTGACAGTACTCGAAACGGGTACTGTTCATCCCAATCTTTTAAAAAAAAAAAATTTTAAATAAAATTTTGAAATTTATTATTTATAATCAAAGCAAAAAATATCAAATTTATTTTATCATTTAAAAATGTTTTTTAAAATAAGATAGTTTTTTTGTTTGAAATTTAAATAATTAGATATTTTCTACAAAGATTCAAATTCAAATTTAAAAATAGGCTAACAACTTAATTTTAAATCTTTTAATATATTAAAATATTAGAATTAAGATATCAGACATTAGAGATATTTTCTTTTAAATATTTTTATTAAATCTTTATTTGAAAATATTAATATCTCTGTTTATACTATAGTTTTAATATTTAAATTATTTGAAATTTGAAATTTGTTAGTTAGATATTTTTATGGATATTTGAATTTGTTTAACTGTTTTGAGATATTTTAGGGTTGTTATAACTATTAATATTTTTTTAAATGGTTAAAATATATTGTTGACCCTCGATTTGGCCAACGACACGGAATCAACATAACGACAAAGAAACAAAAAGGAAATCGAGAATGAAATCAAATGGGAAGAAGGTGACACAAATGATTTATAGTGGTTCGGCCCTAACTGTGTGGTAATAACCTACATCCACTTAGTATTCTTATTGAAGTCTAAGCCCAGTGTCGTGATCAAAGAACTAGAGTTCTTGAGTTTCACAAGCCTTAGGAGAATTACAACTTTCTCTGGATAATCACGCTATGCTCTCTCTCTTAGTATTCAAGTTCAAGGTTCAAAAGTCTCTTCCTTGAGCTCTCTCATTCATATTTATAGGCTCAAGGGGGATACATGGGCCAATGGGCCTTCATTATCCTTAATCTCAGTGTATCAAGGCAATAAAGAGAAAATATAATAAATATAGTTATTACAAGATTACATATCTTAAAGGAATTAAACCGAAGCATGCGACCAGAATGGTCGCATCTAATCGCGAGATCTAATGAAGCAATAGACATCTAGTCGATAGGCGAACAACATCCCTTCTCTTTAATGCTGCCATGTGCCAACCACGTGTAATGAATTCTTGCCACGTCATCAGGAGCCATTTTTGGGTAAACATTTGCCCCCAAGTTTATTTTACTGCGACCAGCATAAAGTAAACTTAAGAGACTGACCTTTCGCATACCCCACCAAATCTGTCAGAGCCGCCCATGCTTTCTCGAAAAAGGCAACCAATCATGTCTTTCAGTTTCCCAAAAATTGTCTGATGGCTATTGCATTTATCCATGACTTGAAAAAGTAATTCCATGATTACCTATTTTACAGTGCTACGATCAATATAAATAATCCATCCTTTTCATTTTTTACCTTTTACCAATCCCTTTGCCTTCAAGAACTCTGAAGAACAAAACAAAATTAAGCCCAGAAAAGTTCGTTGGTCCATGGTGGGCCTGTCTGATTTTTTGAAATCTTCTCAATCCTTCATCCAAGTAAGTCTTCTAATCAATTCTTTTCTATCACGTTGTGTCGTGTAATGCTTGTTTTCCCTTCATTTTTGACTTTTGAGTTCTTGAATATCTCTGTTAGTTCTTGCAAAATGGTCTTGGGATAAATGGCTACGCTGATCTATGATAAATATGGTAGGGAAATAACACCTTGCTGAGGTTAGGAATTAGTTTGGTAGTTAGGATCATGAACTTAGGGCGTAAAATCGAAGTAAAAATTTGATTTTTAAGCTAGTAGAAAAACTGGGTTTTTCCCGCCCCTTTAGAGTCGAAAAGTTTTTCCTGAAAAACTTTTTACTTTTGCTTTTTTATCCATTTTTCAAATTGCTCGTATGGAACATAGTGTTTTTGTTAGAATGCTGCTGGTCGTATAAAAGCTTAACTTTTATACGCGAGCAACATTATTCCAACTTTTAACACAACTTTTTAGGCCGTAGATTCTCATCTCCCCCTCTCTGTTCGCAGATTTTCAAGCAAGATCCGTGGGGAGGTGAGATGCCAATTGACGACGACCTTCTTGCACAACTACTTGTGGACGAAGAACAACCGTCGATGCTCATCCCAAAAATCCCTTTTTCTCGAATTCCACCCAACAGACCTCCTTCTAGTCCATCCCAAATGGGTAGAGTAAAATCCACTGCCTAGAAAAAGAAACCATCAAAACCCTCTGAAAATCAGCCTGCTCCTCGGGGTAAGATTCCTTCGACCAGTGGTAGAGCCAAAACCACTGATCCCGAAATCCAAACACAGGCCCATCTCTGCAATGCCATTCGACCAGATGTCGAATGGTACCTCGCTCCCCCTAGCACAATCACTGCTAGGATGGTAAATAATTTCCTCAGAAAGTATGGACTTTCTGGGGTTTCTTTGTTCCTTCCTACCACCAACCAACGGGCAAACCTGCCTGGTGGTGCCTTTAGCGCTTGGTCGAGGTTTCACATTGAGGTAGGAGCAATCCTGCCTCTTCATCCTTACTTGTAGGGAGTGGCCAATTACTTCGGGGTCGCTCCTTTCCAAATAACCCCAAACAGGTATAGAATGCTTTCCGCACTCTATATCCTCTACAGCCATAAAAGATGGCATGTCCCTTCGTCTCACGAGATCAACTACCTGTTTGATCTCAAATCTAACCCTAACTAGGACAACACGGGGTTCTTTCATCTCTGCCACCAGGAAACGAATCGCACCTTCCTGAGTAAGACTACCTACAAGTCTAATGTAGGAAAGTACCACCAAGAGTACTTTTTGACTACTGACCTGGTCGCCAACAACCTAACCTTCACCCAAGGAGGTAACCTCTTCGTTTTTCTGGTCATTTATTTTCCTTGTATTTTATCTGCATTTCCCTTAGAAGATTAGCACATTTCAGGTCCATGGCTGTGACCGGCTGCTACTCCAGAAATGGAGGTACGAGCAGCACTACTGGCCAGCATGACTTACGTAGAGAAAAGCGTCAAACCGCTGGTCACTGAAGCTAACCTGAGGCTGGTCGGGCTTCTGGCACCTCACAAGTACGTGAGGGAGTCAACGACGGGGAGTGCCACTGGTGGAGAAATTCCTGAGCAGCACCCAGACGTGTCGCAACCTCCAAGAAGGAGACCAATTGGAGTGACAATCAGGGAACCCTCCAGCACCCCGCGAGTAGCTGCTCCCCCTGCCCCTTTGGGAAAGGGAAAAAAGAAAGCTTCCGAACCCTCTGTACCCATCGACGAGTCTTCCGATGAGAACAGTACTGTCTTCTCATTCTTACACAGTTTGCCCATTCCCTGTCTTTTATTTGATGGGGATGGCAACTTTAAGTATACTCCCAATTTAAATTTAGATTTCTTCCAGGTAGTGAGTGAGTGTAGCTGTAGTTCAATAAGTAATATAGCGACCAGTAGTTATAGCACGGGTACTTCACTTATAATTTCCTTGTCTTTACTTTCAGTTCCATCTATGATTATTGTCTAATTGCTTGCGATGCTTCCTTACTTGTAGGTATGTCTTCCAAAGATATGTTCGATCACTACACTGCCGCTGCTACTCCCTCGAGCAGGAAGAAAAACAGCAAGAGGGTTTGTGGAGAAAGCAGCAAAGCTGCTTCAAAGAAGGCCCGGACTGAGGGTCCTTCAGCAACTACTCCTTTGAAGGAAACCAAGCCACCTCCCACAAAAGAAACAACGCCACCTCTTTCTCCACTCAACCAACCGTCTCCAACTGCACCGGTTGACCAGCACTCCACTCCTCCAGCGCCTACTGACCAGCCAGGCCACACTCAACCTGAAGATACCCTGACTAGAACCGTGGTCAGTTCGGCCAGGGAGAGAGTATACAAACTCTCCAAGCACAAACGCAGCCAAGAGGCCATCGTCGACACCAGCTCTATGGAGGTCGACCAAATAATAAACTGAGGGCTGAACGAGATAGACCGTGTAAGTTGTTTTCTATTGCTGAGTCATTTTACTTTGTTAATTTCTACCATTATCTTACCTCCTTTATCTAATCGCAGGGATTCTGACTATCACTACTGGTTGGCACTGTATGGGGACTTTGGTCACCCAGACCAAGGACTTTGGCACCAGGCACACTGAGGCGGTGAAGGTTGTCGAGGGGAAGAATGATGAACTGCTCGAGAAAAACACAAAACTGACCAACCAGAACAATGAACTGCGCGAGTAGAAAGCCCAGTTGACTGAAGAGCTGTTGGAATGTCGGGCTACCCTGACCAAATCTAAAGAAGATAAAGAAAAGTTCAGGGAGAGTGCCAAACTCAACTACCAAGAAGCCAAACAGCTTGAGCTTGATCTGATTGCAAGCAGAAATGAGACAGAGGACTGGAGGGGCGCGTTAAGGAGCTCGAAGAGACTAATTCCAAAAACTTGGAGAAGTATAGGGAAGCCACCCACCTTTGCTTCTACGAGTTTTGGTAGCATAATCGCAAAGCCGACTTCAACTATCTATCTGAGCGCTTGAGACAAACTCAAATAACCCGATGCACCATTCTCCTAGAGGAAGAAGAAAGAGCCAAAATTCCTGCTTCCCCATAAATTTCCTTAGCAACGGGGATTGATGGCGCGGACAATGAAGCTGGCACTATTGTCGACCAGGACACTCCTCAAGATCCTCTAGCCTCGTAGTCTTTTATTTTTCTCTTTATTTTATTATCTTTTAAATACGCGATCTACGGGTCGTGATGTAAAGACAATTTCCTTTTTAATTTTTATTGCTGCATGGGCAACTTTTTTCCTTTTAATCAACCAATTACATCCGAGCAGAACTGTTCGCAGTGTAAAGGAATTCTTTTTCTATTTTGATATTATAATACTTGCATTTATTATAACATCTGTTCACATGACCGAACTTAGCATAGTACTTTGGATTGATTTAACAAAATAACAAAATTATGAAAAATACTCTAAGTACCCTAGCATGCTTTCACTTATTTTGCTCATGTGTTTACATTCCTTTCGATATTCTTTGCTTACTAGATACCTTATATGGCCCCCAATTGATTGAGGAGCTTTAGGTCCTCGGTCACTTGCCTTGATTAAGACCTGCTCAAACATTTTTGCTCGTAGGATAAATTTTAAAATGAGAATATAGCAAAACAACACACGTAATGAGAAAATACTTGTAATAAATACAATATTTGGCAAGATTGACTGGCTGTGCACAGTTCCTTTTATTTCTCATAATAAATGGACAAAACGTGTCTGTACGAGTGATCACCAAAATTATCTTACACTTATAAGCGACCAGTCACATAAAATGACCAACCCTTTTTCATAACTTGTAAAAAGTAAAATTAATACAAGCCAATTCTTTAAGAATAATTGTTTATTAATAGTACTTGCGTAGGTGTTCTCCATTCCAATAGCGAGGAATGAGATCTCCATTTAAGCGAGCAAGTTTGTAAGTGCCTGGGTGGAGGACTTCTTCAATTTGGTACGGTCCTTCCCACTTAGGTCCGAGTACTCCAGCAGCTTGGTCGCGTGTGTTGAGGAAAACCCTTCGAAGTACTACATCTCTGACATTGAATTTCCTTTCGCGTACTTTAGAATTGAAATATCGGGTGACCTTTTGTTGGTAAGCTGCCACTCAGAGTTGGGCTTGCTCTCACTTTTCATCGACCAAATCTAGAGATTCCATCAATAGCTGGCCATTAGAGCCTTGATCGTACGTTAATCTTCGATGCGATGGAGGATATAACTCAACAGGAAACATAGTCTCATATCCATAAGCTAAGGAAAATGGGGTATGGCCTGTTGCCGTTCGATGGGATGTTCTGTACGACCAGAGGACTTCAGGCAATTGCTCTGGGCATGCCCCCTTCATTTCTTCAAGTCTTTTCTTTAGAGTATCTTTTAGTGTCTTATTGACTGCCTTGACCTGTCCGTTTGCCTGAGGGTGAGCAACTGAAGAAAAGCTCTTGATAATTCCATGCCGTTCGCAGAAATTTGTGAACAGATCACTATCGAATTGTGTGCCGTTGTCTAAGATAATTTTTCTTGGCAATCCATAGCGACACACAATGTTTTTAACCACAAAATCCAGCACTTTCTTGGTCGTTATGGTTGCAAGTGGCTCAGCTTTGGCCTATTTTGTGAAGTAATCGATGGCCACCACGGCGTACTTGACACCGCCTTTTCCTGTGGGCAAAGATCTGATTAGGTCTATACCCCAGATTGCAAATGGCCATGGAATTTGCATCTGTTTTAGTTCATTAGGGGCCACTCGCAGAATTTTGGAGAACCTCTGGCACTTGTCGCACCTCTGCACAAATTCCACTGAGTCTTCATTCATTGTTGGCCAGAAGTATCCTTGCCTTAGGATCTTTTTTGATAAGCTCTGCCCCCCAGTATGGTCTCCACAAAAGCCTTCGTGGACCTCTTTCATTAATTCTTTGGCCTTTTCCCTTGAAATACACCTGAGGAGTGGCATTGAGTATCCTCTTCGATACAAGATTCCATCGACTAGGATATACCTAGCAGCCTGCCGCTGAAGTATCTTGGCTTTGTTTTTGTCCGTTGGTAACACACCCTTCGTCAGGTACTCCATGTAAGGTGCCATCCATGTATATGCCGCTTGAATCACTAAAGAGCCCTCTTTTTCTTGGATGCTTGGTGCAGATAGTCGCACAACCGACACTATGTTTAGGGCCCCATCATCCTTGGCACTTACCAACTTGGCCAAAGCATCAGTGTTTGAATTTTGGTCACGAGGTACTTGCTAGAGAGTGTACTTATCAAACTACGCCAATAGATCCCTCGCTTTATTCAAGTAGGTGACCATTTTTAAGCCTCGGGCCAGGTATTCTCCAATGATTTGATTGACCACTAACTGAGAGTCACTGTAGATATCAAGTGACTTTATGTGCATTTCTCTGGCTAGCCGTAATCCTGCGAGCAGCGCTTCATATTCGACTTCGTTGTTTGAAGCGGTGAAGTCAAATCTAATTGCGCAGTGAAATCGATGCCCTTCAGGCATTATCAAAATCACTCCGGCTCCAGCGCAATGCTCATTAGAAAATCCATTTGTAAACAACTTCCATGAGGGAGTTTGGCTTTGAGGTTCAGGCTCTCCAAGCTCTTCTGGCTGCTCGCTATCTGGAAGTCCAGTGAGTTCTGCGACAAAGTCGGCCAGAGCTTGTCCTTTTATTGCTGCTCGTGGTGAATAAGAGATATCAAACTGCCCCAGTTCAACCGCCCATTTCAACAATTGCCCTGTGGCTTCTGGTTTCTGCAGAGCTTGCCGTAGGGGTTGGTCGGTCAAAACTTTGATTGGGTGAGCTTTGAAGTATGGCCGCAGTTTTCTAGAGGCTAAGATCAGGCAATAGGCTAGTTTTTCATTAGGTGGATATCATAGTTATGCTCCTATTAGCCTTTTGCTTACATAATATACGGCCTTCTGCACGCCCTCTTCTTCTCTTATTATAACAGCACTAGCAGCGTATTCCGTTATTGCCAAGTAGATGAACAAAGTCTCTTTATCAACCGGTTTTCATAGAATTGGTGGCTGCGACATGTGAGTCTTTAAGGCTTTAAAAGCTTGTTCACACTCCTCCGTCCATTCGAATTTCTTGTTGCCTCTGAGTAGATTAAAAATGGGACGTATTTGTCTGTTGATTTGGAAATAAATCTACTTAGAGAAGCAATTCTTCCGGTCAAGATTTGACCATCTTTGATTTTTGTTAGAGATTTCATATCGACCAGGGCTTTGATGTTCTCGAGATTGGCCTCAATTCCTTGGGAGTTTACTATAAATCCCATCAATTTCCCTGACCCAACTCTGAAGGAACACTTGAGGGTATTCAGCTTCATCTGATATTTGTTCAAGATGTTGAAGCATTCTTGCAAGTCCCCTATATGTTCTTTTTCCTTCTTCGACTTAACCAGCATGTCGTCGACGTATAGCTCCATGTTTGTTTCGATCAGCTCCTTGAACATGTGATTGACTAGTCGTTGGTAAGTCGCACCAGTGCTTTTCAAACCGAAGGCATTACTTTGTAATAGTAGTGCCTTGTATCGGTTCGAAAGCTAGTGTGATCCTCGTCAGGGGGATGCATAGTGATCTGATTGTACCCAGAGTACACATCAATGAATGACAGGATCTCATGCCTCGCAGTGGCATCGACCAACTGGTCGATTTTAGGGAGTGGAAAATAATCTTTAGGGTAGGCTTTATTAAGGTCTGTGAAATCCACGCATGTTCTCCACTTGCCATTCGACTTTGGAACCAGTACAGGATTAGAGACCCAAGATGGATAAAACGCTACCCGGATGAATCCATTCTCCTTTAGCTTCTCGACCACTTCCTTTAAAGCTTTTGATCTGTCTTTGTCGAGCTGTCTCCTTTTCTGTTGCACTGGTGGAAAACTCTTATCTATGTTCAGGACATGGCTAATGACCGCAGGGTCTATTCCAACCATGTCTTTATGCGACCAGGCAAAGACTCCCTGATTCTTTCTTAAAAATTCCACCAGCCTTTGTTTTGTTGTTGTCTCTAAGTTTTTACCGACTTTCACAACCCTGGTCGGATCTGCGTCATCGAGTTAGACCTCTTCAAGGTCCTTGATGGGTCTTATCTCTTCATCAAAATCCCCAAAGCAGGGATCCAAATCCCTATCTTCACTTTGGACAACACCCTATTTGGTGACACAATCACCTGATTGGGTTTGCATATCACTAGTCGTATGCAACTCTTTCCCGGCAACTTCCATCGATATACCTTTCTTCGCTTTAGATATTGAGGCGTTGTAGCACCCCCTCGCTTCCCGTTGGTTTCCCAACACGAATCCTATCCCTGCGTTGGTTGTGAATTTCATGGCAAGGTGCTATATCGAGGTAACGGCTCGCAAGTCGACCAAAATTGGCCTTCCAATTACAGCATTATACGCTGATGGACAATCAACTACTATGAAAGTAGTGAGTAATGTCCTGTTTGCAGGTGCAGCTCCTGTTGTAATTGGGAGCTTAATCGATCATATCGGGGCGAGCCCTTCGCTAGAAAAACCATATATGGTTTGGTTTCATGGCTCTAAGTCTTTGACGGACAACTTCATCCTTTCCAGTGAAGACTTGTACAAGATGTTGACTCAGCTTCCTCTGTCAACCAACACCCTTTTAACCATCATCTTGGCGATTTGGACGTCAATGACCAGCGGATCGGAGTGTGGGAATCGGACGTGCTGAGCATCGTCCTCAGAGAAGGTTATCAACTCCTCCTCTGTTCAAGCTTTCTTTGGTGATCGATCCTCCACACTCATCATCTCGATGACCTAGTCGTGGCATAAAGTCTAAGCGTATGTGTGGGCCGCCACATATGGTGAGTAACATTCCTACCACAAGAGCTGGCTGTAAAGGAGCGAGTGTTGGTGTGCAAGCGCCTGCTTGTTGCCACCTGGAGCCTCTCGCTGAGAACCTCCTATGGCTCGTACGTATCTCCTTAGGTGTCCCTGCTTGATCAGGAACTCGATCTCGTCCTTCAACTAGTTACACTCATTGGTGTCATGTCCATAGTCATTGTGAAACGACAAAATTTTGTTGTATCTCTCTTGGAGATATCCTTCCTTATAAGCGCATGTTGCTTATAAAGGACATTAGAGCTGGTCGCCTGGTAGACCTCTGCTCTACTTTTGACAAGGTCTGTATAGTTGGTGAATCTTGGCTCATATCTATTGCCTTTGGGGCGTTTATTTTTAGATGTTGACGGCTCATTGCCCGCTCTTTTCCCACCATTTCTGCCATTTTCGTTCCCGTTGCCTTTACTGTTGCCATTGGGTTTATCCGACCCATTGGCGGCCGTGTCAGGATCTTCCTTCGGTCCTTTATCTTTCGTGGATGACTTCCCTTCATTGGCAATCACATATTTGAGGTTGATGTATCAATTAACTCGATCCAGAAATTCTTGGGTACTCCTTACCCCATTCTTTCTCAGGCTGCTTCAGAGGGGGGAGTGGCGTCTAACCCCGGCAGTTAGGGCCATCATCTTTCACTCGTCGCCCACTATTTTGGCTCCAGCCGCTGCTCGCATAAAGCACTGGACATACTCCTTTAAGGGCTCTCCCTCCTTTTGGCGTATCTCGACTAGCTGGTTGGCCTCAGTAGGGTGTACGTGACCCGCGTAGAATTGTCCGTAAAATTCCTTCACAAACATTTCCCAGGATACTATGATAGCAGGAAGGAATTTAAAGAACCACTCCTTGGCGGTGGCAGATAGTGTGGCGGGGAAGATCCTGCAGCGGGCATCGTCCGACACCTTTTGAATATCCATTTGTATCTCAAATTTGTTGACATGAGATAATGGGTCCCCGTACCCATCAAAGTTTGGCAGTACTGGCATTTTGAACTTGCTGGGGGTTTTTTCCACAGCAATCCTCTGCACAAACGAAGTGCCTCTCCTTCGGTCGTACTCTATGTGTGATGTTCGGCTCCCGACCAGCTGTTGTACTGCCTGGTTCAGAGTATCAATTTGAGCCTGAACCGCATCTGGGATTGCTGGGGCGACTGGTGCTAGAGGAGCGTACTCATCGTGCCTCTCGCGCCTGTCGTTGAGTACGTCTCTCAAGTCATCATCCCTGCGCCTTTGCTCAGTAACTCCTAGCTAATCAAAGACGTTATGATGTCTGGGTTTCCCCCCAGCGTTATGGCTTACATGCTTATTGTCTCTTGGTGGGGGGTTCCTGTCTCCACCTCTTTCTTCATGCCTTTGACCAATATTCCCCCTGTTGGAATCGCCCTCATTGTAGTCATGGCCTTCTCTAAATTGCGGCCAAATTTGGTGCGATCGACTGGTCACGCTGTTTACTCCTATAGCTGGCATTTCCCGAGCGTCAGGGGGAGGCCTGCGCTGGTCGGTGGGTCCCCGTGCATTATTATGCTGTGGCGGAGCCCTGACCACAGATCCTGACTCGTTATGCCTTCTGTGGGTAGAAGGACGTTGCCCCCTGCTTGGTGGATTTGGCTCATCGTCCCCTGAGCGTCTAGGGCTACGGGGTGGCTGCTCGGCCCTATTCCGCCTCTGGTGCTGGGGATTGCCGCGACCAGCTTGAGAAGGTAGATGTTGCTTAGGATCCCGAATTGGGACATCATCCTGAGCAACAGGTGGCTGCTCCGGCCTTTGCGGGCATTTTGGATGGATCGGAGGACTCGGATTAAGGGCCTGTTGTGGAGGTGCACTTGGTGGGTGATCCGGTTGAGAGGCCAGCGTAGCATGCCCTCTGGCCAACTGAATGGCTGCCTCAAGAGCGGCCATGGGATCTCTGTAATGCCCCAAATTTCCTAATAGGGTTTAGGACCTTGATTAGGAGGCCGGGAGGGCCATAATTGATTTGTTATAATATTTAACGATTATATGCATGTTTATGTGAATTATATTATTATATGAAAGTGAATGCATGCATATGGGAGAATTTATTATTGTGAGGGTATTTTGGTAATTTGGCCACTGTGGGCGTAATTTTATATTTTGGGTGCATGACTGTGATTAATTAATGTAGCCACATTATAAGGTGGATTGGTTCGAGCTATTCGACATGAGACGGTCATGGGATGTAAGTGTTCGGTCTGGTCATAACGGGTTTAAGTTCGGGGCTCGGGGTGAGTCTCGGGGTGAATTTGATGATTAGAGCATTACCGGGAATTAAAGGGTAATGGGATATGATTTATTGGTATTTGGGAATATTGAGATTAGCTGGAATTGGGAAGCATTAATTATGATTAACGGGATTAGTGGAATGTGCCAAAATTACCCTTGAAGTGGCTTTGGAAGCTTTAGAAGACCTAGGGGTATTTTGGTCTTTTGACCCTAAGGATATATATGACATAAAGGCTATAGATTGATATTAAAAACAGAGCCTATCCTCTCATTCTCCCTTCCATCCCGTACAAGCTTCCTCCCTCACCTTTCTTTGAATTTTGAGAGCTCAAATGGAGGTGTTGAGCTAGGGGATTAAAGGTGGCAGCTAGGGAACCTGTAACAACCATCAAAGGAGATTCAAAGCTGTGTTTGAGGTGAGTTTTAGCCTTTGAACTCAGGTGATACTCTGTTTTCTTCTTTGGTTTTTCAGCTTTGATTTCTTACTAAAAGTTTGGATTCAAAGGGGTTTTGATGGATGATAAGATTGGGTGTTGATGTGGGGAGGTTATGGGTGATGTATAGGGGTTTGAATGAGTGTTTGGAAGAGGTTTTGGGCTAATTTGAGGGGTTGGTTCTAAGGGAAAACGCAGGGGAAAATTCTGAGTTCGCGTGCTGGTTTTTGCCTAGTCTGGGCTGAGCGCCGCGGCGCAGCTGTGGTGTGCCGCGGCCCTTGGCGTCTGGCAGGGGGGAACCTTTCTGTTTGAAGGCGCGCCGCGGCGCAGCAGGGGAGGGCCGCGGTCCTTAAGGCCAATTTTGCCTAAATGTGGTTTTTAGTTTGGGGATTCAAACCTTAGGCCTCGGGGTTGGACCTAGTACCCGGCTGGGTAGTTTTTTATGCCTCGAGGGCTGGGATTTGGTTTGGGAACCCTCAGTTATCATTTTTATTGATGATACCTTATATTTGGTTATGACTAGGTGACCGCTAAAGGACTAAAGGTTGATCGTTCTCAAGGGTCGTTCTAGCTCGACATTGAGGTAAGAAAACTGCACCCTGTGTATATGTGACATGCATGGCTATTATGATGCATGTCGGTTTATTAATATGTATGACATGCATGGCTGTTCTTGGTGCATGTTAGTTGACTTTTAAACGTGACGTGCATGGCTGTTATTGGTGCATGTTGGTTTGCTGGATATACTGCATATGATGCATGAGAAATATGTGATTAGGACATGCTTTGTATACTGGGTATGATATTGTTCAGAGCTTGAGCCTCTGTGGTTGTGCATGGTCCTAATTGTACTGGTATCTGTTAGTAAGCATGCTAAATACCTTGTTTATGGATATTGGACATGTGATATATGTTTGGTGGCATGGCTTACCTGTGTATGGAACTGACTTATTAGTTAGAATCGACAATAGTGTCAGATCCGTCTGTGAGGCTGTGACTTATTAGTTAAGTTCACCACGGGTTGAGCATTGAATGACTCATATGGGGTATTAATGCTGGACCGACCGGAAGGTCAATGAGAACTATAAGCGCTTGCCTGGTCTATGACCAAATGTTTATGGCCAAGGTATATGAGCCCGGTGACTGTTTGTCACATGGCCAAGGGACGCTGTCCATTGCACGACTCTAGGGTCGGGAGGAAGGTTATTTTGGTGACCATTCACCATGCACCTTTCCTAATCAAACTTATGAAAGGATCACTTGTCAGTTAAGCCCTGGTGACCCTATCGTCACATGGCTAGAAGGAGCGATGCTCATTATTGTGACTTTTGGCTATTGTCACCTATTTTCTTGGACTAATAGTCCTGAATGGTTATTATGATCGTTGTTAAGACTATGTCACACTTTATTGTATTTTCTTGCTGGGCTTTGGCTCACGGGTGCTACGTGGTGCAGGTGAAGGCAAGAGGAAGCTGGACCATCCTTGAGTTGGAGAGCTTAGGTGATGACGTGTACATATGCAGCTGCTCGTCTGCCACAGCCGAGGTTTAAAGTGGAACTAGGGTTGAACCCTGTTTTGCCGCTTAGTATGGCCTGTTGTAAATATTTTCTGTAATAAACTCTGATACTATATTTTCGGGATCCCAATGTATATATTAGACGTTCTAGTGAAACGTTACGTCTTAACCAAAGTTTTAATCCCTAAACCGCTAAGTATACTTAGTTCACGATTTTGGCCAAATGACTCGCTTAGCGAGTTTAGCACTGTTTACAAGGCACACCGTAACGGTCCCTGGAGTTTGGGGCGTTACAACTTGGTATCAGAGCGAGCCAAGGTTTATGGTTCCTGAAAACAAGCTGGGCATGTACACTCATCACTGAAGACAGCTTCACTCAAGGAATGGTAAATATTTCTGTAGCTATGTGTATAGCTGTTTAAATAACATGTGAATGCTTTACCTGCACATTGTATTAGGGAGCATGAGATTCTGATAGATCCTGGCTCTTGACTATATGATTATATGCTCCGCGAATATATATGTATATATGACTGTGATCATATGATTACCTGCTCTGTGAATATATATAATTGTGTTATTGCAAGCTGGGGTTAGAAGCATGGTCTGAGTATTGGAAAAGCAGGAGTTATGAGTATGTATGAATGCCATGGGCATGTTTGCAGCACTGCAAGTGGTTTATGATTGTGGTGTGGTAAGGTTTATCCCGTGGGAGAAAGCCCTTGATATGCTTATTGTGATTAATGGATCAAGTTATTGACTGCAGATTCAATCAGCAGGTTTATGCTCAAGGCGGATTATGAGGCCTGGTGATTGTTATACAGGGGCTAGGAGTTACAGCCAGGGTATTAGTTCTTCGTCTGCATCTCTGAATGTTCAGCAGACGCTTACAGATTTGCAATTAAGATTGCAGAGGCAGGAGGAAGAGATCAGGTACTTGAAGCAACAACGGAGTTTGTTGGGCAGTACCTCTTCCTTTGCTATGCCAGGGGTGGTATCAGTTTTAGCTCAGCCTAAGGTTGAGAACAGATGGGAATTTCTCTGTGGAAGATTCCTGAAGTTTTATCCTCCAATTTTTGAGGGAGGCCTAGATCCATTCAGAGCTAAGCAATGGATGGGCATGATCAGCTCCATTCTTGATAGTATGGGACTGGTGGGTCACGATAGAGTGATCTGTGCTACATGTGTATTGCAGAATGATGCCCAGACATGGTGGGAGGTAGTATCCCAGACACGAGACACAGCTGTGATGGACTGGAAAGAGTTTAGGCAGCTGTTTAATGAGAAGTATTACTGTGATGTGGCTAAGACTGCTAAGGTGAATGAGTTTTTGAGTCTTGCTCAGGGTAATGTGTCAGTGACCGAGTATGTTACTAAATTTGATGAGTTGGCCAAGTTTTCCTTAGACATGGTACCCACAGATATAGCTCGGAAGGAGAGATTTATCCAGGGGTTGAATCCTGGAATAGCTCAGGGCATTAGAATTGCCCCAGTGCATGAAGTCTCTACCTATGCTCAGGTGTTTGGGAAGGCTCTTGCTGTTGAGAGCACAGGACATCAGATTGGGCAGCGATGTGCTGGAGAGCACGTAGCCCAGATAGCGGTACCTCCACTTATTGGAACAAGCAAGAAGAAAAGTTGGAAGCCTTACCCAGAGTGCACTCGGTGCAAGAGGCATCATTTGGGAGAATGCCGAGCGAAGGCGTGCTTCATATGTAGAAAGGTTGGGCATTTTTAAGAAGGATTGCCCAAGTCGAGGGACAGAGCGTGAGCAAAGGGGGATAGACAGTTTGATTCCAACTCAAGTGTTTGTTTCAGGGCAGTCAGAGTCAGAGACAGAGATTAGTTCCTCGGGGATGGCAGGTCAGTTTTCTAGTTCTGAGCTGTGAATTATGCTGTTTAGCCTTGGCGCCATGTTATTCTTTTGTTAGTGTGTATATGGAGAAGGGTGTATTGATGGTATATGTAGATCACATGGTTATATTGGGATGGGAAAAGTAATGCGGTATTGGCAACTTGAGAGATAAGTTGGGTTATGGCAAGGACTTATCGTTGGTTTCATGAGTTAGTTATGACTGACTATGGTTGATCCAGGGTGTGGATCGGTTAAGTAATTGTGGGACAACTTTAAATGGCAAGAAAAGTATAGCAATTCTTGAGCTTGTAAGCGGAAAGTCTTGTGACAATTGGCACTGTGCCTGGATTTGATATGTTTATGATACCGGATGTGGGGGCTGGAGTTTGTGCAGGGAGATGCATGGAACTCTTAGCCAGTGTGGTGAATACCACCTAGATTGTGTTAGTGAGATCAGGATAGACTGGATTAGTCAGTGGGTTCTGAATGTGTTCCCAGGTGGTTTGCCAGGGCTTCTTGTTATAACAGGAAATTGGAATGGTGATTGGTTTAGTACCAGAGATGGAATTAGGTGTAAACACTGTTTCGAGTGGCTCAGTGGGGTTATAAGAATTAAAGAGTTAGTTGCTGAGTAAGATGGAACCCTTTAAGGTGGATCTTGGATCTGGTTAAGACCAGTTAGAGATCAGAGTGAGAAAATTATGTAAAGGATTGAGTTGATAACAGATTAGAGCACTGTGAGTGCTGAGTATATCTTGGGAATTGGTTTGATGCTAGGTGTTTGTGAATCAGGTTAATAGTGCATTCAAGGGTAGACTTGAATGGGATTTATGATTGTCATGGACGATGGAATAGTGGTGTTTTCTCTGTGGAGAATTGCTAAGAGTGAAGAGTGCCTTGGGGACAGGAGTGTCCATGGTTAGCAAAGATGTTTCAGGTGCCTTGGGAAGAAAGTGCTGGGTCTTTATAGACCAGGATCAGTTAGTGGTTGTTATGACATCCTAGTGATAGAGGGAAGTGATTGCCTATGCAACATGTTGATTTAAGAATCTGACCAGAACTGGGTAGAGTTTCTGGCGGGCCAAGTGGCCAGTTTATTGTTAGAGATTATTACCTCAAGAAAGATAAAAGGGAAGATGGTTAAGTGAGCCACAGACGGGCAAGATTGAATGGAAAGCTTTAGCTGGACTAGCTAAGGGTTTTCAAGTGACAGACATGAATTTATGGTGATATAGAGATCGGACCTGGGATTCGATGGACACTAAGATTAACTGAGAGATTCTGGATGAATCTCATGTTGTTCTTTTATTTGTTTCATTCAGGAATTGTGAAAGGGTAGCATAATATGGACATTTTATAGTAATGGCCTGAGAAGAAGGGACATATAATAAGGCATGTGTAAAGCTCTTACCTGTTAGCAGGTCAAAACAGTATATCAGGAAATAGCAAGGCCATTACAGCCTTTGGGTATTTTATAGTGGGAATGAGCGAGCATCGCGATGAGTTCCGCGGTGGGATTCCCAGGTTGATGGATCGGTATGAAATGGGTATTAAGTCATTTTGGACTGGTAGTCCAAGTGGGTTTATTATACCAGTAAAGATAGGTGAATAGTACAGCTGGTCAATATTTGAGTTTCCTTGTGAGAAGGATAGAGAGCCTTCATGAACTCAAGGTCTATCTTATCAGATGAAGACTTTATTGTGACTTCCAGGTTATGGAAGGGTTAGGAAGGTGATGAGTAGAAAATGGAACTCAGTGCAGATTGTTATTCTCAGACTGGTGGCAAATCAGAGAGAGAGGGTTATCCGATTGTGATTGGAGGAACATCTTATTAGATAAGTGAGGAAAAAAATATATGTATGTGTCTGAATCCTGAGGTGGTTCAGGGGAGTTATGAGATTGCTGGAGTTTGAATCTTGGATGATCACTTCTTGGAATAAATGGGAAATATTATTAAACTGGATAGGAGGAATGTGGAATTCCAAGTAGGGGAATGTATCTTCTCTAAAGTATCACCATGGAGAAGGGGTAAGGAATTAAGGTAAGTTAAGTCCTAATTTCTTTCAGCAGTTGGATCCTGAATGGGTCTGAGTAGGGTGACTCTGAATTAGTGTTGCTTTTGGCACTGGTAGTTGTATACAGTGAGTTATGTGCTTCCATGCAGTGGGCATGGGCCGAAGGAACTTATGAGTTGGGTTATGAGAATCTGAAGGTTAGGTTAAGTATTCCGGCAAGGGATAGCCAATTCAGATTGTGACATAAGTAATGAGGTTCTATTGAGTAGGATGTACCTTGGGTTAAGGTAAGGCTATCGAAATACTGAAGTCAGGAAATGACTTAAGGAAATTTATATCCTGTAAGTGGAACTCCGGTTCCGAGTTATTGAGTAAATTTCGAGGACGAAATTTCTGTAAGGAGGGGATAGTTGTAATGCCCCAAATTTCCTAATAGGGTTTAGGACCTTGATTAGGAGGCCGGGAGGGCCATAATTGATTTGTTATAATATTTAATGATTATATGCATGTTTATGTGAATTATATTATTATATGATGGTGAATGCATGCATATGGGAGAATTTATTATTGTGAGGGTATTTTGGTAATTTGGCTACTGTGGGCGTAATTGTATATTTTGGGTGCATGACTGTGATTAATTAATGTAGCCACATTATAAGGTGGATTGGTTCGAGCTATTCGACATGAGACGGTCATGGGATGTAAGTGTTCGGTCTGGTCATAACGGGTTTAAGTTCGGGGCTCGGGGTGAGTCTCGGGGTGAATTTGATGATTAGAGCATTACCGGGAATTAAAGGGTAATGGGATATGATTTATTGGTATTTGGGAATATTGAGATTAGCTGGAATTGGGAAGCATTAATTATGATTAACGGGATTAGTGGAATGTGCCAAAATTACCCTTGAAGTGGCTTTGGAAGCTTTAGAAGACCTAGGGGTATTTTGGTCTTTTGACCCTAAGGATATATATGACATAAAGGCTATAGATTGATATTAAAAACAGAGCCTATCCTCTCATTCTCCCTTCCATCCCGTACAAGCTTCCTCCCTCACCTTTCTTTGAATTTTGAGAGCTCAAATGGAGGTGTTGAGCTAGGGGATTAAAGGTGGCAGCTAGGGAACCTGTAACAACCATCAAAGGGGATTCAAAGCTGTGTTTGAGGTGAGTTTTAGCCTTTGAACTCAGGTGATACTCTGTTTTCTTCTTTGGTTTTTCAGCTTTGATTTCTTACTAAAAGTTTGGATTCAAAGGGGTTTTGATGGATGATAAGATTGGGTGTTGATGTGGGGAGGTTATGGGTGATGTCTAGGGGTTTGAATGAGTGTTTGGAAGAGGTTTCGGGCTAATTTGAGGGGCTGGTTCTAAGGGAAAACGCAGGGGAAAATTCTGAGTTCGCGTGCTGGTTTTTGCCTAGTCTGGGCTGAGCGCCGCGGCGCAGCTGTGGTGCGCCGCGGCCCTTGGCGTCTGGCAGGGGGGAGCCTTTCTGTTTGAAGGCGCGCCGCGGCGCAGCAGGGGAGGGCCGCGGCCCTTAAGGCAAATTTTGCCAAAATGTGGTTTTTAGTTTGGGGATTCAAACCTTAGGCCTCGGGGTTGGACCTAGTACCCGACTGGGTAGTTTTTTATGCCTCGAGGGCTGGGATTTGGTTTGGGAACCCTCAGTTATCATTTTTATTGATGATACCTTATATTTGGTTATGACTAGGTGACCGCTAAAGGACTAAAGGTTGATCGTTCTCAAGGGTCGTTCTTCTAATCGTTCTCGCTCGACATTGAGGTAAGAAAATTGCACCCTGTGTATATGTGACATGCATGGCTATTATGATGCATGTCGGTTTATTAATATGTATGACATGCATGGCTGTTCTTGGTGCATGTTAGTTGACTTTTAAACGTGACGTGCATGGCTGTTATTGGTGCATGTTGGTTTGCTGGATATACTGCATATGATGCATGAGAAATATGTGATTAGGACATGCTTTGTATACTGGGTATGATATTGTTCAGAGCATGAGCCTCTGTGGTTGTGCATGGTCCTAATTGTACTGGTATCTATTAGTAAGCATGCTAAATACCTTGTTTATGGATATTGGACATGTGATATATGTTTGGTGGCATGGCTTACCTGTGTATGGCGCTGACTTATTAGTTAGAATCGACAATAGTGTCAGATCCGTCTGTGAGGCTGTGACTTATTAGTTAAGTTCACCACGGGCTGAGCACTGGTCGTGTTTTACCGACCCAAGGGTCAGAAGTGGCAGTGCGTTGTGAACGTCGGGCCGATTAAAGATTAGATCTAATCGAGGTCGGCATTGAATGACTCATATGGGGTATTAATGCTGGACCGACCGGAAGGTCAATGAGAACTATAAGCGCTTGCCTGGTCTATGACCAGATGTTTATGGCCAAGGTATATGACCCCGGTGACTGTTTGTCACATGGCCAAGGGACACTGTCCATTGCACGACTCTAGGGTCGGGAGGAAGGTTATGTTGGTGACCATTCACCATGCACCTGTCCTAATCAAACTTATGAAAGGATCACTTGTCAGTTAAGCCCTGGTGACCCTATCGTCACATGGCTAGAAGGAGCGATGCTCATTATTGTGACTTTTGGCTATTGTCACCTATTTTCTTGGACTGATAGTCCTGAATGGTTATTATGATCGTTGTTAAGACTATGTCACGCTTTATTGTGTTTTCTTGCTGGGCTTTGGCTCACGGGTGCTACGTGGTGCAGGTAAAGGCAAGAGGAAGCTGGACCATCCTTGAGTTGGAGAGCTTAGGTGATGACGTGTACATATACAGCTGCTCGTCCGCCACGACCGAGGTTTAAAGTGGAACTAGGGTTGAACCCTGTTTTGTCGCTTAGTACGGCCTGTTGTAAATATTTTATGTAATAAACTCTGAAACTATATTTTCGGGATCCCAATGTATATATTAGACGTTCTAGTGAAACGTTACGTCTTAACCAAAGTTTTAATCCCTAAACCGCTAATCATACTTAGTTCACGATTTTGGCCAAATGACTCGCTTAGCGAGTTTAGCACTGTTTACAAGGCACACCGTAACGGTCCCTGGAGTTTGGGGCGTTACAATCTCTCTGTCGATGGTCCATTTCTGCCTGCCGCTCATTTATCTCCTGGCACTGACGCTCAATCTCCCTTTGTTGCAGTGCCAAGGTTTCTGCCGCATTTTCCTGATTGGCCCTCAGGTTGGCCAACTCGTCCTGCAACACGCCTAGTGTTGCCCTCAGCGTCTCGGCATCCATTTCCTCCTCCTCAAAATCCAAGTGTGGTTCATTTTCAGCCACATTTGGAGGAGGAGGTTGAGATGACATAGCGCCAGCAGCCTGTCCAACTCTCTTGGATATCTTCACCATTTGATTTTCTTTAAGCTTTTTGACTAATCTCTCAATGAAGGCACCCGAATGTTGACCCTTGATTTTGCCAACGACACGAAGTCAAAATAATGACAAAGAAACAGAAAGGAAAACAAGAATGAAATCAAATGGGAAGAAGGTCACACAAATGATTTATAGTGGTTTGGCCCCAACTGTGTGGTAATAACCTATGTCAACTTAGTGTTTTTATTGAAGTTGAAGCCCAGTACTGTGATCAAAGAACTAGGGTTCTTGAGTTTCACAAGCCTTAGGAGAATTACAACTTTCTGTGGATAATCACCCTATGCTCTCTCTCTTAGTATTCAAGTTCAAGGTTCAAAAGTCTCTTCCTTAAGCCCTCTCATTCATATTTATATGCTCAAGGGGGATACATGGGCCAATAAGCTTTTATTATCCTTAATCTCAGCGTATCAAGGCAATAAAGAGAAAATATAATAAATATAGTTATTACAAGATTACATATCTTAAAGGAATTAAACTGAAGCATGCAACCAGACTGGTCGCATCTAATCGTGAGATTTGATGAAGCAATAGACATCTGGCCGATAGGCGAACAACATCCCTTCTCTTGAACGCTGCCACGTGCCAACCACGTGTAATAAATTCTTGCCACGTCATTAGGAGCCATTTTTGGGTAAACATATATGTTTATAGTTGTAATAACACAATATATTTTTTGAAAAACAGTTAAGATATTAATTTTAAAATTTAAAATTGGTTAAATTTTGAAAAATATCATTTTTTTCAACCAATTATTAAAATATATATTTTTAATGGGATTTAAATTAACAATGGTTAATTGTTGATAAATCCAATTTAAATTAAATTAATATTTTTTAAAAATTAACCTATCTAAGTTGATTGTTGATAAATAAAATTTAAATTAACTATTGTTAGTTGCTGATAAATTTCATTTAAATTGACTTATTTTCTGTAAAAATTTAATTAATTCAAATTTTTGATAAATTATAGAAAATTAATAGTGGTATTTTTGCAAATGAAATAAATTGTTGTATTTTTGCATAAATTCATAGTCTTGCTCATATAGTAAGATGATGAGGCCCATCCAATTATAACATGTCTGTTTGCACTATATGTGGTATTTTTGCAATTGGGCTTAGATGCATATAGTGACCCATATGTTTGCTAGATATATTGATTTTTGCTAAATAAAACATTCATAAAATGATAGGTTTTATTTGGGCCCTAAGAAAATGTAAAGTTTAAATTCCTATCTTGTGGGTGGTTTCACTTGTGAAGGCCCATTTGGTTTGCATGACTATAGTGTGCCTAATCAATTAATAAAACAAATGTTTAAATTCCTCTCTTTGGGACCTTGTATAGAAGTATGGGAGCCTCAGTAGAGGGAACGACATACTGGAACCAACCCTCCTCCATGCAAGCCTAATTGTTAAGGCCCATTTGCTTGAGTTGGAATTAATTGTATAGGTTCATTATACTAGTTAAACCTAAATATTGATAACCAACAAATTAATTCTAAATTAATTGAATTTGTTTCAATGTGACACTTTATAATTAATAGGAAATTATAGGACTTTGGTTTTAAATATTCTATTCTTACAATTTCTTGAAGAACCATAGTCATTAATTTTTGAAAATTAATAATAAAAATATTATTTTTAATTTTATAATGAGCTTATTTAAGAATTATATTCGATCTCCACCGTTGGTTTAACAAGGCCAATAGCTTGATGGGGCCTCGAGAAGTTTTGAGTTGTCCCCCTACGGAAGGTGTTCATTAGTTATTTTTGACAAGGTTAGATTTCGAAAGACAAATAATTATAGGTAAAATTCTACTAGACTCATCCCTACGGTGACTACTAGGACTAGATCTATGATTATCGAAACTGTGGGTCTAGCTCATAAAATAAGAGATTTTGTTTTCTTATTTTCATAGAATAGTAGGTTGTTAATGATGGTGTCCATTATTAAATAAATTTACAACTTTATTTAACTAATTGTATTTTTGACTCTCGCCAATCGGGACAAGGATATCATAGATTAGTTAAGAACCTAAAGAAATAAAGATATGATTGTTTTTGGTATTTACATATTTACATATTTTTTTTCTTGAAATTTGTGTGAATAAAAGTTTTATTGAGCAAAAGTGATTGATTTATATTTTCTTGATAATTGGTAGTTTTAAGTATGGCTATGTCTACTCCCATCCTTTCTCAAATTTCAATGGAGAAACTCACTGGAGAAAACTTCCTTAAATGGAAGCAAAACATCAGCATTGTGTTGATTGGTGACAACTCCGAGTTCGTCATGACTGTGGAATCCCCAAAATGAGCACCGTCTCTGCATGCTCACGATTCCACTGTCAATGATCGGATGGCACCTTCTCAACATGTTCGCGATCATCTGATCAAATTGAAAAACTACTTTCAGGAAGCTGAACTGCATGGTGCAACAATAGATGAGGAAACTCAAGCCGGCTTAATCCTCAACAGTCTCTCTCCAGCTTTCCTGTCGTTCACCACCAACTATGTGTTGAATAAACTCAACTATGGTCTGATGCAGCTCATGAATGAGCTTCAAACTTTTGAGTCTATCATGGGTGGACTAAGTAAGGGAGGAGAAAAGAAGACAACTACTACTACTACCACTGATCTAGCTAAAGCTGAAGCTAACTAGGCTTCATCTTCGAAAGTTGGAAACAAGAGGAAAGGTTGACAAAAAGACAACCCCAAGCCTGGAAAGGCTACAAAGACGAGTGCACAACCAAATGCACAGATGCCTAAGGGGAAGAACAAGAAAAACAAAAAGGTAAAGGTGTGTTTTCACTGCAAAGAGAAGGGCCATTGGAAATAGGATTGCCCCAAGTTTCTAGCAGTGAAAAACAAAGGTAATGATTATAGTTCATTTGTCTTGGAAACATGTGTTTTAGAGAATGATAAATCCATTTGGATTATTGATTTTGGATCTACTAACCATGTCTGTAACTTTTTACAGCTTCTTGAATCGTGAGAGGAAGTGGAGGAAGGCAGCTTAAAGCTTAGAGTTGGGAATGGAGCGTTCGTTGCGGTCCAAGATAGAGGAAGAGCTTGCCTAAGTTCATAAATAAATAATTAATTTTGAAAGATGTATTTTTTATTTCGGATTTTTGTAGAAATTTAATTTCTGTTTTCATGTTGCAATTAGAACAATTTGTTATGATTTTCACAAGTTTTAATATGTCTATTTCTTTCAAAGGATCACAATTGTGTATTGCATGTTTGGAAAACAGGCTATATATTCTGCGACCTAATGAACCCCTCGCTCTTAAGAATAATTTATTCAAAGTAGCTAAACCTAGGACTAATAAACGTCAAAAGATCGACAACGATGGCATGCCATACTTATGACATTTGAGACTAGGTCACATTGGCTATGATAGGATTCAAAGACTTAAAAAGGACGGGTCTTTGAGGGAACTCACCTTAGGTGAATTACCTATCTGTGAATCTTGTCTAGAAGGCAAACTGACCAAGTGTCCATTCTCTGCAAAGGATGATAGGGCCAAAGAACAACTTGGACTTGTTCATTTAGATGTTTGTGGACCTTTGAATGGACAAGCTAGGGGTGACTTTGAGTATTTCGACACTTTCATTAACGATTACTCTAGATACTCATGTCTTTACCTAATGCATAGGAAATCAAAAACATTTCAAAGTTTTAGGAATTCTTATCTATGGCTCATAACCAATTAGGTAAAATGTTAAAGATCTTGCAATCTGATAAGGGTGGAGAATATTTGGATATGTAGTTCCAAGATCATTTAAGTGAACTTGAGCTTTTATCACAACTTACTGCCCTGGGTACTTCACAACAAAATGGTGTAGCGGAACGCCGTAACAGAACTTTATTGGAAATGGTTAGATGCATGCTTAGTTACTCAACTCTACCAACTTCGTTATAGGAACATTCAATTGAAACCGCGAACGACATTCTCAATGTTGTGCCGTCTAAATCAATCCCCAAAACACCTTTAGAACACTGGAATGGTCGTGAACCTAGTTTACGCCATTATAGAATCTAGGGGTGTCCCGCCCACGTCCTGAGGAAAAAGGAAGGAAAGCTAGAATCGCAAACTAAAGTTTGCATGTTTGTTTGCTATCCAAAAGGTACTTAAGGTGGAATTTTCTATAGTCATTCAAAAAAGAAAGTTTTTACTTCTACAAATGCTACTTTTCTGGAAAATGACTATGTCCAAAACTTTAAACCACGCAGCAAGTAGTTTTAGAGGAGATGGTTGAAGAATTGACTCCAACCAATGTTCCATCATCATCAACGCGAGTTGATGATGAAATTCCCACTCTTCATGCCCAACCGACGAAAGTCGATTTAAATGAAGAAAGTACCATTGTTCTTGAGCAAAAGGTCACGGAGCCACGTCGTAGTGGGAAGGTTTCTAGGAACCTAGTTCACTATGGTTTGGATGGTGAAACCAATATGGTTGTTGGTGACATTGGTGACGATGATCCATTGTCTTTCAACACATGCAATGGCTAGCCTTGAAAAGGAACTATGGCTCGAAGCCATGAAATAGGAAATGGAGTCCATGTATTCAAATTCCGCCTGGGATCTTGTGGAAGCATCTAGTGACTTTAGGGCCATTGGGTGCAAGTGGATCTACAAGAAGAAGCTAGGTGTTGATGGAAATATCAAAACTTATAAAGCTGGATTAGTGGAAAAGGGTTATACCCTAAGAGAAGGCATAGACTATGAGGAAAATTTTAGTCTGGTAGCCATGCTCAAGTCCATTCGCATCCTCCTATCCATAGGAGCCGCTCTCGACTATGAGATCTGGTAAATGGATGTCAAGAAAACTTTTCTTAATGGAAAGCTTGACTAAGTCATTTATATGGATCAACCAAAAGGATTCAAAGTAGTTGGACAAGAAGGAAAAGTTTGCAAGTTGAATATGTCCATATATGGACTTAAGCAAGCTTCTCGTTCATGGAACCCTAGGTTTGATGAAATAATCAAAACCTATGGCTTTGAACAAAATATTGACGAGCCTTGTGTTTACCAACTGAAGGCAAATCAAATAGTGGTATTCCTTGTTCCTTATGTAGATGATATCTTACTCACTCGAAACAATGTTAAGAAATTTTCATATGTGAAGAATTGGTGGGGCACTCAATTCCAGATGAAGGATTTGGGTAAAGCAAGTTATGTTCTTGGTATCCAGATTATTAGGGATAGAAAGAACAAACTCTCAGCTTTATCTCAAGCAGCTTACATAGATAAAGTGCTTGAACGTTTCTCAATGAAAAATTCCAAGAAAGGACGTTTACCGTCCTGCTATGGAATTCATCTTTCAAAGAAGCAGTCTCCCCAGACTCCTGAAGAGGAAGATGCAATGAGAAAAGTTCCTTACGCATCTACAATTGGATGTCTGATGTATGCTATGTTGTGTACTAGACCAGATATCTGCTATGCAATGGGAGTAGTGAGCAGGTATCTGTCAAACCCAGGACAAAAACATTGGATAGCAGTTAAGCATATCCTAAAGTATTTAAGGCAAACTAGGGATTATATGTTAGTCTACAAGGGTGGTGTTCTGAACCTTGTAGGCTACACCAACTCAGATTTTCAGACTGATGTCGATGATAGGAAGTCTACTTCTTGAATGGTGTTTACTCTTGGGGGTGGCGCTGTGATATGGAGAAGCATAAAGTAGTCTAAGATCTCAGATTCCACCATGGAGGTCGAATACATAGCTGCGTCAGAAGTAGCTATGGAAATAGTCTAGATAAAGAAGTTCTATTCATATCTTGGTGTTATTTCAGAAATGAATAAATCGCTTGTATTGTTTTGTGACAATACAGGAGTGATAGCCAACTCGAAAGAACCTCGTAGTCACAAGAGGAGTAAGCATATAGAAAGGAAGTATCACATAATTCGAGAATATGTGGCCAGGGGAGATGTGAAGGTTATGAAGATTGCATCTGAAGACAATCTTCCACATCGGTTTATGAAGACACTGCTAGAAGCTACATTTGATAAGCATATCAAAGAAATGAGATTAGTAGAATTAAGACATTAGTTTCAATTAGTGCAAGTGGGAGTTTGTTGGGGTTTTATGCCCTAATTAAACCCCAATTTCTTTGTAATCTCATTTTATTATCAATAAAAGAATAGAAATCATTTTTTGACTTGGTCAATCACTTTGCTCACATATTTTATTTTCATGATTATTTGTTTAATATAAACTTCTATTAAATCCCGAGCATATAGCTAATCATACTTATAGTGACATAATCACAGTGGAATATAAATATGATTATATGTTCAAAATAAGTTAGTCATAAGATTAGTCAGTGCACAGGATTTACACTGACTTGCCAATTTATGATATGATCTAATTACACATCACGGTGTTATGTTCTTTCCAAAATATTAGCAAAGTAGATAAGATCGGATGTATTTGTTACATCGGACTGGACTGATATTGATGGTAGATAGGATGAGTAAACATACCGTTATTATCTATTCTAGTTATATCATATAGTTGACCATAGGTCCATTTAATCTCAATTCTGAGTGGTTAGTATTCTAACTGATTGTATTATTTGAGTTCTTTGAATTGTTCATTAGCAGCTTACCCTACAGACTAGCCCATACTTACATCTTGAGAACTTGGTAGTATAATTGAGTAGTACTAATCATAGATATGAACATCTGTAGCTTTTGATGAAGAAGTCAAACGATGGTTTCCTTTTAGTTTGGTTCAAGTTTCTAAATGATAGAGATCTCATTTCAGTAATTAATATTAGTTTACAGAAATATCATTTACGTGGAACTAAGTGTTTTAAGGATAAAATACAATGAGGGGTAAAACGGTATTGTAGTCTCATCTCATTGCAGACCGTCTATAGAGGATTGAGTGACAATTATGGTTGTAACAATGGATAATTAGTAACGTATCTATATTTGTTATAGAGCGTTCCACGAATTCAAGAGTGCAATTCTGAGTCTTTAGTGGAGTCAAGGGGAATTAATAACTTAGTAAATTTATTTGTTAGATTTATGATAACTTATTGGAGTTTGATTACATAGGCCCATGGTTCTCACTGTACCTTGGATAAAATCATCTAGATAGTCTCAATTAATTGATTTAATTATCAATTAGAATGACCATGTCAATTTTCTATAGTTTCACAGAGTTATACAATTTAGAGAAGAAAAGAGAAATTTGGGCAGATTTATTAATTAAGATGAAATGGTATCTAAATTAATAAATAAGTTTAAATCAAGGTTCAAATTATAAATAATTAATTTGATAAAGGATTTAAATAATTATTTAATTAAATTAAGCAATAAAAAATAATACAGGTCTTGATTTTAAGTCCAACTGGCTTATAATTAAATGGGAAATTTCACGGACCTAAAGCCCATGATAATTTCAACCTAAGGTTATTAATTTGCTATTATTTTATTGATTTTTTAATTAAATAAGTGACCTAATTGAGCCTATAAAAAGAATGTTAAGTGAGAGTTGAAATCAGATTTTTGAATCACAAGTTTCTGATAGATTTTAGATTTTTTCTACTACATAAGTCATTTTCTAAGTCTCATTGTTCTTTTCTGTTCTTCTCTCAGTATCTATCTCATGTGTTGAGAATTGCCCACCCTAGTATATCTCTGTATTTATCTCATGTGTTGGAAGACTATGAAGAAAATTGAAAAACAGTTCAGTTTCTTGGTAATACTCTGCGATAGAAAGGATACAAGGGTTAGAGAAACTGAAGAAATGACTCATTCATTCCGCTGCGTATAATTTAAGTATTATTATCATTATTTATGTTTGAATTCAATTTTAGAAACATGTTTTAGGTTTTCTTATATTAATTTGTTTAATATAAGATCTACATGAAAATAAACAAGATCCTGTATAAGTTTTCCCAACAGAGTTCACCTTTTCTCAAGGCCCTAGAAGCCTATTTGTAGAGATTATTTCGTGCTCAGAAAGGCTGAGAAATAATCTCCTAATAAAAGCAAGAATATTTGAAGATGATTCTGATCCGACAAACATGGATTTTGTGGGGGGGCAGCTAATACCTGTGTCGGATCAAATTTCTCAATATTGAAATAACAAATAATTACTTCAAATATTGTATTTCGTGAAGTTTATTATCTTGGTTAGGACGAAAATCCAAAGACAAATATTTCAACAATGAATTTGAGTAAGCACATAATATTTTCTTTATAAAAGCAAGATACATATTCCTTTAATACACATATTATGATAATATCAAACTAAATAAGGAATTATTTGAAAATCTTACAAATTAATCCAAGATATTAATTCTGAAAATCACAATAAAAAGAATTTAAAATCATAAAAAAAATTTCTATAAATTTTTCTTTATTACACAAAGTTTCTTTTTTCAAAAAGGGAAACTACATTTTTTGAATCTTTCTTTCTACAGCTAGCCATTACCACGAAATTTGTTAATAAATAAGATGACAAAATATTCTTTAATCAGTTGACAGAAAGTCTCAAAGTATAAATAAGGAAAAATATATTTTATTTAAAGAAAAATCTTCTTGTAAATAAAATAATATTTTCTCAATGAATATAAACATATATGGACGAAACATCAACATATATAGATGAAATTCAAGTAAAAAAATTGTCATAAACATATATGATGATTTTTAGAGAATTAAGACTTAAGAAAACAAATCTGGAAAAACAAATTGTCGCAATAGATCATAAACCTATCGGGACAACGATTTCAAACTTGTTAAAAAATACTTTTGAGTTATAAAATATATTATCTATTTAAGATAACTAATTTAGAGTTTTACAATAACCACATCAACGGTGGTGAAAATAAGAGAAAAAACAAAAAATCTTGAATATCGTCGTTCAGTTTTTTTTTCCTTTCCATTATTAACAAATTGAGGTTTAATATTTTTTTTGAAAACATAATTAAAATTTTCCCTATAAATTTATACCATTCCCTAATATTTTTTCAATCAAATGTGAAATTATAGTTTTTTTTTTTTCTTTAGGTTTAATGTTTTTAAATTGTAAAAGTGATATTGTTGGTAAAAATTGAGAAGCTAACCTGTACAATTAAATAATAACTTTCTCCTCCTGACCCAACATTTCAAGTACAACCACCTACTCAGTCGAGCTTATCGTGTTCACCTGACATAGGTTAAACTTCAGGGTATAATGAGGATTATGTTATGCAATCAACTCCATGATATGCCTAGTAAATAAAGATACAAAGCAAAAGTATAAAAGGAAATCATCGAGACTTTTCAACCACTAAACATCTTGAGAGATAACTATTAAGACTTAACAACTAACAAACTTGTAAATATTACTGAAGCTTTAATTTAAAACATTAAATTTATAAAAACAACGGATTTATTAATTACTTGAGGGGTGCTAGGTTTAGACATTTTCACCCACTCTCGTTCAAACACTAGCTTCTTGATGGACACGTGTAAAGTTTTTATTTTTAAATCAAATTAAAAATACCCAATTATTTTTTTTAATTTATTATAACTGCCATTGTGAATAATACACGGTTAAATCTCTCCCTTCGCAAGTCTATTCTCTCTCTGTAAGTCTTCTCCCTCACTCCTCTCTCAAAAAATTAAAAGCATCTAAAAAGTATTAACTCATTTAACTTTTAATAAAAATAAAGAAATTAATTTTTCTTCTTCTTCTTGGTCTCATTTTAGTCTACTTCTTCATTTCCAATTTCTGCAACTCAATTTCTTTTGTTTCTTTTGGTCGGGACATCCTTTTTGTTTTTCTTTTTTAAATCATGTCATATAAAAAGAAGTCATCAACATACAAACTGCCACTCATCGATGATATATGTAACTAAATATGTTTTTTAATTCCATAAATTAATGTCTCAAATTCCAAAAATAACTGCTTTTTTTTGCTGGAAAGAAATCACTAGCATAAACATATCAACCATGCTTCTACAACTACTTCACCAAAAATAGACTCACAGTCACATATATATTTTCTCACACCAAAAGCCACAACCGGCAACAAAAATATAAACAAATCAATGGAAGTTAAAACTAATCATCTACAACATCTGAAAAAAATATAAAAAAATAAAATAAAATTTACAAAATATCTTGAAGCACCATCAATGGAAAATGAGTATTGTAGTACCCGAAAAACAAAATCTCTAATACCCTCATTATTCAATAAAATCTAACAAGTTCTTTCTACCCGTTCGTCTCCCCCTCCACCCAAATTCTTCTTCTCCCTCTCGTAATTTTATTTTGCAGGATCGACAACCATGGTGAGATCTGGACAAGACCATGATGTGAGGCAGACGACTCACTGACGGGCCTGGCAACGACCGAAGGTTGGGCTCGAGGTCCACAATAGATATGGTAATTTGAGATATGAGTTGGAGAACAAGAATATTATTTGAGAAATTTGAGATTTTATTCGTAATGAAGGGACTTAAATCTAAAATAATCTCAATCTTGGCATCATATAAAATTGATGCTAAGCTTTGCCCAATTACCGAAAATACCCCTACCGGATTTTCTAACTCTCTTCTCTTTTCACCTCACCAAGCTCTCTCTCTCTCAAACACTTCCATAGCACAATCACACCGTACCCACCTTTATTTATTTTAGATTTGAAGACCACACAACGACCCATGAACACCATGAAAGCTCTCTTGCCATCTTTTTTCTCTTTTTTTTTTTCATTCTAATTTCATTTTTCTTTAATGATTCAAAACATAAACTAAGTAAAAAGTTTAGTTAAAACACAAATATATGCATTTCGAACAAGCCTGTGTTTGATTTTGTTGTTTTTTTTTTATAATTTTTTAAGATTTGAAACATAAAAATTTGTTGAAAATTCGATATATCTCGATATAACTCGATGCACAGCTCGATGGGCCCTTAAAAATAATATTTTTCATGAAAAAAGTCATTTGCCTCAACAGGCCTCGATGGAACTCGATAAAATTCATAGAAAGTGCATAACTTTTCACTCGGGTGTTCGTTTTGGGTGATTTTTTTTTTAATTTTGATATTTTTTTTGAGATCTACATGTCTATGATGTGTAGACACATATTTGGGAAGTTCAAAGATTAAAACACATACCCAACTTTGAAAATACCCAAATTTTAAAAAAAAAATCACCCAAAAGGGACAGCTGAGTGAAAAGTTATGCACTTTCTATGAATTGCATCGAGTTCCATGGCGTTCTATTGAGGCCTGTCGAGGTGACATTGATTTTCATCAAGGTCTGTCGAGGCAAATGATTTTTTTTTTCATGAAAATCATGATTTTCATGATATGCCTCGATACATCTCGATATACCTCAATGCCTACCTCGATGGGCCCTCAAAAATCATGTTTTTCATGAAAAAAGTGATCTGCCTCGACAGGTCTCGATGAAAATTGATGCGACCTCGACAAACCTCGATAGAAATCGATGGAACTCGATGCAATTCATAGAAAGTGCATAACTTTTTACTCGGGTGTCTGTTTTGAGTGACTATTTTTTTTAATTTAGTTTTTTTTTGAGATCTACACGTCTATGATGTGTACACACATATTTGGGAAGTTCAAAGATTGAAAACACCCCAAAGTTAAAAATAATGCCCCTATATTTTCAAAGTTGGGTATGTTTTTAATCTTTGAACTTCCCAAATGTGTATGTACACATCATAGACGTGTAGATCTCAAAAAATACCCAAATTAAAAAAATTACCCAAAACGAACATTTGAGTAAAAAGTTATGCACTTTCTACGAATTGCATCGAGTTCTATCGAGGCCCAGATGACCTTTTTCATGAAAATCATGATTTTTAAGGGCCCATTGAGCTGGGCATCGAGGTATATCAAGTTTTCTGCAAATTTTTATGATTCAGATCTAAAAAATTGAAAAAAAAAAACAAAATCAAACACAGACTTATTCGAAAAATGCTTTGAATCATTATAGACAAACACTACTACAAAAAACACTTTTTAGGGCTCACACAGAGCCTTAAAAACTGAGTTTTTTAGGGCTCCTAATGCGTGCCCTAAAAAGTTATATTTTCAATTTTTTTTAAAAATATTTATTTTTATTTTAAATTAAAAATTATGATTTAAATGAAACATTTATATACAAATCTGAAAACTTATAGGTTAAAATAACATAACTTAAACATTGAATTTACAAATCTAATAAAACAAATTTTGGAACAAATATAACACTACTACTTAACCTTAAAAAAATAGAACTACATTTACAAAGTAAATAATTAACCACAAAAAAACACTAAATATCTTTACTCAAATAAAAATCACAAATAAAATAAAACACTAAATTTATTGTCAAACAACATATCTTTCTTCTTCTTGTCCTTGTACTCACCCTCCTTACCAATAGTATTTACAAAGTAAGGATTGACTGCCATGAACTTCTTTCTAAAATCATTCATGAAACATGAAAACTCACATTATAATACACCAAATATGAAAAATTATAACTAGATTTTTATTGTAGTATAAATAAATAAGGTTACTATAATTACTTTGAAAAAATTGACGGAAATTGATTAAATAAAGATCCATCAATTTTCTCTAAATTTCGACAGCATAATAGCTGTAAATCGAACATCCCCAAAGTTTAAAAACCTACATACACAACATATCAAACAATCTCAGGCAACCAAATAAATAACAAAACAATTCTAATTATTAAAACAGTCCATTACGCATAATTAGATACAAATCGCACAACAATTTTTCATAACTCAAATTTATTAAATTAGGGGTTAGAAATTTATACCCAAGCGCTCGAGATTGTTATATGAGTTGAATGGCGATCATTGGAGCTCGAAACGAGTCTCTGCTCGCTCTAAATGGCGGTGGCCGAGACCCCACGACGGAGCTTCGACAACGACCCACCACTCAATGGTGGCGGTTGAGGAAACAAACTACTGGGCTTCAAATCCCAAGTCATAAGGAACGTCGTGGTGGTAGCGGTTTAGCTTGGAATGGTCTAGAATGGTCGGAAAATCCCCGGAAAGCTTCAGAATCTCCATGGATTCCGGCGAACACCCACGGTGGTTTTTGGGCCTGATCCTTAAGTGGGGTTTGCTCCCCATGGTGTACTGAGTACGATGGTGGTGGTGGCTCGGCTCGAAGAGGATGCTACTACAAAAACACCCTTTTAGGACACTCACTTAGAAGCGAGTCTTTAAAGAATTTCTTTTAGGGCTCGTGGAGCGAGGCCTAAAACTATGTGTGTCCTAAAAGTTTGAGTTTTTTTTTTAAACAAACACCTCTTAGACAACGCGAGTCCTAAATCTTATGTGTGTCCTAAAAGTTTGAATTTAAAAAAATTTCAAATTCCCTCCAATTTTTTTTTAACTAAAATTGCAAGTCTTAAAAGAATGTTTGCAGGACTCGCTTTGCGAGTCCTAAAAACTTATGTGTGTCCTAAAAGTTAGAATTTTAAAAAATTTCAAATTCCCTCCAATTTTTTTTAACTAAAATTGCTAGTCCTAAAAACTTATGTGTGTCCTAAAAGTTTGAATTTTAAAAAATTTCAAATTCCATCCAATTTTTTTAACTAAAATTGCAAGTCCTAAAAACTTATGTGTGTCCTAAAAGTTTGAATTTTAAAAAATTTCAAATTTCCTCCTATTTTTTTTAACTAAAATTTTATTATTTATAACTTCACAAAGAAAAATATAACACAACAACCCATTCTCTCTCTCTCTCTCTCTCTCTCCTCGCTCTCTTCCCCCATTTCTCTCTTTATCTCTCTCTCTCACGAACTCCACAACCAAGCCACGAACGGCGGTGCTCCGGCCACCCCCTCCTACACGCGCTAGCGCAATGGACGAAGAAGGTCGGCGACCTTCGACCCTCGCGAGCCCAGCCCCTCACGCGCCACCGTTTGCCGCCTAAAGTCATTCGAAGTCGTGGTGGTGCTATTTTTCCCAAACTCTTCCGAGTTTTTTCGGACCGCCTCGAGCCACCCCGACCCAAACAAACACCACCAGTGCATTCCTTGTGCTTTGGGCATCAAAACCCACTAAAGGATTGATCATTTTCCCAAACCACCACCGTGGGGTGGTGGCGCCGATGTTAACGTCGGAGCTCTGGCGAGAGCTTTGGCTATCAATTAATTTTTTAAAAATAAAAAATAAGACTTTTTAGGACTTGCACATTCTTTTAGGACTCACAATGAGAGTCTTAAAAACATTACTTATTTAAAGGCACTCAACGAGATTCTTTTAGGAATTGCAACGCGAGTCCTAAAAAACCTAAGTTTTTAAGGCTCTCAAATAGAAGACTCGCGCCCCGCGAGTCCTAAAAACTTTTTTAGGACTCGCAATGCGAGTTCTAAAATGCCTTTTTTGTAGTAGTGGGCTTGAGGTGGCCGAATTTTTTTCGGAAAGCTCATGGTGGAGATGACTTAAGGACTCGCAACGTGAGCCCTAAAAAGTCTAAGAGTTGTTTTTAGGGTTTTCATCTAGGTGAGTGCCCTAACAAATATCATAAAATGGTGTGTTTGTAGTAGTGAAATGAAATTAGAAAGAAAAAAAACAAAGAGCAAAAAGATGGCAAGAGAGCTTTCATGGTGCTCGTGGGTCGATGTGTGGTCTTCAAATCTGAAATAAATAAATGTGGGTGTGGTGTATTATGATATGGAAGTGTGTGAGATTAAGAGAGAGAGAGAGAGAGAGAGAATAAAGTAGAGAGTTAGAGAATCTGGTAGATGTATTTTTGGTAATTGGGCAAAGTTTAATATCAATTTTACATGATGCCAAGATTGAGAGTACTCTAGATTTGTCCTTTCATTATGCATAAAATCTCAAATTTCCCGAATAAAGTAGAGAGTTAGAAAATTTGGTAGAGATATTTTTGGTAATTAGACAAAGTTTAATATTAATTTTACATGATGCCAAGATTGAGAGTGCTCTAGATTTGGCCCTTCATTATGCATAAAATCTCAAATTTCCCTCTTATTTTGACTAAAATATTAACTCATTTAACTTCTCATGCGAATAACATTTTCGGAGAGAGAATGGAGCCATAAGTTGGAAGTAAGTGAGTGTGACTATGAGAGAGAGAAGACTTACTGAGAGAGAATGAAGTTAGGGTGAGAGAATGTTATCTATGTATGAATTCATAATGGCAGCTTTAGCAAATTAAGTAAAATAAGTTTATTTTTTTTAATTGAGTGAAAAATAAATCAATTTTACACGTGTCAGTCAAAGAGTTATTGTTTGAACAAGAGTATGTTCAAACATGTCTGATCCTAGCACTCCTCTACTCCTTTAATTACTTAGAAACAAATACAATATAATTAAAGACTAAATATTCATTTTACCCCATGTTGATGCATATGATATGAATTTGCTACGAAAGTTGCCTTTCATTATTGATTTTTATTTATTTATTAAAAATAACTGCTTTACACTGATGTATAAGTTTCGTATGTACATTTTGTATTTTGTTAATATATTTAGGAGACTTCTGTGTGGGGCCATCGGTAAGAACTATTTTTAAACCGTTGATTATTGTGTTCATGATTATACGTGGTTATATATGGTGGACTGTCACACACTATGGTTAGTGTTTTAACATATTATACATAAAGTAATTGATATTTTTAGAAGTTCAGAATTAAAAAAAAGCTGCAACGTATTTCAAGCCTTGCGGGAGAGGACCTGGCGGTTGCTTATGGATATAACTTAAAATAATTTCATAATCAAATTTTAATTTTAAACCTCTCATATAGCTATATCTCTCTAATGGAAATTTTAAAATCGTTTATACAACCAAAATTCTCAAAAGAAAAAAAAAACAAAACGAAAAACAAAACAAAAACAAAAAAATCAGCCATTAAACAAAATCATTTACAACAAAATTATAGATACAACTCCATTATTATTCAACCATAGTCCCGATTCATCCTCCACATTATCACCACCCTCATCCTTTATCCTTCTTCCTTATTATCCACAACCTATTTGCCTTAGAATGCATGTTGAGGGTTGGCATTCTAAGGCTCGAGATTCTGAAGTCAACAAACTCGCACCTATTTACTACTCAGTTGTACATTTTCCTTTGAGCTCGAATGCTATTAAAAAAAATTTGTGAGCTCTTCCATCTTTGATTCTTTAATGGGTTAATGAGTTTGTTAGTATACTAGGGGTGTTCATCAAACCGTCTACATCGCACTAAAATTTGCGGTTTGGAACCTTTCGTGGTGCAGTTTGCATTTGTGTCAAACCGTGCGGTGCAGTGCAATCTTACGATTTTGAATTTTATCACTACTACAAAAAAAGTTTTTATCTGCGGCTTTCTTACTTAATACACTGTGGTTTTCGAGAGTATTGAAAAGCACAGTGTATTCGATCGCAGATAAAAGTTGTTTGCGAACCGCGGAAAAAAGCCACACTTTTCTTTGTGGTTGTAATAAGCCAACAGTGGAGAAAAGTCACTTTTCTCTGCAGTTGTGATAAGCTAACCGCGGAGAAAAGCCACCTTTCTCTGCGGTTGGCTTATCACAACCGCAGAGAAAAATGGCTTTAGTTCGCGATTGGCTTATCACAACCACACAGAAAAGTGGCTTTTCATAAAAAATTATTTCAATTTCGATTATATAATTATTTTGAATTCTGATTATATATATTTTTATAATTATAACCTAGCCTTTTGAATAAAAAATTTAATTTTAAATTTTAATTACATATAATTATTTTCAATATTATAATGTAATTTGTTAAATTGTTATATATACATTTCATAACTAATACAAAATAATTGGCTAGTAATGAATCAATGACTTTAATCTTTCTAACCAATATAAGTTAGCACTTTAATCTTACATACATATGAAAACTTAGATTTCATAAATAAATGGTATTAATCTTGCTAACCAATCACTTTGTAGTGGTAGTAGATCCTCTTTGACATTGTATTCATTTTTGTCAAACCACTGCAAAATTGAAAAGTTAATATAGATTAGATACCTAAATACTATATCTAGTTTTTCTTAAGCAAAAAAGAGTTTAAAATATAACATACTTTCTTCTTGATAACTTCTGCCGGATTCAGTGCATTTACAAGATCATAAATGTATCGTAGTACATAATAACCACATTCATGACTTTCAGGTTGTTTTGGACAAGAACCTCTTAGAAATTTTGTAAATGTGCCAATGTATTCATTTTCCAAACATTGTGCGCATGCTCTACAAAAATTAAAATTAATTAAATACATATTATACTCTCAACTTTTAAAAATTAACAATGCATACATTACAATTGAAGAACTTACTTTTCCATAACCTCCGTAATTATTGGTGGAGATTTATGATTTTTTAAAGGGTCCAAAATTATGGTCATCCCTCGCATCATCACGAGCACCAACATCCAATGTCGACTAAAACAATAATAAATTATGATTATTATAAGATTAAAATTCAACCATAGTAGTGATAATATTTAAGTAGTTCGTTCTTACTCAACAATTCAAGGAATGAAATATATTTGACATTGTCTATCCATAGTCATCATCCATTTGGCTATAAGATCCACCGTATAATTTTTACATTCATCATTGCCAATAGAAAGATGTTTGGTGTCAAAAAATTTGTATAATTGTCGTGAATTTGGGTGCATGCTTTCCCAAATGCATCTGTAGAATCAATCATTCATATTACATTTTCAATTAATAAATTAAATCGAAAAAAAAATTGGGCAGAGTTTCCTCTGTTTCTATAGCATATCCAAAATTATTAGTACCTATAAATTAAATGCAAACAAAACATCCAACAAATAACATGCATGTTCTCAACCATAAACCACTACAACACACAAAATTCGCAGAACCTACTTCACTAAGACACACATGTTCTCAACCTTCTGTTATCTCCGCAGCACACAATTTTAGCTCAGAACTTACTTCACTACGGATGAATATCTAATATATTCAAACTCCTCTAATAGTTTGTAATGACATAACAGATTGAGTTCAATTTGAATTGATACATACCTCATACCAAACAGCATAGCTGAGGATCCAATATTATCCATGGAGGCTGCTTGATAAACGTCTTCCGAAGTGATGAAGATAGCCTCGCGTTCTTCTATAAACTCCGGGTTAACGGGAGTAATTGGAAGTAATTGATGCATCAACATATGACAATCATGTGATTTCATACCCATCAGCTTCAAATCTCCCATGGATACCAAGTTTTGAATGTTGGATGAATAGCCACCAGGTACTTTCATCTCCGCAAATGATTTACATACAACTTTTTTCTCTTCTCTGGACAACGTGAAACAAGCAGGAGGTAAATATGTTCGTTTACCTTTCTGTTCAGGTGCTAAATCAGTTCGTATATCCATTTCAACAAGATCTAAACGACTAGTTAAAGCATCCTTAATTTTACTGGGAATATCAAGTAATGTACCTATAATACTTTCGCACATATTTTTTTCTATATGCATGACATCCAAACTGTTTACCGAGATTTTCGACAACTCTATTAATAAAGGTTGTTTAAGGATAATTGTAGTGAAAGAAGAAGATTAACACAGGGTTTTTACGTGGTTGGGGCATTAACTAGCCTTAGTCCACGAGTCTATAGTATTAGAGCTTGAAAAACCTTTTACAATGGCGTTTTTCTTTGTATTTTGACAGAGTTACTATATCTGTCTCTCAGGGAGATCCCCCCTACAGTGTTCTATAGCATGTATTTATAGGCTTATGAGAACCCCGGGTTTGGGCTGGGTATGACCCGGGCCCATTGGAGATACAGATACTCTTGGCCTTTCTAGTGGAAGCCCAATACAAGAGATACAACATACATGAATTCCAGACCAGTTAAGGCCCAATAATTTGACTCAAGAGCTATATCTTGCCCTACAAAATGGTGCTTTTGGTCTGGATACTTCGAGTTACGAGGCAGATTTAGGAGACAAGACCAGTCAGAGTACTTGGCAGCGCAGACCTAAAACGACGGCGTGCAATCCCGAGGTGGCCTTTTCTGCAGGTGAAAAGTGGGGACAACGCCCACACGGAGTGGGGCGGCTTCAGGATCCTGGACGCCTGACCCCTCTAACCGGGGATGAGGTGATTTGGGTTCATTTACCTTTGTCCCTCTTCATTTACCACAGGCCCGGACCGTACCAGGGTCCGGGACCAGGACGCGTATGACGTGGGGGGTCCGAATGATCTGCACATCACCCGGATGACCGTCCCGGAGGACGGGACCCGGAGGGCCATGCCGAACCCTTCCAATGGGCCCAGACATGCACCCCTGGCCCATACCCCTCCTCTTGGACATCTTCGTACCAAGGGGACTTGGGCCGGGCCCGCATGCTTACACAACCCCTGACCATGGGCCTGGACGAAGGTCCCGAGTCCATGCAGGAAATGGGGATAACATTTACCCCCCAAGCCTTCGCCTAGGCCTGCCAGGAGGAGGGTTCCATCGCTCCCAGGGCGCTCGCATGGTTGCCTTCCCAGTTCTTGCCCGGGATCGCGGGTCCGTGACAGCGGGCCGTGGTACTGGCCGTATGCTTGGCCCGGACCGTTTACCAATACCCGGGGACGTTTACCTTTGTCCCGCTTTGTGGCAAGGATACACGTGTCACCGGGCGATTGTTGCACATGTCTTGAAAGGTCGCCTAGCCCTCCTAAGGGTCGCTAGGCCTAGGCTAGTGTGTCAGCGCACGTCACGAAGCGTCCCATCCGCACGGGGGTCCATCATTAATGTCCCTGGGATGAGGTGGACCGTAGGATGGGGCGACCTTTGGCATCCGCCCCTTCTGGGCCGTTAGATCTGTGATGGCGAGGATCTAACCTGAAAGGACTCATAAATGTCCCTGCGCGACTCCTGGCCATCCGATGAAGAGACGCCTGTCCGTTGGATCGGAGGCCAGGACTTGGGGCCATTATAAAAACCCCACGAAGGCCAACTTGTCACTTTTATACCTTCGAACTAGTTTAAGAACCGATAAGCTTTGCTCGAGCCTCGCATGCCCGACATCGCCGATGGCATATATCACCATCTGTTGACTCTGCGCCGCCGCCTGTTCCCCAGAACCCCAACTTCTACGCTTCTACCCGAAGACGCGTCTCAGGCCTGTCCTGTCAACAAACTGCTAGACCGGCTACACCACTTCAATAACGAGGTTCTGCCGTCCTTACAGTCGGACCACCACCATCTTCTACGGCCGACCACTCACAGTAAGTCCTCCTGACTCTCTTGACGACTTTGTGAACTTATAATGTTCTTTTAATGCGTGCGTTTAGGCCTTATATTTAGGAGTTATTAGGAAGGCCGCCTAGTTCGGGTTGCTCCGTATTCAGATGCTTCTCGGACAGAGGGTGGGTCTTAGTAGTTTCCTTCTTTCCCAATCAGGGTCCTGCTGCTCTTCGGAGCCCTGGACCAGATTTGAAGGGGCTCCAAGCAGTCCTTAGGAGACCCCCCGTACCTTGACCGAATTTCTTGGGTTTAGGTACTGACTGCTTGGCTTTCTTTCTTTGTTCCCAGATCATCAGCTATGGCAACGGGCGTTACGCTCCATTCTGAAGAAAAGGTCAATAGGGCCCCTGTCGCCGTTTCTGGATCCCGGACGCCCAAGGGCAACAGGTGGGAAATGGACGTGACGCCCAACCTATTCCAAAATTACTGGATGATGCTGCTCCTAGAGCAGCGTCTGGGCATCGAGTCAACTCCTGGACTCTTTCACAACCGCGTGCCCAGGATCGAGGAGTGGGCGCATACGTCCGTGGAAGGATTCGGGGCCTGGAGCGCCGGTCACATCAGCGCGGGAGCTATGCTCCCGCTTCACAACTATTTCGTGCGGTTCTTGATGTAAGTGGGAATTGCATCGTTCTAGCTTCTACTTCAAGCGTACCAGATACTTGCTGGATGGCGGGTGTTTTGCATCGCGAAGGAGGTCGCGGAGCCCACCCCTGCGGAGGTCCTGTACTTCTACAAGTTGGAGCCGCAGGTCAACGTCAAGGACAAGACCCTGGACGGCTTTTATAGACTGAAGTCGCGGAGTGGCTATCCCGCTCCTACCAGCTCCTGGAGGCATCCCCCGGACGTCAGGCATTACTGGTTCCTGATGTCCAGGTTCCTCGTGGATAAGAACCCCACACTGCTGCTGGACTTCCAGCGAGTGGGTAAGTATTTTTCTGGCTCTCTCCTTTATTCCTTATCCTTTTTAGTCGTCTCTTATCATGTCTTCCAGGTGATAGGGCCTTTCGCTCAAACCCCCTTTACCGAGTTCATCATGGAAAGGAGGAGGTTTTACTCCGAGTTGAGCGCGGAGGATCTGGAAGTGGGTGGCTACGTCACAAACGACAATCTCCGACTGGTCAGGATGCTCGCGGCCACCCAGACCATTGTTATCCCGAACCATCGGGGCATCCCCTGCGAGAAGAACGTCGACGTCTAGGAGCAGTTGGCCCTGGATCACATTGCCAGTGTGGAAAGAGCGGTGCGAGCCGACGCGGCCCGGCGCAAGAAGGACCAGGCCCCGACAGAGGCGGCAACCTCAGAGGAGCCGGAGGAGCTCTTCGGAGATGCCCTACCAAACATTGGGACTCCCGGGGCTAGCGTATCGGGGCGAGGTAACTCCCCTTTAATCTTAACTTATGCTCCCCGAGTTGGGGACTTAGCTAGGGAAAGGCTAGTACCCCCGGGCCCCGCGTCTGGGGCTGATGGGGAGATGAGACCTTCGCTTCCCGTCCCCGTAGGCTCGAAGGTCCTCATGTTCTTATCCGGGTTCCTCCAGTACGGAGGCTTCTTGAACCCGGACGACATAGGGGATCGGGTCCATTCATTTGCTTTAGAGGAATTGAGTCACGCCCGGGGCATAGATGAGGGTTCGTCCCGGGTCATTTCTAACTTTGATTTGCGTGTTTGTCTGATTGGTTCATCGCCCTAACTCCTTTTTTTGTACTATTGCAGGGGATTCCGATATGTCAACCCTCGCCAGCGAAATGAGGCGGCTCATCAAGGACAGGGCGGCCAAGAAGGCGGCCAGGAAGAACAATGAGGTGACGGGCCCGGAGCCCCACCTTACCAAGGAAATGTCTGGGACGGAGCTCTGTCCCGGTGAAGGAGTCCTGGCCGCGGTCCCCCTCCAGGCCGTGGAGCCTGCTGCAATCTCCGCCCCCGCCCAGCCCCCCGTGATTGACTTGGAGGCAGGCGTGGCGGTCAGCCTGAGTTCGGGAAAGAGGGGCCTGGATGCTGGTGCCGTAGAGGGCAACACCGGGAAGAGGCCCCGGACGAGGCGAGCAGGCTCGGCTGAAGAGTCGCATGGTGAGAGTCGGCTGGCCGCGAAGGAAATCCCTGCACTGCCTGTTCTCCCCATACGCCCGACTCTTTTCGAGGAGGGGGAGTCAGCCTTGCGGGATGAGCAGTCTCGGCTGATCAACCGGACCTGGGAAAAAGGTCGGTGCTGGAGGATGAAACTTACAAGGCCCTAACGATCCATCGTCAGGTTGAGTTTGCGGAGCGTCCTGCCGAGTTCAGCACTCCTCAGCCGATCGTGGATCGGCCAGTCTCCGAAGTGGGCTTCTGCCCTAAAATCGGCTAGGACACGGCCCCCTTGGCGACTGACTTGCTAGATCAGGTTGGGAACACCATGTCCAACCTCCAGCTCAAGAGGTACGCCACGATAGCCAACCCGGACGTACTGTTCATCTCCCAGGCTCTTCGCCACCAGGCCACCGCGGTAACTTTCACTTCTCTTACATTCCTTCCCTTGTTGAGGAGGGTTTTATTTTCTAACTTTTCTTTGCTCCAGGTTGGCCTGTTGTCCCAAAGGAGTGCCGATCTGGTGGCTGAGCTGGCCATAAAGATGGAGACGGCCAAGCTGGAGTTGGAGGCGGCCGTGAATCAGAGGGAGGCCGCCAAGGAGGCTCTTGGCTGGGAGGTGGCCCGTGCCCAGACAGAGTGCGAGGAGCTCGACCGCGCCAAGGCTGGGTTGGAACAGGAGTTGTCCCAAAAATCAAAGGTGGCCGATGAACGGGCGACACTTTTGGAGACAGCCGCGGCTCAGTCTGTCTTGGATAAGGAGGAGATCCAGGCCTTGAAGGTCCGAGTCTGCGAACTGGGCGACTCTCTGCTTCAGGAGAAGGCGGCGCACGAAACAACCCGTCACGAAAAGGAGGAGGCCGAGGGCTTGCTGGATGTCACTTTTGACGAGGCCATCTACATGGTCTGGTGCAAGGACAAGAGCATGAACCTCCTCATCTTCCCTGATCCAGAGTCGAAGCGGGCCGAGTGCGAGGCCAAGGAGAAGAAGGATGCGGACCTTCGGGCGGATGAGTTGTGGGCTCGAACCCCGGCCTTGTAATTTTATTAGTGTTTTTGGCTTGTAATTAAATTTAAAACACTGCTACCTTCTCTGGTTTTTATGTAGGCTTCCTTTCGTTGTTCCGAGTAGAAATTTCATTCTGTTGCCGCGATTAATTGATTGTGAGGGTTCAGTTTCGGTTCCAACGGCCTGGACTAGACCCAACGACTTAACTCTCCAAGTTTTTAATCCTGGCACCAAGTTTAGGGCCATCGGGGCTTAGTCTAACTTGGAGCTTTGTTCTCCTTTTATAAGTTTTAGGCCATGGCTTTGCCTTGGGGCAAACCGGATGCTTCTATCTCCCGGACATCAATTGTTCGAACTGGACGAGCCTTGGGCCCGGTCCTCTTTGTATTTTATACCCCCAGACATCATTCGTCTGGGGTGGGGCCGACCTTGGGCTCAGTCCTCTTTATTTTATATCCCCGGACGTCGTTCGTCTGGGGTGGGACCAGCCTTGGGCTCGGTCCTCTTTGTTTTACACCCCCGGACGTCGTTTGTCCGGGGTGGGACCGGTCTCCGGCTCGGTCCTTCGTCTTATACCCCCGGACGTCGTTCGTCCGGGGTGGGACCGGTCTTGGGCTCGATCCTCTTTATTTTATACCCCCGGACATCGTTCGTCCTGGGTGGGACCGGTCTTGGGCTCGGTCCTCTTTGTTTTACACCCCCGGACCTCGTTTGTCCGGGGTGGGACCAACCTCTCGCTCGGTCCTTCGTCTTATAGCCCCGGACGTCGTTCATCCGGGTTGGGACCGGCCTTGGGCTCGATCCTCTTTATTTTATACCCCCAGACATCGTTCGTCTGGGGTGGGACCGGCCTTGGGCTCGGTCCTCTTTGTTTTACACCCCCGGACGTCGTTTGTCCGGGGTGGGAATGGCCTCCGGCTCGTTCCTTCGTCTTATACCCCCGGACGTCGTTCGTCCGGGGTGGGACCGGCCTTGGACTCGATCCTCTTTATTTTATACCCCAGACATCGTTCATCCGGGGTGGGACCGGCCTTGGGCTTGGTCCTCTTTATTTTATACCCCCGGACATCGTTCGTCCGGGGTGGGACCAGCCTTGGGCTCGGTCCTCTTTGTTTTACACCCCCGGACGTCGTTTGTCCGGGGTGGGACCGGCCTTGGGCTCGGTCCTTCGTCTTATACCCCCGGATGTCGTTCGTCTGGGGTGGGACCGGCCTTGGGCTCGATCCTATTTATTTTATACCCTCGGACATCGTTCGTCCGGGGTGGGACCGGCCTTGGGCTCAGTCCTCTTTATTTTATACCCCCGGACATCGTTCGTCCGGGGTGGGATCGGCCTTGGGCTCGGTCCTCTTTGTTTTACACCCCCGGACGTCGTTTGTCCGGGGTGGGACCGGCCTCCGGCTCGGTCCTTCGTCTTATACCCCCGGACGTCATTCGTCCGGGGTGGGACCGGCCTTGGGCTCGATCCTCTTTATTTTATACCCCCGGACATCGTTCGTCCGGGGTGGGACCGGCCTTGGGTTCGGTCCTCTTTATTTTATACCCCCGGACATCGTTTGTCCAGGGTGGGAGCGGCCTTAGGCTCGGTCCTCTTTATTTTATACCCCCGGACATCGTTCGTCCGGGGTGGGACCAGCCTTGGGCTTGGTCCTCTTTCTTATACCCCCGGACGTCGTTCGTCCGGGGTGGGACCGGCCTTGGGTTCGGTCCTCTTTCTTTTATACCCCTGGACATCGTTCGTCCGGGGTGGGACCGTGGGGTTTGAGTCGCTCGGACCTTGGTGGTTCGAGCCGGGACTAGCCTAAGCTTGCGCCCCGCCAGGTGTTTGCCTACACCCGGGATACCCCCCGCAAGTGAGCGGAGACGGGTCTGGGGTCACTTGAGAAAGATTAGCATGGTTTCACAATATTTCTTTATGACATTTTGCACACGCCATTTTCATTGTTTGAAAAAGGTTCGTCCTGAGGCGTACATTGTTTACAACAAAAATATTAAACTGGGAAAGGCTCTCTAACTACTGATAGTAATTACGGAGATGCTCCGCATTCCAAGCTCGCGGGACTTCCGAGCCATCGAGCCGCTTTAAGCGGTATGTTCCAGGGCACACCTCGTATTGGACCTCATACGACCCCTCCCAGTTTGGGCCCAGAACCCCCACTCCCGGATCTTGAGTAGCAGGGAAGACTCTTCGGAAGACCAAGCCGCCGGTTTCAAACTTACGGCTCTTGACTTTGGACTTGAAGTGCTGCGTGATCTTGCCTTGGTACATCTTCAGCTGGACCTGCGACTCTTCCCGGATCTCCTCGATGAGATCTAGTGATTCTTGGAGTAAGGCGTGGTTCTGGGCGGGATCGTACGTGTCACGTCGATGGGACGGGACTGTTGCTTCGATTGGGATGACGGCTTCGCATCCATAGACCATAGAGTAGGGGGTGTGTCTGGTTAATGTCCTCTCGGTCGTCCAGTAAGCCCATAATACGCGGGGCAGTTCGTCGGGCCATTTGCTCTTACAGGCCTGGAGTTTTTTCTTCAGCGTCCCCTTTAAGATTTTGTTCACGGCTTCTGCCTGCCTGTTTGCCTGGAAACTGCGGAGAAGCTCTTCACTATACCGTGCCTTTCGCAAAAATCCGTGAAGTGGGCGCTGTCGAACTGCTTCCTGTTGTCGGACACGATTTTGTAGGGGAGGCCATACCGACACTCTATGTTATTGAAGACGAAGTCTAAGGCCTTTTTGGAAGTGATTGTGCTCATGGGCTCCGCCTCAACCCACTTCGTGTAGTAGTCCACGGCCACGATGACATACTTTACCCCTCCTCTCCCAGTTGGGAGACATCCAACGAGATCGATCCCCCACACTGCGAAGGGCCAGGGGCTGTTCATCAAAGTTATCTCTGTCGGGGGGGGCCCGTGGGACCTTCGCGTACCTCTGGCACTGTTCGCACCTGCGGACGTAGTCAATACAGTCTTTCTTCATAGTTGGCCAGAAATACCCTTGGCGCAGGATCTTCTTGGATAGGCTGGGCCCGGTAGTGTGATCTCCACAAAAACCTTCGTGCACTTCATGCATGATGGCGCTCAGTTCAGTTCCAGACACACACCTGAGGAAAGGCATGGACAAACCCCGACGATAGAGTTTTCCGTCCATCATGACATATCGGTGGACTTGGTACTGGAGTTTCCTGGCTGCGGCCCGGTCATTTGGAACTTCCCCGGCAAACAGGTAGCGGATGAGCGGTCCCATCCAGGAAGTGGAGTGATCGACAGTGTGGACCGCGGGGGCCCTGATGCTCGGGACGGGGAGATGGTTGACGGGGACCAGTCCGGCTAGCTCTGCCTCGACATCGGTGGCCAGTTTCGCTAGTGTATCATCGAAGACATTTTGTTCCTGGGGGATCTGGCGGATGGAATGTGCGGCGAATGCCTGTAGCATTTCCCTCGCTTAAGTCATGTAGGCCGCCATTCTCTCTCCATTAGTCTGATATTCCCCCGAGATTTGTCTGAAAACTATCTAGGAATCGCTGTAAATTTCCAGGTTTGCTGCCCCTACCTCCCGGGCCAAGCGCAGGCCGACTAGGACAGCTTCATGCTCCGCTTCGTTATTTGACGCCTTGAACTGGAAACGGAGGGCATTTAGTAATTGGTGCCCACACGGGCGCTGCGGGGGCTTCGGGAATATTGTCTTCCGGAGGGGAATTGGGATTCAGCTTCATCCCATACTTCCGGATGACTGCGAAAGCCTCCGCCAGGTCATCTGAATGGCTCCGGGACGTCTTGGACTTGACCAGCATATCATCGATGTATACCTCCATGTTTCGCCCTAACTGGGCTCAAAACATTCGATTGACGATCCTTTGGTAAGTTGCTCCGGCATTCTTCAGCCCAAAAGGCATGACTATGTAGCAGTAGATTCCCTTGTCGGTTTGGAAACTGGTGTGCTCCTGATCTGCCACGTGCATAGAGATCTGATTGTAGCCGGAGTAAGCGTCCATGAAGCTCAAGATCTCGTACCCGGACGTAGCATCCACCATTTGGTCGATCCGGGGGAGTGGGAAACAGTCCTTCGGACAAGCTTTGTTGAGGTCCGTGAAGTCGATGCATGTTCTCCACGTCCCATTCAGTTTCGGCACCAAGACGGGATTGGCCAGCCACACGGGGTACACAACCTCGCGTATGAAGTTGATGGAAGACAGTTTTTCAACCTCCAGCTTGAGGGCCTCAGCCCTCTCCGTCCCCAAAGGCCTGCGTTTTTGGCGGACCGAGGTCGCGTTTGGGTCAATACTTAACGCGTGGAAAATGATATTGTGGTCGATCCCAGTCATGTCTGAGTGGGACCAGGCCAGGATATCCTGTTTTCCCTTAACTTGGGCGACGATGGCGGCTCGGACGTTTGCCGGCAGACTTTTCTCGACTTGGATGATCCGGGTAGGATTGGTTTCGCTGATCCACACCTCTTCTATCTCGTCCATTGGTTCCAGGACGCGGTCGTCCCCTATCCGTGGGTCCAGGTCATCCTCGTCCGGGACCAGCCTCTCAGCAGGCGGGAGGGGAATTGGTTCGACGAAGTCCTCAACAGGATCTTCCCAGACCATGTATATGGGCCGGGCCGACACGTGGTAGCACTTCCGGGCGCTCTTTTGGTCTCCCCGGACAGTCCCTACCCCTCCGTTGTCGCATGGGAACTTCATGCAAAGATGGCGGATGGAGGTGATGGCTCCGAACTCGACCAATACGGGCCGGCCAAAGATGGCGTTGTAAGCGGTGGGGCAGTCCACCACCACAAAGGTGTAGAACTTGAACGAGTGCTGTAATTCACTCCCTAGAGTAACCGGCAGCTGGATCATTCCCATGGGGAGAAGTGCATCTCCGTTGAAGCCGTAAATCTGGGTCGGGCACGATGCCAAATCCTCTTCGGTCAAGCCAATGGCGGTGAAGGCGGGCTTGAACAACAGGTTGACGGAGCTCCCGTTGTCCACCAACAGGCGGGACACCAACTTATTGGCGATTTGAGCATCTATGACGAGCCGTTCGTGGTGCAGAAAGTGGACATTGCGGGCGTCGTCCTCCGTGAAGGTGATGGGGAGGTCCATCAGCTTAGGGCGCTGAGCCAGAGACTGGACAAGGGCGCACACCTCCTGATCGTGGTCCAGCTCGCTCAGGTAGCGCTTTTGGTCATTCTGGGATGGTCCCCCAAGGTGAGGCCCGCCCGAGATGGTCGCCACATGTCCGTCAACGCGAGGGGGTGCTGCCCCAGAGGGGTAAGGCATTCCGGGGCCGGGAATTGGTGCGACGGGGGCCCCCTGAGGGGCCAGCGTCGGGGGTCCCTGTGCATACCCTCCCTGGGGGGGGGGGTATGCCCGAGTCGCTCCCGGGGTTGCGGGCTGTCCGGGGCTTGCTGACAGGCTCGGGACTCCCACGGGCATCCTTACCCACTGGTGGAGGTGCCCCAGCTTGATGAGATTTTCAATCTCATCCTTGAGCTGCCGGCATTCATCAGTGGTGTGGCCCACATCCTTGTGATAGGCGCACCTTTTGCTGGTGTCTCTCGGATTCCTTCCCCCTTTGAACATGGGGCTAGGCTTCCGGTAGTGAACTGCCCTCTCCGTTGCCAGATAGATGTTCTCCCTGGTGTCCACCAGGTTGGTGTATTCTGAATATTGGGGCTCGTAGCCCCTCTTCCCCTTCTTGACTGGCTCAGGTCAGTTCTGGCCTTTGCCTGATTGCTTCCCTCGGGAGGGATTCACGCTCGCCTCAGTCACTCCTGTTTGTGACTGCTGGGCCCCAACAGGGGCCATGCTTTGCCCTGCCGGCGCGACGTCATAACCGGAGAAGTGGGTGGACTGGGCCGGGGTGTACGCTGAAGTGGCAGGGCGGTACACCGTATGGGTGTAGCTGACTCCGGGCGCAACGGCCGGTCCCGGGGCAACGGGGGGTGAGGTGTAGGACTACGCTGGAAACTGTCCCCCATATCCCGGGAACGTCTGGGGGACGGGATACGGAGCCGGGGGCCACCCGAAGGCCTGGATCTGGGCTTCTTCCCAGTTGATGAATCCTTGGGCCCTCCTGATGAACTCTTCTAGGGTAGCGGCCTTGCTACGCTGCATGTCATCCCATAGGGGGGACCTGGCCCGGATTCTGGACTGCATTGCTACCAGGCGCTGTCCGTCGTCTACTTTGGTCTTGGAGGTTTCTTCAGTAAAGCGCTGGATGTAGGCCCTCAGTGTCTCCGCGGGGAGCTGCTTGATATTGGCGAGAGCGCTGATCTTCATATCCATCCTCATGGCGGCCACGAACTGCTTGCAAAGCGCTGACTGCAGCCCAGACCAGGATTGGATGGAGCCCGACTTAAGTCTCTTCCACCACTCTTTGGCGGGGCCGCCCAAAGTGATCGAGAAGCAGAGGCACTTGCCGTTGTCGCTGACATGGGCCATTGTCATGAGCCGGTTGTATCGGGACAGCTGGTCTTGGGGGTCGGTGTTCCCAGTATAGGCGGTGAGGCTTGGCATCTTGAACCCCTTGGGGAGTATGGCGTCCAGGATGTGCCTTGCGCAGGGCTCTTTATCCTCTTCGTCAGAGTCGGTGTCCGCGCCTTCTTGCTTGCGGACCAGGCGATCCGTGACCTTTTTCAACGCGACCATCTGCTCCATGAGCTGCCTGGCCGTGCCATCTTCCATGTGGATTCTCTCGTTCCTCCTGTCATTGAGGTTGTTCCTGAGGTCGCCATCTCGGGGGAGGATCTTTTCCTTGCGGGCCTGCTCCTTCCGAGCGTTCAGTCCACCGCGTATGTCTATCTGGGAAGTGTCCTCCCCTGAACTGAGAGCATGGCGTTCCTCAAGGCGAGGCCGTTCCCGACGATTCTTGTTAACTGAGGCACTTGGGTGCAAAGATCTTTCTCGTTCGTCTCGCCCTGGGGCGTGTCGGGGCTGTACGTTCTGCGGCCGCGTCCCCTGTGGATCGATCGGGTGGCCTCGTCCTGGGACGGGGCGCACCTTCTCTTTCCTAGGGAGCGGCCGGGGACGGGTCCTAGCTTTTGTGACGGGGGTGGTCTTTTCTCGGGTCTTTCCACCGGCCTTCTTTCTCTCCTTGCTCGGATTTCCCGGAGCTGGCTTAGGAAAAGGCTCCGGGGAAGGGGCCGGGCAGGCTCCTTCGGGGACCCCGGCTCGCTCTTGCGGAGCAGGCTGCTGCGCTTCTGGAAGAGGGCCAGTTGCGGGATTGGCAGCCGGACCCTGTGCGGCTATGAGTGCCTGCAGGGCTTGGAGAGACTCTTGCATCCGCCGATGTGCCTCCGCTTGCTCAGCGATCCTGGCTTCTTGATCCAGGACTTGCTGTCTCAGTCTAGTCACCTCCAAGTCTTGCTGGTCGGGCTCTCCTTCGGCGGTCTTGAGATCTGCAGCTTCGTCGTGGTACTCCCCCTCATTTTCCTCTTCATAATATTCCTCCTCGTTCTCCTCTTCGTATTCTGTCCCACCCTCATAGTCTTGTGACTCGTCATGGTGAGATGTTTGAGGAGGCGCGTTCTCAGGCAGATCCTGAGGAAGATGCTGTGAAGGCAGCGGGTCTCTACTTCCCTGCTCTGGAATGCTAGGGTCGAAGGTTGTGTGTCGTGTGTTCACCATTGTAGTAAAGGCCTGACGTTAGCACTAGCTTCCTTCAGCTCTCAATGAAAGCACCAAACTGTTTACCGAGATTTTCAGCCACTCTATTAATAAAGGTTGTTTAAGGATAATTGTAGTGAAAGCAGAAGATTAACACGGGGTTTTTACGTGGTTGGGGCGTTAACTAGCCTTAGTCCACGAGTCTATAGTATTAGAGCTTGAAAAACCTTTTACAATGGCGTTTTTCTCTGTATTTTGACAGAGTTACTGTATCTGTCTCTCAGGGAGAACCCCCCTACAGTGTTCTATAGCCTGTATTTATAGGCTTATGAGAACACCGGGTTTGGGCCGGGTATGACCCGGGCCCATCAGAGAAACGGATACTCTTGGCCTTTCTAGTGGAAGCCCAATACAAGAGATACAACATACATGAATTCCAGACCAGCTAAGGCCCAATAAGTTGACTCAAGAGCTATATCTTGCCCGACAAAACGGGGCTTTTGGTCTGGACACTTCGAGTTACGAGGCAGATTCAGGAGACAAGACCATTCAGAGTACTTGGCAGCGCAGACTTGAAACGACGACGTGCATTCCTGAGGTGGCCTTTTCTGCAGGTGAAAAGTGGGGACAACGCCCACGCGGAGTGGGGCGGCTTCAGGATCCTGGACGCCTGACCCCTCTAACTGGGGATGAGGTGATCCGGGTTCGTTTACCTTTGTCCCTCTTCATTTACCACAGGCCCGGACCGTACCAAGGTCTGGGACCAGGACGCATATGACGTTGGGGGTCCGAATGATCTGCACATCACCCGGACGACCGTCCCGGAGGACGGGACCCGGAGGGCCATGCCGGACCCCTCCAATGGGCCCAGACATGCACCCCCGACCCATACCCCTCCTCTCGGACATCTCCGTACCAAGGGGACTTGGGCCGGGCCCGCATGCTTACACAGCCCCTGACCATGGGCCTGGACGAAGGTCCCGAGTCCATGCAGGAAATGGGGATAACACAAAAAATGTCGAACAAGTAAATCTTTCCAGTAAGGGAGACGAAAAAAAATTGATTTCCTTTGGAAACATCCATTTACTTTCTTATTTTTCTGCATTTTTCCATACTTGAAATCAATTTTCTCCACTTCTTTAAGAATTTGTTGCCTCGAAAGTGGCAAAGGAGCAACACCTTGTTCTTTATCACCATCAAATGCTTTTTTTCCCCCATAATGATGATTTAGGGGCAAATATCATCTATGACCCATATAACAAATTCTGTGCCCATTCGACAGATGAATAGCCTTTGTGTTAGTGCAACATATTGGACATCCCTGGTAATCTTTTGTGCTTAACCCTGATAGATTACCATAAGTTGGGAAATCATTAACAGTCCACAACAAAACAACTTTTAAGTTAAAGACTTCTTTATTAAAACCGTCATATGCCTTAACACCATTTTCATACAAATCTTTCAAATCATCAATTAATGGTGCCAAATAAACATCTATATTGTGTCCCGATTGTTTTGGGCCTTAAATCATTAACGTGAGCATCAAAAACTTTCTTCTCATCATTAACCACGGAGGAAGATTGTACATAACAAGGAAGACAGGCCACGAACTATGCCAACTACTTAGAGATTTATGTGGATTTACACCATCGGCAGCTAGACCTAGACGAAGATGTCTTGCTTCAGTTTTAAATTTTGGATTTAAGTTATTAACTTTTTTCCAAGCTTGCAAATCTGTAGGATGTCGAAGTTTACCATCTTTCACTCGCCTAGTCTCATGCCATATTAAGTTTTTAGAGTGTTATGCACTTTGATAGAATCGCTTAAGCCGCGGAATCAAAGGCGAGTACCACATCACTTTTTGAGGAATAAGTTTCCTAATCTCCTTACTCCTGTTAGGTTTGTAGCGCGGTGAATCGCATTCTTGGCAAGTGTCCATGTCTTCATACTCTTTACGATATAACACACAATCGTTCGGACATGCATGGATCTTCTCATACTTCAAGCCTATGCAATTTAAAGTTTTCTTCACTTCATACATAGACTCAGGGAAGCAATTATCTGACGGCAAAATCTCCTTAAAAGCAGCTAAAAATTGACTAAAACATTTCTTGCTAACTCCATTTTGTGCTTTTATGTTGTCAAATTTTACCATCGTTTGTAATCTTTGTTTCAGACAACCATTGAATAATGGTTTATCTGCATCTCTAACCAATTTATCGAATTTTGAAGGATCATCAACAAACTCTTCTTGTGCTTCATCGAGCAATTCCATAGGATGATCATCAAAATCACTATAACCCAAATCATCAATCCCTTGCCTCCCGAATGGATATGGATTATTATTTTTCAATGATTCCCCATGCCAATACCATGTACAATAACTTGTATCAAATCCCGAACAAAATACACGATTTTTTTTATCATGGTGATATTTCTTTTTGATCCATTACCACAATCTATACATGGACAATGAATTCTTTCCCGGATCACTACAATTTGTTTGGAAAAATTCTAAAAATTGGTTGAATCCTCCTTGAAATTGTTTTGTTTCTCTATTCTCAAGAATCCATGACTTATCCATAATGATAATATCTACCTAATTCCTAAGTCGATAATTAAAAGAAAATTAATATTGTAATTGAAAAAATTATGTTCAATTAATAAATTATAAAATGAAATGGGCAGAATTTCATTTATTTCTATAACATATCCAAAATTCATATGTATTTACAATTTCAACATAAACAAAAACATAATTATTACATATATTAACTTATAAAATATGTTCAATTAATATCATCAAAAAAAAAATTGGGCAGAGTTTCCTCTGTATTTATAGCATATCCCAAATTATCTACCTATAAATTCACATCAAACAAAACATATAACAAACAACATGCATGTTCTCAACCATAAGTCACCGCAGCACACACATAATTCACAAAACCTATTTCACTAAGACACATGTTATCAACCTTCTGTTATCTCTGCAGCACACAATTTTATCTCAGAACCTACTTCACTACGGATGAATATCTAATATATTCAAACTCCTCTAACAATAGTTTGTAATTATAAAAAAAAAATTAAGTAGTAATTATTACTCACCTTCAAAATTAATCTTCAACTATTTCAACACACTTCACACTCAAACAAATATTTCCTACAATAAAAATTTAAACATTAGTAAATATATGGTAATTGAATTCATCCTAAAATAATATAATTAACAAAAATATACTTTTAAAAAACCATTACCTAAATAATATACAAAATTAAGTAAGCAATAATATTTCAATATAAAAAATTATGTAAACAACATTATTATAAATAAAATAATACAAAAAATACCCTAAAACCAAAATATACATTAAAAAAATCAAGTTTTAGTGATCAATACATGTTTTAAACAATGAAAATGTCTTCTAATCCTATATAAACTTTAAAAAATGTTAGAAAAAACTTTGAAAATAACCATATAAACTTACATTGAAACCCCAATTAAACCCACTCAATATTTCTTTCTTTTTACCCTAAAACTTCAAAATAAATCAAGATTAAGTATATTTACATGATTTCAAGCTTTAATATGCAAGAAAATGAAAAAAAAACAAAAAAAAAAATGGACAAAATGGGGCTTACCCGTGGCTAGGGACGGTGGTGGAGCGCGTTGTGTGCCTCTCTGTGAAAATGAAAAATGCTAATATGAGAGGGAAAAGTAGGGTCTCGGGCTGATGTAGGAGGAGGGAACACTTTTCTCCGCAGTTCTATACCCAAAACCGCAGAGAAAAGTGCTTTTCTCTGCGATTTTGGGTATAGAACCGTAGAGAAATGCTTTACACTTTTCTCCGCAGTTATAGATCCAAAACCGCGGAGAAAAGTGACCCACTTCAAACTTTTCACTGCGTTTTTTTTTAAACCGCAATAAAATATGGCGCAGACATTAAATAAAACTTTTTTGACTCTTTCAAACTTTTTCTCTGTGCTTTTTATTTATTGTTGAAACAAAACCACAGAGAAAGCCTATATTTGTAGTAGAGTATAAACGTAATTCAAATCGCACCACACCACATTGTTAATATTGTTGTACCCTGAAAATATGAGCTGAAATATTCAGTTTTAGGTACTAGATGGCAAGTCATTTAGTAGTTTAGAAAACATTTTTTTTTGTAAGAATGGTCATGACTACTAGAAGATCGACACGTGAGAAACATTCAGCTTTTCCGGCAGGCCAAAGGGAATACGTACCTCTCGATGTGCTAACAAACGTTCCAAACACCTCGCAAGAAATAACTAAGACACGGGGAGTTCATAATATCAGGATATATGCCCTAAAAGCATGTAAAGACATTTTATTGATTTAAATAAAAATACAATTTTATTATATTTTAATGTTATAATTATTATTTGAATAATTTAAATGAATATTAAGAAAATTCCATATTCATTTATGAGGATATGATCTTGTATTAGTACGAGAGAATTAAGACAATATACAATTAATAATTTACTAAGTATACGGGATGCAAGTAGTCTAGATTTAGATTACTGATGTGGATAGACATCTTAGTAAAAATACTGCATATAATAGAGATTATATATGACATGACCGATTTGAATTAACTATCTTTATAAACTTACCGTTTGCCATAAAGATATAATTCTTATCATACAGAAGATCGACACCCAAGAGGGTAATATCGCCGCCCCGCAGGAGATGGTTAACACCATGAATGCTACTCTGGCGGCCCAAGGCCAGTGAGTGGACCCCATGGTGAAGTACCATATGGGCAGCCAGCTGGTGCGCCTTCTATGGCCCCAGTTCGAATGCCACCTGTTGCTCAAGCCAGTTGCCTCCCAAGCACCCAGCTAGGCTGGCGTGAGAACTGTCAGTAGGCTTGCCTTCCAGACACCAAGATGGAGATGGAATCCCACCTACGCCATAAGATCATGGCAAAGGGAAGGTTGATGATAACCCTGCTCCAAATTCAAAGAAGGCATGTAGGAACCCTAAAGACAATCAGGTCCTGAGGCCAGCTAGTATGGGTGAAGGCCCATGAGCCCGAGGACACCGCCAAGCCACCAGCGCATGTGGAGCCAAGGGCGTTTCACCCAGGCGTGCCAATACAGACCACGCGAGGCCCAGAGGTCGGGTCCCCCAGGCACCTTGCCATCCCCACAAGAACAAGGGCCGAGGAGGCAACATGCAAAGTTTCCCTATCAGCGGGAAGCACAGCCTCATCATCTTGGTCAACAAAGAGAATGTTGAGTCCGACAGGGAAATCATGGTGGCATGCCCCAGGATAATGGCGCGTTTCGAGGTCAGGCTGACCTGCGGGACAACCTTAATGCTCGTTGGTGTAATAATACCAACGAGCGAGAGCCCTCCAAGAAAGGTCTGTTAGACCTACGGGGAAATCTCATCGCCCGAAGGAGAGATAACTCGATGCAGAGCGTCAACTGAGACAGCAACGACTCATGCTAAGAATGGCCCGACGATAAGGCCATGACTAAGACTCGGAGGACGAAGAAGGGGAGTTGTGCGCTGTTGCGATCAATTTAATATTTGATTTTAAATACGCAAGTGCACAAAATCACACAAGTAATATAATGATAAGTAAATCGTCTCCACAGGGATTGCCAATTAGAAAAAATGAGCAAAACAATTACTAAACAATTTTAAGAAATTAAAAATCAAGTGGGTTGTTTATAGGCTAAGCAAAATATTAAAATAAAATGGAAATACTGAAATTAAAAACTGAACTGAACAAGAAAATTGAGAGAAATATATGGATTGCAAAATGGACTTGAATTATTGAATTCCCCTATATTATTCATCCTGAACAAATTGCAGACAGATTGCTGCAGCAATATTCTAGCAAAACTCCAAGGTTAACAAGAATTCATTTAAATACTCATAAAACTTTCCCAAATTTTATGACATTAATTCTTCTACCTAATTAAACATATTCCTATGGAAAATCAGATTTAAGAATGCAAATCAAAGTTTAATTCTCAAAAGTTACACAAGGCAAATAACATATCCCTATGTTACTTACTAACATAACCTAACCTAGATTATGACTTGTGTCATCCAAGTTTTTCCCATTACATTTAATCTTTCCAGCATTAAACATAATTAAATAACTTGACATTGCTAGCCAAACAACAACAAGAAATTAATGTAAGCACACTTGAATGAACAAAGGAGATTTTACTAGAATAAAGTGCAAGGAATTTATAGACTATAACATAGGGTTCATCAACAATTAAAGCCACCTAAAAATTAGTTCATGGCTGATTCATAGACATTAATTCACAATCAAAAGAGCCCATAATATTCAGATTTAGAATCCAACTCAGAAATTAATAAAATAACGTTTAGGAAAAGAAGAAAGAACAAATCCAAAATGATGCTTGAGCTTTTTATGCTTGTTCTCCTTCTTCCTTGTTGGTCTTCTCAGCTTTTCTCCTCTATTTTTTTTCTGGTTTTCTTTGCCAAAAATGGCTGCTGGGTACTTGTTACGGCTGAAGCACTCTTTTGGGTATGTTAGGTTTTCTCTTCTCCTTCCAAAAGTACCATCTTGCCCATTGACTGCCATGTGTTCCATGTGCCCCAAAATCTGCCTGATCAAAATGCTTCAATTTTGCTATAGCAAACCTGAATATTCAGCCATCAACAACATAATTTCATCAAAATAGACTCATATGCTAGCTCATTCCTTTGTGCAAATATTTATCCATGAAATTATTATCTTTAACCCACTAGCTATTAAAAACTAAACAAAAAAAATAATTAAACTTAATCAAGATAATAAAAACACCAAAGATAGCTACAAAAGCTAAAATAAACTAACATTACCCATACTTTTAACAATTATAATATCAAAAGTACATGAAATATCTCTTTATTCAAGAGTTATCATGCGCTCCTCACATAGTGGAAGCCCCTTTTGTTGGTCTTTATAGATAAATTAGAGATTATACACAGCGGAGCAACAATCAAAATTGTTAATTTAACCCCATAAGATTTCTAGATCTACTTCTTCACATACGTATATATATTGAATCAAAGAGATGAATAAAAAATTACCTCAAGTCCTTCCTTGCTGCTATCTATTTGTACGGCAAACATCCTTGAGATCTCACACCAGGATCTTCCAAAATGTTCTCATAAAGAACGAGTGTGGGCTCGTTATACAAAACAATATGCAAAATCTATTTATCAAATGTTCTCAACACATGAGATCTGATAAAGTTTGGACCTAAGTTTGTGAAGAACAGTGACCTATGCTTGTATCACTGTTCTCTTTTCCTCAGGGAGATTTCCCGATATATTTTCTATCACTGAAAAGTATCGCTCTGAAAAACTGATCTCCTATATTTAATATATCTAATATATTAAAAATAAATAATATTAGTAATTTTAAACAATTTAAAATGAACTAATCAGTTATCAGATTTTTGTTTAAATAATAATATTTTAATCATATTAAAATATCTCATTATTTATTTAATATTTCAATAACTAAAATTGTTGAACCAAGAATCTTCTAGAAGCTTTTTGTGCGTGTAGCACAGTGACTGTGCACTGTGCTACAGGTCCACCTCATGCTAGGGAGGGCATGTGATTTTTCTCAATTTTCATCATTATTTAAATACCAAAAATCCCAAAAATAAATTAATTCAAAATTAATTATATTTTTGTTAAATCAAATAATTAATTAATTACAAATAATAATACAATAATTATGTTTAGTGCATAGAAAAATATTTTACTTATCAAATAAGTCTTTTTGTCCATTTTTGTATTTATCTTTGTCAGTGTTTATTTGAGCCATTTCGGGGACCATCGACCTGTAACATTAAGCTCCAATAAATTAAAAATAAATAATTAAACTCTTTAATTATAATAGTTAATTTATTAATTATGATATTTCTCCACTATAAATTCAGAATTGAACTCTTTATGTTATAGATATACTTTTATAGAAATCTTATTTTAAGTTGTCCATTTATATAACCATCTTACACTAGTTCAACCCTCTAATTAATTAGTTCATAAATTAGAATGGAAGAATTACCATTTTACCTTTCTAATTTACTTGTTATTCCTTAAGTACCATTAATTCACTAGTGAACAATTAATCTATAATCTAATTATAGATTTGAGCTCAAAATCATTCAGTTCCAGAATTAACCCTTAAGAGAACCAATATACGATCCGTTAGAAAATATTAGATTCCATATTGTTGATACATGTTCCCAGCCATCCATGATATTAAATCTCCAAAACAAAAGTCATTAGCCTTATTCTATGAAGAGACCTTAACGAATGAATCAAAAGATTTAATAAACATAAACAGGAGTTCATGAACACTCAGGATTCAGGTTGATCTATAAATGATCATCAGTTATGATATGAATTACAAATCTTTATTATTAAATGGTTTTTGGATAAAGACTTTTATTCATATTGGTCCCTGTCATATATAATCATATTATATAAAACACATTTACCGAGATGTCTTACCACATCAATAATCCGAATCTAGATTATTTGTATCAACATGATACTCAGTAAACCGTACTTACAACCCCAATTAAGGAATTCCATATCTTCAATTTGTTGTTGACTATTTTTATTCATTCATGTGATCTTAATTCTCTCGTACTAATACAAGATCACATCCTCAATAATGAATATGGAATTTTTCTGATATTTACAAAAATTATTCAAACAATAATTTAATAATCTAAATATAATAATAATAGACCATTGTATTTATTTATTCATTAAAATAATAAATGTCTTTTACATGCTTTTAGGACATACTCCTAACACCTTTGCCACAAGGCTTCAAGATGTCGACCATCCCGTCTTATGATGGTGGCTTGGACCCCACCGAACACCTTTCAAAGTTCAATAGGTTGATGTCGGTGCACCACGTCTCCGAGGACGCTAAGTGTCATGTGTTCCTGATAACTCTAATGGGACCAGCAAATGAGTGGTTCAAGAAGTACTAGCTGGTATCCATTTAGTCGTGGCACCAACTATCGTCTTCTATCCAAAGACAATTTATAGGAGCTCAGAAGGTGAGCTTGGAAGTCAATGCATTGGCCAACATAAAGCAAGGACCCTTCAAGACCTTCAAGGCATATATCAAATTCTTCAAGGAGTAAGTAGCGAGAACCAAGATGGTGGACGATGGCCAACAATTGGTGGCCTTGCAAGCTGACATCCATGCTGGGTCCCCATTGTGGGATGACCTCCAACAGAGAGGATGTCGACATCTCGACGTCTTCATTCGTCCAACACAAGAATATATCAGCTGGGAGGATGTTTAGAATGGAGAATTTGGAGGGCCCTTTGCCTTCCTCGCTCTGACTGCACCATGCCTCGTCGCTTCGGGGATCTAGTATCCGCCTTACACTCCTGTCCAACCCGGTCTGAGGGGAGTCCAGTCCAGTCCGAGTGTCCCGTCCACTGGCTTTAGTGCTGTGTCGACGTCTAGTTTCAATGCCGCTACAATGGGATACGAGTTGTGCCAACTGGGTATATTGCTTTTAAGCATGCATTCAGTGATGGAGTTGCTGCTCCATCCCAGAATGTTGTACCTAGTTGAACCCCCGACAGCAGTAGACGTGGTGGAAAGGAAAGGGTCGAAAGCCCAAGGGAAATGGGATCGTTCAGGTTGAATAGGGAACTACCTCTGGTGAGAAGTATTTCTCACATTACTTAGAGTACACTAACTTGGTAGACTCCCATGAGAATATCTTTGTGGCTACGGAACAACATGTTCACTATCGGTAGCCTCAACCCATCCAGAGAGACAGGGAAAGGCAAGACCCTGACAAGTTTTTTTGTTTCAATAAAGACATAGGGCACCACACAAATGAATGCCATCATCTCAAGGATGAGATCGAGAAACTCATCAGGTTAGGGCATGTAATGCCCTGAAATCCCTAATGCAGTTTAATGGTTGGATTAGTAGGCCGGGAGGGCCATAATTGCTTTATTATGCCATTAAACTATTATATGCATGTTTATGTAAATTATATTATAATATGATGTTAAATGCATGCATGTGGGTCCACATTTCATTACTGGGGTATTTTGATAATTTGGCCCGTTGAGGGAGTAATTGTATATTTGTATCCATGCCGGTGATATATTGTTGAGGCCACATTATAATATGGATTTTTTCGAGCTGTTCGGCATGAGACAATATTAGGTTGCAAATTAGCGGATTGGTCATAACAGGATTAAGTTCGAGGCTCGGGGTGAGTCTCGGGGTGTTTTAATGATTAGAAAGTTGTCGGGAATTAAAGGGTAACGGGATATGAATTATTGGTATTTGAGAATATCAAGAATATCGAGAATTGGAGGGTGTTAATTATGATTAACGAAATAGGTGGGAATGGACGGTTTTACCCTTGGAAGTCTTTAGAAACCTTTATTTGACCTAGGGGAAATATGGTCTTTTCACCCCTAAGATATATATCAGCATTTGGACTATAAAAGCTTACCCAAAACAGTGCACTCTTCTCCTTCAACCGATCATCATTCCTCCTCCTTCATCCTTTGAAGTTTTGATCTCAATTTGAAGATACAAGCTAGGAAACCAAAGGTTGGAGCTTAGAAACTTGGTTCATCAATTGAAGAGGACTCAAATCCCATTTGAGGTAAGAATTCTTCCATGAATATAAGCTATACTCTGTTTTTCCTAATGGTTTTTCAGTTGAGATTTTGGATGTGGTTAGTTGGGAATTAATGGAAGTTTTTGAGTAAGATTGATTGGGTTTTGATGAGGTTGTGATATGTATGAAGTTTAGGGGTTGAATTTGATGTTTTGGTAATGTTTGGGATTGGTTTGGAGGGTTGGTTTCAAGGGGAAGTCGCAAGGAAGGAACCAGGAAAGATTCTAGTATGCAGATGGTGCCTCAGTGCCATTCCTGGCCTAGCAGTGCTAGGCAGGGCAGAGAGTTGGGCCTCTCTGACTTGAAATAGCGCCTCAGTGCCACCTAATAGGGCTGCAGCGCTGGTCCATTTTCCAGCAAGCCTATTTTAGGACTCGAGATGACTTTTAAGGCTCGGGGATGGGTTCTTTTACCCTAATTGGGTAGATTGAGATTCCCGAGAGTGCGGGATTGATCTCGGAAGCGTGGTTTTAGATTGTGAACCTATTATTGATTTACTTTATTAATTGATTCCAATTTGTTATGACTAGGTGACTGCTAAGGAACTAAAGGGCAGATCGTTCTCAAGGGTTGTTCTTTCATTAATTATCGTTCGAACCAGAGGTAAGAAAACTGCACCCCATATGTGACATGCATGGTTATTCATGAGACATGTTGAATGTTTAAATGTGGACATTGATTTCATATCAAATGATTAGCAAATCTTGCCTACTTGTGTATGGCATTGACTAGTCAGAAACGACATAAGCGTCAAGAACGCAAAGCCGATAAAAGATTAGATCTAATCGACATCTGCATTGAATGACCTCAAGTTCGATGAATACTATAAGTGCTTGTCTAGCCAAAGGCTAGTTACTTAGAGCCACAGTGACTGTTTAGTCACATGGCTATGGGTGCCGAGCCCCGTAGTGACTTACCCATCAGTCACTCATCTGTTTAAGCTAGTGACTTACCCATTAGTCACTCATCTGTTTAAGCAAGTGACTTACACATCAGTCACTCATCTGTTTAAGCTAGTGACTTACCCATTAGTCACTCATTTGTTCAGAGCTATAAGCTCTATGTGATTATAATGATAATCATTTGATAATATTTATATGCCTTATTGTGTTTTCTTGCTGGGCTTTGGCTCATGGGTGCTATGTGGTGCAGGTAAAGGGAAAGAAAAGCTCACCTAGCCTTGAGTGGAGAGCTTAGGTGGCGATATGCACATATGCGGCCGCTTGACCACCACAGCCAAGGAGTTCTCAGGGGAACTAGGGGGTTTACCCTATTTTTTCCGCTTAGATCGGCGGGTTGTAAATTTTAAACAGTAATGACCACTTTGCATTGTAAATAACTTGTAGACGTTTTTATGGGCCCATGAACAGTTTTATGTTTTAAATAAAATATATCATTTCCTTTTGATTGGTTTTCCACCTCAATCTATTAATATCACCTAGAAGCATGTTTTTAACCAAAGAACTCAGTTAGCGAGTTAAATTCACGGTTCAACGTTCACCGTAATAGTCTTGGGGTAACCAGGGCATTACATGGCACGTCCACCAATATGCTCGGAGCGAACCCCGCCAACCACCAGCACCCACAACAAGAATATTTGCGCAACCTGCTACCCATATATCTCCGAGCCCGGTGCCCATAGCTCCGTTGCAACTAAGAGCAAACAGGCCCCCTTAGGTGAATGGTTGAGTGGGGACCATTTTAGGAGGACTCACCTAGGGGGCACTTCTAGAGGCTCGTAGAACAGATATGTGCGAGCCTTAAACCACGATGATGAGGTGCTGGCCCTTACTCAACTGCCAATCCAGATGCCATGGATGACTGACCAAGTCATCACATTCTCCGAGGATGATGCTCGGAGAGTCCACTTCCCGCACCACGACCCTTTGGTGATCGAGAGCTAGGTGTCCAACAAGATGGTGGCTAGGATCCTGGTGGGCAATGGGAGTTCAGTGAATCTCCTATTTATGTCCACTTTCGAGAAGATCAGACTGACCACGAGAGACCTGTCCCCATGCACCTCGACTCTTTCCAGATTCTCGAGAAACGGTCTCCTACCAATGGGCCAAATCAAGTTATCTGTGACATTGGGGGAAGAGCCTAGCTAGGCCTTCAAATATTGCACCTTTGTGGTGGTGGACTGTCTCTTTGCGTATAATGCCATTTTAGGGCATTCGGCTTTCGTGGAATTCGGAGCCGTCACCTCGATTCAGCATCCGTACCTGAAGTTTCCCACAGAGTCAGGAATTGGCACTGTCCGAGGAGACCAAAGGGAGGAGAGACAATGCTATAATGTCTCCCTCCAATAACTAGTAATGGTAGTCAAGACAAGGGACCACGAGCCATCTCTTCCCGAGAATACGAAAATGATAGCGGCACTAGCTGAACAAGCAGACGAGCTAGATCCGCGGGTCCAGGAAGAGAGGGCGATCGAGCCTATGGAGGAAGTCAAAGAGGTAGCTCTCGACGTGGCCACTCCTGATAGGAGAACCAAGATTGGGAAGAATCTGGAGGAGCAAGTCTGAAACTTGCTCTTAACCTTCCTCTGAGAAAACCAGGACGTCTTCACCTGGTCTAATTCTGACATGACAAGCATCGACCCAAATATCATTTTCCATCCCTTGAATGTTGATAGAAACGTCGCTCCCATCCTGCAGAAGCAGAGAAAGTTTCACCAAACTAGGACTAAGCCCCTGAAGGCAGACGTGGACAAACTGCTTGCGAATGGTTTCATCCGAAACGCGTAGTACCCCAAGTGAGTGTCCAATTCGGTCCTCGTGCACAAGCCAAACAAAACCTAGAGGACCTGTATAGACTTCTCTGACCTAAATAAGGCCTTCCCTAAGAACTGTTTCCCACTACCTACGATCGATTAGATAGTCGATGTCACCTCCGGGTTTAACCAGATCTCTATGCATGTCGCGGACCAAGAACACATGAGCTTATGAACGAACAATGGAGTTTACTACTATAAGGTGATGCCTTTGGGGCTAAAGAATGTTGGGGAAACCTACCAAAGGCTCGTGAACCGAATGTTCAAGGAGAAGTTGGGGTGGAATATGGAGGTATATGTAGACAACATGCTAGTGAAGTCCCGGACGACCCCCGACCACTTGAGGGATCTCGCGGAGGTGTTCTCGGTTCTCCGCAAGTTCGAGATGAAGCTAACTCCCCAGAAGTGCACCTTTGGTGTGTTAGGATTAATGCTCTAAAAGTATATAAATACATTTTATTGGTTTTAAATAAAGTACAATTTTATTATATTTTATTGTTATAATTATTGTTTGAATTAATTATATAATAATATCAAGAAAATCCCCTATTCATCCATGAGAATATTATCTTCTATTAGTACTAGAGAATTAAGATCATATATACTGAATAAAATAATCAGTAACATATTAATGTAATGAATCTTTAATGAATGATTACTAGTACGGCTTTCTAAGCATACAAGAAGCAAGTAATCTAGATTCAGATTACTGATGGGGATAGACATCTTAGTAACAATGTTATATATAATAGAGATTATATATGATAAGACCGATGATAATTAATTATCTTTATAAACTTTCCATTTGACTTAAAGATTTAATTATTATCATAATAGATGATCATTTGTAGATTAGTCTAAATCCTAAGTATTCATGAACTCATGTTTATGTTTATTAGCTCTTTTGATTCACTTGTTAAGGCCTTTTAGAATAATGAGGCTAATGGCTTTTGTTTTGGAGATTCAATATCATGAATGATTGGGAACATGAATTACAATAATGGAATCCATGCTTTCCTAACAGATCGAATATTGGTTCCCTTTAGGGTTGATTCTCGAACTGAATAATTATTGAGCTCAAATCTCTAAATAAATTATAGATTAATTATTCGCTAGTAAAATAATGGTACTTAAGGATCAAGAGGTAATTAGAAGGGTAAAACAGTAATTTTGACCATCTCTAATTAACGAATCAATAATGAAGGATAGAACTACATATATTGAGTATATCAATGAACTACTAGAGAAAACTCTCTGTATGTATAATTCTATAAATACTTAGAGTGCAATTCCATATTTATAGTGGAGTAATCATGGAATTAATAAATAAGATTATTAGTTTAAAGAGTTTAATTAATCTGGTTTATTGGAGCTTCGTATTATAGGTCCATGGTCCTCGGATCATCTCTGTCCTAAACTGTCAATGGTAAGGATGTCAAAAGAAAGATTTGTAAAGAGAAAGAACTAAATGGCAAAGGAATTAATTTTTCAGGGCAAGGAAATGATTATTTGATAAATATGGGTAATTGATTAATTGTGAATTAATTAATTATTTAACTATATAGTTTTTATTTTGAAAAACTATAGGTTAAAATTAATATTAATCTTGTTTGGATTAATATAAAGAGAGAATAATAAATATCTTATTTATAATATGATATTTATTTATTTAATTTAAAACTGATATTTTAAGATAAAGTTAATTTTGAATTAACTGATATTTATGTTGGGATAAATATCTTGTCTTAAAATATGATTAAATAAACAAATGAGAAAATTAGGGCAACCCTAATAGGGCTGGGCGACACACACTGTACAGTACAATGTGTGGCACCTAGCATAAGGGATTTTTATCCTTGAGATTTGAATTTTGAATTTCAAATAAGTTTATTTAATCAGTTATTTAATTATTCTTTTTAAATATGATCTAAATAAATAATTAAATGAAAATATCTAATCAGTTTTTAATTTGAATTATATTTTAATTAATTAAAGATTATTGAATTAGATTAAATAACTTTATAAGTCTTATAGTCGTAACATTTAGATAAGGAATGATTATTATTTTGAATAATAAAAATACACACACACTCTCTCTAAAGCAATAGTTTTCTCTAAACTTGAAAACTATTCTAAACATTCTCTCTGTAAAAACCCTCTAGATATCATGTGTTGAGTACATCTAGGGAGTCACATAAATCAACATTTTGAATCCTACGTGCCCACACACGTCCTTGTGTATTTGACGATTGGTCTGGAAGATCAGGGTGTGAGATCTTAGAACATTGGATAGGAAGATCGTTGATTTATACAAAAAGACTCAAGGACACTGGATAGGCTACAAGAGGTAATTCCTGATCTATTTGTATGTGATTTAATATATATGTGTGTGTGTGTGTGTGTGTGTGTGTGTGTGTGTGTGTGTGTGTGTGTGTGTATGATCCTGGCTGGTATTAATATTTATTAAAATGGGTTCATATATATTCCGTTGTGTACCTTTGATTTGATCATTTAATGCCAACAATTGGTACCAGAATAGTCTATATATATATTAAATACTGTGTGGGTTTCTTGCATTTGTTATATGTATGTGGATATGTATATTGAATGGATGGATGTGTTTTTTGAATGTATGGTTGAATGATGGACCATTAAATATATGGTGCTAATGGGTTAGGAATTTTATTGTTTGTCTAGATCTTGTGTAAGCCATAAAGGGCATAGGTTTTTTTGTAAATTTATTTGAGAAATATTTATTTAAAAAATCTATACACAAAGATGAGGAGGAACCCGAGCCATGCACCTAAGAGGCACACTGTCTGAGCCCCTGCTCACCCACGTGCATGCACAAGGCCCGAGCCTCCTGCAGCCGCGCACCAAACACAGCCCCGGCCCCGCGGCTCTCTGCGTGCAGCCCCACGACTCTCTACGTGCAGCCCCACGACTTCCTGCGTGCATCCCCGTGGCTCCCAGCGTGCACCCGTCTATCTTCGCGCCTGCCAGGCTAGTGCGCTAGCCCTTGGCCGAGCCCTTGCACGCCAGCCAGCCACCCCACCCGAGCCCATGGCTCTTTGTGCCGCCAGCCCTAGGGCACCATTTTGGTGCCCAAAACCCTAATTCCTAAGTTGTTAAAAAATATATTTTATTTAATTAGTTTTTAAATTATTTGAATTTAAAAGTTTAATTATCTTATATCATTTTATTAAAAAATAAACTATCTTTTAGTTGGTTAAGATATTTTAATATCTTAAGTTTAAATAATTATTTGAATTTGATTATTTAATTATTTAAATTCAACTAAATTAAAATGATGACAAAATGGTTATTTAATTAAAAGTTAATTTTAATTAAATAAATTAATTAGAAAAATTGTTTCTAATTAATAAGGTGGGCAAAAACAAAGTTCCTAAAGATTAGCAAGAAAGCATAAATGAGAAGAGAGCATTCTTGGAGAGTCTTGAAAGCTACATAGGCTTAGATTGGAATTTTATTTCTAATTTTTCAAAGGGTTGTAAATCTTAGAAATACCCATTAGTACTCGGTTCATCATTTATTGTTTATTTATTTATTGTATTTTTTAAAATAAATGTCCATTGATGTTTGATTGATAACATGATCATGCATTAGTCAATCACACGCCATTCATGAAACCCCACACAGTTTCTCATTAATCATGCATATTTTAGAAACATTATTATCTAGTATTATCCTATTTGTTTATATGAATTGTTTTGGAGAAACCAATTGCATGTAAACTACTAAGTATTAAATTAGTTAAAACTTGGTAACTCACACCATAATCAAGGCAATAAATTTTATAGTCCTTTAAGATAACGAACTTTATGTAAAAAGTGTTTTAGAAAAGTTAGATGAATGTAATTGGTAATTATTTAGTTGTTGCATTCATGCATCATGTTTACTTTCCAAAACATTGATATTTTTTCAAATGATAATATTATTGTACTTTATTTCAGTTAAAATGTCTCAAAACAACTGCAATGTAGTGATTGAACTTAATAATGAAAATATAGTATTTTGGAGACATGATATTGATATATTATTATTAAGAGAGAATTTTGATGGAGGCTGTTAAAACACCACCAATCGATGAACCACCAATAGATGCTTCAGTGATTGATCAGTTTGAGTACGCCAAGTGGTTGAGAATAAATCATATGGCTAGGTATTATTTACTCCAATCAGTGAATATAGAGACCAAAAATACTCTACAAAGCCTTAAATCTGCATATGATATACGGGAGGCCATCCATGCTACGTATGGTTACGTATATGATAAGTGGTTTTATGAGAATGAAATCCTATTGGCCAAGAGTGAAATATTCGTTGAATTTATGAAGAATAAGAAAGGTAAATATGATTTATTTGTTCTTATAACTAAGTGGAAAGAGATTTGTCATCCTTAGCACTTAACTTAGGGTCCACTAACGATGTTTATTCTTCTGTGTAGATGGATGAATCTAACGGTTGAAGAAGGTTGCTGATGAAGATCATGAAGTGGAAAAGAGGAAAAGCTTCTAGTTCAAGAAAGTCTATTTATTTAAAATTCTTTAGTTTTATTAAAAGAAAACTTTATTGTTATTTGAACAATGGTTAGTTCTTTTTTTTGGTAATTTGGAATTTTATTGCATGTAATGACTTTAAAATATTTTATTTATAATTTGATTGTTCTTAATTTTTTCTTTAGACATGCAATTGAATATTTGGACTTTATCGCTTTCATTAATATGAACAAACGCTAAATAATTCATAATTATTTAAACTAGCAAAACCGTAAGATAACAAAAGACAAAAAGTTTCAAATGAGGATGGCACATATCTTTGGCATCTTAAACTTGGTCATATAGGTCTAGATAGGATAAACATATTAACAAAAAGATGGACCTTTGAGAGGACTAAGAGTTAGAACTCTTCCGGTTTGTAACTCTTGTCTGGAAGGAAAAATGACCAAACGTCCTTTCTCAGCGATAGGCAATAGAGCCAAAGAACCTTTGGAACTTGTACACAGCGATGTATGTGGTCCAATCAATGTACAAGCAAGAGGTGGGTATGAGTATGTCGTCACTTTTATTGACGATTACTGAAGATATGGTCATACTTACCTAATGCTTAGGAAATTTGAAACCTTTGGTTAGTTTCAAAAATTTAAAGCTGAGGCTAAGATGTAGTTAGGTAAAACTCCAAAGGCACTTCGATCTAATCGAGGTGGAGAATATTTGGATTTAGAATTCAAAGATTTCTTGCTGGAGCATGGTATTCTATCCCAACTCACACACCAGGAACACCACAACAAAATGGTGTTTCAGAAAGAAGAAACAATAACTTGTTGGACATGGTCAGGTCTTTGTTAAGCTACTCTTCACTTCCTCTCTCATTCTGAGGATATGCACTTCAAACGGCGACGTACATTTTGAATGTAGTCCCATCTAAGACCATTAGCAAAATGCCACTGGAATTGTGGAATGGAAACAAACCTAGTTAGCACCATTTCCGCATTTGGGGTTGTCTTGCTCATGTTCTTAGACGTAAATCATGGATACTTGAGTCAAGGTCGGAAGTGTGCATTTTTTTTGGCTCCGGAAACAAGAGGTGGTTATTTCTATAGTCCCAATGATCAAAAGGTATTTGTTTCAACAAATGTGACCTTCCTTGAACATGACTATATGAATAACTATAAATCTCTTAGCAAGGTAGTATTGGCGGAACTCACAGGTGATAAGATTCCATCACAATCATCTTCATCATTAAATGATAAATGACAAACCGAGGAAACCATGATTCCTGAAAAAGAAACCCCAGTGCAACGACGTAGTGGGAGGATTGTGAGACAACCTATTCACTACGAACATGAGGCACATGTCCTTGTTTCTGATACAGAAAAGGATGATCCTTTAACCTCTAAAGAGGCAATAGATAATCCTGAAAAGGAGAAATGGCAAGAAGCCATTAACCAAGAAATGGAATCGATGTATTACAATTCTGTCTAGGAACTTGTGGATCCACCTGAAGATGTCAGGTCCATAGGGTGTAAGTGGATATATAAGAAGAAAAGAGGTGTAGATGTTTAAGTAGAGACTTTAAAAGCAAGGCTTGTAGCCAAAAGTTACACTTAGAGAGAAGGTGTTGATTATGAAGAAACATTTTCTCATGTAGCCATGCTCAAATGCATTTGAATCCTCTTATCCATAGTAGCTGCCAATGATTATGAGATATGGAAAATGGATGTCAAGACAACATTTTTGAATGGATATCTTGATGAAAGTATCTATATGGTACAACTAGAAGGGTTCATAAAGAAAGGGGAAGATAAAAAGGTGTGTAAGTTGCTGAAATCCATTTATGGATTAAAATAAGCATCTAGATCTTGGAATATCACTTTTGTTGAAATAATTAAAACATATGGCTTCAAATAGAATGTCGACAAAGCATGTGTGTATAAATACATCAAAAGAAAAGTGTTGGTTTTCTTAGTTCTTTATGTTGATGACATTTTTCTCATTGGGAACAATGTAGAGACATTGTCAAATGTAAAGAAGTTGTTAGCTGAAAAGTTCCAAATAAAATATTTGGGCGAGGTGAGCTATGTTCTGGGAATCCAATTCCTAAGGGACAGGAAGAACAAGCTCTTGGCACTTTCTCAGGCTAATTATATAGATAAGGTGCTTGAAAGATTCTCTATGGAGAATTCCAAGAAAGGTAAATTACTGATCAGACAAGGAATTTCTCTCTCCAAGGAACAATGTCCCAAGACACCTCAAGAGGAAGAAGATATAAGAAAGTATCCCCATGCTTCAGCAGTTGGGAGTCTAATGTATGCTATGTTGTATACTAGGCCCAACATATGTTATGCAGTTGGGATTGTAAGTCGTTATCAATCAAATCCTGGTTTGGAACCCTGGATTGCAGTAAAGCACATTCTCAAGTATCTTAGGAAAACGAGAGACTATATGATGGTATATTCAGGGGTGAGCTAAGCCCTACTGGATACAATGATTCTGATTTCCAATCAAACAAAGACAGTCAAAAATCAACATTTGGGTTAGTGTTCACTCTTGGTGGAGGTGTTGTTGTCTGGAAAAGCATTAAGCAATCCAACATAGCTGATTCAACCATGAAAGCTGAATACATAGCGAATTGTGAAGGAGCTAAGGATGCAGTTTGGTTGAGGAAGTTCTATGCTAATCTAGAAGTTATTCCAGATAAATCTCACCAACCACTTGGGGGGCAGAGTATATAACAAAGAAGAGGATCCTAAAAGGACTTCTTATAACCTAAAAAAAAAGACCCCTTGTAAATAAAGAAGAAGACCTGGAAAGACATCACTTGAGTTCACAAGGATTAGCTACCCTTATGAACATCAAGGAGGTCAAAAGTCCTACAAGAAAGCCTACTAATAAAGGTAAATGCTTCCAAAAAAGGAAATGCCTCAGGAGAAGCACCCACCAATAAGCCTAGAGCGGCCACCAAGTCGTCTAGCCAAAAAGGGTCCTAAAAGAGACCCTTGCAAAAATAGTACTATAAATAATGACGAGAAGGACGCTTCTCGCAAAGAATAATAAGCGCGCGTAAAAATATAGAAAATAATAACTAGAACCCAAAGGGTCAATATATCCTTGTAGATACAATCAAGAGGCACCAAAGAGAGACCTCTCAAACCCCTTCGTATGGGCTCCAAAGGACCTCAAGCCTGATAAATAAAAAAGTATATATAAAAAAAAGGGAACCTATCGAACCCCATTTTTCAGGCTCAAAAGGACCTCAAACATAGAGGAACAAAAGCAAATGATCACATATGTATATATAAAAAAAAGGATTTTTGATAATGTGACAGGACTCAGAGAAATTAAAAATAAAATAAGGCTCAAACGAGCATACAACCACATTGAACTGAATGAAAAAAATTGCAGAAGCGAGATCTTAACGTGTAATGACCCAACTATTTCTAAGACTTAGATCATTAAACCTACTAGACATAACTACTACTTTGAAGAGAACATACTGTTACATTATTTTATAATATAATGAAAAATTATATTATATTATAATATAATGTTTTAGATTAAATAAATGTGACAAAGTATGTCACATATTGTAACATATAATAGAGAGTTACAATATTTAGATATATGAGATATATCCAAATAATGTAACATATTTAGTGTTACAAATTTGTAACCTCCAAATATTACCCTTTATTGTGTAAATTGTTGTTACACAATATTGAGAAGAATTTCATAAAGCCATATGTGATATGGTTGTTGGAGATATGATTTACACCCCAATAATGTGTTTTGGGAGTTACAAAATCATTTGGGAGGGTTTGGAACCGTTTGGAAAAACAACACATTTTTTGTGCTGAATTTGGTCAGTGGTCGCGGCCTGTGGGTCAGAGACTAGTGGCCGCGGCCACAGGCCAAAACTGACCAAATTTTCAGTTTTTTCAATCTTTGTTGAACGACTCAAAAAACCAAAATAACTCCCAAATCTCATTTTTAATTCCATATTAATCCAATTAAACATTGGTAACAGCCATGGGAGTTGGTGGAATTTGAAATTCAAAGGGAGTCTCTAAACTCTATAAATAGGAGTCTATAGCTCACTTGTAAGACACAACATTTTCTATCCATTAGAGCACTTGGCTAGAAACACCTTGAGGCTTGATAATTCCATAAAGCATTTCCAAAATCGGAGAGAGATCCCTTAGTGCTTGAGTTAGGGGGAAATAAGTTTTAGGACAAAGGTTTCAAACCTTGTTCAAGTTGGTGATCCCCAACACTCTTCACTTTGGTTGTGTGAGTGAGAGTATCTTATTATTTTGTTCTTGTTCTCATTTTGTTCTATTGTTTTTCTTCATATCATTCTTGTTATATCTACTTGTATCTTTGCTTAAGAGTTGTAATCTCATCTACATCTTTCCTTTTACTACCTTAAGTTTATTTGTATCTTTTTGTCAAGAGTTGTATTTTCTATTTCAATCCTCTTCTTCTTCTTTCTCTATTTTATTTGTATTTTTAGTTATAGAGTTGTAACATTATTTAATCAATCTATATTTATTTGTAATATTATTGCATGGAGTTGTAATATTATAATCATTTCCATTGAGGAAAATTTATATTTTCCTAACATTCAAAAGCTTATCCCTTTTTGTTTCAATGGAAGGGGAGACAATCAAGATCATGAACCAAGACCTAGTGAGATTGGATAGGTTTGATGGATCTAATTTAACTAGGTGGCAAGACAAGGTGAGGTTTCTTTTAACCACTCTTAAAATCGCCTACATCCTTGAGTCTTCCATGGCACCTCTAGCCGAGCCATCCGACAAACACACTCCCGAGGAAGTGGAGAAGAGAAGGAAGAGGGAGAAGGACAATCTCCTTTGTAGGGGTCATATCCTCAACACCCTATCTGATAGGCTCTATGACCTATACACTGAGACCAAATCGGCCAAGGAGATATGGGATGCACTTGAAAAAAAGTTTAAGGCGGAAGAGGAAGGTACCAAATTTTTTTTGATATCTCAATACTTCGATTTCAATTTTTTTGGTGATAAACCTATTCTTCCTCAAATTCATGAATGCAAAATTATTGTTAATAAATTGAAAGTGTTAAAGATTGAGCTTCCCGAGGCCTTTCAAGTTGGTGCTATAGTGGCTAAATTACCACCAACTTGGAAGAGCTATAGGAAAAGAATCCTTCATAAAAATGAGGATTTTTCTTTGGAGGAGATCCAAAAGCATATTCGAATCAAAGAGAAATCGATATGTAGAGATAAACTTGTGGAGGGGTTTAATGGAGAGACTTCCAAAGCAAATGCGGTGTCACAACCAAAACATCCCAAAAACAAAGAGAAAAAGGGTAATGAGAAACCTTTGGGTCCAAAAACCAACCCAAACAAGTTTAAGGACGAGAAAGGTCCTTGCTTTGTGTGTGGGAAAAAGGGTCACTATGCTAGAGAGTGCAGGCATAGAAAAGACCAACAAGGACCTAAGGTGAACGCAACTCAAGAGGAAAACATAGTTGCTACCCTTAGTGAGGTGAATGCGGTCCAAGGCAAGGTGAAACAGTGGTGGTATGATACATGTGCCACCGTCCATGTCACCTATGACAAATCATTGTTCAAGACCTTTGAAGAGTCAAAGGGCAACCATGAGATACAAATGGGCAATGAGGGCAAATCCAAGGTACTTGGCAAAGGTACCATTGAAGTCTTTTTCACCTCCAGCAAGAAAGTTACATTAGTGAATGTACTTTATGTTCCCGAAATGAGTAGAAACTTGGTAAGTGGTGATTTGCTTGGCAAGCCCGAAATTAAAGCCGTTTTTGAGTCCGGTAAACTTATACTTACCAAATCAAATGTATTTTTGGGAAAGGGGTACTCTTGTGAGGGTATGGTTAAATTGTGCACCAATGATGTAACTTTCAATGTTATCAATAAAAATGCTAATTCCGCCTATATTGTTGAGTATGATTCTTTATTTTTGTGGCATCTTAGACTATCGCATATAGGTTTTTCTACCATGAAAAGAGTAGTAAAATGTGGTAAGATTGCATGAAATATTAAAAACTATGGTAAATGTGAAACATGTGTTAAGGCGAAAATGATTAAGAAACCATTTCCTAGTGTAGAAAGATCATCTAATTTACTAGATTTAATCCATAGTGATCTTTGTGAATTAAATGGTGTTTTAACTAGAGGTGGTAAAAGGTATTTTCTTACTTTTATAGATGATTTTAGTTGATATACCTATGTGTTTCTTTTAAAGCATAAAGATGAAACTTTTGATGCTTTTAAATTGTATAAATTAGAAGTTGAAAATCAACTAAATAAAAAGATTAAGGTGCTAAGAAGTGATAGAGGAGGAGAGTACTTCTCTAATGAATTCAATACATTTTGTGAAGAAAATGGTATAATTCATGAGTGCACTGCACTTTATACACCACAACACAATGGTGTTGCCGAAAGGAAAAATAGGACTTATCTAGAGATGATAAATTCTATGTTGGTGTTTTCTAAGTTGAACTTCAACTTATGGGGTGAAGCGCTTTTAACCGCTTGTCACATTCTTAATCGAATACCGATGAAGAAAAATAAGATATCTCCATATGAGTTATGGAAAGGAAGAAAACCCAACGTAGGGTACTTCAAAGTGTGGGGGTGTCTTGCATATTGCAAGAAAACGAACCTAATAGAACAAAGTTAGGTTCAAGAGCCATAAAGTGTGCTTTTGTTGGTTATTCCAACAATAGCAAAGCTTATAGGCTATTAGACTTAGAGTCTAATATTATGATTGAATCTAGAGAAGTTGAATTCTTTGAGAATATGTTATGTGACAACAATTCTCAAGCTTCAACATCTCTAAAGGAGAATTTGTTATATGAGAACAATTCTCAAGCTGCTACATCCAAAGTTGATTCTCAAGAGGAGAATTCTCAAAAGGATGTAAAGCAACCCTTTGAACCTAGAAGAAGTCAAAGGCTTAAAAATCATAAAAGTCTAGTAGTGGATTCTCAACGAATTTCATTCTACATGGTAGAAGGAAATAGAGAGGAAGTCATTAGGAAAATTCCTATTGTACTTCTCGTTGAGGGTGATCCTAAGACTTATAGAGAAGCTATGCAATCGAGAGATAGTGCATTTTGGAAAGAAGCCATCAATGATGAGATGGATTCCATTCTTTCCAATAACACTTGGGAATTGGTAGACCTCCCACCGAGGTCTAAGCCAATTGGGTGTAAGTGGGTATTTAGGAGAAAATACCACACTGACGGCACTATCCAAACCTTTAAAGCTAGGTTAGTAGCTAAAGGGTTTAGGCAAAAAGAGGGTATCGATTATTTCGATACCTATGCGCCTGTTGCAAGAACAACTTCCATAAGAATCTTGTTCGCTTTAGCTTCTATACACAACTTGTATGTTCATCAAATGGATGTCAAAACAACATTCCTTAATGGTGACCTCAATGAGGAGGTCTATATGGAACAACCCGAAGGGTTTGTCTTACCAAAATATGAACAAAAAGTTTGTAGACTTGTAAAATCCTTATATGGATTGAAACAAGCTCCTAAGAATTGGCATGAGAAATTTGATCAAGCCATTATGTCTAATGGGTTTAGACATAACTATGGAGATAAGTGTTTGCATTCCAAAACTTGTAAGGGATATGTGATCATTATTTTCTTATATGTCGATGGCATGCTTATTCTAAGTAATAACATGAAAGGGATAGAAGAAACGAAGAGGTTTCTATCATCAACCTTCATGATGAAAGATCTTGGAGAAGTTGATACCATACTCGGTATCAAAGTAAAGAAACATAGTGGGGGTTTTGTGTTAGGGCAAGCCCACTATGTTGAGAAAGTATTGAACAAATTTAACCATCTCAAGGTTAAAGATGCCAATACTCCATTTGATCATAGTGTAAAACTAGAGAAGAATGAAGGAAGAGCGGTGGCTTAATTGGAGTACGCTAGTGCTATAGGGAGTCTAATGTACGCTGCCCAGTGTACTAGACCTGATATAGCATTTGCGGTAAGTAAACTTAGTAGGTTTACAAGTAATCCAAGTGTGGATCACTGGAAGGAAATTGGAAGAGTCCTAGGTTATCTCAAGAAAACCAAAGGACTAAGCCTTCACTACTCAAAATTTCCTTCGATATTAGAAGAATATACAGATGCAAGTTGGATATCCAATGTTGGGGACGACTTGTCCACAACTGGTTGGGTATTTACACTTGGTGGAGGTGCAATTTCTTGGGGTTCCAAGAAACAAACCTGTATATCTCATTCCACTATGGAAGCAGAGTTCATAGCTCTAGCTGCTACCGGCAAAGAGGCCGAATGGTTAAGGGATCTGTTGATAGAGATTCCCCTAATCAAAGAGAATGTATCTACTATATCGATACATTGTGATAGCCAAGCGACATTGGCTAGAGCATACATCGGAGTGTATAATGGGAAGTCTAGACACATTAGTCTAAGACATGGATATGTAAGAGAATTGATTCAAAGAGGAGTCATCTCAATATCCTATGTGAGAACAAGTGAAAATCTGGCAGATCCTTTCACTAAGCAACTAACGAGGGATTTAGTGGCTGCATCATCTCGAGGGATGGGACTTAAACTCCCTAAAGAGATTCACGATTGATGGCAACCTATCTTAACGCTAGTTATTCAACTAGTGTTAGGTTCAATAGGTAACAACAAGTCAATCAAGTGAATATTAGTTGTACTCAAAACAAGTCCCATCTGAGATATTGAGTACTTGTGTGTTACCAAGTGGAGGGTTAAAACTGTAAGGTTTTTTAATAGAATTCAGTCTTGTAAAGACAAGTATTTTTGGTAACGAAATACTGTAAGAATTCTACCTATATGCACCTAGGGGTGGTGCCGCCTCTCATGAGAATTAGGAGTATTCTCAAGAACGTCCATGAATGGAAAATACACATGGCCTTAACGGTACAAAACAAGACATAGAGGTCTCAAGTGAATATCGCAAAGGTGTGTGTGTTATCATCGATTTGTCATCATGAAAAAAAATGGTTCAATGCCTAGTGCAACCTAATTTTCGACAAAATTTGTGATAATTACACTATAGTAAAGTTCAAGTTGAAAAACACTTTACTTTATGCACTAATGCAATGTCTCCTATAAGAGAGAGTTCTTATTTAATCAAGTGGGGGATATGTTATATTTTAAAATATAATGATTGATTAAATAAGTGTTACAATAGATAACTATTTAATCTTGTGGGGGAATGTTATATTATTTTATAATATAATGTAAAACTATATTATATTATAATATAATGTTTTAGATTAAATAAATGTGACAAAGTGTGTCACATACTGTAACATATAATAGAGAGTTACAATATTTAGATATATGAGATATATCCAAATAATGTAACATATTTGGTGTTACAAATTTGTATCCTCCAAATATTACCATTTATTGTGTAAATTGTTGTTACACAATATTGAGATGAATTTCATAAAGCCATATGTGATATGGCTGTTAGAGATATAATTTTAACCCCAATAATGTGTTTTGAGAGTTACAAAATCATTTGGGAGGGTTTGGAACCGTTTGGAAAAACAACACATTTTTTGTGCTGAATTTGGTCAGTGACTGTAGCCACCAACATTCAGTGGCCACGGCCTTTGGGTCAGAGGCCAAAACTGACCAAATTTTCAGTTTTTTCAATCTTTGTTGAACGGCTCAAAAAACCCAAACAACTCCCAAATCTCATTTTTAATTCCATATTAATCCAATTAAACATTGGTAACAGCCATGGGAGTTGGTGGAATTTGAAATTCAAAGGGTGTCTCTAAACTCTATAAATAGGAGCCTATAGCTCACTTGTAAGAGACAAAATTTTCTATCCATTAGAGCACTTGGCTAGAAACACCTTGAGGCTTGATAATTCCAGAAAGCATTTCCAAAATTCGAGAGAGATCCCTTAGTGCTTGAGTTAGGGGGAAATAAGTTTTAGGACAAAGGTTTCAAACCTTGTTCAAGTTGGTGATCCCCAACACTCTTCACTTTGGTTGTGTGAGTGAGAGTATCTTATTATTTTGTTCTTGTTCTCATTTTGTTCTATTGTTTTTCTTCATATCATTCTTGTTATATCTACTTGTATCTTTGCTTAAGAGTTGTAATCTCATCTACATCTTTCCTTTTACTACCTTAAGTTTATTTGTATCTTTTTGTCAAGAGTTGTATTTTCTATTTCAATCCTATTCTTCTTCTTTCTCTATTTTATTTGTATTTTCAGTTATAGAGTTGTAACCTTATTTAATCAATCTATATTTATTTGTAATATTATTGCTTAGAGTTGTAATATTATAATCATTTCCATTGATGCAAATTTACATTTTCCTAACACATACATGAGAAAATTTCATAACTTTATTGAAAACTTTAAAATAATATTTTTAATTCATAAATGAGCTCATTGTTGTAAAATAAAACATAACTTTAAATGAAATTGTTTACAAAGTTAAATGCGAAAAATACATAAAAACGTAATTTAAATAGACTAAAGAAAATAACGTTGTCCTCGAATCGACACGCAGCCCATCCACTCCATTCACCTCAACACACATGCCAAGCTTCCAAGAACCCTTCCGCCTTTGTATCTATTTTGTTGCATCAAACTAAAAGTAAAGGAGTGAGCCTAATGCCCAGCAAGGAAAACTACTAACAACATAAAACATATACATAAATTATATCATAACCACATATACTATAAACATATGTCATATAATACTACAATGGCCATTATACTACTTAGGGCTTGTTAACTAGGCAAGTCATATGCCCATAAATTATTGGGGCTTGCTAGCTAGACAAGTCATATGCCCAAGGTCTATAAACATACTATACATAATGTTAACATACAACATAAGATGACATAACATATAACATAACATATCATACAAACATACAAGATCTATCATTTCCTTACCAAAACAAGGATATTTGATAACAAATACGAGACTTGGAACACTCCTAAAACCAACAATAAGAATGGTGAGTATTTCTAAAGAGTAGATAATAGTTGTGGAAACTAAACCTTCAATAAGAGACTTACCAAGAAAGATCTTTTAGTTTCAAGAACCTAATCAAAACCAATATCAAAAGTTAGGATCTGAATAAAAGGAACTAAAGAAAACTAAAGAGTTTTAAAGAATTGGACTTAAAGAATAAGACTACCTTAGTTAACCTTATGGATTGGTCTAACTCCAATACTGAAATACACTAATCCTCACCTCCCAAGTATTTTATAAAGCTTAAGAATGGCAAAGCTTTTTCCCAACCCAAGTGTTTATCACTCTATGGTAGTACTAGCACCTTGGAGTCTCTGATCACAGCTTGAAGAATGAGTGTAAGAGCTGGGTACTACGTCCTATTTATAGAGGTAAGGAGTGAAACTAACCCCATTTTGATTTGAATAAAATAATGATTTTAAAATGAAAAAGAATTGAATTTTCATCAATCAGAGGCTGAAGACTCGGTCAAAACGTTCAGAGGTAGGTCTAAGTAGTTAAGGCTTGTTTTTAAAATTAAAAACAAAAAATAAATAAAAAAATTGTTGCTAAGGGCGATATATCGCCCCTATGTGGCGATATATCGGCTCGGCCCTAGTCCTAAGACTTCTTTCATTTGTTCGTGCAACGTCAATTTATTACTGTATCCTTCGTCAGGCGATATATCGGCATACGTGAATATTTCAAACACATAATTGCACTTTTTAGCATAATTTGAATGGGATAACTACTTTGACTGAGTCAAACTATGACCCTAACAGAATATGGTGAATACTAAAGCTTATATTTCCTTATTTTATCATTAAAATACTTATTTCCTTAATAATCATGCTTATGACAAGTGTCATAATCCTATTGGCTCTATTTAAACCTTATGTTATAATATATATCATATTTATGACCAGAAATATCAATCAAACCTTATGTTATAATTAATATTCTTAAACTATAGGTTAAACTTATAAAATCCCTAACTATTGCTAGGAGTTTCCAACTAAGTCCCGCTTTGAACCAAAATCCACAAAATCTAAAATACTACAACTACTACTAACTAGCTAACTAAGTAAACATTCTAGGACTCTACAATTCTCCCCTACTACAAAGAATTTCGTCCCCGAAATTTACTTACCAAACAATTTCGGATACCGAGCATGCATGTCCTCCTCCAACTCACACGTTGCCTCAAGTTCAGAAATATTTCTCCATAGGACTTTGACTATCGGAATACTCTTAGACTGTAATTCCTTCATCCCTCTATCTAGGATGCTATTCGGCTGTTCCTTGTAACTCAAGTCTTTTTGGAGTGCTATCCTATCATACTTGAGGATGTAAGATGGGTCTGACACATATCTATGCAGCATCGAGATGTGGAACACATTGTGACTATCTACTAATGCTGGCAGTAAGGCTAAGCTATATGCAACTGCTCCCACTTTGTCCAATATCTCAAAAGGACCTATAAACATGGGACTAAGCTTGACTTTCTTCCCATACCGCTTCACACATTTCATAGGAGATATCTTTAAGAAGACTTGATCTCCAACTTTGAATTCCACATCACGTCGCTTGGCATCCGCATAACTTTTCCGACGACTTTGAGTAGCAAGCATACGCCTTCTAATCAGTGCTACTGCATCCTGGGCCTCTCTAACAGCTTCGGGTCCAAGTAGTTGCCTTTCTCCTACTTCATCCCAATGTAACGGCGATCGATACCTCCTTCCATAAAGTAGCTTGTAAGGTACCATCCTGATCATTGACTGGTAGCTATTATTATAGGAGAATTCTATCAGCGGTAAGTACTTACTCCATGATCCTCCGAAATCAAGTACACAAGCGCGCAACATATCTTCTAAAATCTGTATGGTACGCTCAGACTGACCGTCTGTTTGAGGATGAAATGTTGTACTAAGACTTAACTTGGTACCCATTGCTTGCTACAAGATTCCCCAAAATCTCGATGTAAACACCGACCCTCTATCAGACATAATTGTCTTAGGGATTCCATGCAATCTTACTATTTCTTGGACATAAATGTTGGCGTATTGCTCTGCTGTATATGAAGTCTTGACAGGCAGGAAATGAGCTGACTTGGTTAATCTATCTATTACTACCCAAGCCGAGTCGTGTTGCTTATTCATTCGTGGCAAACTCGTCATGAAATCCATGGCTAAGTCATCCCATTTCCATTTTGGAATGCTAAGTTGTTGCAATAAGCCTGCAGGCCGCTGATGTTCTGCTTTCACTTGCTGGCATACCAAACATTTAGACACGTACTCTTCTATATCCTTCTTAATTCCTGGCCAACAATACATTGCCTTAAGATCGTGAGTCATCTTGGTCGACCTTGGGTGAACTGAGTATGGGGTATTGTGTGCTTCTTCTAAATTCTTCATCTTAATCCCTTAGTCATTCGGCACGCATACCTGATCCTTATATCTCAATAAACCTTGACTTGATATTGAGAAATTTGTGGCCTTCCCTTCTCTAACTACATCCATATGTGCTACTAGAGTGTCATCATGCCCCAATTCGTATTTCTTCTAACAGACTTGACTGGATGGACAAGTTAGCCAGTTTACCAATGACTACTTCTATTCCAACATTGATCAGCTCTTGCTGTAGTGGCTTTTCTATTCCGGCTAATGCTACTAGACTTCCATAATTCTTCCTACTTAGCGCATCAGCAACTACGTTTTCTTTCCTCAGGTGGTATAGAATTTCACAGTCATAATCCTTTACTAGTTCTAACCACCTGTGCTGCCTCATGTTGAGCTCTTTCTGAGTGAACAAATACTTTAAACTTTTGTGGTCCGTATAAATCTCACACCGTTCTCCATAAAGATAGTGACGCCATATTTTCAACGGAAAGACCACTGCTACCAACTCCATATAGTGTGTTGGATAGTGTTTCCCGTATTCCTTTAGCTACCTTTAGGCGTAGGCTATAACCTTATCATTCTGCATCAGCACACAACCCAACCCTTGCTTCGACGCATCATAGTAGACTACAAACTTGTCATTGGGTGTCGGTACACAAAGTACTGGTGCTGAGCATAGCTTATCCTTTAGCAACTAGAAAATCTCTTCACACTTATCATTCCAGTTGAACCTCTGTTGCTTCCGAGTCAGGTTGGTGAGCAGAGTGGCTATCTTAGAAAAGCCTTCAACGAACCTCTGATAATGGCCTGTTATTCCCAGAAAACTTCTTACCTCAGACGCATTCTTTGGTCTTGGCCAATCCTTCACAACTTCCACTTTAGATGGGTCTACAACAATTCCATCCTTGGATACTATGTGGCCGAGAAATTCTACTTGTGAAAGCCAAAACTCGCACTTCTTGAACTTAGCGTAGAGTTGATGCTCCTTTAGTCGTAACAAGATCAATCTTAAATGTTCCTCATGCTTGACTTTATCCTTTGAGTACACCAAGATATCGTCAATGAACACTACACCAAATTTATCCAAGTAGTCCTTAAAGACCCTATTCATTAAATCCATAAACGTGGCTGGAGCGTTGGTAAGACCAAAAGACATAACTAAAAACTTGTAATGCCCATAACGAGTTCTAAATGTTGTCTTAGGAACATCCTCTTCCCATACCTTTAGCTGATGATACCCGGACCGTAAATCAATCTTTGAGAACACGGTTGCTCCTCGAAATTGGTCAAACAAGTCGTCAATCTGGGATAGCGGGTACTTATTCTATATTGTCACCTTATTCAACTCGTGATAATCTATGCACATCCGCATGCTTCTATCTTTCTTTTTCACAAATAGAACCGGTGCTCCCTATGACGAATGGCTCGGTCTAATGAAACCCAAGTCTAGGAGTTCTTTTAGTTGCATCTTTAACTCCTCAAGTTCGATAGGTGCCATCTGATATTGTGCCTTGGAGATAGGCTCGGTGCCCAGTACTAATTCGATTGTGAAGTCAATTTCCCAAGTTGGTGGTAGCCCTGGTAAGTCGTCAGGAAATACTTCTGGAAATTCCTTTACGATATGAACGTATCCAACCTTCAGTGGTGTTTCCTTTACCAAACCCGTGATGCGGGCTAGAAATGTGTGACATCCTTTTTCTATCATCCTCTGAGCTTTGAGAGATGAAATAAGCGGTGTACGTAGTCCTGAAACATGTCCCATAAAGCATAGTTTTGACCATCAGGAGTCTCGAATATCACTTGCTTACGTTTGCAGTCGATGGTTGCGCCATGCCTTGCTAGCTAATCCATTCTAAGTATCACGTCGAAGTCTTTAATCTCCAGTTCCATCAGGTCTCCTTCTAGTTCTACGTCCTCTATCTTGATTGGTACACCTCGCACTATCCGTGATGATAAGACTACTTTGCTCGAAGGCAACTCGGTTACAAACCTAGTTCTAAATTTTTCACAAGGTTTGTCTAATTTCTCTATCATTCCTAATGAGATATACGAATGAATGGCTCCTGAATCAAATAATACATAACATATATTATGGAGGATAGAAACCTGACCTGTAATTAGCGTTAGCTTCTCCTTGGGTTAAGGAAAATACCCTGGCAGGAACCATCTTGTCTTCCTTTTTCCCCTCTGGCTTGAGCTGGGGACAGTCTCTCTTCCGGTGTCCTTCCTGACCACAGTTGTAGCATCCCTTGGTGTTTGCATGGCACTCACTAGGATGTTTCTTTTGGCATTTAGCACATTGCAGGTATTCTACATAACCCGACCTATTACCTCCATTGTTCGTTCGTGGCCTTTTATTATTATCAGACTGTTTGTTGTCAGGATGCCGTCTCTTCTGACCATTGCTATTGTTGCTGGACTGATTGTTGTTGTTGTTGTGGTTGTTCCGACCGTTCTGAGGTTGACTCTGCTGTTTAGGCTCAGGCTTACTGGCCTCGTCTTTACTAACGTTCGCCTGAAGCCTTTCTACTTCTATTTCTGTTTCTATAACATCGTCATAAGTAGTATTTCTCGGGTTTACTAGCTTAACCCCTAGCTCAATCTTTGGTCTAAGTGTTCTAACGAACTTGGTCAGCCTCATAAAATCAGTTGGAACCATTTCTGGTGCAAACTTGGCTAATCGGTCGAACTATCGAGCATATTCTGCTACTAATAAGTTCCATTGCTTCAGACCAGCGAACTCCTCGACCCTTGTGGCAATGACTGCAGAGTTGTAGAAATTTTTGTGGAACAACTCCACAAATCTGGTCCAAGTCATGGTGGCAACATCGTGAGTCTACTGAAATAATCCCATCATATTCTAGCATCTTTCTTGAGCAGAGAAGAAATGCAGGATATACGGTCTGTGTTACCAAGGTTCATGCGTATCAGGATCGGCTCCACATTTTTGAGCCATTCTTCTGCCTTGAAGGGGTCTGTTGTCCCTTCAAAGTTGGGAGCGTGTTGCTGATGAAACCGCTCATAAACTGGCTCCATGTGTTAAGCTGGGTATGGCGAATAGTTCGCCATTGGCCATCCCCCATATGGACCAACTTGTTGGGGTGCTGGGGCCATTTGCCGAGGCTGTGGTTGCGGCTGAGGCTGAGTTTGTTTTCATTGTTGTTGCAGTAATTCCTCAACTTATTGTCACAGCTTGGCGATTTCTGCAGTGTTGTCAATAGGCGGCGATGCGTTTTGGTTGGCATTAGCACGCACTCCCCTTCTGCGATCTGGAGGGGCTTCATTACTCTCAGGAGCAGTGTTGGGGACATTAACATTGTTACGAGCAAATCTTCTGAGCGACATCTTCAGTAGAGTTCTAACAGTCGAGAAAAACATGTTATAACTTACCTTAATAGGCTCTAAAGTAAAAAGTTAATCTAAGCAAACATAACTCGGACCTATTAATTATGATTTCTTATGAAAAGAATTATGTAAGCCTTCTTTATAATTAGGGTGTGTTTCTAAACTTAGAAAAATAAGCCATCTTTCTTATTTTCTAAGTGTGTTCTAATTATCCTATATGACTTGATTCTCAGGCTCGAAACTCATCGTTGTTCCAAAGTTAACCATACTGAGGGAGGGCTGGGATTAGTAATATCGTTCCCACTACTATGGCCCCCTGACTCTCAATATAGAACCCTGGTTCATTGATTTGTATCCACCCTCACCGAATTTAGTAATTATTTATTAAATTTATTATTTATTATGATTGCAAAATAAAAAATCAAACTTATACATGTCATCAAAATAACAATGATATTAATTTGGAAAAACAATTTTCACTAAGTACAATCATAAAGGTAAAATGATAAATAAAATAAATAAAGAAACTAATCTATTCTAAAAATCGGGATCTTCTACATCAGATCCTTCATCTAACATGTCATCATTTATCTCTTCATAATCATCATTTTCATGAGCCTCAAAAATTCCTCGAGGAAGATTTATAAAGATTCTATTCTTTTGTTCTTGTGTGAATTGGAATTCCATCTTAGAGGTAAATCTAATTATAAGAAAATAATATCTCATCGCCTTTGGTATTTCATCTTCAACATCTATTCTCTCCCATATTTCTTCCAAAGGAGCAATTACAAAAGGAAAATCTTTAAAAATCCTAATTACTAAAATATATTGTTTCGTAGCTCTCATCATTATTTGCTTAGTTGTTTGGAGATGAACTATTTGATTATGGAATAAAAGAAATCTCCGAGTGATTCTTTCCAATATTCCTACTGTATTTCTTGGTTCTCTAATCCTTTTTAAGGCCTTAATGGCTCGGATATCATTATATGATAAAGCTCCATCCATATCTTTAACTGAAAAACATAAGACTAAAATGTTAGCTAAAACACAGAAACATAATAACTAAAACGTAAATACTTACATTGGAGAATTTCATTTAAATGGACCGTTTCTCTGATGCCAACTGTAATGACCCAACTATTTCTAAGACGTAGATCATTAAACCTACTAGACATAACTACTACTTTGAAGAGAACATACATGAGAAAAATTCACAACTTTATTGAAAACTTTAAAATAATATTTGTAATACATAAATGAGCTCATTATTTTAAGATAAAACATAACTTTAAATGAAATTGTTTACAAAGCTAAATGCGAAAAATACATAAAAACGTAATTTAAATAGACTAAAGAAAATAATGTCGTCCTCGAATTGACACACAACCCATCCACTCCATCCACCTCAACACACATGCCAAGCTTCCAAGAATCCTTCCGCCTTTGTATCTATTTTCCTGCATCAAACTAAAAGTAAAGGAGTGAGCCTAATGCCTAGCAAGGAAAACTACTAACAACATAAAACATATACATAAATTATATCATAACCACATATACTATAAACATATGTCATATAATACTACAATGGCCATTATACTACTTAGGGCTTGTTAACTAGGCAAGTCATATGCCCAATAGATTTGTGGGGCTTGCTAGCCAAGCAAGTCATATGACCATAAATTATTGGGGCTTGCTAGCTAGACAAGTCATATGCCCAAGGTCTATAAACATACTATACATAATTTTAACATACAACATAAGATGACATAACATATAACATAACATATCATACAAACATACAAGATCTATCATTTCCTTACCAAAACCAGGATATTTGAGAACAAATGCGGGACTTGGAACACTCCTAAAACCAATAATAAGAATGGTGAGTATTTCTAAAGAGTAGAGAATAATTGTGGAAAATAAACCTTCAATAAGTGACTTACCAAGAAAGATCTTTTAGTTTCAAGAACCTAATCAAAACCAATATCAAAAGTTAGGATTTGAATAAAAGGAACTAAAGAAAACTAAAGAGTTTTAAAGAATAAGACTACCTTAGTTGACCTTATGGATTGGTCTAACTCCAATATCGAAATACACTAATCCTCACTTCCCAAGTACTTTATAAAGCTTAAGAATGGCAAAGCTTTTTCCCAACCCAAGTGTTTATCACTCTATGGTAGTACTAGCACCTTGGAGTCTTTGATCACAGCTTGAAGAATGAGTGGAAGGGCTAGGTACTAAGTCCTATTTATAGAGGTAAGGAGTGAAACTAACCCCATTTTGATTTGAATAAAATAATGATTTTAAAATGAAAAAGAATTGAATTTTCGCCAAATAGAGGCTGAAGACTCGGTCAAAATGTTCAGAGGTAGGTCTAACTAGTTAAGGCTTGTTTTTAAAATTAAAAACAAAAAAAATTAAAAAAAAAAGTTGCTAAGGGCGATATATCGCCCCTATGTGGCGATATATCGGCTCTGCCCTAGTCCCGAGTCTTCGTTCGTTCGTTCGTGCAATGACAACGTGTTTTCCCCTATCCATCGTCAGGCGATATATCGGCTCCCAGCTACGATATATCGGCATACCTGAATATTTTAAACACATAATTGCACTTTTTTAGCATAATTTGAATGAGATAACTACTTTGGATGAGTCAAACTATGACCCTAACAGTTTCTGGTGAATACTAAAGCTTATATTTCCTTATTTTATCATTAAAATACTTAATTCCTTAATAATCATGCTTATGAAAAGTGTCATAATCCTATTGGCTCTATCTTAAGCTTAGGTTATAATAAATATCATATTTATGACCAAAAATATTAATCAAACCTTATGTTATAATTAATATTCTTAAACTATAAGTTAAACTTATAAAATCCATAACTATTGCTAGGAGTTTTTAACTAAGTCCCGGTTTGAACCAAAATCCACGAAATCTAAAATACTACAACTACTACTAACTAGCGAAGTAAGTAAACATTCTGGGACTCTACATAAGGCCTCCCGCCGCGAGCGTTCCACTCAGCAACCTTGGCGACGACATGCTCACCAAAGAAGGAAAATTCGAAGGTAGGAGTGTGCCTCCATAGTCTATAAAGGATGCACTCTGTGGATTTATATTCAACCTGAGCCGCATTCGCCTCTAGGAGGGCGACCTTCTCCCGCATTGTGGCAGCCTCAGTTTTTGCGCCTTCAAGAGCAGCCTCCAGACGAGAGACCCTCTCATGCGACATTACACCCTTAGCGTCCGCCCTCCTCCTCCTTTTCGAGGATGATGAGGCCTTCACTAAAGCCTTCTCCAACCTGAACTTGGTATCAGTAAGCTCGCTCTTAAGCTTCTGAACTTTGACCGCCAGACAGTCTATCTCAGCATTCCACGAACAAAGGTCTTGCGTAGTGTCGGCGAAGCATTGGGCCACCAGAGAAGCCTGCAAGAAACCAAAATTAAAAATTGGTGAGCAAACAAAGAACTTGAAAAAAAAAGAGTAGGCCAATGTAAGATGAAGGAATTCACCCAGGCTGTAGAATGCACAAGAGTATCCCCAAGCTCCGTCATGAAAAAGTTCTCGAGACATCTGCACTCGTCCTTAGGAGTACCCTCAGCGACATGGGTATACCTTTGCCAGTAAGAGGCCGCCATGCGACGCACCCATGGCATCCCCCCCGAATCAGGGGCGCCCGGGTGAACGGGAATTGACGACCCACTTGTCGAAGAAGGAGGAGGCGCGGAAACACCGGGAGGATAGGGCTCTGAAGGACCAAGATTGGTAGGAGCATAAGGAAGGTTGTCGTACTCCTCAGCGAAGGGCACGACGAAACCCCTTCGCATGGCCTGAGGACCACGGGAGAAAGAGGCCACGCCGTGATCCACAGGGACAAAAGGAGGACACCCCCCGGGAGGCGAAAGTGAACAAGGTGGGCGTCTGCATTCTGGGGAAACCTCCTCGGTCACACACTCTGCATCACCCCCATCCAAGTGAGGCTCAACTAAAATCGCCTTTTTCCTCCGCTCAGAAATATGCCACAACAACTCAGGCTATGAAACCGGGGATAGCTTGTAATGGTTGAGGTTGGCCATGGTGAAGAGACGGGCAGCCATTTTCTTGACAGGGTCAGCATCGAGAAATTTGTCCACCGGATCCGTCTACGACTCGGAAACGTTGGGAATGATGAAGTTCTCTGCACAATGAACATAGTTGCCAATATGAACATAAGTTCCAAAACAATAATTTCAGAATATTAAAAAAAACTTGAAGTACTTACTAGGAGATGAGCGAAAGTGCTCACGAACAGAAAGGGGACCTTTCACGAAGAAGAAGTCCTACTTCCAGGTCCTTAGGTTTGACACAGAACCCTCTATCAAGGAGACTTGAGAATTGGCTTTCGGAATGAAATAATAGCCTTTGGATTTAGGAGTGGGCATGAGGTTGTACATGAAATGCACCTCTTGAGCCGTGGGAGCACGCCCGTTAAGCTCCATAAACGCCATATAGAGGCGCCTCAAAGTTAGCCAGCTGTTGGGTGCCAACTGAAGCGGAGCAAGGTCGAAATGGTTGAGAACCATGAAGAAAAATGGGTGTAATGGAATTGTACCACCCACCTTCAAGATGTGCTCACTCATGGCCACATAGCCCTGAGGAGGGTTATCATCCCAGTACTTGTTCGAAGGAACATATATCTTATACTCCTTGCCAACACGGTATTTCTCTGCTAATTCTAGCAATTTGTTTTTAGACACGTTTGACACTATGGTAGATTCCAAAAGGGGACCAGAATCTGGCTTCTCAAGAGCCACCTGTCGCCGGACTTTCTTTGACATATCTGCAAAACCAAAAGAAAAAGGTGAGGTAGAAACAGGGCACTCTACCCTCCATTTTTTCTTCCTAGCAAGGGTCTTCCACTGAGGCACTGAGTGTGAAAGCACTAAGCAAGGGTAGACCGAGAACAAGGGTTGAGGAGAACCCAGGATGACCCCATGACAATCATAAGGGGAAAACGGGGAAGGAGGTTCAGGCGAGAGATTTCCCTCCATAAACTCCAACTCCATCTGCAGATCTAAAAGGGTCACCCTAAGGTTCGCTATATGATCGTTAAGTTCAAGAGGGAAAGATACTCTGTCGGCCCTCAGAACTGAGTCTATTTCGCTCTCCTTCACCCAGATTTTATGTCTAAGTTCAGCCATATGCTCAAGATGATGTATACGGGCCTGCCTCAAAGTGTCATAGGCTTGGTGAGGGTTGTCTTTGGGGGACTCCGAGTCTGAAGATAAGTCTACAAACCCAACCCCTAGAGGAACATCTGATGATCCTCACATGCCATGGGACCTCATCTCGTAAGTAATTAGGGTTCATGTGTAAATGAGAGGATTACTACAAAATACGAAGGAATGGGCACAAAACCTCTAGGCACAATCGCTCTAAATGACCAACTACGGGGTATGAACGAGGGCATGTAACTAGGTCAACTCACAATGAGCTCTGGCCAAAGAAACCCATCCCAAGTAGTGCTAATTTAGACCCATTAAACATAAGGGAGAGAGAAAGGATACCTCAAGTAAGTAAAACTGGGCGCTGTCGTGTTCAAAATGAGGCTGATGGTCAAAAGCACAATCACGGTTGAAGAGAAGCAAAGGGTTGAAAGTACGCGTCTGCAAAAACAAAGGAAACAGATGTTTTATTCCCCAAGTACCTGCATGAATATGGGCATAAAAGAAATGAACACAAATAATAAAAGAAAAGGATAACAAAAATGAGGTGGTGAGGAATCGAACCCCTTACCTCTTGAAAGGAGTAAGGGTTCCAAAACCACTAAGCTAAAAAGATAAAGTGTGAATGATAGGCCAGACATGAAGGCCTATTTATAAGAATCATGGGCTCATCTTAGCCATCAAGTCCAATGCTTGATCTATGGTCAAAAAAGGGGCCAAACACCTACATTGGGATCCGTGGAGCCAAATGATGGGCTCACATTCAATCTCAAGTAATAACAAGATCATCACTAACACCACTAATGCTTTGAAGCCCAATTTATAAGAACCAAAGAGAAGAGTCTACCAGAGCACCTAAAGGTCCTCTCCTAGACTGGGGGGCAAGTGTGGATGCTCAAAATTCCATACTTCTAAAAGATCCAAAGCACGTGCTAAGGTTCCATAAACGCCTAAGTACATACCTGTGCCATGATGCCCTCGGGCCACCATCTTCTCGCGAGGCAATCGTGCGTGCCCATGAGGTGTGCCACGCAAGGCTCTCATGAGCCTATGCCTCCGTGAGGCCCTCGGGCTGAAGCACTGTGCACCTGGAGGTCTAAGCACCTCATGCAAAGGCACTAAGTACCTAGGCACCTCGCGAGACCCATTGTCTTGCGAGCCTATCACCCACGTCTCGTGAATGGCACTTGGGGTGCTTCGGGCGTCTCATGTCGAGGAGGTCATAGGGGCGTGTCGGAGGTATCGTAGGGTCACGTCTTGCGAGGCCTCATCTCATGAAGTGGCACCTGGGGTGTTGCGGGTGTCTCGCGCCAACGGCCCAAGAGCCCCATCTCGCGCCTCACCACGCCTCGCCCTGCACTTTGCAAGACCCATCATCTCGCGTGCCAATGGCCCAAGAGCCTCGGCTCACGCCCCGACACGCCTCGCCATGCACCTCACCCACAAGTGCCTCGCACCAATGACCCAAGGGCCTCGTCTCACGCCAAGTGCCCAAGAGCCCTGTCTCACGCCTCACCATGCCCCGTCATGCACCTAACCCAACATGTGCCTCACACCAACGACCCAAGGGCCCCGTCTAGCACTGCGACCCCTGCATGCACCAGGTGTCTCGCACCTAGCACCTCAAGATCGTGTCTCCTATGAGGAACTACAGAGATTTCAACATTTAAAGGTAAAAACCTAGGTATAACTCAAAGAGATCGTACAAGTGCGAAGCTTGTACAGGTTACGACCTTTAAGACCTTGTATGTCTGATCCAACTACCCATGCTCGACAAGTGGTGGAAGTATGAGGAGTGGTGACATGGCCACCTGTACCACTATGTCTAGTACCACTTCTCTGAAATTCGTACTAAATAAGTAGTGGAGGCATCCCCACAGACTCTGACCATGTATTGGAGCTGACACCACTGCACCTGATACCACTCCCCTGACAATGTACTTGTGTACGATTTGGTCCCCTGGACCACAATGTATCAGGGGCCATTAGAGCCCACTATAAAGGGAACCCCACTTCAACATTGAAGGGGGTTGAAAAAAAACTGTAGCTTTATACCAAGAGAAATACAAGTTATTTTCTCAATTTTTCTTTCTGACACTATTTTCTAAGTTTCTTATTAGATTCATGAAGTTTTTCATTTTTAAGATATATACTTTGATTTTTTTCTAACTTAACTTCGTTGTCGAGTTCTCACCGTCAATAGTATGTAACTTTTAAATAAGGAATGATTATTATTTTGAATAATAAAGATACAACCACTCCCTCAAAAGCGATAGTTTTATCTAAACGTGAAAACTCTTCTAAACCTTCTCTCTATAAAAACTCTCTAGATTTCAGGTGTTGAGTACATCTAGGGAGTCACATAAATTAACCTTTTGAATTCTACGTGCCCACACTCGTCCTTGCGTGTTTGAGGATTGGTTTGGAAGATCAGGATTTGAGTTCTCAGAATAATGGATATGAATATCGTTAATATATATAAAAAGACTCAAGGACACTTGATAGGCTACAAGAGGTAATCTCTGATCTATTTGTATGTGATCTAATATATATATATATATGTGTGTGTATGATCCTAGCTGGTATTAATATTTATTAAAATGGGTCCATATATATATCCTATTGCGTACCTTTGATTTGATCATTTAATAACAACATGGCATTGCATAGGGAAAATTCCTGAGCTTCAACGTTAGTGCTCGAGGAATAGAGGTCATCCCAGAAAAGATTAGATCCTTGATCGACATGCCATCCCCCCAAAAGCATGAGGATGTACAAAGCCTCATTGGAAGGATCGCTGCACTGAGCTGATTTGTCTCCAAGGTGATGAACATGTGCATTGCATTCTTTAACATCCTCTGATGAGGACAAAGGTTTGAATGGACAGAGGAATATGAGCAGGCATTCTATCAACTGAAGGCTCATATGGCAAACCCTCATGTCCTGTCAAAAACTTTTGAAAAGGAACCCCTCTTACTCTACAAGGCTGTATCTGAGAATGCCATCAGAGTTGCCTTAGTCCGTGAGGAAGGTCGTGTTCAGCACCCCGTGTACTATGTGAACAAAAGGATCCTCATAGTGGAAACTATGTACCCGCTCATGGAGAAGTTGACCTTCTGCCTGATGGTAGCATCTCAAAATTTGAGGCCTTACTTTAAGGTGCATCCCATCAGGGTCCTCATGAACCATGCCCTACGACAAGTCCTCCAAAAGCTAGAGTCATCTGGGAGACTTCTGAAGTGAGCTGTCGAACTCAACCAATTTAATATCTCTTACCTCCTGAGGATGGCAATAAAGGAGGAGGCACTGGCAGATTTCATTGCCGAGTGCACAGGAAATCACAAGGAACCTGCAAATGCCCCAGTAGAAGGGCCCACGTGGAAGTTGTATGTTGATGGGTCGTTGAATGAAAATGGGGCCGGGGCAGGCCTCATTTCAGTATCCCTCGAAGGGCACAAGGTCCACAACACCTTAAGATTTGGGTTCAACGCCTCCAACAATGAAGAAGAGTATGAGGCGATGATTGCTGGTCTTCGAGTTGTGCTTGAGCATAAGGCTGAGGGCCTCAAGATTTTCAGTGACCGCGACTGGTAGTTAATCAGGTACTCGGGGAGTACAAGGCCCTAGGAAAAAAAATGGCCGCTTACCTAGAAAAGACCCGAGAGATGTTACATGGCTTTAGAAAATTCACAATTGGGCAAGTGCCATGGGAATATAACTCAAACGCTGACGACCTGGCCAAGCTTGCAACCACTAAGGACGCTGAGCTAATAAATGTAGTCCCCATTGACTACTTGTCTTCTCCAAGTATCTCAGCGCCCGAGGAGGTGGAGACGATCCAGCCCCAGGACAGGTGGATGGGGCCCATATTTAAATATCTCATCTCAGGGGAGTTGCCGCAGGATAAGAAAGTAGTTCAAAAGCTACTCTACCAGGCACCTCGGTATATTGCCATGGACGACAAGTTGTACAAGCGGGAATAATCATTGCCTCTATTACGGTGCGTGTCCAAGCAAGAAGCCAGCATGATACTCTGAGAAGTGCAAGAGGGCTTTTGTGGGGACCACGCCTGAGGGAAAAGCCTTGTCAAGAAAGTCTTGAGGTAGGGATACTTTTGGCCCACCATGAATGGAGAAGCAATGGACTATGTCAAAAAGTGTAACAAATGCCAACGTTTTGCCAATATACCTCGAGTTCCTCTTAATGAGCTCACTCAAATGACGAGTCCTTGGCCCTTCGTGGTCTAGGGTATCGACCTTATTGGGTCCCTATCCACGGGAAAATGAGGAGTGAAGTATGCGATAGTCGCGATCGAGTACTTCACGAAGTGGGTTGAGGCTGAGCCACTAGCTAATATCACTTCCAAGAAGGTGCTAGACTTTGTCATTAAGAACATCGTTTGCTGCTACGAGCTCCCAAGGAAGATAGTATTTAATAACGGTCTGTAGTTTGATAGCGAGGTGTGCAAAAATTTCTGTCAGAGACACGGATTCATGAAAAGCTTTTCTTCCGTCGCCCACCTGTAGGTGAACGGGCAGGTGGAAGCACTCAACAAGACACTCAAGGCCACCTTAAAGAAAAAGCTTGAACATGCGAAAGGCACCTGGCCCGAGGAGCTACCTAGGGCATTGTGGAGCTACGCACCATTCCCAAGACCTACACTAGCCACTCGCCATTCTCGATGGCCCATGGGTATGAAGCCATGCTCCCAGTTGAAGCAGCAATCTCCACGCACCAACGGAATACATATGACCTGACCACAAACCATGCTTTACTAGGAGATTACTTGGACCTCATGGAGGAGCTTCGAGTAGCGTCCTACTAATAGAAGGTGGCCAGGTATTTCAACTATGAAGTGAAGGATAGAAAGTTTGGGATCAGAGATCTGGTGTTACGAAGAGTCTTCTTAGTCACCCGGGATCCCGGTGTAGGGATGATGGGACCTAACTAGGAGGCCTCGTACCAAGTCAAGAGCATTGTATGTCGGCGGACATACAAATTGGCCCGACTAAATGGGGAATTAATACCCCATGCCTAGACTGTCAAGTATCTTCGCCGATATTACCAGTAGTATGAGCAGTGAACCTTGTTAATTTTCGTAGCCTCCGGACACATTTAATGGAAACCATGTATATAAAACAATGTAAAAAAAAGAAATGTGTTTGTCTGCTTATATTTTTTGGTTTCCTATATTATGTTAATGTTATGTGTAAGAGCACCTGCTCGCTAGTCTGAACAAGTGAATGCATACTAGTCTCCAATCACTTGGGGGCATGGAGTTAGGGCAGCATCATGCCTCGCAGGGAACAACCTAGGAAACTAAGCTTGTCAACCAGAGTAAGCCTAGTGTCACCACCCCGAGAATAAAAAAACATAGGAAACTAATCTTTAATCGAGTCTGGCCTAGGAGACTAAGCTTGTTCCAAGCAACTTAGGGCTTAACACCTAGAAACTAGACAGAATCTTAGTGGCGCGAGATCGAACCTACACCACATCCTGTGGACATTGCGCTTGAGAAGCTCTAATCGAGTCCTTCGATTTTGAGATATGAACGGAAGACCAAGTATGGAGTACATGGTCCTGGGAAAACTTAAGACGCCTCATGTGGACATTGCACCTGGGGAGTTATGCCCAAGTCCTTCGTATGCCTTGAATATTGTGACGTTGGGATGTCCGTGACATGGGGAACTTTGTTAGTCGACGAGTGAAGCGCCCCTAATGTCGTGGGACCCTATAGCTAAATGGCCTACTAAAAACACAGTGTCGAAAAGATCCAAGTAACATGAGATATGATTTAGAATATCCTCCCAAGGACGGCACACGCCTAGGGAGCGGCAAACGAATCCCAATCCTCGAGATGTAAATGGAAGCTCAAGTCGTTGGAACTTGAGGCCAGACCTCGAGCATTTAAACTTAAGTGTCATGGTATACCTAGTCCATGGGCATGAATACAACCTCCTAGGCTGGGGATGATGAGCTCACGACTTCCACATGATTGGGTCCTGAGCTGTGTACTCAGGGGGCAACCAAAGAATCCCAAGCTGGTACACCGGAGACCACGATCCCAGGGGCAGATAGCTTAGTGCGGATGACCCCCCCTAAAGCCCCGAGTCATCAAGACTTGGGGACAGGGGATGACATTAACGTTACTTTCAAGGACGTTGAGCCTAGAAGGTAACACTAAACTTCTTAAGCGTCAAGCACTACGGTAGAACCCTATAGTAAAAGACCTCTTAATCCCAAGTCGTTGGAACTTGGGGGTGTAGGATATTCAAATGCCCTCACTTGACACCACGTCAAAGTTACTCTTATGACCTCGAGCCTAAGATGAAACACTAGATGGACAAGCGTCTAAACACTGACAAAAAGATCCTTAAACTCTAAGTACTGCAGGCAGGCCCCGTCCTGAGTCATTAAAACTCGGGGACATAGGGTCGTGTCAAGTAATCACTTGACCTAGCATTAAGTTACTCTCGAGAACTACGAGCCTACAAAACAACACTAAATGCAAAAAAAAACTTGTTTAGAAGAAATGCATTGTATTGTTTATCCAAAATAAAAATACAAGTTAATTTTTTATGGCATGCATACCTAAATAAATTGCGATAAATGCTCGGGAGCTCGAGCTTCAGCTACCCTCTGAAACCTCCTCCACCAGGTCAATGATCAGGTCTATCCTCAGAGCACTCCCTGCCTAGTGGGCCACAGCCTGAATTGCCTCCACAATGTGAGACACCTCGACTACTTGGGTCGCCACGACAACTCAGATCGCCTCGTCAGCTTGAGTCCCCTCAGCTACTTGGACCGCCTTGGCAGATTTGGTCTCCTCGGCAACTTGAGTCGCCTCGACTACTTGGGCCACTTTGGCAGCTTGGGCTGCCTTGGCAACGCGAGATGCCTCCGCGGCCTATGTCACTAGGAGGCATTCTTTGAAGAGGAGTTTGTGCTTCTCAAGCTCTCTAGTAAAATCCAAGTTCATATCTTGGTTGTGGAACCAAGCCACATAGAAGGCATCCACAGCGATAGTCTCGTCCTCCTTCTTGAGTTTTCCCACATGACACAGAGAAAACCTATTCTTCTCCATGGCTTTTATGGCTTTCCTTTCACCAAGTTAAGCCCGGTCGGTGACCTCCTTGAGTTGCTCCTGAAGCTGGGAGTTTCAGCCTCTTGGGCAACCTCGGTCGTTGCTTATTTTTCCTCCTCCTGGGTTAGTCACATGCCTTCGGTGGCCTTTTGGGCAGCCTCTTCAAGCTCCCGAGAATGCTTTTGTTTGGATTCTAGGGTAGCCTGAATGCGAGCAAGCTCTTCTTGAGGGCCTCAGAGATTTTCCTTAAGGGCGGATACCTTATCCTAAGACTGTTGGAGTTGATAAGATTTCTCCATGATGATATCACCCAAGCACTGGCAAGCCAAGGCAGACTGAAGAAAATGAGGACGTTAGCTCAAGTATTGTGGGAATAAAAGAGTACATAGAGAACTAGTGACCACGAAAGAGGCCTCATTGCTATCTCCCAGTTGGGCGAAACTGCGGGCGTTCAGCTCGCACATGGTGGAGCTAACCCCCTGGAGGAGATCGGCAGCAAGAAGGGCAACAACCTCCCCTAACTTGGCAGAGAATAAGGTCTCCAGCTCAGCTTGACTTATCAGAGGAACGATTGGTCTGTCTCTTGGAAGCTTCAGTTAACATAGGGCCTTCGCGATCTCATGGAGGAGCTTGTTTCCTTCCTCCATTATTTCTTCGAAATGCTGAAGAATGTTATGATATTGCTCTAGTAGGGCCCCCTCGTACCTCTCGGGGTATGATAGAAGACGAGCATGGGGCACCGCCCTCGCTTGGTCTGAGCCTTGGACCACTTTGCGTGATGCGCGAGAGGAAGGAATCTCCAAGTTCGAGGGTGGATCCACCGCATGAACTTCCATAGGGAGAGTAGGAACCCTCTGCCTCTTGGTTGGTGGAGAGGGTTCTGGATTTACCTGAGGACGCGATGGCCCCCCAGCAGTCGAAGAGCTTGGTGGTGCTCCTAGTCTCAAGGCAGACTGGGCAATGTCAGTTAGCCCCATATGATCTGCAATAACAAATATATGGTTAGTGCACATTCCAGAATAAGGCAAAACAACATTGTAGGCTCCTCAGAAGCCCACCATGAGTTGTGTTTTGGTGTAGGCATTAAGGTTGTCTTATCCTATCTCCCGTCTCATAACTCAAGTTGGTGCCATATTGGCAGAGCCAGTTAGAGTTGAGAGACATCACTCGATCTAAGGGTACAAAGCCCCGAGGAGGTAGCTATCTCCTTGGGCAGTGAAGGTAAATGTCTATCAAGTATAGATAGTTCTGGAGCTCTTCCCTAGTCCAGCGCTGATGCACAATCTGGCCACACTGAAGGATGGTAGGAGAGGCCCAAACGCGCTTGGGGCTTATTCTGTCCCCTACATGGGAAGCATGGTTTAGAGTAAGGGGAGATTTACCTGGGGTATGATGAAAAACCTCCATCCCCGCATGAAGCTCTTCCTCGAGCTCCCGAACTTCCTGGTCTTCTCGAGCTACCTCTGTGGCCCGCATGTTTTCCAGCTGCTCCTCCGTAAGTTGCTGATGCAAAGTCTTCTAGGCGACTTCATTAACGTAATGGATATGTCAGTACGCCAATTCCTGAGACTTCTTGGACTGGCGGTATTTAGTTAGCTCTAGGTTGCTGATCTTTTTCCCCATGCTGAGAAGCCCCGACCCGACGATATTACCCTCTATCAGCGTGAGGGTTGAGATCCAGATCTTTCTCGGGAAAGGATTTCATCTCCTGGAGATGATCCTTGAAGAGTTGGACATAAGGAGTCCGGCGGAAGAGGCCTACCCAGAGAAATGACTAAGTACAGAACGCAAAATAATCAAGAAAACAAAGGAAAAAGAAAATGATCAGGAAAATACTCACCAACCCTGGAGAAGTCAAGGATCATGGTTGGGTTGTTACGGATCGAAGACTCATTCATGAAGAAAAATGTGTCCTTGAAATCCCAATAATTGTTCTCATTATGGTGAGGAGCCTTGTAGTCGAGGGATGAGGCGACATACTTTACCAGGGTGTAGTACCCATCTCGATTGGACTTCTTCCTCAGGGTAGTGCGAAAGCTGTAGAAGTACAGAATTTCCGCAGGCGAAGGTGCATGCCATTTTCGCTTCCAGTACAAGACATTCATCCCCGCGAGCACCCTGTAGGCGATGGGAGAGAGTTTGAAGGGAGCTATCCCCACGTACTTCAGAAAGTCCGCGAAGTCCTGGTGTAAGGGCAGGGTGGCCCCGACCATCAGGTGGGCTTGGCCCTAGGCGCCAAGGCCATTGACACTACAGTGCGCCCTCTCAGATTCTCAACAAAGATGCACGAGACACCTATCCTAATGGTATCTAGGGTATTGGGGTGTCAGAGCAGGGTATGGTACTCCTCTGCTTCAAATCCATCACCCTCGTAAGTCTAAGTAGGGTGGGGAACCGGGGATCTGTTGACTTCTTCCACGGTCAACCCCAGTGGATTGGCGACTCTAGACTATCCGCTACTCAGCCAACGGCACAAACAACTAGCTCCCTGAATGGTTCTTTGACTTCTACCCTGGCACCATCCCCGAATGCACCTTGTTTACGGGCGATGTCAGAGATTTCCAGGTCGAAGAACCATGCTCGTGTAACTGTCGAAGTTCCTCGAACATCTGAGACAAAAACCAAGTAGTTAGTATCCTTACCGAAGGAAAGATGGCCAAAACACGAAGGACTCTAAGAATACTGCTCAAGGAGAAGAGGAGAGTTATTCTAAGAATATGGGGTGTCCTCGGCGCCTAGGATCAGGCCGAAGAACACCACTGGAGGTGATGAACAAACCAGAATCTAGGAATTTCCCAGATTCTGGTCACAGGTCCAGAAACGTGAAAGTGGCGTAAGATGTATCATGGTCCATTTTGACCACTCCTAATGTCAAAATGTGCCTAAAAGTACTTGTGAAAAAAAAAATAGCTTCTCAAATGCCATACAATTGACGATCCTCAGCATGTACCTGAACCCACATGTAAAGCTTGATGCAAATGCGAAGTTAAATACAAATAAGTAAGCACTTACTTGAAATGAAGTGCATATAGGTGCTAAGGCGAGTCCAAACTCTGGAATATCGCCTGCCGTTTGCCCAGAAGTAGAATGATTAGCGCCAATCGTCCAGTGTTTCTGGAAAAAATGTTTGAAGGTAAGGGAGGAGCAAGAGAGAAGAGAGTTTTCTAGTGTGGGGGTTTTGAATTTTTGAATGGCTAGACTAGGAGGTTGAAGGGTGGTTCTCTAGGTTTTATACCCAGTAGAACTTAGAGGGGAAGCAACCCCTCCACGATCGTCAGATTACTTCCATGATGTTAGCACAAGGGAGATCCAACAGTCAGGGCCCAAGAGGCGTAGATCGTGATCATTGGTTTTGTGAAAAGACGCCTCGAGTACGGAGTGGACATTTGAGATCGTGGAGTTGACCCCTCATTAATTGCACGGATTGATGGGCCCAGCAATGGGGCATCGACACATGGAGTTACTTTTCAGAGTGACATCAGAGATGAGTCCAAGTGTTTCCCTACTCCTTTTCCAAATCACTCCTCCTAATCTAAGTCTCCACTGCCAGAGGGCGAATGAATACTTGGGGGAAAATGTTGTCTATATTTTCATTTCCGAACATGTGGCAGCTAGTAGTGGTTAGTAATGAGGTAATTCATGAGATGCTCGAAGTGACATCACTCAAGAAGCCTAGTTTAGATGAGCCGTGGACATCTCCGAAGTAAATCACGCCCCGAGGTCTCTCTTCGGGGTGAGGGTTCCTCAAGGTGAGGCCACATTTTGGGCCAGCTGGTAAGTCGTGAGTATCTCCAAGTGAGGTCACCCCCAAGGTCCGTCCTCAGGGCCGGGGCCTCTCCAGGTGAGGCTACCTTAGTAATAGCTCTCTTCTCTCACTCATCCCCCAGGTCGATGATTCTAGTCCTCGGACCTAGAATAGCCACCAAATGTCAATCACTGCAATTGTGGGCCACTAGGCGATCATCTAACAACTTTATGCAGTCCTCTATTAGTGGTGTCGAGTTCGTACACTTGACAATCGACATTTTCCACAACGCCTCCTGACATGGGCAAATGTGCGCCATACCCTGATAGACGCAGATATGTTCCCCATAAAGTTGGTGTGTGGTTTTCGGCAATGGACCCCATAGAATCCGTGTGGGCCATAGTCTTTAGTGTAACACAGCCCTTTGTGTATTAATTTAACATTAATACCCTGATATTAATGAAAGATAATTAGCATTAATGATCTCAACCTCTATAAATAGGGCTGGGGTATCTCCTTGTGAGGGGTTCAGTATTTTTAGAGAGAGAAACTATGTACTCAGTGCAATATATACGCTGCCTGAGAATCGCCATTGAAGCTTGCTATCACAAGTTTCAAGCTCACTAAATAATAGAAACTCTTGGACTAGGGTTCTTTTATAACCTGAACCACGTAAAATCTTGTGTCTTTCCTTGCTTATCCTTTCATCTCTTAGATTAAGTTGGCAACGAAAAAGGCAGTCAACACCTGTGATTGAAACATTTGCTGTAATGCTTCCTCTTCTATTGGAATAGATTGGTTGTTATGATCATCCTGTTATAAATATTGATCTTAGTCCTTATGATGTCGCTGAGAATAATTCTTTTCAATTGACTATTGCTAGAGGCATTCCTCATCAAGTTGAGTGATGAGTTTTTTTTTAAAAAAAAAATTGTTTATCTTGTTTGTTTCTAGTTTTGATTTTATGTTCTTAGTTTTTATATGTGTTTAAAATATTGCAGCAACTGTGGGGTTTTTACAACTTATTTTGCTGAGCAATTAATTCCTTGAGAGGAAAATGAGATGCCAAAAGAACTTGATGCTCGCTTGCTTCGCCAAGACATTATTGCTAGCTTGTATTTTCATGGGAAGAAGAAAAAAGAAGATGGATATTTTACTGGCAAAGATTTCAGTGAGAAGATTTTGGAGAGGATGAAAAAGAGGAGGAAGATTGTTGCATTGGTTTACTTAAGACTGTTGCATAGGTTATTTAGGAAGCTTTTAGAAAGGATATTTGACTTTTTTTTATTTTTTATGTTCTAGCCCGATTCATCTTTTGGAAAGGATGTTTTACTTTTGGAAATGATGACCAATAGTTAGTTCCATACTTATCTATGTAAAATTGCTAATTTTGTCTGGTTACTTAAGACTACTTTATATATCAGTTGATCTTTTCTGTGTTCTCCATCTGATGTTTGTATTTGTTTTTTGTTAGTTTTGTTTTAATTCACTTACTAATATATAATTTGAGTAGTTTATATGTTCTGTTTTGTCTATTTTTACTAAGTTTTTTTTTCAGGAATGTTTTAATGGTAACCAGGTACCCAGCTTGGTGTTCATCTTGTATACCAAGTAGTAACTGGTTACCTTTGGTGCTTGATGTTTTTCTTATTCCTATTTTTTTGTTGTTGTAATTGTTAGAGCAAAGTAACCATTTTCTTGTTTATTTATCTTTAATTTCATGTTTAATATATATATTATACATTCCACTTTTTAAAGCAATTGGGTTGTTTTATATGTTTTGGTTTGTATATATTTCCTCAATTTTTTCAGGAATATTTTAATGGTAACCAGGTACCCAGCTTGGTCTTCATCTTATATACCGAGGTGTTGACCCTCGATTCGGTCAACAACACAGAGTCACTAAAAATGATAGTAATAAAATGAATTGAACTCAAGAAGGTAAGCAACACCAAGATTTATAGTGGTTCGGGCTCAAATAATGGTAATGATCTACGTCCACTTCTGTTCTTATTAATGCAGAACTTCAAAACCTGCGATCAGTGAACTAAGGTTGAAGATGAGTACAAGTTCCATGGACAAAAATACTATCTTTCTCTCATGATTACAAAATGATTCCCCCACCCCCTCTAAATGAATCCCATGTACATGTGGGCCTATGGGCCATCCTTAACTTGTGTTACAAGCATATGTAAATAATAATAGAAGTAATAATATTTATATATAAAGAAAGTCAAATATCCTAGAAACATATAACTCATCACTGCATTTGAATTCTGGCTTCGGTCCTACGAGCAAATCTGGTTTTATGTGTCAATACATCTTCTTCCTTGTTGCTCAACATATTACTTGCACCCATCGAGCAACTTAATTTTCCTCTTGATAATCTGATCGTTGGTTGACCTGGTCTTTAGCAATAATCAATCATGTGCTATCCACGTGTGCCCCAATTGTGCCACATCATCACGCAAATATTTTGAGTAAACATTAGCCCCCAAGTTTATTTTAATGCGATCAACATTTAATAAACTTATTCGACCAAAAATCCAGCTGACCCATCACATCTGTCAGTGCTAACTTTTTCGAAAAGGTAAGTCATCATTGCCATTTCAGTTCCCAGACACGTTTTGACGGTTATTACGATTCCCTAAGCATTGAAAATTGATTCTCATCATTACTTTGCATAAATACTCCGAACAATATAAATATAAGCCCCCCCACTTCTTTTCATTTTTTACTTGAGTCTTCTCTCTCCTCAAGAACACTTGAGAAAAGCTCCAAGAAACCCAGCAAATTTAGTTTGGCTCGAGGCAATCTTCGATCAACTTTGAATACCACCTTCATACTTCTTTCAACAATCCATGTTTCAAGTAAGTTTTCGAATCTCCTCTTACATTTACAGCAGAGTTCATGTATTTTTCCTCTGATTTACATCTTTTCACTATTGGGTTTATACTGTTCTTGAGAAATTTTTGGGTAATCGAATTTAGGCAAAAATACATAGGATGACTATGCTACAGTAGGGATTTTTGGCAGTATAATGTACAAGAAAATGTTTAAAAAGAAATAGGGAGTATATTTACATTGATTTCGGGTCCAGAATCGAAGTGAAAATTCAATTTTGTGTGTTTCGGGAAAACTGGGTTTTTCACGCCTGTCTTCGGAGTTGAAAAGTTTTTCTGAAAAATCTTTTCAAATTTACTTTTTGATTCGTTTATCCACCCTACTCACATGTTTATTCTGTTTTTATCAGAATGTTGCTGGTTGTATAAAAGCTTAACTTTTATACACGAACAACGTTATCCTTGTTTTTTTTCTTCTATCTATTGGTCGTAGACACTCACTTCCCCTTTGCTCTACTCATATATTCATGCATGATCCCTGGGGAGGTGAGAGACCAATAGACGACGATCTCCTAGCTTTGTTGTTTGAGGATCAAGAACAACCTTCACTTTATTTTCCATAACATATAGCATCACACCCAAACCCTACGACCAACCCTTCTCACAACTCTTCACTGAACCAACTGAATATGGGTCATGTCAAACACATCGCTCATAGAAAAAGAAAACCCACAAACTCACCAACCAGCCAACCTGAAACCAACACCGAGGGTCCCTCAAATGACCCTCAACCCTTAAATTTTGTACCACCAGATATCTAGCCCAAGGCCCGTCCACGCGATGGCCATCGAGCAGAGGTAGCCTAGTATATAGCTCCCCCGAGCGTCATATCGACCAGAATGGTGGCTAAGTATCCCAAGAAGTGCGGGCTTCCTGGGATTACCTTATACAAACCTACACCTGACCAGAGGGTAAACGTGCCTGGAGGTGCCTACAGTGCCTGGTCGAGGTACCATATAGAAGTAGGGGCAATTTTGCCCCTGCATGACTTTTTCTGAGGGGTGGTCAATTACTTCGAAGTCGCCCCTTTCCAAATAACTCCCAATGGATATAGAGTACTGTCAACACTCTACATCCTACACAACCACAAAAAATGGCCTGTGCCTACTCCTCATGAGATCAACTTCCTACTAGATCTCAAATCCAACCCCAATCAAAACAACACGGGGTTCCTCCACTTCTATCACCAGGAATCAACCCGCACATTCCTGAGTGACATAACTTATAAGTCCAACATGGGAAATTACCTCCAAGAGTACTTCCTCACGACCAACCTTGTCACCGACAACATGGCCTTCACGCGAGGAGGTAAACTCTCAATATCTATTCTTAGTTGATTTGCATTGTTTCTAGGTCCATGGCATCAACCAAACCCTACACCAGAAATGGAGATAAGAGCCACATCCTTGGCCCGCATGATGAACGTAGAAAAAAGCGTCAAGGAACTAGTCACGAAGAGCAACTTGAGGCTAGTCGGCCTTTTAGAACCTCATCAAGAACTGAGGGAATCAACTGCGGGGAGTGCCACTGGAGAGAGCACCAAAGGACAAGAAAACCTCGAAGAGCAGCAAAATGTATCATAGCCTCAAAGACATCGACCAACGGGAGTGACCATTCTAGAGCCGAGCCCCAACACTTGTCCAACCAGTATCCCTCCCTAACATGGGAGGGGGAAACAAAAATTACCTGAATATACTGGTCCTATACTCGAATCCTCTGACAAGAATGGTATAGATTTTTCACTCTTAGATAAACTGCTCATCCCTTATAACTTATTTGATAGGGACAATAACTTTAAATTTACGACCAATGGTTTTAGCTTGGACTTCTTCAAGGAAAATAGTGAGTGTAGCAGTAGTTCTTTAAATAATGTAGCGATCATGAATTGTAGTTTAGGTATATTACTTAGAATTCCTTTTAGTTTGTTTCCTTATCATGCAAAACTATGTCTTGACTTATATGCTTGTTTGTTTGTCTTGTAGTTATGCAGATTGATGATGCATTCGACATCTATACCTCTAGAGGAAAACTGGCTGGCTCAAAGAAATCGAGCAAAAGAAAAACTGGGGATGTCAGTGGAGAACCTTCAAGGAAACAAATGTGATCAAAAGATCCTCCAACACCTACTCCTTCCAGAACTACTGCACCTCCTCCACTTCCTCTTGCTGTGCCCTCCAACGACCAGGTGCCTCAAGCAGTAGAGTCATTGAACAATGCCTGTCGCTCAGCCAACGATAGAATTCAAAAGCTAGCCAAACATCACCGCAGCCAAAATCCTTTTGTTACTCTCTCCTCACTGCTACATAACCAGATCCTTGGTCGAGGATTAAACAAAATCCTCAGCATAAGTTCCTAGTATTTAGTTGTATACAAACACACTTTCTTTCTATAATTTTTGAAGACTTTATTTGTCTTCTCTTTGTAGGGTATTCTTACAATACACAACGATTGGCGCCACATCGAGGAAATTAATGCCAAACATGCTGAGGAGATGAAGGCGTGGATGGCTAAAGTCAAGGCGACTGAAGACAAAGGTGCCAATTTGACCGAGGAGTAGAAGAATAGCCAAAAAGATCTGGCTAAGGCTATTGCTACCAAGGAGAAGTTTAAAGAAGCATCTGAAACAACTACAAGGAAGAAGTCAAGCTTCAAGAGAATCTGGAGGCAAGCATGAATGAGGCAAAAAACATAGAAGAGCGAGTGAAGCTGCTCGAAGAGCAAAATGCCCAAAACATGGAGAAGTTCCGAGGTGCCGCCTTCACCTGCTTTTATATGTTTTGGAAGAACAACCCCAAACCAAACTTTGACTATCTTCCCGAGCAGGTAAAACAGGCCGAACTTGCAAAGTGCACTGCTCACTTAGAGGAGGAAAAAGATGTTTCAGAGTCTCTTGAAATCTTGTAGAGTCCAAGAACTTTACGTAGCTAGTTAGATAGTAGTAGTAGTAGTAGCTAGTAATAGTTGTAGTATGTTTATTACTATGGATTTTGGTTCAAGCCGGGACTTAGTGGACACTCATAGTCACACTTGTAGATTTTATAATTTAACCTATAGTTTAAGAATATTAATTATAACGTAAGGTTTGATTAATATGATTGATTATGAAGATGATATTTATTATACTATAAGGTTTAAATAAACCCAATAAGATATTAACACTTGCCATGTGTATGTTTAATAAGAAATTAAGTATTTTTGAGGAATAAGTTTATTAAGAGTAATATTTGAAATCCTAGAGTCTGCCAGCAGCTTTGAAATCATTAAAGGACTTAGTCAAGGCTGTGTATAATATTTCAGTGTATGCTGATATATCGTAGCTCTAGGGGGCGATATATCGCCATACGGGGATACGAAAAACACATAGCTTCGCATGACAACCTCGACAAGCCTCGGGTATATCAGCCCAGGTGATATATCGGCTATGGTGAATGATTTTTGAACAATTGCGAAACCGAGCTCATTTTAAATCCTTAACCTCTTGATAAGTCCATAATCTTTTTAACCGAGTCTTCAGCCTCTGCTGAACGATTATTCAAATGTTTTTCAATTAAAAAGCCATTATTTTATTCAAACTAAATGAAGATCTTTTCATTCTTGAACTCTATAAATAGGACCTAGTACCCAGCCATTTATTCATTCATCAAGTTGAGTTTAGAGCCTACAAGCTGCTAGGATTACTTTAGAGTGTTAAACACTTGGGAAGTAAGGTTTATAGTATATTTCGGTTTCGAGGTATAGTTCGTTCATAGAAGCATTCAAGGTATTCCTAATTCTAGTTCCTTTATGTATTGTTCTTAATAGTTTTTCTCTACTCAAATCCTAACTCAGTACTCTTTATTCTTGGTTAGGCATCTAAGTTCTTTGAACTGGAGGTTCTTGTTGGTATGTATCTTTCTCAAATGGTTTAGTTCATTCTCTTCTTCTTCTTCTTTTAGAAATACTCACCTTCTCATTTTGGTATTTAGGAGTGTTCCGAAATCCTGACTTTGTTCTCATCATCCCAGTATATTGGTAAGGAAAATAGGATAGTTTTTTATGCTTATATGTTATGATAAATTATGCTATAATATGTTATGTTATGTTTTCTTATGTTTGATGGTTATGATTTACCCTACCTCAAATATTAGACAGGATACATAGATGGGTTACCATAAACCTACCATGTGATCTAACCTACCTCAGATATTAGAAAGGGGACGTAGATGGTTTATCAAATGTTTTAATGGCCATTAATAGTATAGTCTTATATGATGTACGCCTTTATAGATATATGTTTATAGCTTATAGTTTATCTGTAAGATTATGTTTCATGCTTGTAGTAGATTTTCCTTGCTGGGCATTAGGCTCATTCATTTATGTTTTATATGTGCAGGCAAATAGATATGGTGGCGGGAAAGTTCTTGGCAGCTTGGGAATGTGTATTGAGGGAGAATGACATCGGTGGGCTGCGTGAACAATTCGAGGATGAAGTTGCTTTTTAGTCTTTTAATTATGATTTCCATGTATTTCTGCATCTAATTTTGTAACCCGTTTATTTAAGTTATGTTATGTTTTTATTTTCAAAACAATGGGATCCCATATCCTACTTTGAATTTTATGTAGTTTAACATTTGTTTTACAAGTTTTAATGAAGTAATGTTTATTTCATATGTACGCTTTCTTAAAGATTAGTGTCTATGTATAGTAGTCATTAATGGTCCAAAGTCTAGAGTAGTTGGGTCGTTATAGTTGGTATCAGAGCGATGGTTCATTCGCATGAAGTTCTCCTCGATACACATACTAAAAGCTCTGAATCTGACCGCCAAGTAAGTTTATAAGTTATAGTTATTATGTTTATATGTATAGCTAACGATTTTAGTCTTTATGTTTCAGTTAAGAATGAACGGAGCATTAACCTATGAGGATATCCGAGCCATTAAGGCTTTAAAAAGAATTAGAGAACCGAGAAACACCATAGGAGTGCTAGAAAGAATCACTCGAAGATTGCTTTTGTTCCACAGAGAAATAGGTCACCTCCAAGAATCTAAGCAGATCATGATGAGAGCAACAGAGCAATAGGTTTTAGTACTTAGATTATTTAGAGATTATCATACTGTAACAGCAGCCTTAGAAGAGTTATGGGAAACAATGGATGATGAAGATGAATTGCCGATAGCAATGAGATACTATTTTCTCTTAATTAGGTTCACTTAAAAATCAGAATTTCAGTTTACAAATGAGCAAAAGCATAGAATTTTTACGAACCTTCCTCAAGGGCATTTTGAGGCACATGATAATGAGGAATATTAGGAGTTAAATGATGATATGATAGATGAAGGATCAGATATAGAAGATCCAAATTTTTAGAATACTTAGTTTCATTGTTTATTTTAACTTATTATTTGTTTCCTTTTATGGTTGTAAATAGTGAAACTTTTTTTTTCCAAATTAATATCATGGTTATTTTGTTATCATGTATGAGTTTGATTTTCTTTCGCAATCATAATAAATAATAAATAAAATAAATAATAACTAAGTTTGGTGAGGGTGGATAGAAATCAATGAACCAAGTTTCTATATTGAGAGTTAGGGGGCCATAGTAGTGGGAACGATTTTACTGATCCCAGCCCTCCCTCAATATGGTTAACTTTGGAACAAATATGAGTTTCGAGCCTGAGAATTTACTCATGTAGGATGATTAGAAACAGACTTAGAAAATAATAAAGATGGCTTATTTTTCTATGTATAGAAACCTAATCTTATAATAAAGAAGACTTATATAATTTTCATAAGAAGTCATAATCAATAGGTCTGAGTTATGCTTGTTTAGATTAAGTTTTTGTCGTAGAGCCAATTCGGGTAAAGTTTTGACATGTTTCTCTCAACTGTTAGAACTCTGCTGTAATGTCTCTATGAAGATCTGCTTGCACCAACGGAAACACCTCCAACACTACTCCGGTGAATAATGAAGCCCCTCCAGTTCGCAGAAGGGGAATACATGCTACTGCCAGCCGTAACGTGCCGCCACCACCAGTTGACAACACTGTGGAGATCGCCAGAATGCGACAACAAGTCAAGGATCTATTACAGCAACAGCGACAACAGGCTCAGCCCCAGACTCAGCCTCCGCCTCCGCCGCAGCCACAGCAAATGGCCTCAGCACCCCTATAAGTTGGTCCATATTTGAGATGGCCAGTGGCGAATTACGCGCCGTATCCAGTATAGCACATGGAGAGCCAGTTTATGAGAGGTTCCGTAAGCAGCAAGCTCCAAACTTCGAAGGGACTACACACCCCTTTGAGGCAGAAGAATGGCTTAGGAACGTGGAGCCAATCCTGACGTATATGAACCTCAGGAACGCAGACCGTATATCTTGCATTTTGTCTTTGCTCAAGAAGGATCCCAGAATATGGTGGGATTTGGTCCAGCAAACGCATGATGTTGCCACCATGACATGGACCCGATTTGTGGAGATGTTCCATAAAAGTACTATAATTCGGTTGTACTCGCTTCAAGAGTTGAGGAGTTTGTTGGCCTGAAGCAAGGAAGTTTATCAGTGGTTGAGTATGCTCGGCAATTCTACCGATTGGCTAAGTTCGCACCGGAAATGGTTCCAACTGACTATCTGAGGGGGTGTCTAAGTTCGTTAGAGGACTTAGACCAAAGATCGACCTAGGGGTTAAGCTAGCAAACCCAGGGAATACTACTTATGCCGACGTTCTAGAGACGACAATAGAAGTAGAAAGGCTGCAGGCTAATGTTAGTAAAGAAGAAGCCAGTAAGCCTGAGCCTAGATAGCAGAATCAACCTCAGACTAGTCGGAACAACAACAACCACAATCAGTCCAGCAACGCCAACAATAGCGATCAGAAAAGAAGGCATCCTAATAACAAACAGTCCGACAGCGATAAAAGGGCACAGACAAATAATGGGGGAAATAGGCCGGGTTATGTAGAATACCCGCCATGTGCTAAGTGCCAGAGTAAACATCCTGGTGAATGTCGGGAAAACACCAAGGGATGTTACAACTATGGTCAAGAAGGACACCGGAAGAAAGACTGTCCTCAGCTCAAGACAGATGGGAAAAAGGAAGATAAGATGGTTCCTGCCAGGGTCTTCGCCTTAACCCAAGGAGAGGCAGATGCTAGCAATAAGGTGGTCACAGGTCAGGTTTCTATCCTCAATAATATATGTTCTGTATTATTTGATTCGAGAGCCACTCATTCGTATATCTCGTTAGGAATGATATAAAAGCTAGACAAACCTTGTGAAAGATTTAGAACTAGGTTTGTTACCAAGTAGCCTTCAGGCAAAGTAGTTCTATCATCATGGATAGTACAAGGCGTACTGATCAAGATTAAGGGCATAGAACTAGAAGGAGACCTAATAGAACTGGAGATCAAGGACTTCGACGTGATACTAGGCATGGAATGGCTAGCTAGGCATGGCGCAACCATCGACTGCAAACACCAGAAGGTGATGTTCGAGACTCCTGACGGCCAGAGATTATGTTTCATGGGACAAGTTTCAGGACTACGTACACCGCTAATATCATCTCTCAAGGCCCAAAGAATGATAGAAAAAGGGTGTCAAGCGCTCTTAGCCAGCATCACCGATGTGGTAAAGGAAACACCACTTAAGGTTGAAGACGTCCGTATTGTAAGAGAATTCCCAGAGGTATTTCCCGATGACTTGCCAGGATTGCCGCCGACTCGGGAAATTGACTTCACAATAGAATTAGTACCGGACACCGAGCCTATCTCCAAGGCACCGTACCGAATGGCACCTACAGAACTCAAGGAGTTAAAGACGCAGCTGTAAGAACTCCTAGAATTGGGTTTTATTAGGCCAAGTCATTCTCCATGGGGAGCACTGGTTCTATTTGTGAAGAAAAAGGATGGAAGTATGCGGATGTGCATAGACTATCACGAGCTGAATAAGGAAACGATTAAGAATAAGTACCCGCTACACCGGATTGACGACTTGTTTGATCAACTCCAAGGTGCGACCATATTTTCAAAGATTGATTTACGGTCCGGGTACCATCAGCTCAAGGTGCGGGGATAAGATATTCCTAAAACAGCTTTTAGAACTCGTTATGGGCATTACGAGTTCTTGGTTCTGTCTTTCGGCCTTACCAACGCACCAGCCACGTTTATGGACTTGATGAATAGGGTCTTCAAGGACTACTTAGATAAAATTCATTGTAGTGTTCATCGAAGACATCTTAGTATACTCCAAGGATGAAGCAGAGCATGATGGACATTTGAGGTTGATTATTTCACGACTAAAGGAGCATAAACTCTACGCCAAGTTCAAGAAATGTGAGTTTTGTCTTTCGCAAGTGGCATTCCTTGGGCACATTATATCCAAGGACGGAGTTGCAGTAGACCCATCAAAGGTAGAGGCCGTGAAGGATTGGCCAAGACCAAAGAATGCATCCAAAGTAAGAAGCTTTCTGGGATTAGCAGGTTATTATAGGAGGTTTGTAGAGGACTTTTCTAAGATAGCTACTCCATTCACCAACCTGACCCAGAAACAGCAAAGATTCAACTGGAGTGATAAATGTGAAGAAAGCTTCCAGTTGCTTAAGGACAAGTTGTGCCAAGCACCAGTACTCTGTGTACCGACACCCAATGATAATTTCGTAGCCTACTGCGATGCGTCGAAGCAAGGGTTGGGTTGCATGCTAATGCAGAATGACAAGGTGATATCCTACGCCTCAAGGCAGCTGAAGGAGTACGAGCAACGCTATCCAACTCACGATATGGAGTTGGCAGCGGTGGTCTTTGCTTTGAAAATCTAGCGCCATTATCTTTATGGAGAATGGTGCGAGATTTATACGGACCACAAAAGTTTAAAGTACTTCTTTACTCAGAAGGAGCTCAACATGAGGCAGCGCAGGTGGTTAGAGCTAGTAAAGGATTACGACTGTGAAATCTTATACCACCCAGGGAAGGCAAACATAGTTGCCGATGCGCTAAGTAGGAAAAGTTATGGAAGTTTAACAGCACTACCTGGAATAGAAAATCCACTGCAGCAGGAGCTAATCAATGCCAGAATAGAGATAGTTATCGACAAGCTGGCTAATTTGTCTATCCAGTCAAATCTGCTAGAAGATATACAGATTGGGCAAGGGCATGACGACACACTAGTGGTACATATGGATGCAGTTAGAGAAGGCAAGGCCATAAATTTCTCAATATCTGGTCAAGGGGTATTGAGATATAAGGATCGGTTATGCGTGCCAAATGATCAAAGGATTAAGATAACGATTCTAGAAGAAGCGCACAGTACCCCGTACTCAGTTCACCCAAGGTCGACCAAGATGACTCATGACATCAAGGAAATCTATCGGTGGCCAGGGATGAACAAGGACATAGCGGAGTTTGTGTCTGAGTGTCTAGTATGCCAGCAAGTGAAAGTAGAGCATCAGCGGCCTGCAGGCTTATTGCAACTGCTTAGAGTACCAGAATGGAAGTGGGACGATATAGCTATGGACTTCATGACAGGTTTGCCATGAACAAGTAAGCAGCATGATTTCGCTTGGGTAGTAATAGATATACTAACAAAGTCGACTCATTTACTGCCTGTTAAGACTTCATACACGGCAGACCAATATGTCCAAGAGATAGTAAGGTTGCATGGAATCCCCAAGACAATAGTGTCAGATAAAGGATCGGTGTTTACATCGAGATTTTGGGGAAGTTTACAGCAAGCCATGGGTACTAAGTTAAGTCTTAGTACAACTTTTCATCCTCAGACAGACGGGCAGATCGAGCATACAATTCAAATTTTAGAAGATATGATACACGCTTGTGTACTTGATTTCGGAGGATCATAGAATAAGTACTTGTCGTTGATAGAATTCTCCTACAACAATAGCTACCAGTCAACGATTGGGATGGCACCTTATGAGTTGCTATATGGAAGAAGGTGTCGATCATCGTTGCATTGGGACGAAATAGGAGAAAGGCAGCTTCTCGGTCCCGAAGCTGTTAGAAAATATCAAGAAGCAGTAGCGCTAATTAGATAGCGTATGCTTGCTGCTCAAAACCAACAGAAAAGCTATGCGGATACCAAGCGACGCGATGTGGAATTCAAGGTTGGAGATCAAGTCTTCCTGAAGATATGTCCTATGAAAGGTGTGAAGCAGTTTGGGAAGAAAGGCAAACTTAGCCCCCGATTTATAGATCCTTTTGAGATATTGGACAAAGTGGAAGCAGTTGCATATAGACTAGCCCTACCGTTAGCCCTAGCAGATAGTCACAACGTGTTCCACATCTCGATGCTACGCAAGTATGTGTTAGACTCATCTCACATCCTCAAGTACGATACGATAGCACTCCAGAAAGACTTGAGTTACGAGGAACGACCGGTTAGCATCCTAGTTAGAGGGGTGAAGCAGTTACGGTCCAAGAGTATTCCTATAGTCAAATTCCTATGGAGTAATAGTTCTAAACGATAGGCAAAATGGGAGTTGGAAGAGGACATGCAAGGCCGATATCCAGAATTATTTGGTAAGTAAATTTCGAGGACGAAATTCTTTTTAGTAGGGGAGAATTGTAGAGTCCAAGAACTTTACTTAGCTAATTAGATTGTAGTAGTAGTAGTAGTAGTAGTAGTAGTAGCTAGTAATAGTTGTAGTATGTTTATTACTGTGGATTTTGGTTCAAACCGGGACTTAGTGGACACTCATAGTCACACTTGTAGATTATATAAGTTTAACCTATAGTATAAGAATATTAATTATAACCTAAGGTTGATTAATATGACTGATTATGAAGATGATATTTATTAAACTATAAGGTTTAGATAAACCCAATAAGATATTAACACTTGTCATGTGTATGTTTAATAAGAAATTAAGTATTTTTGAGGAATAAGTTTACTAAGAGTAATATTTGAAATCGTTAAAGGACTTAGTCAAGACTGTTTACTCAATTCAAATTAGGCTAAAAATGTGTAATTACGTGTATAATATTTCAGTGTATCCTGATATATCGCAGCTCTAGGGGGTGATATATCGCCATACGGGGATATGAAAAACACATAGCTTCGCATGACAACCTCGACAAGCCTCGGGTATATCAGCCCAGGTGATATATCGCCTAGCATGGGCGATATATCGGCTATGGTGAATGATTTTTGAACAATTTTGAAACCGAGCTCATTTTAAATCCTTAACCTCTTGATAAGTCCAGAATATTTTTAACCGAGTCTTCAGCCTCTGCTGAACGATTATTCAAATGTTTTTCAATTAAAAAGCCATTATTTTATTCAAGCTAAATGAAGATCTTTTCATTCTTGAACTCTATACATAGGACCTAGTACCCAGCCATTTATTCATTCATCAAGCTGAGTTCAGAGCCTACAAGCTGCTAGGATTACTTTAGAGTGTTAAACACTTGGGTTGGGGTTATAAACTTGATCATTATAAGCTTAACAAACACTTGGGAAGTAAGGTTTATAGTATATTTCGGTTTTCAGGTGTAGTTCGTTAATAGAAGCATTCAAGGCATTCCTAATTCTAGTTCCTTTCTGTATTGTTCTTAATAGTTTTTCTCTACTCAAATCCTAACTCAGGACTCTTTATTCTTGGTTAGGCATCTAAGTTCTTTGAACTTGAGGTTCTTGTTGGTAAGTATCTTTCTCAAATGATTTAGTTTATTCTCTTCTTCTTCTTCTTTTAGAAATACTCACCTTCTTATTTTTGTATTTAGGACTGTTCCAAAATCCCGACTTTGTTCTCATCATCCAGGTATATTGGTAAGGAAAATAGGATAGTTTTATATGCTTATATGTTATATTGATATGTTATGATAAATTATGCTATAATATGTTATGTTATGTTTTCTTATGTTTCATGGTTATGATTTACCCTACCTCAAATATTAGATAGGGGACGTAGATGGGTTATCATAAACCTACCATGTGATCTAACCTACCTCAGATATTAGAAAGGGGACGTAGATGATTTATCACATATTTTAATGGCCATTAATAGTATAGTCTTATATGATGTATGTCTTTATAGATATATGTTTATAGCTTATAGTTTATGTGTATGATTATGTTTCATGCTTGTAGTAGATTTTCCTTGCTGGGCATTAGGCTCATTCATTTATGTTTTATATGTGCAGGCAAATAGCTATGGCGACGGGAAGGTTCTTGGCAGCTTGGGAATGTGTATTGAGGGAGAATGACATCGGTGGGCTGCGTGAATGATTCGAGGATGAAGTTGTTTTTTAGTCTTTTAATTATGATTTCCATGTATTTCTGCATCTAATTTTGTAACCGATTTATTTATGTTATGTTATGTTTTTATTTTCAAAACAATGGGATCCCATATCCTACCTTGAATTTTATGTAGTTTAACATTTTTTTTTACAAGTTTTAATGAAGTAATGTTTATTTCTTAAAGATTAGTGTCTATGCATAGTAGTCATTAATGATCCAAAGTCTAGAGTAGTTGGGTCGTTACAAATCTCTTTGGCGACAGGCATTGACGGTGCTGAGGAAGAAGTCGATCCTTTAGTCGATCAACAGCCTCAACAGAACCCCCCTTCAGCTGGACAGTAAATATTTTTGTTTATGTAATTAAAACACTCGAACAGATTGTTTGTGGTGTTAAGACAATTTGCTACCTAAGGGAGTTTTATTTACCTATTAATATTTTCAAATACATCCAGGAAAAAATTGCTTGTGGTGTAAAGACATTTCATTTTGATATTATAACAATTGCATGTTACTATTGTTATTATAACATCTGCTCGTATAACCGAACTTAGCATAACACTTTATTATGATTTCATAAAATTAATTAAATTTTTGGAAAAATACTCTAAGTGTCGGAGTATTCTTTCCCTTATTGTTCTCGTGTGTTTGCACATGCATATGCTTTGCTTGCTTAGTATCTTATATGCCTCCCAAGTGATCGAGGAATTTAAGGTTCTTGGTCACTTGCCATTGACCAATACTTGTTCGTACATTACTGCTTGTGTACTTATAAACAATCAATGATTATATAGAAAAATAACACACGTAAATAGCAAATACTCTAACAAATACAATAATTGGAAAGAATAACTGGTTATGCATAGTTCCTTTTATTTCTCGTAATAAAATGGACAAAATTTGTGTTTGTACGAGAGATTAAAAATTGATCATACACTTATAAGCGAGCAACCATATAACTGGCCAGCCCTTGTTAAAAAACTTGTAAAAAGTAAAGTTAATACAAGCCAAATCTTTAAAAATAAATGTTCATTGATAATAATTGTGCGGGTGTTCTCCATTCCAATAGCAAGGAACGAGATCTCCATTTAAGAAAGCAAGTTTGTATGTGCCTAGTTGAAGGATTTCTTCAATCTGATACGAACCTTCCCAGTTTGGTCTGAGTACTCCAGCAGCTTGATCGCGAGTGTTTAGAAAAACTCTTCTAAGTACCAAATCTCCCACGTCAAACTTTCTTTAGCGTACTTTACAGTTAAAATATCGAGTGACCTTTTGCTGGTAAGCTACAACTCATAGTTGGGCTTGTTCACGTCTTTCGTTAACCAAGTCCAATGACTCCATTAATAATTGGTTATTAGCATTCTGGTCATAGGTTATCCTTCTATGCGAGGGTGGATCTAATTCAACAGGTAACATAGCCTAATCCCCATAGGCGAAGGAAAATGGTGTATGGCCAGTTGTTGTTCGGTGTGACATTCTATACGACCAGAGTACTTCGAGCAATTGTTCTGGCCATGCCCCCTTCGCTTCTTCAAGTATTTTCTTCAGTGTGTTCTTCAAATTTTTGTTCACAGCTTCTACTTGTCTGTTGGCTTGTGCGTGGGTGACTGATGAAAAACTCTTTGTGATGCCATGCCGCTTGCAGAAATCGGTGAATAGATCGCTGTCAAATTGAGTATCGTTGTCTGATACAATCTTTTTCGGCAATCTATATCGACGTACAATGTTCTTGACAACGAAATCTAGCACCTTCTTGGTCGTGATTGTCGCGAGTGGTTCTACTTCAACCTACTTAGTAAAATAGTATACAGCAACAACTACATACTTGACATTTCCTTTTCCTGTAGGCGAAGATCATATCAGATCTATTCCCCAGATTGCGAATGGCCATGGGATTTACATCTGTTTAACCTCATTTGGGGCTATTCGAGGTATCTTGGAGAATCATTGGCATTTATCACACTTCTTAATGAATTCCATGGAATCCTCGATCATTGTAGGCCAGAAATACCCTTGTCGGAGAATCTTCTTTGACAAACTTTTCCCCCAGCATGATCTCCATAGAATCCTTCATGTACTTCTTGCATCAGTTCCTTAGCCTTTCCTTTGAAGCGTCCTCACCTTATTCTCATTTGCTGGTAACAATCCTTGTTTGAGATATTGTATGATGGGAGTCATCCATGTGTCGGACACTTGTATTAATAGGGAGGATTCTTCTGCTTGAATGCTTAGTGCTGATAAACATTCGACCAGTACTGTGATCAAAGTGTCGGCATCTTTGGCGCTTGCTAACTTGGCTAAGGCATCAGCATTTGAGTTCTGGTTGCGAGGTATTTGTTGGAGAGTATACTTCTCGAACTGTGCTATTAAGTACTTCGCCTTGTTTAGATACTTAACCATCTTAAGACCCCTAGCCTGATATTCTCCAATAATCTGATTAACTACTAGCTGGGAGTCACTATATATTTCTAGTGACTTTATATTCATATCCTTGGCTATTCTCAAACTTGCGAGCAGCGCCTCGTACTCGGCTTCATTGTTGGAGGTTGTAAAGTTGAATCTAATTGCACAGTGAAACAGATGTCCCTTGGGAGTGATTAAGATCAACCATGCCCCCACATTGTACTTGTTAGATGACCCATCAACGAACAATCTCCAGGCGAGAGTTTGATTTTGATCATCTGTCTCTATAATCAGCTCGCTGGCGGGGAGTTTGGTGAATTCAACTACGAAATCTACTAAGGCTTGTCCCTTTATGGCTGATCGAGGTGCATAGGAAATTTCAAACTACCCCGGCTCAACTACCCATTTTAATAGTCGACGAGAGGCTTCTGGTTTCTGCAAGACTTGCCGTAGTGGCTGGTCGGTAAGCACTATTATGGAGTGAGCTTGAAAGTAGGATTGTAATTTTCTAGACGCCAGTATCAAGCAGTAAGCCAATTTCTCTATAGTCGAATATCGTAATTCTGCTCACACTATCCTTTTATTTATGTAGTATACTACTTTTTGAATGTTGTCTTCCTCTCTGACTATAACAGCGCTGACAACATACTCTGTTATGGTTAAGTAGATGTACAAAGTCTCTCCTTCGACCGGTTTGGACAAAATGGGTGGTTGCGACAGATAGGCTTTGAGGGCCTGAAAAGCCTGTTCATATTCTTCTATCCATTCATACTTTTTTTTCCTTTGAGTAGATTAAAAAGTGGGACACATTTGTCCGTAGACACAATTCTTCCTGTCAGGCTTTGCACATCTTGGACTTTGGCTGGTGACGGCATCTCGATCAGTACTCGTATCTTTTCGGGATTGGCTTCGATTCCTCGCGAGTTTACTATATATCCCCCAAAAAAATACCTGATCCAACACCAAAGGAACACTTTAAAGGATTAAGCTTCATCTGATATTTGTTCAAGATGTTGAAGCATTCATGTAGGTCCTTGATGTGTTCACCGGCCTTTCTCGACTTGACCAGCATATCATCGACGTAAACCTCCAAGTTAGTGACGATCAATTCATTGAACACATGGTTGACTAGTTGCTGGTAAGTCAGGCCCACGTTTTTCAAACCAAAAGACATTACCTTGTAGTAGTAAAGTCCTATATCGGTTTGAAAGTTAGCGTGGTATTCGTCAGGTGGATGCATACGAATTTGATTATAGCCAAAGTACATATCCATGAATGAAAAAATGATAAGTTCATTTTAGTATTAATATTTGATAAGTTTTTCTATGCTTTGATGGTGTTATGATACCATTTTTTTTAGTTGTTTTAACATAGTTTTGTGAGTCTACAACATATTTTCTACATTGTATTTTATGATGATAAATCTGACATTTTGATGGCAAGTGTAGTTTATGAATCATAGGTTGAAAAAGACTCGCTGAGATAAGGTTAAAATGAAGTTTTAGGAGTATTCCAGGCTTTTCGGGATTAAAGTGTTGAAGTGGCAAAAGCATACAAGCTATCTAAGGTCGAGAACTGAAAAAATTGAAGATAGGCCGCGACACTTTAATTGGAATTGAAATTTTAGATTTTATATTCCAGACGGGCCACTACCCAGATTTTTTAGGCCGCTGCATGCTGTGTAGAAAAGTGACGTTGGGTCGCTGCCCATAATTTTCAGGTCGCAGCCTGTGTGACCAGTTTTGCTTATATTTTGTTTTAGGCCGCGACATGCAGAAATTCAGGCCGCGCCCTGCGACGCTGTTTTTAGATTTTTAATTACATTTTATATATAATTTAAAGGAGACTATAAAAGATTATTAGGACTGATTGGAGATTAAGTTTTTATTACAGTTTAGGAGAGAAAAATACTCAGAAAGGGCACGAGAGAAGACTACAACACTATTGTTCATCAATCTAGTTTCTTTTCTTCCCTTAATCTCTTTAATTTTAATTATAATTATGTTTGTGATTATGATTACTATTATGGAGTAGGTTCTTTTTAGGTTAAGGGTTAATTCAAAACCCAAGGCATGAATTTTTGATTGTTGATAATGAGCATTATTCTTTAATTTCTCTCAATATTAAATTGTTTCTATTTTTCTAATCAAATGTTATGAATTTTGTGATTTCTTGTTAGGTGGCCAACTAATTAAGGTTTTACATTGTTCAATTGTCATCTTAGAATTACTACTCACCTAATAGTTTTGGATTCTAAGTGTATGTGATAAATTGCAATTGATAGTAATGTCAAAATAATTGTTGATTGTGATGAAAAATAGAACCTAGATTAAATGAATTATATGCTTCATTAATTTATTGCCTAGATTAACTTGTATCCATAGGACTTAATCCTTTACCTAAGTTAAATAGATTGTATGCTTCATAGATTTATTGCTTAGCTAAAAAAGTTAATTATTGAGCGCTTCGCCTTGATTACTTGTAATAGGGAGACTGGGATAATTGTCTGCTTCAGCGTTATCTGCGGGGTTAATAGTTCAATTGAGAAATTGGAATAATATTTATTATTAGTTATTGGGAATGATTGTTGAGGGTGGGGTTTAACATTTAACTATTTCTTAATATCGTAATATCAATCTTTATTTTCTTTCTAGTTTATATTAATTAATTTTGAGTTCAAAATCTAAATCCCCTTTTTAAGTCTTAGTGCTAATTATTGAATAATAAAGTGAATGATAGTCCTCTTGAGTTTGACCTGTGCTTGCTTGAATAATAAAGTGAATTGGAAGTATTGAAAGAAAAATAATTGTTAAATTTGTTGTGGTATACGACACGCATCAAATTTTTGGCATCGTTGTCGGGGACTATTGTTATTCTCTTTATTTTCAAATTTATTTTTTTGCAGCTAATTAGTTTTTATAGTGGAATTGTCAGGTGTATATGTCTGGTGAGGAAGATACACAAGATCGACCACAAAAGATCAAATATTATCTTGAGGCATCGTCCGCCTCACACTCTTCCAGAACTATCACTGATAATACATTCTTTCAGCGTCATTATCAACGTGCAGAGTTTGTTAAATAGCCATTACCGTTTGACAATGAATCTGATTCTGAAAATTAGTTCAGTCCTATAGAACAATGACCCAGCAAAGGACGTTAAAAGAGTTGGCAGCGCCGGATCTTGACCAACAACCACTTTGCATCAAGTATCCACCTTTGGATGTTAACTTTGAGTTGAAGTCGGGCCTCATTCACTTATTGCCCTCTTTCCAAGCGTTGCCCGGTGAGGACCCGAATAAACATTTGAAGGAGTTTTATATTGTCTGTTCTAGTATAAAACCTACTACAGTGACTGAAGAAAAAATTAAGCTGTGAGCTTTTCCTTTCTCCTTGAAGGATGCAGCTAAGGAGTGGATGTACTATCTTCCACCCGGTACTGTTGAGACATGGAATGGTATGAAGACTCTGTTCTTGGAATGATATTTTCCTGCATCTAAAGTTGGAAGCATTAGAAAAGAGATCTGCGGTATAAGACAATATTCGGGGGAAGTCATTGTATGAGTATTGGGAGAGGTTCAAGCGGTTGTGTGCTAGTTGCCGTCATTATCAGATAAGTGATAAACTCTTAATCCATTACTTTTATGAAGTATTACAATCACTGGATAGGAGTATGATTGATGCAGCCAGTGGGGGTGCACTAGTTGATAAGACTCCTCCTACGGCCAGGAGCTTGATTTCTAATATAGCTGCCAGCTCACAACAGTTTGGCATTCACCAAGACCCAAATCCACCCCCCAAATCAGTTAATGAAGTGAGCACTTCTAATGCTAATCAGCTGGGTCAACAATTGGCTTAATTAACTGCAGTGGTACAACAACTTGCTTTAGGCCAACAGGTGCAGCCATGTGGAATCTGTCAGGTTGTGGGGCATACTATTGATATTTTCCCTACTCTATTTGAGGGTTAATGTTGTAGGAAATTTCCCAGGTCAATTACGTCAGATGTACTATGAACCCTTTTCACAAACTTATCATCCTAGCTAGCGTGATCATCCAAATCTTCGTTATGGGAATCAACAACAAGTTGCTCCACAGTCTACACTTGTAAGACTACCTGGTTTCACTTTTCAACAGCAGTCTCAATAGAATTTTGTACCTAGAACTATGCAAGCACCACAAGCTGCTCAACTACTGAGTACAAAACCCTCTACTGAAGATTTAATCAATGCAATTGCTACAAATATGAGGTTTTAGCAAACTACCAAGCATCCATCAAAAGTTTGGAGAATCAACTGGGACAACTAGCGGCATCATATAACAGGTTTGAAGCTCATTTTTCTAATAAATTGCCTTCCAACTTGAGAGGAATCCCAAGGAGAATGTAAGTGCGCTAACACTACAAAGTGGTATACAATATGAGCCACCCACACAACCTCCATCGCCAGCTCCAGTGCAAAAGCAAGTAGTAGACAACTCCATCCATGATGAACCATCAATGCAGAAAAAGTCACATAAACCAACTATGCCAACCTATGTCCCTCGTCCACCTTGTCCAAGAAGATTGAAAAAGTTTAAGAAAGAGGAAGATGACAAGGAAATTTTTTAGCCTTTTCGCAAAGTTGAGGTAAACATACCATTACTTGATGCAATTAGACAAGTGTCACGTTATGCTAAATTTTTGAAGGAGTTGTGCATGAATAAGAAGAAATTGAAGGGTGATGAAAAGATAAGTGTGGGGGAGAAAGTCTCTGCTGTTCTCCAAAAGAAGCTGCCAAAAGGATTGAGTGGTGTATGATAGATTTAGGAGCATCGATTTATGTCATGTCATATTTATCATATGCTTCTTTAAATCTTGGGCCACTAAAGGAGACAGGAGTTATTGTTCAACTGGTCAATCGCACTAATGCTTATCCTTTATGGGTAGTTGAAGATGTGTTGGTAAAGGTTGATGGACTTATCTTTCTAGCAGATTTCTATATACTTGAAATGAGGGATGCATTAATACCCAATCCGACACCGGTTTTATTTGGGAGGCCATTCTTGATGACAAAAAATACAAAGCTAGATGTTAGAGCAGGAATGCTGACAATGGAATTTGATGGTGAAGTTATCAAATTCAATGTGTTTGATTCTCCTGGTAAGATCAAAGGGAAGGAGATTTCATTGAAATACCCAACATAAAGATCTTAAGAGCAGCATTCATTCGAGTTAATGACGTTAAACAAAGCGTACTTGAGAGAGTTTTCTTTTCCTTATCTCTCGTTTTATTTTCATTGAGGACAATGTACTAATTAAGTGTGGGGGAATGGAAAATTTTCATTTTTTCTGTTGTTTGGTTTATTTTTTCTGTTTTCATTTCTTTAGTTTTTTTTATTTGTTTGTGTGTTTTCTTGTGTTGGTCTTGTTGAAAGCATTGGTCGATGATGAAACTTTGAATTGTGCTTAAAGTGATGTTAAACAATGAGGAATTATGTATGATTTGTGTGGTTGACTTCTATGTGATTTGCTATTTTGATTTATGTTGTTTTTCACTCTATGCACGATTGAATTCACCACTTAAATGTATTGGAAAATATTTATGCTAGTTTGAAAAAAAAAACACATTTGAAGTCTCAACCACTCTAGAAATCATTGATTAATTGTTTGAGACGAAATCATAAGTACACATGATTAGGAAGATGACTAAGACAATCCTTTGGATCATTTGTGTCATTCAAGCCAACCTATTATATGATAATCCCTAGTTTCCCATGTTTGAGTCATGATGACTGTTACTATTCTTCTGTGAACCGAAATTTTTGACCCTGTACCTCATTAAAAAAATATTTCTTTATTGTAACCCATTGCACTATGGTTATATATTTGATTTTTGATTTTGTGGGATGGTTTGTAAAAAAAAAAGGAAATACTTATGGGTTATTTACTTGGTTGTAATTTGTGTATGATCTCCATTTCTCTCCTTGAAATATTAAAAAAAACAAAAAGAAAAAAAAAATTATGATTTGCAATGATGAAAAAATTGCATATATGCAAATTTTGCAAAAATATAAGTGTGGGGGAAATAGTGAGATCATTATGGAAAGAAGAGTAAGAAAAAATAGGTATTTCTTGAATGTATGGGAAAATTTGGGGAAAGTTCAAAGAATGGAATTGATGTATGCTATGGTGTGATTTCAACTTAAATGTACCTTTATCAACTACCTTAACCTTAGCCTTACATTACAAGCCTATAAAGACATTTTGATTTTTGATCATTGTGTGTTTATATTAGTGGAGAATGATTGGTTAAGGTCTATGGAGTGGGTGTTTTTCATTGAAAAACATTTTGGTATATGGGGACTGATTTTAAAAGAAAATGATTTGGCAAGTATGGATTAAATTTGATGCATTTGAGTTGGTGTTGTGATTAAGTGCTTATTAAATTATTTTTGACAATCAAATGGTGAATTACATATGGAGTTGAAATTCTAAAGAGTATGAAAATCTGATTTGTTTTGACATTACTTATTTGTGTGATTCTCAAAGACATTCAAGCTTTTGACAAGACCTTTGTTTAGTGAGTCTAGATTAGTTTGTATTATTTTTATTTTTAGTTTTGTTATTTTAGTGTTTTGCTAAGGGATTAGCAAAATTAAAGTGTGGGGGAATTTGATAAGGTTATTTTTGTATTAATATTTGATAAGTTTTTTATGATTGGATGGTGTTATGATAGCATTCTTTTAGTTGTTTTAACTTAGTTTCGTTAGTCCACAACGTATTTTCTACTATGCATTTTATGATGAAAAATTGGACATTTTGTTGGCAAGTGTAGTTTATGAATCATAGGTTGAAAAAGACTCCCTGAGATGAGGTTAAAATGAAGTTTTAGGAGCATTCTAGGCTTTCGGGATTAAAGTGTTGAAGTGGCGGCAGCGTACAAGCTATCTAAGGTTGAGAATTGAAGCAATTGAAGATAAGGTGCGAACCATAAAATTCAGGCCACGACACTTTAATTGGAATTGATGTTTCAGATTTTATGTTCCAAACGGGCCGCTGCCCAGATTTTTCAAGTCGCTACATGCTGTGTAGAAAAGTGAAGTTGGGCCGCTGCCCAGATTTTTCAGGTCGCGGCCTGCGTGACCGGTTTGGCATATATTTTGTTTTAGGTCGTGGCATGTAGAAATTTAGGCTGTAGCCTGGGACACTGTTTTTCAGATTTTTAATTACATTTTAAGTATAACTTAAAGGAGACTATAAAAGATTATTATGGTTAATTGGAGATTAAGTTTTTATTACGGTTTAGGAGAGAAAAAGACTCAGCAAAGGGATGGAGATAAGACTACAACACTATTGTTCATCATTCTAGTTTCTTTTCTTAACTTAATCTCTTTAATTTTAATTATAATTATGTTTGTGATTATGATTACTATTATGTAGTAGTTTCTTTTTAGGTTAAGGGTTAATTCAAAACCCAAGACATGAATTCTTGATTGTTGATAATGAGTATTATTCTTTAATTTCTCTCAATATTAAATTGTTTCTATTTTTCTAATCGAATTTTATGAATTTTGTGATTTCTTGTTAGGTGGCCAACTAATTAAGGTTTTACATTGTTCAATTGTCATCTTAGAATTACTACTCACCTAATAGTTTTGGATTCTAAGTGTATGTGATAAATTGCAATTGATAGTAATGTCAAAAGAATTATTGATTGTGATGAAAAATAGAACCTATGTTAAATGAATTATATGTTTCATTAATTTATTGCCTAGTTTAACTTGTCTCCATAGGACTTAATGCTTTACCTAAGTTAAATAGATTGTATGCTTCATAGATTTATTGCTTAGATAAAAGACTTAATTATTGAGCGCTTTGCCTTGATTTCTTGTAATAGGGAGACTGGGATAATTGTCTACTTCAGCGTTATCTGCGGAGTTAATAGTTCAATTGAGAAATTGGTATAATATTTATTATTAGTGATTGTAAATGATTATTGAGGGTGGAATTTAACCTTTAACTGTTTCTTAATATCGTAATATCAATCTTTATTTGCTTTCTAGTTTATGCTATATAATTTTGAGTTCAAAATCTAAAACCCTTTTTTTAAGTCTTAGTGATAATTATTAAATAATAAAGTGAACGACAGTTCTTGTTGGTTCGACCTATGTTTGTTATTATAATAAAATAATTGGAAGTATTGAAAGTAAAATAATTGTTATATTTGTTGTGGTATACAACACTGTTATCCAAAAAATAGGCACAGGTGACGTGGCATGCATTTTTAAACACGTGGCTGACACCTGGCAGAGTTCTGTTCGAACATCAACCAATAAGACCTTCCTGGCGTGCCAGTTGAGTTTTCCCTACGACCAGCATGGTCAGACACTCCGCATATTTCAAGATGATCTTGTGGAGATCATAATCAATTCCAAGATTATCTCCAATGATTCCTGATTATCCGATTAATTAGGAGGGAATATCTGTAACAAATTCATGTAACCCTCCTTGAGCCTATAAATAGAAAAAGATAGCTCAAGGAAGGGACTTTTTGGCTTTTGGTTAATTGAAGATATACACTTACGAGAGAATTAGAGCTATTGTATTACGATTATATTGCTTATCCCTCTCAGGTTTGTGAAACTCAGAGAACCCTAGTTCTTTGATCACTCCTTTGAGCTCTCATATCAATAATAGCTTAAGTGGACGTAGGTCATTACCAGTTCCTGGGGCCGAACCACTATAATTTCTTGTGTTCTTTACTGTTTTTTTCATTATATTCATTCCAACACATCTGTCCACATCAAGCATTTTGACTCTGTGTCAGTTGACCAAAACAAGGGTCAACATTCTGGTGCTTTTGTTGAGAGCTCGATACGAAATTGCTAAAGTAGTAATGGTGAAAATAATAAAGAAAACTGGGTAGACGGCTGGTGCTGCACCATCTCAACCGCCTCCTGCTCAAAACATGGCTGAAAATGAACCATATTTGGAATTTGATGAGGAGGAACTGGATTCCGAGACACTGAGAAATACCCTAGGGGTATTGCAGGATGAACTGGCCAATCTGAGGGCCAGCCAAGAAAGTGTTGCGGAGATTATGGCGCGGCAGCAACAAGAGATAAAGCGAAAGCCCCAGGAGCTAAATGAAAGACATGCAGAGATGGACCGTCGTCAGAGGGAGGCCATGGCAGCCCTCGAAGCAGCCCTGCAGTTGGCTAGGAATCAGGCTGCACCTGCCTCATAGCCTGATCAACCCGCAAATGGGCCACCCCAAAGGGGTCCCAATCCTAGCCCACCGATCCAGCCGTCGAGCCCCCAAAGGCCCGAGCAGCCGCCAATGCCTCAGGATGATGTCCCACCAAGAGATCCTGAAGCGCAGCCTCCATCCCAGACTGGTTGAGGCAATCCCCCGTAGCCAAGGCAGAATAGGGTCGGGCAGCAGACCCGTAGTCCTAGAAGCCATAGAGGCGAAGAGTTGAACCCACAGAGCAAGGGGTAGCGTCCTTCTGGCAACATCAGGGACTCAGAGATAAGCTCTGCGGTCTGGGGCCCCCCACAGCATGATAATGCACGGGGACCTACCGACCAATGCAGGCTACCCTCTAATGCTCGGGAAGTTCCGGCTTGAGGAGGCAACCGAGGGGACAATCGATCCCACAATAGCCAATCGAGGTTTAGAGATGGGCATGGTTACAATGAGGCCGACTCATGCAGAGCAAATGCCGGTCGGAGAAATGAAGAGAGAGGTGGGGGCAGAAGCCCACCACCTAGGGAAGACCAACCTAAGAGACGTAACGCTGGGGGGCAGCCCAGACAAAATAACGTCTTTAATCGGCTCGGAGAAAGTGAGCAATGGCGAAGAGACGAAGACTTAAGAGATGTACTCAATGACCGCCGGGAACGGCATGATGAGTACATTCCCCCAGCAGCATAGGCCCTGGCGATTCCTGACGTCGTGCACACCCAAATAGATGCCCTGAACCAGGCAGTACAACAGCTGGTCGGGGGAAGGATGTCTCATATCGAGTACGACGGGAGAAGAGGCACTCCTTTCGTTCAAAGGATAGCTGTGGCAGAAACTCCCAGCAAGTTTAAGATGCCCACGCTTCCGAACTTTGACGGGTATGGTGACCTGGTATCTCATGTCAACAAGTTTGAGATACAGATGGACATTCATAAAGTGTCCGAAGACGCTCGGTGCAGGATCTTTCCTGCAACACTTTCTGATGTTGCATAGGAGTGGTTTTTCAAATTCCCTCCTACAAGTATTGTTTCTTAGGAGATGTTCGTAAAGGAATTTTACAGACAATTCTATGCGGGTCCTGTGCACCCAACTGAGGCGAATCAGCTGGTGGAGATACGCCAGCAAGAAGTAGAGCCACTGAAGGATTACATCCAGCGCTTTTTGCGAGCAGTAGCTGGAGGTAAAACAGTGGGAGATGAGGGCAAGATGATGGCCCTAACTGCAGGAGTTAAGCGTTGTACGCCTTTGTGGAGTAGCCTCAGGAAGCATGGAGTTAGGACTACCCAAGAATTCTTGGATCGAGCTGATCGATACATCAAGCTCGAGGATGCCATCGCCAGTGAGGGAAAGCCCCCAGGCAAAGATAAGGGGACTGCAGAACCCGCCAATGGGTCAAAACCCAACGGCAAAGGCAACGGGACCGGCAATGGAAATGGCAAGAATGGGGGGAAGAGGTCCCATAGTGAACCTTCCACCTCCGAAAACAAACGCGCTAAGTGCAATCGTTATGAACCGCGGTTCACTAACTACACTGCCCTTGTCGAATCTCGAAGAGAGGTGTATCAGGCCACGAGTTCTAGTGTGCCTTACAAAAAACCCGCTCCCATTTGAAAGGATATTTCGAAGAGAGATACTACCAAGTTCTGTCGTTATCATAATGACTACGGACACGATACAAACGAGTGCAACCAGCTAAAGGATGAAATTGAGTTCCTTATCAGACAAGGACACTTGAGGAGATACGTACGGGCCTCGGGAACTTCCCAATGAGAGGCTCCAGGTGGCAACGAGCAGGTGCCCGCATGCCAACGCTCGCCATCTTTGCAGCCTGATCACGTAGCTGGCACTTTACTCACCATCTATGGAGGCCCGCACCTTGTGGGAAGCAGAGGAAAGGCAAGGGAACGATATGCTTGGACCCTACGCCATGACCAGGACATCGAGATGATGACTGTGGAGGATCAGGCATCGAAGAAGGCTCGGTCAGAGGACAGAGAAATGACCTTCTCTGATAGCGATGCCCAGCATGTCTGGTTCCCACATTCCAATCCGCTGGTCGTGGATGTTCAAATTGCCAACATGATGGTGAAGAGAGTGCTAGTCGATATAGGAAGTTTAGTAAACATCCTGTACAAGTCCTCGCTGGAACGCAGAAGTTGTCTGTCAAGGATTTGGAGCCCTGCAACCAAACAATTTACGGCTTCTCTGGTGAGGCACTCGCCCCAACAGGGTCAATCAGACTTCTGGTAACAGCAAGTACATCGCCTACTACTAGGACATTACTCGCTACTTTCATAGTAGTTGATTGTCCTTTGGCGTACAATGTTGTAATCGGAAGGCCGATACTGGTTGACCTTCGGGCCGTCACCTCAGTATGGCACTTGGCCATGAAATTCCCGACGGACGCAGGGGTAGGGCGCGTGTTGGGAAATCAGAGGGAAGCAAGGGAGTGCTACAATGCCTCGATCATGAAGGCAAAGAAGGTAACGTCGAAGAGCACTCCCCCAGAGAGGTTACAAATGGCCATTGATACACAAGCCCAATCCGGTGATGGAGTCACCAAATAGGGTGTTGCCCAAAGTGAGGATAGGGATTTAGATCCTCACTTTGGGGATTTTGAGGAAGATGTTGGACATGTCGAGGACCTTGAAGAGGTCCTACTTGACGAAAAATATCCTACCAGAGTTGTAAAGGTGGGTAAAAATTTTAGAAGCAACAATGAAGCACGCACTGGTGGAATTTTTGAGAAAGAACCAGGAAGTTTTTGCCTGGTCACATAAAGACATGGCTGGGATAGATCCTACAGTTATCAGCCATGTCCTGAACATTGACAAGAGTTTTCCACCCGTGCAACAGAAGAGAAGGATGCTCGATAAGGATAGATCGAAAGCCTTAAAAGAGGAAGTTGAAAGACTGAAGGAGAATGGGTTCATCAGGGTGGCGTTTTATCCATCGTGGGTCTCTAATCTAATATTCGTTCCCAAGCCTAATGGAAAATGGCGAACCTGTGTGGATTTCACAGACCTTAATAAAGCCTGCCCAAAAGATTGCTTCCCACTCCCAAGGATCGACCAGCTGGTCGATGCAACTGCATACATGAGATCCTCTCTTTCATGGATGCATACTTAGGATACAATCAGATCAGTATGCATCCCCCTGACGAGGATCACACTAGCTTTCAGACCGATACAGGGTTATACTGTTATAAAGTAATGCCCTTCGGACTGAAAAACGCCGGTGCGACTTACCAGCGATTGGTTAACCACATGTTTAAGGAGTTTATCAGAGTGAACATGGAGGTGTACGTGGATGACATGCTGGTAAAGTCAAAAAAGGTAGAAGGACATATGAAGGATTTACAGGAGTGTTTCAATGTTTTGAACAAATATCAGATGAAGCTAAATCCTCTCAAATGTTCCTTCGGAGTAGCATCAGGGAAATTTTTGGGGTTCATTGTTAATTCAAGAGGAATCCAGGCCAACCCCGAAAAGATCAAAGCCTTGATCGACATGAAATCGCGAGTGAAAATCAAGTATGTGCATAGTTTAACTGGAAGGATTGCCGCACTCAGTAGATTTATTTCAAAGTCGACGGATAAATGCGTCCCCTTCTTTAATCTACTTAGAGGCAACAAGAAGTTCGAGTGGACTGGAGACTGCGAACAGGCTTTCCAAGCCTTAAAAGCCCACATGGCACAGCCTCCTGTTTTATCAAAGCCTATATATGGAGAAACTTTGTTCATTTACCTGGCGATCACCGAGTATGCTGCTAGTGCGGTGCTAGTACGAGAAGAAGAAGGCCTACAAAAGGCAATTTATTATGTTAGCAAGAGGTTAATCGGTGCCAAATTGAGGTATCCTCCCATAAAAAAATTAGCCTATTGCTTAATTTTAGCCTCAAGCCTACAGAGGAAGTTACGTCCTTACTTCCAAGCCCATCCCATTACAGTCTTAACTGACCAGCCCCTTCGGCAAGTTCTGCAAAAGCCAGAGGCTGTTGGACGTTTGTTGAATTACATCGAAGAATTTGATCCGCCCTCACATCGAAGAATTACATACGACCAGGAGCAGAATAGCCAATTGTTAACGGAGTCCCAAGACTCACTTGAGGAGAAACGAGAAAAAGCCCAACTCTGAGTAGCTTCGTACCAGCAAAAAGTCGCCCGGTATTTTAACTCAAAATTAAAAGAAAGAAAGTTCAACGTCGGAGACCTAGTACTTCGACGAGTTTTCTTAAACACTCGCGACCCAGCTGCTGGAGTACTCGGACCAAACTGGGAAGGACCTTACCAGATTGAGGAAGTCCTTCATCCAGGCACATACAAACTTGCACGCTTAAATGGAGATCTCGTTCCACGCTATTGGAACGGAGAACACTTGCGCAAGTATTATCAATAAACAGTCCTTCTTAAAGGACTGGCTTGTATTAATTTTTACTTTTTACAAGTTTTGTAATAGGGTTAGTCATGTTATATAGCTAATCACTTATAAGTGTAAGATCTTTCTAAAAGATCACTCGTAAAGACATGTTTAGTTCATTTTAATACGAGAATTATAAGGGACTGTGCGCAGCCAGTCATTCTTGCCAACCTTTGTAAACTTTTTTACAAGTATTTGTTCATTACGTGTGTTGTTTTGCTGTATTATAAGTGTTGCATTTGATACCGAGCAGTAATGTTTGTACAGGTCATGGTCAAGGCAAGTGACCAAGGACCTAAAGCTCCTGAGTCACTTGGGGGGCATATAAGGTACATCGATAGCAAAGCATACCAAGAGGTGTGTAAACACATGAACAAAATAAGTGAAAGCATGCTATGGTACTTAGAGTATTTTTCAAATTTTATATTTTGTTAAATCAAGCCAAAGTACTATGCTAAGTTCGGTCATGCGAACAGATGTTATAATATGCATAAATGTTATAATATCAAAGGGAATTCGTTTACACCGCAAGCAGTACTGTTTGGGTGTAATTGTTCAAAAGTAAAAGGAAAATATGCTGCCCATGCAGCAAAATTAAAAAGAAATATGTCTTTACATCACGACTCGTAGGTCGTGTAATTAAAGAAAAGCAAAAGAACAAAAAACTCTGAGGAGCTTGAGGAGCAGGAGGATCCGTTGGAGCATTTTGATCGACCACGTTCCTTCCAGCTTCTCCTCCCTCCACTGCGGCGGCTGGCGGAATGTTCGGGAAACAGGGACCCTAGCTCTCTCTTTGGTAGCAACCAAGTAGTGCAGCGAGCTCGGCCTTCCTAGCGTCCTTTGGCAGGTAACTGAAATTGACACTTTGGTTGTGTTTCCAAAAATTGTAGAAACACCAAAGTGTCGCATTCTTGTACCTCTCCAGGTCCTTCGCATTAGTAAGCTTAAGCTGCTCCACCTGGCTCTGAAGAATAGCAATGGTCGTGTTCTTAGCAAGGTGCTCCTCCCTATGTTTTTTGACTTCACGCCATTGGATTCGGCTAGATTCCTGGTAGTCATCCCTCTACTTTTTGGCAATTTCCAGAGAAGCTTGCTTCTCTGCCAGCTCTGCCACCAAGGCATCCTTCTGCTGGGTGACCACCTCCAACTCCCCAGCATGCCTAGCCTCTGCGGCTTGAAGCTCCTCAATAACCTTCGCCCGAGACTGCTCGATGCTTGCACCAACGCAGGTACGAGCAGCGGTCATGGTCAGCATGGCCTACAGTCAAAGAATAAGAGTTAGGCTATTTCACAAGAAGGAAAAATAAAAACCAAAATCGCAAAAAGAGAAAGAGTTCTTACACTGGTCACTTCATTAATAGCCCTATTGAGGATCTGATCAAACCCCATGTTCTCAGCCTTAGCCATTGCCTCCCTACAATGGTCATGCTTCAGGATATGAGTGGGGCGATCCTTAGCTGATCACAGGGCGCGACTCGAGAGTTTGGCCCCAGGAAGTTCAGCTTATTGGGCCTATACTTTTGGAGCTGCGGGCGAAGGATTCGTGGCAGTAGGCGGGGCCTCCTTCTTAGCAGGAGCGGATGGTTGAGCAGAAGGTTGGCCAGAGGGCCCATCCTTTGGAGGATCAGCTGCTCGATCCTTCTTGGCCGAGGGTGCTTGGCTAGACTCACCATCTTGTCTCCTGCCCGATTTCCTCCGTCGGACTAGGGGAACTTCCTCCTCCTCCTGAGTCTGGTACAAGTCGAAAGCATTGGGGGAGGCCATTTCAGCAGAAAAAGATAAGCATGCAGACAGTAAGACAAAAATAGATGACAGATTATGGTACATCAGAAAAGAAGTAAGGAAAATCACAAAGTCCAATACCCGAGCTACTACTACTTGTCGCTACACTACTGACTCTACTAGTCATACACTCACTCTCTGGCACGAAGAAGTCTGGCCCTAGATTTGAAGTATACGTAAAATTGTCGTCTCTGTCAAATAAGTGACAAGGAATTGGCAAGATATTTAAAAGCGAAATAACAGTACCGTTTTCGTCTGAAGACTCATCCAAGTCTACGACAGTCTCTGCTGCCTTTTGTTTCCCCTTCCCTTGGGGGGCGCCAGTCGGTTCCCTGATCGTAACCCCAGTCGGTCTCCTTCGAGGAGGGGACGCTGGGGGTTGCTGCTCGGGATGCCCCTCGGCAGTGGCGTCTGCCACCACGGGTTCCCTCATTTCCTGATGAGGGGTCAGGAGGCCAGACAGCCTCAAGTTTTCATCAGTGACTAGAGACTTAACGCTTTTTTCAGCATTAGTCATCCCGGCCAGTGTGTTGGACCTCAACACCATGTCTGGTGTTGGGTTTATGCGTAGCCATGGTCCTGAAAGGTACAAGATACTTTAGAAAAGTACAAAGAGATTTGCTGAGTTAAAGTATCGACCAGTGGAAAAATATATTTACCTCCTCGAGCGAAGGCCAAGTTGTTTGTAGAAATGTCGGGCGTAAGGAAATACTCCTGACTGTACTTCCCCATGTTGGAGATGTGGGTGGTTTCACTCAGGAATGTTCGATTTTTTTCCTGGTGACAAAAATGAAAAAAGCCCGTCTCGGACTGTTGAGGGTTGGACTTAAGGTCAAAAAGGAAGTTGACCTCGTGAGGAGTGGGCTCTGGCCATTTTTTGAGTTTGTAAAGGATATAGAGTGCAGCAAGCATTCTATATCCATTTGGAGTAATTTGAAAGGGGGCAACACCGAAGTAGTTTGCCACCACTTGAAAAAACGGATGTAGAGGAAGGGTAGCCCCCGCCTCTATGTGGTACCGCGACCAGGCGCTGTAGATGCCCCGAGGCAAGTTAGCCCTCTGGTCAGCAGTAGGGATCTTGAGATTGACCCCAGTGAGAGGATACTTCCTAAGGTAATTGGCAAGCATCCTGGGAGTCACCTGGCTGAGGGGAGAAAGATACCACTCGACATCAGGAAGGTTTGAATGCCAAGGGCGAGCCCTGACCTGAATGCGAGGGTCCAGGGCAATGTTTCCTTGACCACTAGTCGAGGGAACCCTAGCCTGCGAATCAGGCTGGGCAGGAGGATTTGGATTGTTTTCAGGGTTGGGTTTCTTTTTGCCTGGAGATTTAGAGTGAGCCATTTTAGGTGGTGATGATTGAGGTCTAGAAGAAGAAAGTCTTGATAATGGAATCTCGTGAACACGCTGAGCCAGTTGTTCTTCGCCTTCAAGCAGTTGCACAAGAAGATCGTCCTCGATTGGCCGCTCACCTCCCCACAAATTTGGCATTAAAATCTGCGAACAGAAAAATGGGGAGGTGAGGATGGAGAATCTAGAAATCGGTTAGAATAACGCTGGTCGTGTATAAAGGTCAAACTTTTATACAACAGCATTCTAACAAAAAACCAATTTTTTACATGAACAGTTTGAAAAGTATATCAAAAAGTGAAAGTAAAATTTAAAAAAAAAAAGCTTTTTCAACTCCTTTAAGGGTGGGAAAAACTCAGTTTTTCAACTAGCATAAAAATTGAATTTTTACTTCAGTTTTACGTCCTAAATTTATGATCTCGGTTATCAAACTAACTCGTAACTCCTAAATGGCAAAGAAACGTCATCCTATCAAGTATCACCCGACAAATCCCCTACTTTCATGCGTCTCAACCCAGGAACGCAGACAACACCAGAACTTAACAGTTAACTCACAAAGGCATGCACGGCAAAAATAAAGAGCAGAAAGGTTCTGAAACTTACCAAGGCAAAGATCGTGGAGGTTTGAATGAGTTTCAAGCGTAGACGAACGGACGGATGATTCTTCAAATGCTGAAAGATGGCTTTAAGAGAGAATGAAGGTTCTGATTTTAGGGTTTCTTGAAGGAGAAATAACTTGCGTAAAAAGGAAAAGAAGACTCTGAGAAGGCTATATATATTTTTTGTCCATGGCATGAAAGAAGAAGTAATCATCAGTGCCCTTTTTTCGAAGCATGGGGAAGGGTGATAGCTGTCAATAGGTTACTTGGGAACCGAAAAGTCGTGATTAGACAGGGGTAGGTTACTTTTCCCAAGGATGCACGAACTACTCTGACAGATCTGGTGGGGTAATCGAAGAGTCGTTTTCCCTAAAGTTTATTTATTGTTGTTCGTAATAAATAAACTTGGGGGGCAAATGTTATCCAAAAAACAGGCACGGGTGACGTGGTAGGCATTTTTAAACACGTGGCTGACACCTGGCAGAGTTCTGTTCGAACATCGACTAGTAAGACCTTCCTGGCGTGGCAGTTGATTTTTCCCTACGACCAGCATGGTCGTACACTCCGCATATTTCAAGATGATCTTGTGGAGATCATAATCAATTCTGAGATTATCTCCAATGATTCCTGATTATCCGATTAATTAGGAGGGAATATCTGTAACAAATTCATGTAACCCTCCTTGAGCCTATAAATAGAAAAAGATAGCTCAAGGAAGGGACTTTTTGGCTTTTGGTTAATAGAAGATATACACTTACGAGAGAATTAGAGCTATTGTATTACAATTATATTGCTTATCCCTCTCAGGTTTGTGAAACTCAGAGAACCCTAGTTCTTTGATCACTCCTTTGAGCTCTCAAATCAATAATAGCTTAAGTGGACGTAGGTCATTACCAGTTCCTGGGGCCAAACCACTATAATTTCTTGTGTTCTTTACTATTTTTGTCATTATATTCATTCCAACACATCTGTCCACATCAAGTGTTTTGACTCCGTGTCAGTTGACCAAAACAAGGGTCAAGAAACACGCATCACAAAACCTCATGTGTTGATGTGGCATCAACCAGCTGGTTGATTCTTGGAAGTGGGAAACAATCTTTCAGACAAGCTTTATTAAGATCTGTTAAATCCACGTACATCCTCCATTTACCATTTGGTTTGGGAACTAGTACGGGATTAGAGACCCAAGATGGATAAAACGCTACCCTGATGAATCCATATTCCTTCAGCTTCTCAACTTCTTCCTTTGAGGCTATAGATTTGTCTTTGTCGAGCAGCCTTCTTTTTTGTTGCACTGGTTGATGATTTTTGTCTATATTTATGACTTGGCTAATCACTGCTAAGTCTATCCCAACCATATCTTTATGCGACCAGGCAAAGACTTCCTGGTGCCTCCTGAAGAACTCCACTAGCTCTTTCTTTATTGTTGCTCTAAGTTTTTACCGACTTTCACCACTCTGGTCGGATCTTTTTCTTCTAGTTGGACCTCCTCGAGGTCCTCCACAGGCCCAATGTTCTCTTCATAATCCTTAGAGTGAGGATCTAAGTCCCTATCCTCACTTTGGGCAACGCCTTATTTGGTGACTTGTTCACCTTATTGGACTTGTGATTCATTTACCATCAGCAACCTTTTCTTCACTGCACTCCCCGATCCACCTCTTCTCACCTTCGTGATCGAGGAGTTGTAACACTCTCTAGCCTCTCGCTGATTTCCTAACACGTAACCGACACCTACATCGGTTGGAAATTTCATGGCCAAATGCCAGACAAAAGTTACGACTCGCAGATTGACCATTATTTTTATGCGGATGGACAATCAACTACCATAAAAGTTGCGAGCAATGTCCTATTCGCTGGTGCAGCTCCTGCTGTGACTGAGATTCTGATCGACCCAATCAGTGCTAGCCCTTTGCCAAAAATACCATAGATAGTTTGGTTGCATGGTTCTAAATATTGCACTGATAATTTCAATCTTTCCAATGAAGATTTGTATAAAATATTGATCGAGCTTCCTATGTCTACAAGCACTCATTTCACCATAATGTTGGTGATCTAAACATCCACGACTAGAGGATTTGACTGGGGGAATCGAACATGCTAGGCGTCCAGCCCGGAGAAAGTTATTAATTCTTCCTCTGTTTGAGCTTTTTTGGGAGTTCACTCCTTTACGTTTAGCATTTCGATATCCTAATCATGACGTAGGGTTCTGACATATCTCTCTCTTGCCATACCACTGTCACCGAATATATTTGGTCCCCCGCGAATAGTTAGCAATGTACCAGCAACATGAGCTGGCTACAGAGGAGGCGAGCGTTGGTGCACGGGTGCTTGCTTGTTTCCTTTGTGTGTCTCCTGTTGGGAATTTCCCCCTGCTCGTACATATCTCCTCAGACGTCTTTGTCGAATAAGGAACTCGATCTCGTCCTTAATCTAGTTACACTCGTTAGTATCATGGCCATGGTCGTTATGAAAACGACAAAACTTAGTTGTGTCCCTTTTGCATATGTCTTTCCTGATCGGGGCTGGTTGCCTAAAGGGAATAGTAGTAAGACTGGCCTAATAAAATTCAACGCGGCTATCGACCAGGGCAGTGTAATTGGTGAACCTTGGCTCATATCTGTTATGTTTAGGGCACTTGTTATCAAATGTTGATGGTTCAAAATTTTCTCTTTTTCCTCCATTATTATTGTTACCTTTGTCGTTGTTGTTGGGTTTACCAGACCCACTGACGGCTTTGGTCGAGTCTTCCTTCTTACCCTGGTCAGCCCTTGGAGACTTCCCTTCATTGGCTATAGCCTCCTCCAGCTTAATATACTTGTCTGCTCGGTCCAGAAATTCATGAGTGCTCTTGAGTCTATTTTTTCGCAAGCTACTTTAGAAGAGAGATTGGCGTTGCACTCCAGCTGCGATAGCCATCATCTTTCCCTTGTCTCCAACAGTTTTTGCCCGAGCTGCGACTTGCATGAACCACTATATATACTCCTTAAGAGTTTCTCCTTCCTTTTGTCGAATGTCAACCAGCTAATTACCCTCTGTTGGATGTATCCAACCAGCATAAAAATGTCAGTAAAACTCCTTCGCAAACATCTCCCATGGAACTACGCTGGCCGGTGGAATTTGAAGTACCACTCCTGAGTAGAGTCAGACAAAGTGGCTGGAAAAATCCCACACCGAGCATCTTCGGACACCTTCTGGATGTCCATTTGTATCTCAAATTTTCTTATGTGAGATACAGGATATTCCTTTCCAATGAAATTGGGTAGAACTAGCATTTTGAATTTTCTTGGGATTTCTGCCACAACAATTATGTTGATGAATGGGGTGCCCTTTCTTTGATCATACTCTATGTGGGAAATTTTATTCCCGACCAGCTGTTGTTTGACTTGATTCAGGGCATCTATCTGAGCATGAACCACATCCGGTATTGCAGGAGCAACCGGAGCTGGAGGGAAGTATTCGTCGTGCCTTTCCTTTCGGTCATTAAGTATGTCCATTAAATCTTCGTCCCTACATCTTTTCTCGCTAGGACCTAGTCGATCAAAGACATTAGATTGTTTGGGTTGCCCCCCACCATTTTGGCTCGTTGGTCAATTATCCATTAGGGGAGGATTTCACTTCCCTTCCATTTCCTACTGCTTCCGACCATTGTTCATTCTACCAGAGTTCGCCTCACTATAGTCGTGGTCATCTCAGAATTGCATCCTATGAGTTTGCAACCTATTGTATGCACTATTTGTAACGACCCAAATTCACTAATAAGGCTTAAGGGCCTTGATTAGAATGCCGGGAGGGCATGATGGGAATTATGTGTGATTATTATGATTAAGATGCATGATTATGATTTTAAGCATGTTATATGACTATGTGAATTATATTATGTGATAACTATGATGTGTGAATTGTACCGCGTGGGTGCTGTGATACCAACGAGATGCACGTGCCGAGACGGTCCTAGGAAACTAGATAATGGTAACTGGTGATGTGGTAACCTGCGTAACTGTTAGTAACCATAGAGAGTAACAGGTTTTATGGGGAAAGTGGTAGAATTGCAAAGCTGGTGAAAAGACAAGTATGGCCTTGAGGTTTAGTTAGGAAGGGGTATTAGTGGAAGGGTAGAACAGTCATTTGGTAGGATATATGATCATTAGCTGAAGAGAAAATATGATATACGTATAACATTTTGGGAGTTGGTTTATGCTGAATATTGGGGACCTAGAAGTAGAACAAAAGAAAGAAGGAAAAGGGAAGCTGGACTCTAGCTCTTGGAAGGAGAATCAGGGGGGTGATTGAAGCTATCAATCAAGCTTAGGCCAAGAAAACTCAGAGGTAAGGAATTGGTCCCTGTTTTGTTAAGTTCTGAATTTGGTTTTTGAAAGAATTGAGAGATAGCCATGGTTTGTCTTGCATGGAATTCAGCTGGTTTGTTAAGGTGGAATTCAGCTCAAGCTTGGATTGGAGGAAGCTCAGGTCGAATTTCTGATTGAGGTAAGGGTATTAAGTATGTTTGCAATTTCGTAGCTGTTATAGTTTAAGGATTTAGAGGACTGGTTTGTACTTCTCTCAAGTTTTAGATTAAGTGTTAGAGTCTGAATTTAAGTGTGAATTCTGTGGGTGATTGTGTATTTGAGCTGGATTATAGTGTTTAAAGGTTGTTGGTTGGTCTATGTGGGGTTTTAAATAAGTTTTGGGGCTTGGGTATGAAGTTGGGATGATTTTGAGTGATTTGGGTTCGGGGAAAACGCAGGGGAAAAACCCAGAATTCTGGGCTCGCGAAGGAGCGCCGCGGCGCTGTTCTAGCGCGCCGCGGCGCAAGGCTGTTTCTGGGCGTGATGGGGTTTCTGACTTGTTGGGCGCCGCGGCTCAAACTTGCTGGGCGCTGCGGCCCTACAGGACTGCGCCGCGGCGCTAGGCCAATTTCAGGATGTTGGAATTTGTAATTTTAAGCTTTTGCTCCGGGGGTTCGGGGAATGTCTTCGGTGCGTCGTTTTAGGGATTTGGGGGTTCTGAGAGTATGGGTTAGGTTCCGGGAAGGTAGTCTTGGATTGGTTAATGACAAAGAATATTATATTTGTTGTGTGATTAGGACTTTGGAGAGGCTCGGAGTAGAGGACCGTGCTTGTGGCTACGTGGCATCGGAAACCAGTGAATTGAAAGGTAAGAAAGCTGCACCTGAATATATGGTTGTGAATGGGACTAAGTGCTCCCGAGAGTTGTATTGTGTCATCGTTGGTATTATGCCAAGGGACACGTATAAGCGGTCTAAGAGTACCGTTCATGATTTTAGCGCACGGGGCGCGAATTGGCCACTGGGAGCCAGAAACATTAGGATAACAGAGGGAGCAGCCTGTGGGCGCTAGCCCTGGTTATCGTCTGTGCATTATGTTTTATGAGATGAGATCCTTAGTATGTGGTATGCTTGAATGATGATATACTTGAAATTTATGAGATGCTATATGAGTAAATGACTTGGTTGCTAGTTGTTCATGCTCTGTTATTGCTGTGTTTTCTTGCTGGGCCTTGGCTCACGGGTGCTTCGTGGTGCAGGTAAGGGCAAGGGCAAGCTGGACCAGGCCTGAGGTGGAGAGCTCCGAGGTGTAATGTACATAGCCAGTCGTTCGATCACCAAGGTCGAGGAGTGTGTCAGGACAGAGACTACCTATCTACTCATTTTGCCTTAGTACGGCCGCTAATGTATTTAAACCTTGTAAATTTTGTAAATGACCTTTGAAACTGTCATTTTTGGGATCCCATGTAACGAAACAATGTTTAGTAATGAAAATGTAACTTTTGAGACCAAAACACTTTTAACCCTAGATCCTTTACTGTTTCAGTAACACGTTTTTACTTTAATGACTTGGATAGCAAGTCTGGCACATTATAAACACACAGTGTAACGGTCTTGGCTATCCAGGGCGTTACACTATTCCCCTCTCTTCTTCCTGGTCCATCTTGGTAAACAGGTGGGGGCATGCGCTGGTCATTGGGTCCTTTGGCATTACTATGTCGTGGGGGATCTCGGACCATAGAGCCTGAGTCCACCTGCCTCATACTTCTCGAGGGACGTTGTCCCCTTCCAGGAGGGTTATGTTCCCCAGTTGTTTGGCAAGTAGGGATTCTGGGATGTGGCTCATCCCTATTCTGCCTGTGTTTCTGAGCATTAACCAGATTGAGAGGGTGGCTGTTGCTCGTTGCTTCTGTCAAGATTCAACGTTTGCCTTTCCTGCTGAGCAGCAGGAGGTTTTCTAGTCTTTACGGACTCCCTGGGTGTGGTGGATTGTGATGATATTGGGAATGATCTGACTGTGGATTTTGATGAGGGTGAGAGTTTGGTGGCTGATCTGGCTGAGAGGTTGGTGCAGGTTGTCCTCGAGCCAACTGAATGGCTACCTCTAAAGCTGTTGTGGCATCTCTCTATCGACGATCCATGTCAGCCTACCGCTCATTCGCTGCCGGTCAATCTCCATTTGCTGCAGCACCATAGTTTCAGCCACATTCTCTTGGTTAGCTTTCAGAGTAGCTAACTCCTCTTGCAACACTATCAAAATTGTTCGCAAGGTTTCAGCATCCACTTTTCCTCTTCTAATTCCACTTGTGGCTCGTCCTCCGCTACACCTTGTGGAGGAGGTGGATTTGGCACACATTCAAATATCTGCCCAGTTTGACCCACTCTCCTGGAGTTCTTTGCCATTGTTTATCTTGAAGTCCTTGAATTCAACTCTCAATGAAAGTACCAAAATGTTGACCCTCGATTTGGTCAGCGACACGAAGTCACTAAAAATGATAGAAATAAAATGAATTGAACTCAAGAAGGTAAACAACACCAATATTTATAGTGGTTCGGCCCCAAAGAATGGTAATGACCTACGTCCACTTTCTGTTCTTATTAATGTAGAACTTCAGAACATGCGATCAGTGAACTAAGGTTCACAAGTTTCATAAGGTTGAAGATGAGTACAAGTTTAATGGATAAAAACACTATCTTTCTCTCTTGATTAAAAAATGATCCCCCCCCCCCCCCCTCCCTAAATGAATCCCATGAGTCCTAAATGAATCCCTAAATGAATCTCTTGCTGTACATGTGGGCCCATGGGCCATCCTTAACTTGTGTTACAAGCATATTTAAATAATAATAATAGAAATAATAATATTTACATATAAGGAAAGTAAAATATCCTAGAAATATATATCTCATAACTGTATTTGAATTCTGGCTTTGGTCCTACGAGCAAATCTAGCCGTATATGTCAGCACATTTTCTTCCTTGTTGTTCAACATATTCCTTGCACCCATTGAGTAACTTAATTTTCCTTTTGATAATCTAATCGTTGGTCGACCAGGTCTTTAGAAATAATCAGTCATGTGCTATCCACGTGTGCCCCAATCGTGCCATGTCATCATGCAAATATTTTGGGTAAATACAAGGGGTAACTGGTTACTTTTGGTGGTTGATGTTTTTGTTATTCTTTTTTTTTTTTGTGGAAATTGTTTGAACAAAGTAACCATTTTTTTGTTTACTTTTTTGTATTTCACGTTTAATATATATATATATATATTATATTCTACTTTTTAAAGCAACTAAGGTTTTTTATATGTTTCATTTTGAATATATTTCCTCGGTTTTCAATAATTTTTAATGGTAACCAGTTACCCAGCTTTGTCTTCATCTTATATATTAAGGGGTGATTAATTACTTTGGCAGCCGATTACCCAGAATGTTGTTTTTAATTTTTAAAATGCGTGTTTTTTTTGTGTTAGTGGCATAGATAGATAACAAGCAACAAAAAACTCAACAATTTAGTCTAAAAGGAATTTATAAGGTTGTGTAATCAATCAATGTTTTTGAATTTGAAACAAACTTATTATAATACTCAATAACAATTGATGAATATGAAAGCCATTATAATACTCAATAACAATTGATGAATATGAAAGCCACTCCTTTAATGAATAAAGCTATGATAGGGTTGTTTTGTTGTAAAATATGAAGCTATGTCTTTTTTCTTCCTATTTGGCTTCTCAAGTATAGGAGTCCTGCAAGTCTTCCTGTTATGTCCTTGTTGGCCACATTTCCCACAAGTGATTATTAGTTTTGGTTCCCCTCTTGATCTTATTCTTTTCTTTCTTGGTCTTCCTACATGGATTGTTGCCTTTGGAGGCAGCACCACTATGTCCTAGTGTTATGGGATGTTCCATTCATCTTTATGGGGCAAAGGATGAACATTTTCTTGATACAATGCTTCCAACGTTTCTGTTTTGTAGAACTTCGCAGAGTAATCATACACTCTCAAGTTTCTCTTTACAATTACAACTATTGCATGCCTACAAGGCATTTCATCTTCTTGAAAACTATTGCAAGTACATATTCTATTGTGTATATTTACTGTGAAATTGATCCCCTTTTTTATCACAAACTTGATATTCTGTTGAGTTGAAAGAGAAGACCTGAAAATATTTTTGTCGTGAATTAGAATCAAATAATAAACATTTTATGTAGAATTAACATTGAAGGTAACTAGTTACCCCTCTATGTAGCTTAATGGTATTTTTTTGTTACGTAAGGTGACTGGTTACCATGCCCTGACAGATTAGAGAATAGTAAGAATAAGTTTAGTTGTATACGTCATACTTCATTTTTTGAAATAATGTTATGCCTCAACTCATTTTCTATTGCCGTAGAAAATTTTGTGAATGTTCCATTTGTATTAATTGAGTTGTTCCAAACCAACTTTTGAACCAAACTTGTAAGGCATTCAACCAAGATATCAATTGGGAGAGTTCTTGTAGCTTTTAGTGCAGCGTTGAGTAATTCTGCGATGTTGGATGTCATCATGGTGTATGTTTTTGTTGGCGAGTGTGATCTTGCCCAAGATTCATACTTGACTTTCTATAAATAGGGTCTAATTCGTCTGTCAAGTCTATCAAGGCATTTTATGTAATGTTCACATTCTGTTGTTGTGTGTGCTTTTGTTGCTGCAATAAAATTCATTTGTACCTCTTCTCCATGACTTCCATACTTGCTTTTCAAATTATTGAGCAAGCGAAACATGCAAGCTCCATGGAAAGTATTTAGGTACATCATATGTACTTCATTGACTATGCTCTTGTGTCTGTCGGAAACAATAGACAATCCTACAGAGTTTAAATATTGTAAAATAAAAAACAAAAATTAGGTATTATTCATTTTTTTTATTTCTAGTGAAGGTAAGCAGTTACTTTAATCAGATACTAAAAGAAATAGCATGTATGTGTGTATTTGGTTTGAGTAATCAGTTCTTTTATCTATGTAAACAAGAATATATAATTGAAACTATCATGTTGTTAGGTTCTCCATAGGTGTCTCTTAATTTGGAGAAGAACCAAAGCCATGAGTTATCATTTTAAGAGTCTGCTATTCCAAAAGCTAAGACAAAAATATTGTTGTTTGAATCTAATGTTGATGCTAAAAATAGGGTATCGCCATGTGCATTTTCAAGAAAATTCCATCAACAACAATTATAAGCCTCAAGTATCTCCAGCCCTTGATTAAGTTTGAGAAAGTTATGTATAGGTATTTGTAAGTCAGAGAAAGCTATGTATAAGTATTTGTGAGAAAGCTATTATTAACTTTTTCCATAAATAGAGTTTTTTTTAATTAAATTTTTTCATACAAATCAGTAATGACCATGAAAAACTCCCACAAAAAAAATTCTAATACATGAAATGGGAGCCACATAGTGGTGAGTGTGAGCTCAAGCCCGAGAATTTAATAAATATAGATAAGCCCCATTCAACGATTAAGCTAACAGTTTCATGTGCTTATTAATTAAAATATATATTTACTATGCATCAAAAAACCAAAAATAATTATTAAACGCTATTCAAATTTTAAAAAAAAATCAATTATCAAGCCTTACCTCAACATATACAACAGAAGCATATGGAGTAGTGATAGTGGAATAAGAAAAACCGAAGCGTGACAAAAACAATTTATACATTCATATATTTTGAAAAAGATGATAATAACCACGTAGGCTAGGATACAATGATCCACGAATATTTTGAAGAAGATGCTAATAACTACAGTAATAGCCGATTATATGTAATTGTTGCCATTTTATATTTTATATAGGAAAACTTGATGATGTTTTATACATCTTCTTATATCCTAATTTAAAAATATGCCAACATCATTAAACATCACAAAATTATGCATTTTTATAAAAGTTTGACTACATTACCCCTTCCATAAAGAGCCCTCCCTCTCTCTCAAAATCTCTCTCAATCTTGCTCTCTCTACCATGTCTACCAAGATGGGCCACCACTTCTCTGCAGAGGCATAGCTTAATGTTGTCATAGTCGCTAACATCATCATCACCATTAATGTCACCACCTACCATCGCCATTGAAGCACCATTCAATTTTTATTTTTATGTTCTAATGATTCCAAGTCAAATCCAAAACTTAAACCCAAGAAAGATTAACTTAAGACACTAATTTTTGGATTTCAAACACATGTCGAATTTTTTTTGATTTTGTTTGCATTTTTTCAAATCTAAATCGACAAAATCGACAAAATTTTGAATTTAGCGATGCAATAACGATGCAGTTGCAATGGTACCATAAAAACTTACTTTTTTGCATAAAAAATGATGTCTACTGATGCATTTTCGATAGTGCTATAAAAAACTTAATTTTTGGCATGAAAACGATTGTAAAACGATGGTTGACGAATGCTCTAACAATGATTTAGCGATAGTGTCATAAAAAGTTAATTTTTAGCATAAACATGATGGTAAAATGATGGCTAACGATGGTTTAGCAATACGTTAGTGATTGAGTCATAAGAACTTAATTTTGGCATAAAAATGATTGTAAAATGATAGCTAATGATGGGTTTGCGATGTATTAGCAATAGTTTGCGATGAAATTTGCTTGAAACTTTGGCGATGCATAACATTTCACTCAGATATGAGTTTAAGGTGATTTTTTTTATTTGGGTATTTTATTTTTGGAGATCCACACCCTAGAAATGTTTAGATCTCCAAAAAATAAAAATTAAAAAAACAATCACTTCAAACAGACTTCTGAGTGAAAAGTTATGCATCACCAAAAGTTTCAAGCAAATTCATCGCAAACCATCGCTCACCCATCGTTAGCCATCATTTTACCATTGTTTTTATGCTAAAAATTATGTTTTTATGGCACTATCGCTAGAACATCATTAACCATCATTTTTATGCCAAAAATTAAATTTCTATGACACCATTGCAAAACCATCGTTAGAGTATCAATAGCCATCGTTTTTTATGCCAAAAATTGATTTTTGTATGGAACCATCGCAAATGCATCATTATAACATCTTTAGCCATCGTTTTTAAGCCAAAAAAGCAAATTTCATTGCACACCATCGCTAACGCATTGCTCACCCATCGTTAGAGCATCGTTAGCCATCGTTTTTATGCCAAAAATTAAGTTCTTATGGAACCATTGCTAAACCATCGTTAGAGCATCAATAGCCATTGTTTTTTATGCCGAAAAATTCATTTTTTACCACACCATCGCAAACGCATCACTAAACCATCGTTAACCATCATTTTTAAGCCAAAAAGTAAGTTTTTATGGTATCATCGCAACTCTATCGTTATAGCATCGCTAAGTTCAAAATTATGCAGATTTTTTAGAATTCTAGATTTGAAAAAAAATGCAAAAAAAAAAAACTAAAAAAAATCTCGTATATAGAGTGAAAGCTTGAGAGAGAGTGTGGGGGTTGTTTTAAGGGAGGGGCTATGTAGTCAAATTTTTATAAAAGGCATAATTTTTATAATGATGATTGATGTTGGCATATTTTTAAATTAGGGTATAAGAAGATACATAAAACATCAACTTTTCTTTTATATGTCCCAAATTTGAAACGGTGTAATTTAAAAATTGAGTAAATAAAGATGAGTAATTAGCAGCAAAACCCCTCAATTTTTATACTTTTATACACTTAAACCTCCTTCAAACCACCATTTTTGTTGCAAATCCACAGTTCTGTTAGTTCCATATCATTATCTGCGAGTGAGGGAACACATGCCCATAATGTATTGGGACACGTATTAAATACTTAATTATTTATTTATAAAACTATTTTTAAAATAAATTTTATTAATTAAAAAAAAGTTTGGAAATTAAAAAATTAAAATCTTATTAATTGACCTTAAATAAATCTAAAATTTTAATATAATTAATAAAAACAAAAAAAAAACAAATCTCACCATCCCAATGCCCAGATCTCACCATCCCCATCTATCCAAAACTCATCTAACACAAACCGAGATTTTTACCCAAATATAACACATATTTATCATTCAAAATCCCAAAACAACAATCAAACTTTTTTCTTCCTCGGATTCTTCAATGAAATATGTTCAAATAAACATGTTATCAATGTAGATTCAATAATCCAAATGATATTCATGAACTCAGATTTGATACAAAAAAAAACACAAATAACAATCTCAAACCCAATTATCGGCTTGCCTCCCAATGAACCCCAACCCTTTAAAACCTTGACTCTTCAACCCCAATGTCAGATCTCAGCCATTCGGCACTGATTTCCAGAAACCAAACCATTCATATCTGATGTCAAGAAACCCAGTCGTTCGCCTCTGAAAAAAAAAAAGGAGGAGGAGGTTGTCCTAAGTAGATCTGAGATTTCAGACCAAGATCCCCCCAAGCAGCTCAGCCACCCCGTTGCCTAGATCCTTGTCGCGTTGGCCTCAGATTCTATCGCCATCTTTGTCCTGTGATTTCTCTAACCAAAGCTGCAAGAAGTATATAAGGAAGGGGAATAAGAAGAAGAGGGGAAGAGGAAACAAGATAAGAAGAAAAAAAATTAGGGATTTGTGTCAATATTTTTTTAATGTATTTTAAATATGTTTTTTAATTTTAATTAATCTATTTTAAATTAAAATAATTTTTTTATTTTTAATTAATTAAAATAATCTTTATTGGTTTTTTAATTTAAAGTAATTAATGAATTATGACGTGGTGTTGGTTTTATATGACCAAGCGGATCTTGCTGGCAGATAACAGAATTAAACTAACGAGACAGTTAATTTGCCAACAGAAAAATGGTTTGGGAAGTTTATCAATCAAAAATTAAAATCGGGGGTAAAAGTGTAAAGATTGAAGGGTTTTGTCGTCAATTACTCAATAAAGATCCTAAGTTTAAGAGTTAATTGAACGTCATTTTTTTTCTTTTCCCGTTGGTTCTAACATAATGAAAAATAAATTGTTGAAACAATAAAAACTGTTTAATAGACTCTTATTATATGGAGATAAAAATAGTGGAAATTATATGAGATATACTTTTTTTTTCCATAGGTTTGATAAATATGGGGTTTTCAACTTTGTGCATTTTTTATGGTTGTTTTTTTGTTTGTCTTTTTAAATGGTAACTCATAACTACTATATTAATTTTTAAAATGACTAATCGACACTAGTAACTGGTTACCATTGTTATCCAAAAAATAAGCATGGATGACATGGCAAACATTTAGTACACGTGGCTAACATCTGGCAGAATTCGTGCTTGACTATCGACCAGAAAGACATCTATTGTCGTAACGTTCGATCTCTTCATACGACCAGCCTGGTCGTATGCATGCTATACGCAGAGAAGATCTTATGCAGTTATGATAGTATCCAAAATTATCTCCCATGATTTCCTGAGTATCCGATTATTTAGGAAATAATATCTGTAACAAATTAATGTAAAACCCCCTTGAGCCTATAAATAGAGAAAGATAGCTCAAGGGATGAGGATCTTCTTCTTTTTCTCTTTCTGATCATTTGACATATTGTTGAGTTCTTTAGAGGTTGGTGAAACTCATTGAACCCTAGTTCTTTGATCACTCCTTTGAATTCTATATCAATAACAATTCGAGTGGACGTAGGTTATTACCAGATTCTGGGGCCGAACCACTATAAACTCTTGTGTTATTTATTATTTTCATCATCACATTCTTTCCAACGTGTTTGTCCTCATTAAGCAAATTTGACTCCGTATCAGTTGGCCAAAATCAGGGTCAACATTCTCCTCCTGCGGCCCGGTTACTTTACTTGTAATCCTTTTACTTTTATTCATGTTCCCCCTATGACCATTTAATCTTACTGCTCGAGTTGTTTCCTTTGGTGCAGGTATGGACTCCGAGGACGTCTTTGCGCACTATCAGGCTGTCGCTGCCTCTTCTGTCCCAAAGAAGGATAGCAAGAAGGCCCGAGGGGAAAGCAGCAAGACCCCCTCGAAGAAGGCTCGAACAGAAGATGCTCCAACCGCTGCACCTTCCAAGGAGAACACGACACCTCCGCCCCCCACCGAGTAGTCAACTCCCTCAACTGCTAATCCACAACCCTCCTCTAGGGCCGCTGACAAGAAGGCATTGAATAACTTGCCCGAAGGCTCCCTGTCCAGCGTCGTGGTCGGGTTGGCCAGGGAGAGGATATACAACCTCTCGAAGCACAGACGCAGCTAGGCTGCCATCACTGAAACTGCTTCAATGAAGGTCGACCAAATCATCAACAGAGGGTTGAATGAGATAGTCAGCGTAAGTCATCTCTTGCTACTTCATCATTTATGTCTAATTCCTTTTCCTTACTTTATCCCGTTCATTGTCTTCAGGGGCTGCTGTCTCTAACTGCTAGCTGGTGCAACGCCCCAAACTCCAGGGACCGTTACGGTGTGCCTTGTAAACAGTGCTAAACTCGCTAACCGAGTCATTTGGCCAAAATCGTGAACTAAGTATGATTAGCGGTTTAGGGATTAAACATTTTGGTTAAGAGGTAACGTTTCACTAGAACGTTTAGCATATACATTGGGATCCCGAAAATATAATTTCAGAGTTTATTACATAAAATATTTACAACAGGCCGTTCTAAGCGGCAAAACAAGGTTCAACCCTAGTTCCACTTTAAACCTCGGCCGTGGCGGACGAGCAGCTGCATATGTACACGTCATCACCTAAGCTCTCCAACTCAAGGGTGGTCCAGCTTCCTCTTGCCTTTACCTGCACCACGTAGCACCCGTGAGCCGAAGCCCAGCAAGAAAACACAATATAACATGATATAATATCAACTATAACCATAGTAACCATTTGGAACCAATGGTCCAACCAGATAGGTGACAATAGCCAAAAGTCACAATAATGAGCATCGCTCCCTCTAGCCATGTGACGATAGGGTCACCAGGGCTTAAGCGACAAGTGATCCTTTCATAAGTTTGATTAGGACAGGTGCATGGTGAATGGTCACCAACATAACCTTCCTCCCGACCCTAGAGTCGTGCAATGGACAGCGTCCCTTGGCCATGTGACAAACAGTCACCAGGGTCATATACCTTGGCCATAAACATCTGGTCATAGACCAGGCAAGCGCTTATAGTTCTCATTGACCTTCCGGTCGGTCCAGCATTAATACCCCATATGAGTCATTCAATGCCGACCTCGATTAGATCCAATCTTTAATCGGCCCGGCGTTCACAACGCACTGCCACTTCTGACCCTTGGGTCGGTAAAACACGAACAGTGCACAGCCCGTGGTGAACTTAACTGATAAGTCACAGCTTCACAGACGGATCTGACACCATTGTCGATTCTGACTAATAAGTCAGCGCCATACACAGGTAAGCCATGCCACCAAACATATATCACATGCCCAATGTCCATAAACAAGGTATTTAGCATGCTTACTAACAGATACCAGTACAATTAGGACTATGCAATAACACAGAGGTTCAAGCTCTGAACAATATCATACCCAGTATACAAAGCATGTCCTAATCACCTGTTTCTCATGCATCATATACAATACATCCAGCAATCTAACATGCACCAATAACAGCCATGCATGTCACGTTTAATAACCCACCAACATGCATCAAGAATAGCCATGCACGTCATATATAATAATCAACCGACATGCATCAATAATAACCACGCATGTCACATATACACAGGGTGCAGTTTTCTTACCTCAAATCCGAGTTAGAACCAATATAAGAACGACCCTTGAGAACGATCAACTTTAGTCCTTTAGCGGTCACCTAGTCATAACCAAATAAAATTTCCAATTAATGAAAATCACCAAAGATAGGGTCTTAACCTAAACCCCACTCTCGGGACCTCAAAACACGCCCACACAGTGAGTAGATTCGATCCCGGGCCTTAAAGATTGAAACCCCAAGCCAAAAGCCCTTAAAAACACCCAAAACAGGGTTAAGAGGAAACAGGGGAGCGCTACAGCGCTGCCCTTCTAGCGCCCCAGCGCTCAAGGCAGAAACACAAACCGCCCAACCTCCCTGCAGATAGCGCTATAGCGCCCTACACTGGGCGCTGTAGCGCTACCTTCAGCCAGCCAATTCCCAAATTTCTCCTTCTTCGATTCTACCATTTCTAACCCAATCCAAAAGCTTCCAAACGTCAAATTAACTCCCAAATGAACCCAAATACCATCACCACATGTCCTAAGGACCACAACCCCAAGAACCCTAGCCAAAACTCCAACCAATTCCCAAGTTTCCAACCCAAAAACCAGCTGAAACTTAACTTATAAAACAGAGTAAAACCAAGAGTTCTAATGGCTAGAAACTCACCTTAATCTTGGCAACACACCCTCTTCAATGGTGGAGCACAGCCCTAGCTTGGCTAAGCTTGGTTCCTTGGCTTAATCCCACAAACTGAGCTTGAAAATCCAAAGAGAAAAGAGGAAGAAAATCCATCGGGAGAGAAGGAAAAGAAAACTCTGTTTTTGATACTCTTCCTTAGCCTTAATGGCTGATATATATCTCTTAGGGTAAAAAGACCTAAATACCCTTAGGTCTTAACAAAACCTTAACAGCCACCAAGGGCAAAACCGTCCTTTTGCACCTATTTCATTAATCACATTTAACACCCTCCAATTCCTGCTATTCTCAATAACCTCAAACACCAATAATCCATATCCCATTACCCTTTAATTCCCGGTAATGCTCTAATCATTAAATTCACCCCGAGACTCACCCCGAGCCCCGAACTTATACCCGTTATGACTAGACCGAACTCTCGCATCTCATGATCGTCTCATGTCGACTAGCTCGAACCAATCCACCTTATAATGTGGCTATATTAATTAATCACAATCATGCACCCAAATTATGCAATTACGCCCACAGCGGCCAAATTACCAGAATACCCTCACAATAATAAATTCTCCCATATGCATGCATCCACCATCATATAATAATATAATTCACGTAAACATGCATATATTCATTAAATACTATAATAAATCAATTATGGCCCTCCCGGCCTCCTAATCAAGGTCCTAAACCTTATTAGGAAATTTGGGGCATTACAGCTGGCGTCGTGCTGGGGCGTTGGTTTCTCGGGAAAAGAACATCGACTCCAGTCTTGCCTAGGCTAAGCAAGCACTTGAGGATGATAACAACAAGTTGCTTGAGGAGAACAAGGAGCTGTCCAAGTTGAATGAACAAATGTTCGAGGACCAAGCTACTCTCACCAAGGAGCTCCAGGAAGCCCAAGATGCCTTGAAGAAAGACAACGAGGAACAGGGGAAATTGAGGGAGAGTTCTGTACTTATCACCCAAGAGTGCAAGCAGCTTAGACATGATCTGACCACCAGCAGAGATGAGACGAAGAAACTTGAAGAGCGAGTGCAGGAGCTCGAGGGGCGAGTGCTGGAGCTTGAGGAGGAAGGGGCCATGAACTTGAAGAAGTATAAGGAGGCCACTCTCCTCTGAATTTACGACTTCTGGAAGCACAACCGGGAGGCCAACTTCAACTATCTTTCAGACCGGTTGAAGAGAACTCTGATGGCACAGTGCGCCACCTGGTTGGAGGCACAGGAGAAGGCTAAGGCTAAGGCTCCTGCTGCCAATGCTGAAGCTGGTCCTCCTGCCGACCAGGGCACTCCCCCTAATCCTCAAGACCCTTCTGCCCAGTAAAATTTTTTCTTTTGTTTTTGTTTTTATGGCCCACGGGTCTGTTTGTAAAGACAATTTATTTTTATTGCTGCAAGGGCAGCTTTTTTACTTATAATTGAACAATTACATTCGAGCAATACTGCTCACGGTGCAAAAGCTTTGTACTTTTAATTGAACAATTACATCCGAGCAATACTGCTCGCGGTGTAAAAGATTGCCTTATTGATATTATAATGTTTCTTTATAATATCTGTTCGCATGACCGAACTTAGCATAGTACTTTGGTTTGATTTAACAAAACATAAATTTTGAAAAATACTCGAAGTACCGTAGCATGCTTTCACTCATTTTGTTCATGTGTTTACATACCCTTTGATATGCTTTGCTATCGATGTACCTTATGTGCCCCCAAGTGATCGAGGAGCTTTAGGTCCTTGGTCACTTGCCTTGACCACGACCTGTGCGAACATTTCTGCTCGGTAAGAAACGTAACACTTATAATACAGCAAAACAACACACGTAATGAACAAATACTTGTAAAAATAAATTTACAATGGTTGGCAAGAATGACTGGCTGCACACAGTCCCTTATAATCTCGTATTAAAAATGGACTAATCATGTCTTTACGAGTGATCTTAAAAAAAAGATCTTACACTTATAAGCGATTAGCCATACAACGTAGCTAACCCTTTTTCGAAACTTGTAAAAAGTAAAAATTTATACAAGCCAGTCCTTTAAAAAGGATTGTTCATTGGTAGTACTTGCGCAGGTGTTCACCATTCCAATAGCGTGGAACGAGATCTCCATTTAAGCGTGCAAGTTTATAGGTGCCCGGATGAAGGACTTCTTCAATCTGGTAAGGTCCTTCCCAGTTTGGTCCGAGCACTCCAGCAGTGGGGTCGCGGGTATTCAAGAAAACTCGTCGTAGCACTAAGTCGCCGACGTTGACTTTTCTTTATTTCACCTTTGAGTTAAAATACCAGGCAACCTTTTGCTGGTACGCAGCAACTCGGAGTTGGGCTCGTTCTCGTATTTCTTCAATTGAATCTAGGGACTCCATCATTAGTTGGCTATTCTGGCTCTGGTCGTATGTAATACGTCGATGTGAAGGGGGATCTAATTCGACAGGTAACATAACTTCATACCCGTATGCCAAGGGAAACAGGGTATGACCTGTCGATGTTCGATGTGAAGTTCTATACGACCAGAGGACTTGAGGCAGCTGTTCTGGCCATGCTCCTTTAGCGTCTTCAAGCCTTTTCTTCAGGGTGTCCATAAGCGTTTTATTCACTGCTTCAACCTGCCCGTTTGCTTGTGGATGCGCGACTGAAGAAAAGCTTTTGATAATCTCGTGGCTTTCACAGAAGTCGGTGAATAAGTCACTGTCAAACTGGGTTCCATTGTCTGAGACAATCTTTCAAGGCAAAGCATATCGGCAAACAATGTTCTTGATGACAAAGTCAAGAACTTTCTTGGTCGTTATGGTAGCAAGCGGATCAGCTTCGGCCCACTTGGTGAAGTAGTCGACTGCTACAACTGCGTACTTCACTCCGCCTTTTCCCATTGGCAGGGATCCAATCAAGTCTTTGCCCCACACTGCAAAAGGCCAATGACTCTGCATCTGTTTTAACTCGTTTGGAGCAGTGCGTGGGATTTTAGAAAATCTTTGACATTTATCACACTTTCGCACAAACTCCATTTAATCTTCGTTCATAGTGGGCTAGAAATAACCCTGCCTTAGAATCTTTTTCGCCAAACTTTGCCCCCTAGCGTGATCCCCGCAGAAGCCTTCATGTACTTCCTTCATTAGCTCCTTAGCTTTCTCTAGTGTAATACATCTGACCAGTGGCATGGAATATCCTCTTCGGTATAGAACACCATCGACCAGTATATACCTAGCAGCCTGCCTTTGAAGAGTTCTGGCCTTGTTCCTATCTGTCGGTAGTACTCCATTTGTAAGATACTCTAAGTAAGGTGCCATCCATGTATCTTCCATCCGGATTTCCATGCTGGTTTCATTTGCTCGTATGCTCGGCTCGCTCAATCTTTCTACTGGCACAATGTTCACAGTGTCAGCATCTTTCACGCTCGCAAGTTTGGCTAAGGCGTCTGCGTTTGAATTCTGATCCCAAGGTATTTGCTGGAGGGTATACTGCTTGAACTGGGCCAATAGATCTTTAGTTTTGTTCAAGTAGGCCACCATTTTCAGGCCTCGTGCTTGATATTCCCCTAGAACTTGATTCACTACCAGTTGTGAATCACTGTAAATATCCAGCACCTTTATACTCATGTCTTTTGCCATTCTTAATCCAGGGAGAAGTGCTTCATATTCGGCTTCATTATTTGACGCTGTGAAGTCGAACCTAATGGCGCAGTGAAATCGATGCCCTTCTGGCGTTATCAAGATCACCCCTGCTCCCGCATGAGATTCATTGGACGACCCATCTGTGAATAACTTCCACGAAGGAGCTTCATCTTGAGGCTTAGGCGCACTAGGCTTTTCGCACTGCTCGTTGTCTGGGAGTTCGGTGAACTCTGCAATAAGATCAGCCAAGACTTGTCCCTTTACTGCTGCTCGCGACGAATATGTAATATCGAACTGTCCCAGTTCGACTGCCCATTTTAATAAATGCCCAGCCGTCTCTGGTTTTTGGAGGACTTGACGAAGGGGCTGGTCAGTTAAGACTGTAATGGGATAGGCTTGGAAGTAAGGACGTAGCTTCCTTGAGGCCAAGATTAAACAATACACTAACCTCTCGATGGGAGGATACCTCAGTTCTACTCCGATTAGCCTCTTGCTTACATAGTAAACCACTTTTTGTACGCCTTCTTCCTCTCGTACTAGTACCGCACTAGCCACAACTTCAGTGATCGCCAGGTAAATGAACAAAGTTTCTCCTTCGATAGGCTTTGATAAAATAGGAGGCTGTACCATATGGGCTTTTAGGGCCTGAAAAGCTTGCTCGCAGTCTCCTGTCCATTCAAACTTTTTGTTGCCCCTAAGTAGATTGAAGAAAGGGACGCATTTATCCGTTAATTTGGAAATAAATCTACTTAGGGCTGCAATACTTCCAGTTAAACTTTGTACATCCTTGATCTTCTCTGGCGATTTCATGTCGATCAGGGCTTTTATTTTTTCGTGTTTCGCCTCGATTCCTTTTGGATTGACAATAAACTCCAAGAACTTCCCTGATCCGACTCTGAAGGAACATTTGAGAGGATTTAATTTCATTTGGTATTTTTTCAACACAACGAAACACTCCTGTAAATCCTTCACATGTCCTTCTGCTTCTTTCGACTTTACCAGCATGTCATCCACGTACACCTCCATGTTTACGCCGATCAATTCTTTAAACATGTGGTTAACCAATCGCTGGTAAGTCGCACCTGCGTTTTTCAGTCCGAAGGGCATTACTTTATAACAGTATAATCCCATATCGGTCCAAAAGCTCGTGTGATCCTCGTCAGGGGGATGCATGCTGATCTGATTGTAGCCTGAGTATGCATCCATGAAGGAGAGGATCTCGTGTCCTGCAGTAGCATCGACCAACTGGTCGATCCTTGAGAGTGGGAAGCAATCCTTCAAGCAGACTTTATTGAGGTTTGTAAAATCCACACAGGTTTACCATTTGTCGTTAGGCTTGGGAACAAGTACTGGATTAAAGACCCACGATGGATAAAATGACACCCTGATGAACCCATTCTCCTTTAATCTTTCAACTTCTTCTTTTAAGTCTCTCGAACGATCCTTATCGAGCAGCCTTCTCTTCTGTTGCACGGGTGGAAAACTCTTGTCTATGTTCAGGACATGGCTGATAACTGCAGGATCTATCCCATCCTTGTCTTTGTGCGACTAGGCAAAGACTTCCTGGTTTTTCTGCAAAAACTCCACCAGTGCATGCTTCGTGGTTGGTTCTAAGTTTTTCCCGACCTTCACGACTTTGGTCAGGTCTTTCTCGTCAAGCTGGACCTCTTCTAGGTCCTCGACGGGTCCAACATTTTCTTCAAAATCCCCAAAGCAAGGATCTAAATCTCTATCCTCACTTTGGGCAACACCCTATTTGGTGACTTCATCACCGGATTGGGCTTGTGTATCAATTTCCATCTGCAACCTATCTGGGGGAGTGCTCTTTGACGTTCCCTTCTTCGCCTTTGTGACTGAGGCATTGTAGCACTCCCTGGCCTCCCTCTGGTTTCCCAACACGTGTCCTACCCCTGCGTCTTTCGGGAATTTCATGGCTAAGTGCCATATAGAGGTGACGGCCAGTAGATCAACCAGTATAGGCCTCCCAATGACGGCATTGTACACCGAAGGACAATCGGCTGCTATGAAAGTAGCGAGTAATGTCCTGTTAGCAGGCGCTGTACCTGCTGTCATTGGTAGTCTGATTGATCCTGTTGGGACGAGTCCCTCACCAGAGAAGTCATATATTGTTTGGTTGCAGGGCTCTAAATCCTTAACGGAAAACTTCATGCGTTCCAACGAACACTTATACAGGATGTTCACCGAACTTCTTGTATGAATTAGCACTCTCTTCACCATCATATTGGCCATTTGGATATCCACGACCAGAGGATCGGAATGTGGGAACCGGACATGTTGGGCATCGCTATCAGAGAAGGTTATTTCGCCCTCTTCTGACCGAGCCTTTTTCGGCGCGCGGTCATCCACAGTCATCATCTCGATGTCCTAGTCGTGGCGCAGAGTCCGAGCATATCGTTCCCTGATCTTTCTGTTGTTTCCCGTGAGGTGTGGGCCTCCACAGATGGTTAACAATGTGCCAGTTACGGGGTCAGGCTGCAAAGGTGGCGAGCGTTGGCGTGTGGGCGCTTGCTCGTTGCCACCTGGAGCTTCTCGTTGGGAATTTCCCGAGACCCGTATATATCTTCTCAAGTGTCCTTGTCTAATAAGGAACTCGATCTCATCCTTCAGCTGGTTGCATTCATTGGTATCATGACCGTAGTCGTTGTGATAACGACAGAACTTGGTAGTGTCTCTTCTTGAAATATCCTTTCGAATGGGAGCAGGTTTCTTATAAGGCACACTGGAACTCGTGGCCTGATAAACCTCTCCCCGAGACTCAATAAGGGCAGTATAGTTAGTGAACCGAGGTTCGTAATGATTACCCTTGGATCGTTTATTGTCAGAGGTGGAAGGCTCATTGTGTGGTCGTTTCCCCCCATTCTTGCCATTGCCGTTGCCGTTGCCGTTCCCGTTGCCGTTGGGCTTGGACCCATTGGCGGCTTTGGCAGGCTCGACAGTCCCCTTATCCTTGCCTGGGGGCTTCCCTTCATTGGCAATGGCATCTTCGAGCTTGATGTACCGATCAGCTCGATCCAAGAATTCCTGGGTAATTCTAACTCCATGTTTTCTGAGGCTGTCCCAGAGAGGCGTGCAGCTCTTAACCCCCGCGGTTATGGCCATCATTTTACCTTCGTCCCCCACTGTTTTCGCTCCAGCAGCTGCTCGTATAAAGCGCTGGACGTAGTCCTTCAGTTGTTCTCCATCTTGCTGGCGTATTTCGACCAGCTAGTTTGCCTCAGTTGGGTGCACACGACCCGCGTAGAACTGTCCGTAAAACTCCTTTACGAACATTTCCCAGGAAACTATACTTGCAAGAGGGAATTTGAAAGAAAGTGTTGCAGGGAAGATCCTGCACCGAGCGTCTTCGGACACTTTCTGAATGTCCATTTGTATCTCAAACTTGTTGACGTGAGATACCGGGTCACCATACCCATCAAAGTTCGGAAGCGTAGGCATCTTAAACTTGCTATGAGTTTCTGCCATAACTATCCTCTGGACGAAAGGAGTGCCTTTTCTCCTATCGTGGTCGATATAAGATGTTCTTCCCCTGACTAGCTGTTGCACTTCCTAGTTGAGGGCATCTATTTGGGCCTACACAGCGCCAGGAATCACCATGGCCTCTGGTGCTTGGGGGACATACTCGTCGTGTTGCTCGCGACGATCGTTGAGTACATCTCTCAAATCCTTATCTCTCCTCCACTGCTCGCTAGCTCCGAGCTGGTTGAAGACGTTATTTTGCCTGGTTGAAGACATCTATTGTCACAACGTTCGATCTCTTCATACGATCAGCCTGGTCGTACGCATGCTATACGCGAAGAAGATCTTATGCAGTTATGAAAGTATCCGAAATTATCTCCAATGATTTCCTGAGTATCCAATTAATTAGGAAATAATATCTGTAACAAATTAATGTAAATCCTCCTTGAGCCTATAAATAGAGAAAGATAGCTCAAGGGATTATAAGCTATGTCATTCTAAGCTTATTAGACACTTGGGAAGTAAGGTTCATAGAGTGTATTTTGGTTTCGAGGTGTAGTTCGATCATAGAAATTTCAAAGGTATTCCTATTCTTAGTTCCTTTTCTGTATTGTTCTTATAGTTTTTCTACTCAAACCCTAACTCGTATTCTCTATTCTTGGTTAGGCATCTAAGATCTTGGACGTAAGATTCTTATTGGTAAGTATCTTTTCGATGGCGTAGTTCATTCTTTACATTTTTTTTCTTTAGTATACTCACCTCTCTATTATGGTTCTTAGGAGTGTTCCAAAGTCCCGATCTTGTTCTCATATCCCGGTTTTTGGTAAGGAAAATAGGATAGATCTTGTATGTTTGTATGATATGTTATGCTATGTTTATGTTATGATAAGTTTATGTTATGATATGTTTATGCTATAATAAGTATATGTATGCTATGTTTTGTAGTCCTTGGGCATATGACTTGTTTAGATAACAAGCCCCAAGATTATGTTTTTAGTCGCTTGGGCATATGACTTGCTTAGATAGCAAGCCCCAAGATTAGTTTATCATTTTCATGGTTTAGAGTTATGGTTTACCCTACCTCAGATATTAGACAGGGCACCTAGATGGGTTATCATATACTACCATGTGATCTAACCTACCTCAGATATTAGACAAGGGACCTAGATGGTTTATCGCATGCCATGTTAATGAGTTAATGGCCATTAATATTGTAGTCCTATATGGTATATGTTTTATAGTGTATGCTTATGATATATGGTATATGTTTTATAGTTTATGCTTATGATATATGATGTATGTTTTTAGTAGGTTTTCCTTGCTGGGCATTAGGCTCATTCCTTTATTTTTAGTGTGATGCAGGAAAATGAATATGGAAGGCGGAAGGATTCTTGGTAGCTTGGCTTGTGTGTTGAGGATGGAGGGAATGTGTGGACTACGTGTCGATCGAGGATGAAGTTATTTATTTTTAGTCTTTGAAATCATGTTTTTTCCGCATTTAGTTTTGTAAATAATTTTCTTTAGTTTAAAATTATGTTTTATGTTTTAAAAAATGGGTACCCATGCCATATTTTATATTGTTATGTATTTGATACAATATTTCAAGATTTACTAAAGTTAGTTATATTATTTCTTTTGTATCTTTCCCAAAATAGTAGCTATGTATAGTAGATCTAATGGTCCAAAGTCTTAGAAATATTTGGGTCATTACAACCACCACCTGCACCACTGCCAGCAGCTTATGGGTTCGAACGAGTGTATGAACCCTTCAGGAAAAAAGCCGCACCAACTTTTGAGGGGAAAGCAGATCAAATGGTGGTAGAAAATTGGTTAAGGTCGGTTGAGGCTATTTTTGATCATATGGAGTTAGATGACCGCCAAAAGGTTTCCTGTGCATTTTATTTACTTAAGATGGATGCACGGATTTGGTGGGACGTGACTAAACAGACCCGTGATCCGAATACCATGGGCGGAGTTCGTCTAGGCTTTCAGTAAGAAGTATTACAGTCCAGCTATGCTAGCAACTAAGGTTGACGAGTTTATAACGTTGGTACCAGGGAATCTGTCGGTCACTGATTATGCACAGAAGTTCGATCGATTGGCTAAATTTTCTCCTGAAGTGGTGCCAACTGATGCATTGTGAGTCCAGAGGTTTGTAAGGGGACTCAAACCGATGATCGCGAGGGACGTTAGGATGACCAGTGCTGAAGTGGCCAGTTATGCAGAAGTACTGGATAGAGCTCTTGAAGCTGAATATTTGGAAGAACAGATATGGAAGGATAATGCCGCTAGAAGAGTGAACAACCGAAACGAGAGCTTCCACGAAGGAAATAAGAGAAAGGCTAACGAAGGACAGAATAGTGGCGCTGATAAAAGACCCAGACCTCCGGCCACGAATAGCAACAATCACAACTCTCAGAACCATAGCAACCGCAATAATCACTTCAATGACTAGAACCCTGGGAACCTACAAGGAAACTGAGTAGAGCATCCTATCTGTCCTAAATGCTCAAAAAGACACCCAGGAGAGTGTTAGGCCGGTACCAACAAATGTTTCAAGTGCCGCAAGGCAGGACATTTGAGAAAGAATTGCCCACAATGGAAGGCGGGATAGAATAACAACAACAATCTGGTGCCAGCAAGAGTTTTCTCCCTAACCCAGAATGAAGCGGCCAATAGCAACACGTTAGTTACAGGTCAACTCCCTATATCTAGTACAATGTGTAGAGTCCTAATTGATTATGGAGCGACTCATTCTTATGTTTCCATGAATGTGATTGATGGACTAAATATGCCTTATAAGATGTTTGAACATAACTTTAGTACATTGTTGCCATCGGGAGATATGATGTTGTCAACTAAGTGGTTACTGTCAAAACCTGTAACGGTAGAAGGCAGGGAGTGCCCAGCAAATCTCATAGAACTGAGTATACTAGATTATGATGTCATACACGGCATGGATTGGTTATCCAAACATGGGGCTACGATAGATTGTCGAAAGAAAACCATAGAGTTCAGGCCAAAGGAAGGAGAGGTCTTTTCCTTTAGAGGCGAAGTAGTGGATTTTCGAACACCCATAATATCTACACTGGAAGCATGGAATATGATGCAACATGGATTTTCGACATTCCTGGGAAGTGTGGTGGATAAGTCCAAGGAGTCAGAACTAAAGCCATAAAATGTGTGAATTGTGTGTGAGTTTCCGGGGGTGTTTCCCGAAGAATTACCAGGACTACCCCCGGACAGAGAAATTGAGTTTGTAATCGAGCTTGCACCAGAAATGGCACCGATCTCTAAAGCACCCTATCAAATGGCGCTTGTGGAGTTAAAGGAACTTAAGAACCACCTACAGGAGTTGTTGGATAAAGGGTTCATAAGACCTAGCCATTCACCATGGGGAGCATCGGTTCTTTTTATAAAGAAGAAGGACGGGAGTATGAGAATGTGCATTGATTACCGAGAGCTCAATAAGGTCACCATTAAGAATAAATATCCTTTGCCTAGGATAGACGACCTTTTTTATAAACTGCAAGGGGCAGCAGTATTCTCGAAGATTAATCTGCGATCCGGGTACCATCAGTTGAAAGTAATGGAGGGGGACATTCCAAAGACGGCTTTTAGAACTCGCTACGGGCACTATGAATTCTTAGTGATGTCTTTTGGACTCACCAACGCCCCAGCAGCCTTTATGGATATGATGAACAGGGTATTTAAGGATTTCTTGGACAAGTTCGTAGTAGTGTTCATAGATGATATCCTCATATACTCGAAGACCAAGGAGGAGTACGGGGAGCATTTGAGGTTGACTTTGAACAGATTACGAGAACATCAGTTGTACGCCAAGTTCTCTAAATGCGAGTTTTGGCTGGAACAAGTAACTTTCTTATGGCACATAGTGTCTAAGAATGGGATAGTAGTAGACCCATCGAAGATCGAGGCCATTAGAGACTGGCCCCAGCCGAAGAATGCCTCAGAAGTTCGGAGTTTTTTAGGGTTGGTGGGTTATTATAGGAAGTTTGTCGAGGGTTTCTCAAAGATCACCACCCCGTTGACCAACTTAACCCGCAAACATCAGAAGATCGCATGGACAGAAAAATGTGAAGAGAGTTTTTAGACCATGAAGGATAAGTTGATTTCTGCGCCTATCCTTTGTGTTCCCACTAAGGGCGGGAAATTTGTGGTGTATTTTGATGCATCAAAGAATGGCTTGGGATGCATGTTGATGCAAGATGGGAAGGTGATAGCTTATGCTTCTAGACAACTCAAGGATTATGAGCAACGTTATCCCACTCATGGCCTAGAATTGGTAGTAGTAGTGTTCGCACTAAAGATATGGAGACATCACCTATACAGAGACAAGTGTGAGATATACACCGACCACAAAAGTCTGAAATACTTTTTCACACAAAAGGAACTAAACATGAGGCAGCGAAGGTGGTTGGAATTAGTGAAGGACTACAATTGTGAGATTCTATACCACCAAGGCAAGGCCAATGTGGTTGTAGATGCTCTGAGTAGGCGGGGACATGGGAATGTCTCGGCACTACGTACAAGAGATGCCTCTTCAAAAAGAGATCACAAATGTCGGCATCGAAATTGTGACATGAAGTTTGGCAAACCTCACATTGCAATCCTCCCTATTAGAACAAATTCGAGAAGGACAGAAATTGGATGAAGCCTTAGTGAAACAAGAGGCTTTAGTACAAGGAGGTGGCAGCAGCGATTTCACAATGTCTAATGGTGGATTGCTGAGATACAAGGACAGGATTTGTGTGCCCGACAATGCTGAAATTAAGGAAAGTATTATGAAAGAAGTGCACACAACGCCTTATTCCTTGCACCCAGGGTCCACGAAAATGTATCAAGACCTTAAGGCTTTATATTGGTGGCATGGAATGAAGAGGGACATTGCTGAGTATGTTGCTAGATGTTTGACATTCCAGCAAGTCAAAGAGGAACACCAGAGGCCAGCAAGGTTGCTTCAACTGCTCTACATTCTTGAATGGAAATGGGAGGATATAACAATGGATTTTGTGGTAGGGTTGCCTAGAACCACCAAGCAGGACGATTCAGTGTGGGTGATAGTAGATAGACTCACTAAGTCTGCCCATTTTCTGCCAGTCAAGACCACATACTCGACGGATCAATATGCTTATTTGTATGTTAGTGAGATAGTGAGACTTCATGGGGTGCCAAAGTCGATAATTTATGATCATGGGTCAATTTTCACATAGAACTTTTGGAAAGGGCTACAGAGAGCTATGGGATCAAGACTAAAGTTTAGCACAACGTTTCATCCTCAGACCGATGGCCAATCTGAGAGGACTATTCAGATTTTAGAAGATATGTTGAGGTGCTGTGCTTTGGACTTTTCAGAGTCTTGGAACTGATATTTACCCCTAATGGAGTTCTCATATAATAACAATTACCAAGTAACTATAGGGATGGCTCCCTCTGAGATGCTATATGGGCGTAAGTGTAGATCTCATTTGCACTGGGATGATGTAGAGTCCAAGAACTTTACTTAGCTAGTTAGATATAGTTGTAGTATTTTTATGACTGTGGATTTTGGTTCAGACCGGGATTAATTGGGCACTCGTAGTAACACTTGTAGATTTTCTAAGTTTAACCTATAGTTTAAGAATATTAATTTTAACCTAAGGTTTGATTAATATGACTGATATTGATGGTGATATTTAAATAAACCCAATAAGAAAGTAACACTTGTCATGTGTATGTTTAATGATAATTAAGTATTTTTGAGGAATAAGTTTATTAAGAGTAATATTTGAATATCCTAGAGTCTGTCAGCAGCTTTGAAATCGCTAGAGGACTTAGTCAAGGTTGTTTACTCAATTCAAATTAGGCTGAAAATGTGCAATTTTGTGTTTAAATATTCAGCGTATTCCGATATACCGCAGCTATAGGGGGCGATATATCGCAGTACGGGGATACGAAAAACATGTAACTTCGCACGATCACCTCGACAAGTCTCAGGCATACTGGCCCAGGCGATATATCGCCTACTAGGGGCGATATATCAACTCCTTTGATATATTTTTGAATGTTTTTGAAAACATTCTCATTTTAATCTTTAACCTCTTGATAAGTCCAGCACCTTTCTGACCGAGTCTTCAGCCTCTGCTGAACGATAATTCAAATATTTTTCACTTAAAAAGCCATTATTTTATTCAAGTTAAATGAAGATCTTTTCATTCTTGAACTCTATAAATAGGACCTAGTGCCCAACCATTTATTCATTCATCAAGCTAAGTTCAGAGGCTGCAAGCTACTAGGTTATTTTTGAGTGCTTAAACACTTGGGTTAGGGATTATAAACTCAATCATTATAAGCTTACCAAACACTTGGGAAGTAAGGTTTATAGCACATTTCGGTTCAAGGTTTAGATCGGTCATAGAAGCATTCAAGGTATTCCAAACTCTAGTTCATTTTGGTATTTTTTTCCTTAAGTTCTTATAGCTTTCTACTCAGCACCCTAACTTTATTCTTTATTTTTTGATAGGAAATCTAAGATCTTGACATAAGGTTTTTGGTAAGTATATTCTTGATGGCATAGTTCGTCCATTCTTTTCATTCCTTTTTCTTCAGTATACTCACCCTTTCATTGATGGTTTTTAGGAGTGTTCCAAAGTCCTAAACTTGTTCACATATCCCGGTATATTTGGTAAGTATATTCTTGATGGCATAGTTCGTCCATTCTTTTCATTCCTTTTTCTTCAGTATACTCACCCTTTCATTGATGGTTTTTAGGAGTGTTCCAAAGTCCCAAACTTGTTCACATATCCCGGTATATTTGGTAAGTATATTCTTGATGGCATAGTTCGTCCATTCTTTTCATTCCTTTTTCTTCAGTATACTCACCCTTTCATTGATGGTTTTTAGGAGTGTTCCAAAGTCCCAAACTTGTTCACATATCCCGATATATTTGGTAAGGAAAATAGGATAGGATATTATATGTTATGCTATATGTTATCTTATGATTTATGTGTTATGTTATGTATGATGTAGACTTGGGCATATGACTTGTATAACTAACAAGCCCCAATAAATTTATGGGCATATGACTTGCTTAGCTAGCAAGCCCCACAAATATAATGGGCATATGACTTGTTTAGTTTACGATCCCCAAGTAATAATGGCCATTATAGTATGTGTGACATATGTTTATGATATGTTTTATTATATGTTACGTTATGAATTTTATGTATATGATTTATGTATTAGATTTTCCTTGTTGGGCATTAGGCTCACTCCTTTATGTTTATATGTGCGGGAAAATAGCTTTGATGGCGGGAAAGGTTCTTGGAAGCTTAGGGATGTGTATTGAGGCGGGATGGAATCGATGGACTGAGAGTTCGATTCGAGGATGAAGTCTCTTTAATTATGGTTTTCTATGTATTTTTCCGCAATTGGTTGTAATAAGTTTTCATTATGTCAAAGTTATGTTTTGTTTCAAACAATGGGATCCCAATGTCCTACTTATGAATTTTATATAGTTTTAAACCTTTACCTTACAGTTCTGAAATAAAGATATGTTATTGCAAATGTATGTTTTTGTAAGATTAGTATAGAAGTTAGTAATGGTCCAAACTCTAGAGTAGTTGGGTCATTACAGATGAAGTTAGGGAGAAACAGATTTTAGGCCCTGAAGCAGTTAGGGAAGCCAGTGAGGTGATTGAGAAGATTCGCCAAAGGATGCTTACCGCGCAAAGTAGGCAAAAGAGCTACGCTGAACTTAAGAGAAGGGACATCGAGTTTTCAGTGGGCGAGTTTGTTTTCTTGAAAGTTTCACCAATGAAGGGTGTTATGCGTTTTGGAAAGAAAGGGAAGTTAAGCCCTAGATATATAGGTCCATTTGAGATTTTGGACAGAGAAGGGCAGGTTGAGTACCGTTTGGCTATGCCCCCAGTATTAGCTAAAATGCATAACGTATTTCACATCTCGATGTTGCATAAGTATTTGTCAGACCCCTCTCATGTGTTGAGTTACGAGCAGTTACAGCTGAAGCAGGACTTCAGTTATGATGAACAGCCTGAGCGCATTATAGAAAAGGGAATCAAGGAATTGAAATCCAAAAGGATTCCACTAGTTAAGGTCCTGTGGAAGAATAGTACGGAACGAGAAGCAACATGGGAGTTGGAGGAAGACATGAAAGAAAGATACCCTGAATTATTTGGTAAGAAAGAATTTCAAGACGAAATTCCTTTTAAGGAGGGTATATTGTAGTGCACCAAAAAAAAAATTTAGTTTTTAAAATTTTGTGTTTTATTTTATTTAAGTGTAAAGTGTAGTAATTTATTTTATTTAAATAATTGTTTATTTTATTTAATTGTTTGTTATTTTATTTAATTGTTAGAATTATTGGTAGAATTTTTGTGAAATTAATTGTTAAATGATATGTAATTATTTTTATTTTTAAAATGTGATTATGTGAGTTTTGGTTGAATGCACTAAGGTTCATGGTAGGTAGTGATGCACCCTAGTGATTTAGTGTGTGCAAGTGCATGGTAGCATGATGCACATGTGTAGAATTTTCTACACATTTTATAGTTTCCATATATTAGATTTAATTGATTGATTTATAAAAAAAAAAAAGGAAATGGGGTATGGATGTGTAGCACATAGTGGGAATGAGAGATTTATTTACCATTTATTTGATTGGGTGATTTTAGATAAAATAGGAAAAGTTGCTATCATCTTTATTTTACTACCAAATAAGATAAAATCAAATAAATTAAAAAGAAAAGAAAATAACAAAGAAGGGAAACTTACCTTTTTCTTTTAATTGGGTCATTATGGGAAAATTAGGATAAAGAGGGAATGGGAAAATGGAAGAGCATTATGCTCTTGGGGCTGCCGGATTATAGAGAGAAGAGAAAGAGAGGGGGGCGTGACCTAGAGAGAGAAGGAGAAGAAGAAAGAAAGGAAGAAGAAGAAGAAGGGTTCAAGCTAGGTATGGCTCTTGTTTTGCTTTATGATTTCTTATTTTAAATCTAGTATATTGATTTGGGTTGTTTCTAACTTTTGGTGTTCATCTTCTTCTCCATCTTGATATTCAAAAAAATACAACCCCTAGGGTTTGAGCAAGGTGGTGCTTCTAGATTGGATTCCTGGTGCTTCTAGATTGGATTCCTGATTTCTATCAAGAGAGGTATTGAAATCCCTCCCTCAATTTTGTGGTTATTGGTATTTGATGAGTGATATTTTTAGAGGGACTATGGTTGAAAGAGGATTTGTGTTTTGGGTAGGATAATAGGTTATTTAGTGTTCTTGTTATCTTGTTGGTGATGTGTTATTTGATCTTGCATGAAGGGTTTTATGGTTTAATGCATGAAGGGGTTTTGGTGTTGATTTTCTATATATGATGATTAGTGATGATTTCGGCCTAAGGATGTCTAAGGATCCCCTCTATATTTTGTTTTATGTTTTGTGATTTTCAATATGTTAGATCCATGTGTTTAGGACCTATGTAATTTGGGTATAATAATAATTGGGAATCTTGATAATTGGATCCATGAAATTTTGATAGGATGTATATGATATTATGAATAAATAAATTATGGTATGCATGAAAAAATGATAGAAACATGTTAGGTTTAATATGATGGCATATATGGATATTGGTGTTTATGTTATTGATCTATGTTGTTATTTTTGTTTGGTTGAATTTCATATATGAACTCGTTGGAAATAGAATAAGGTTTTGTAAGGTTGTATATGAATATGTGTTAGTTATTTCCTTTGAATTATTTGTATAATAAGAGCATGTTAGGATTTGTGATTTAGTGTGTTAATTAAACATGAATGATCTTGTATGAATTTTTATGAGGCATGAGGTAAAAGATAAAATTCATGGCGATTTATGCTTGCTGATTTTGTGATTAAATGGTGAAAAGATTGATGAAATAAGGATATGTATGCATAAGAATGGCTCTAATGATATGTGGTGTTTGTGAAAATAAAATTGTGTTTTAATTCACACTTAAAATGATGTTTTTGCACAAATTATTACCCACATATTTTTTTTTATATATTTTGATGAAAATATGAGTTTTAAAAAAATGAAAATGGTGGTTTTAATGGTAAATATGATTGCTGGAATTTTTGTAAATGAAAAAAGTGTGAAGTGTGTTTTAATAAGAGGGATTTGATTAGTATTTGAAATAAATTAAAAACCATAAACTATGGTAATATTAAAAATTATATTTTTAATATAGTATGAGTGTTGATTTTAATAGTTATGATTTTTCTTTATTTTGTTTAAGAAAAATATTGAATTTAATTTATTTGTGATTTTTAAAGAAATTAAATGGTGGCTGAAAAGTTAGTTTAATAAGTTTTAAATAATTATTTAATTGTCACCTATGAATTTATTTTACATAAAATTAAGCCTTAAAATAATTCAAGCAAAAATATATTTTTCCACGCTTAAAATATATATTTTTCTCACATCAATTATGTAACACAATTAATTAAAATTGAATGGATATTTTCTAAGAAAACATGGTAATCTTAGGTATTTTAAATAAATTTCAAGCCTTTGTTATTTCTTTGTAATTTGAAAATAATAAATGGATTCATCACATATTTTTTTATGGCTAAACAAAATTATTTTTATGAAATAAAAAAGAATAATGTCTTGAGAGATTTAATCAACCTAGTAATTTTAAGAAGATAATTAATAGTAAACAAAGGAAGTTACAAGATAATTATTTTTAAAACGATAAAAGTAAGACGCATAGAATTATCGTTTTATACGTCACAATTACGCAGCGTTCCCACGTATGCATTTTACATGCAAATTCACTTTTACATCCAAAATTATGTCTATTGTGCAACCATGTAGTTTTTATAGAAAGATAATGCATGCATTATAGGTAGAATGAGCATTATTCTTTTTATGACCTTATGTGTAATTAAGCATATTTGTATGTTGTGTGTAACTCTTACCTACCATGCACACATGAATTATATGAGATGGCAAAATAGTAATTATGTGAAGCTAAGGAATGTCGTTTTGATTATGGTATAGGCTCGTTGAAAAGTTGTGGTTTTACTTAGCTTGGACCTGAGGTAAGGAAGTTAGATAGAATTTATGATTTTTTATGCTATGAATGGTAAGACTGTTGTGTGAATGAAAATGTTATGAATTATGAATGCTATAATGTGATGATATGTTGGCTTGTATGAATGTTGTATGATATGAATGGATGTTAGCGTGATGAACACGACACATCAAATAAAGAGGTTACTAAGGATATGAAGACGTAACCGAGTTTTATGTAATGGATGTTAGCGTGATGGACGCGACACATCAAAACGGGTTGCTAAGGATATGAAGACGTAACCCGAGTTACTAAGGATATAAAGACGTAACTCCAAGGGCGGACGCGCTGAGGTGATTCAAGGACCAGAGACTCCTGTTTACCTCAAAGGGTGGCATGGACAAGTTAGCGGGCCATGGTCACAAGGAATTGTTTATGATTATGTTATGATGTTTTGTGATGTTTAATTATGTTATGACGATGTTATGATGTTTAATTATGTTATGACGATGTTATGATGTTTATGATATGATGATGTCGTTATGTTGACGTGAATATGTTTATGTTTATGTTCATGATATTGACGCCATTTTTTAATGATGATGCTATGATGTATAAAGATGAATGAAAGTGTTTGTAATTTGTTGTATCCTATTTGCTTGTTGTTTGTACTTCCTTATTGGGCTTTTAGCTCACCCCCTTACTTTCCCTTCCAGGTAGCAAATAGGTTTCTCTATGGCACGCGTGGTGATGTGGGGAGTTCTGTCGTCCTGGTGTGTATGGCGTGGGGCAACCTATGGACGAGAAACGATCAATTCTAAACGTCATTTTTAATAATGTTATGTTTTATGGGATTTTCTTAAAGTTTTCAGTGGGGCTTAAACTTTTGTTTGTTTTAGAACTTTGCATGAAAACTGAAATTTTCTTTTTAAACTTTTGGGCCCAACTTGCATGTTTTAAGCAAGACCCCACTGAAACCTTTATAATAAGTGATTTTCTATTATAAACCAATGAAAATGTTGATGTTTTATTAAGTACTAGTTAAGGGTGTTTTACAAGCTGGTCATAGAAATATTATTTATTATAACCTAAGGGTTAGATAAAATAATTAAGAGCGTGACACTTGTCACATATATGTTTATTGAGGATTTAAGGATTTTAGATGAGTAATTTAATAAAGGATAAATCTAGAAGCTCTAGAACCTTCCAGCAGCCGTTAGGATCACGTTTTACTCAGTCAAAGTCGTTTTACCAAATTCAAAATATGTTGAAAAAGTGCAAAAACGTGTTTGATAAATCAGCGTATGTTGATATATCGCCTACGGAGGATACGAAAAACACGTTGACTTCGCACGAACAATTATGAATGCTTAGGGCACCTAGAGCCATTTTTGAAACTTTGTGGATTTAAATTAGAAACAGACCTTAACAACCTAAATTTGCTCATGAACGTTTTTGACCGAGTTCTAGGCATCTGTTTAATCGAAAATCCAAATCTTTTCAATTTATATTCATTTATTTATTCTTTTTAAAAGGGGTTAGTTTCACTCCTTGAACTCCATAAATAGGACCTTTTACTCAGCCATTTTTCATCATCTTTCAAGCACAGTTCAGAGCCTCCAAGCTGCTAAGTTCATTCTAGAGAGAAACACTAGGGTTTTGGGGTTAAAGCTTTCAAATCTAAAGTTTTCTAAACACTTGGGTAGTAAGATTTTGGAGTGATTTCGGTGTTCGAGGTATAGAACGAAGCCCTAAGCTGTCTAAGGTACTTTTAATCTTCAAGTTTAGTCCATTCCATTCTTCTTATTCATTCATTTTCTTCAAATCCTAACTCGTTATAATGACTTTTGATTAAGTGTTCAATTTCTTTGAAACTTAAGGTTTTTGGTAAGTCTTTATTCCAGTGGTTTAGATCTTCTTTTCTCTAGAGGACTTATGGTTTCTTATGTTTGGTTTTAGGAGTTTCCAATCCCACTCTTGTCTCCAATATCCTGGTGTTTGGTAAGGAAAATTAGGTAATTTAGTTTATGTTTTGTATGACCTAACATTTCAGGTACAATAAAGGGGTAAGTATGTTTGGACCTAAGGTTTCCAATGATGTATGACAAAATTATGTCCGGTAGGCTCGGTAGCCAAAATTTTGTGACGGACCTAAGTTGATGTCTGGTGTATGACAAACTTTTGTCTAGGGCTTAATTGCCACCCCTTGTATAAGCACTTATCTTTTTATTATATCTGACTTGTTATTATGATCTATGACCTATAGTTACGATTATAACTTATGACCTATGATTTATGACTATGATTATGTTGACCCAAGATTTGGCCAACTGACATGGAGTCAAAATGTGAATGATGTGAATGAACGTATAAAGAAGAACGTAATGACAAAAGTAAAGAAAACACAGTAATTTATAGTGGTTCAGCTCCAGGATCTGGTAATGACCTACGTCCACTTAAACTGATATTGATATAAGAATCAGAAGAGTGATCAAAGAACTAGGGTTCAATGAGTTTCACTAACTTCTGAAGAATAACACAAGCTTACTAGGAGAATTACTGTAGTTTCGAATGATTCAAAAGCCCAAAAAGAGTCCCCTCCCTTGAGCTATCTCTTGCTATTTATAGGCTCAAAGGGGGGTTTACAAAAGATTGTTACAGATATTCTCCCCTGAATAATCAGATACTCAGGAGATTGAGTGAGATAAATTCGGGATTACAAAGATCTTCCCATAAATGTCGCCTTGTACACGAAACCGTCGACCAGGCTGGTCGCGGGTAAGACGTGCTTACCCTACTTCTACTGTGTTCTCTGGTCGATACTCTAGCAGGCGCTTCCAGGTGTCAGCCACATGTCCAGGGATTACTTGCCACGTCATAAATGCAAATTTATTGGATAACATTTGTCCCCCAAAGTTTATTTACTACGAACAGTAAGTAAACTTTTGAACGAACGACTCTTCGGTAACCCCACCTAACATGTCAGAACCCTTCGTACGTTCTTGAAAAAAGCAACCCACTTCTGTCTAATCATGCCTTTTCAGTTCCCAGAAACGATTTCGACAGCCATCCCGTTTCCCCATACTTTGAAAAGGGAAAACTAATGATTACACTTTTTTAATATCAGAGACAAACTTATCTAAGACCGTCGAAGCCTCCCCTTTCTTTTTACGCACGCCATTGTCTTTGCAGAAATCCCTAAAAACCAGAGCTTTAAACTTCTCCGGAGACCGTTTTCCTGCACTTCCAGGACTCAGACCGTGAGCTTCTCTATCTCCGAAGAGCTTTCTTCCACCTCCACGATCACTCTTCTTGGTAAGTTTTCGAAACCTCATGCTTCTAATTTCTCGTGGTGCATGCTTCTGATGGTAGACTGTTTAAGTTTTACTGTTTCTGGTTCAAGGTGCTTGTAGACAGAATGTTTTGTAGGCAAAGTAGAGTCAGGAATTAGTTTAAAACCCAGGATCATGCTTTTTAGGACGTAAAACCGAAGTAAAATTTCGATCTTTAAGCCAGTTGAAAAATAAATTTTTCCCGCCCTAAGGGGAGTTGAAAAAGCTTTTCCAGGAAATCTTTTTACTTTCACCCTTTGATCCGTTTTTCAAACTGTTTGTATAGAAAGATTTAGCTTTTTGTTAGAATGCTGTTGTATAAAAGCCTAACTTTTATACTTGACCAGCGTTATTCTAAAAAGCCCTTTAAAGTTCTATATCCTTACCTCCCCATTCTTCTGTTTGCAGATTTTAATGCGAGATTTGTGGGGAGGTGAAAGACCCATCGACGACGACCTTCTCGCCCAGCTACTCGAGGGAGAAGAACAACCGGCTGACCGCGTCCACGAGATCCCTTTCTCGCGACCCTCTTCCAGACCTCATTCTTCCTCTCCAATGGCCCGCTCTAAGTCTACTGGCAAGAAAAGACCTGAGTCCGAAAGCAACCCAAATTCTCCTGCTCAGCCTGATTCGCAGGCTAGGGTTCCCTCGACCAGTGGTCGAGAAAATCTCGTCCCTGACCCTAATATCCAAACTAGGGCCCGCCCTCGACATCGAAATCCGCCTGATGTCGAGTGGTATACTTCCCCAGTCAGTCTAGTGACCCCTCGAATGGTCGCTAAGTGCTTCAAAAAATTCCCCCTCACGGGGGTTACTATCATACGCCCTACCGCGAACCAGAGGGCTAACCTCCCAGGAGGTGCGAACAGTGCTTGGTCCCGGTATCACATTGAGGCGGGAGCTTACCTCCCTCTTCATCCCTTTTTTGTGGGGGTGGCTAATTATTTTGGTGTCGCCCCCTTCCAAATAACTCCTAATGGATATAGGATGCTGGCCGCACTTTATATCCTGTATAAACTTAAAAAATGGCCAGAACCTTCGCCCCACGAGGTCAACTATCTTTTTGACCTCAAATCTACACAACGGGCGGGTTTCTTCCACTTCTGCCACCAGGAGACCGGCCGGACGTTCTTGAGTGGCACTACCCATATATCAAACGCGGGGCATTACAATAAGGAGTATTTCCTTACTCCAGACATAACCAGCAACAATTTGGCCTTCGCACGAGGAGGTAAGAGCTTGTCTTTGACTGGTCGATACTTTAACTTAAGGTGTCTCCTTTCATTTTCCTCAAACTGTACTCTATTTTTCAGGCCCTTGGTTACGTCCGACCCCAACACCAGACATGGTGTCGAGGTCCAACACTCTGGCCAGGATGTCTGACGCAACAAAAAGTGTCAAGACCCTAATAACTAAAACAAACTTGAGGCTGTCTGGCCTCCTGGCTCCTCGCCATGAAAATAGAGGGTCCGTGGTGGACGAAGCCACTGCCGAGGGGGTTCCCGAGCAGCAACCTCCTGTGCCTCCTCCCCGGAGGAGGCCAATGGGGGTTACAATCAGGGAACCCACGGGTAGCCCTTCTGCTCCCCAAGGCAAGGGGAAACAAAAGGCCAAAGAGCCTATTGTTGACTTGGGAGAATCTTCTGACGATAATGGTAAAGTTATTTCACTTTTAAATGGTTTGCCAATTCCCTGTCACTTGTTTGATGGGGATGGTAACTTTACATATGCTCCAAATCTAGGGCCAGAATTCTTCATGACAGATAATGAGTATATGACTAATAGAGTCAATAGTATAGCGACCAGTAGTTGTAGCTCGGGTATTTACTTTATTGCCTCCTTTCAGTTGCCTAACATACTTTCACCTGCCTCTTTTTTTATTAACTTGCTATGTTTATCTGGATGCAGATATGTCAACTCCCAACATCTTTGACATGTACCAGGCTAAGGATGAAGAGGAGGTTCCTGAACTCCAACGGAAGCCTAAGAAGAGAACTGGTGAATCCAGTCGCGGCCCTCCAGCCAAGAAAGGTCGAACAGAAGACCTTCCCCAGGACGTGCCAACTGGGCAAAGTCCTGCGCCAACAGGGAAAATTCCTGCGCTAACAGGGCAAGCTTCTACCCCTCCTCCAGTTCCTTCTGAGCAGCAAAATGCTCCTGCCCTGCCGAATCCTCCAGTTGCACCTGCCAGAGAGCAGCTTTCTCGTGAAGAAGCTCATGGGGCCAGACTCATGAGCCATGCTATTCGATCTGCCAGGGACGCCTCGATCGCATCGGAAAAGGTGACCGTGTTAGGGCCGCAATGGTCTAAGCTGAAGAGCTGCCAGTCGACCAGATCCTGAATAGGGCTCTGAACGAAATCTCCAGCGTATGTACTTCTTTATTCTTCAAGCTTTAGTTTTTTTTTTTTTTTAGTCCTCATGATAAGTTCTAACTCCTTTTTTTCTTTATTTACAGGCCTTGCTGTCTGCCACTACTGCTCGTACCTGAGCCCAGGCTTACCTCGAGCAGGCCGAGGCAAAAGCCATCGAGAGGTACCAGGTGAAGGCGGCCTAGGAGCTTTCGGCTGCTGAGGCTAGGCATGCCAAGGAGTTGGAGGCAGTGGTCCGAGAGAGGGATGCGGCGGTGACTAAGCTGTCAAAGGCTGAAGCTGCTAAGGATGCAGCAGTCAAGTTGAGGCAGGAGTACCGAGATTTCAACAAAGCCCATCTTCGCGAAATCAAGCATCTGGGGGAGGTACTCAAGACCAAGGATGAGGCCATTCTCACTCTCGGGGGCAAGGTGAAGCAGTTGGAGCTTGACAACTCCAAGAATCTGGAGAAGTACAAAAGGACGACACTCTGAAGTTTCTACAATTTCTGGAAACATAATCAGGGTGCTGACATTAGTTACCTTTAAGAGGAAGTCAGAACTGCGGAGTTGGCTTGATGCGCTGCCCAACTGGCCTAAGAGGAGGCAAGAGCTGCAACCCCTGCCACTCCAAGCGTCGCTGGTGTAGAAGAAGAAGAAGTTGTTGAGGACGCGACTAACCAGGATGCTGCTCAGGACCCTCCGGCCCTGAATGCCTCTTGAATTCTTCTCATTTATTTTTTCTTCTTTTTTGGATATACGACCCAAGGGTCGTGATGTAAAAACAATGGCTTTTCTTTTTTAAACTTTGCTGCACGGGCAGTAAATCTTTTTTCTTTTACTTGAACAATTACATCCAAGCATCGATGCTTGCGGTGTAAAAGTTTAAATCTTGATGCTAGAACATTTTTACTTATTATAACATTTGTCTGAATGACCGAACTTAGCATAGTACTTTGGCATGATTTAACAAAACCTAAATTTTGAAAAATACTCTAAGTACTGTAGCATGCTTCCACTTATTTTGTTCATGTGTTTACATACCTTGCGAGTATGCTTTGCTATCGATGTGCCTTATATGCCCCCCAAGTGATCGAGGAGCTTTAGGTCCTTGGTCACTTGCCTTGACCATGGCCTGTTCGAACATTCCTGTTTGTGTAAAAAATGATACTTGTAATACAGCAAAACAACACACGTAATGAACAAATACTTGCAAATGTAAATTCACAAAGGTTGGCAAGAATGACTGGCTGCGCACAGTCCCTTATAATCTCGTATTAAAAATGGACTAAACATGTCTGTACGAGTGATTCTATAATAGAACCTTACATATACAAGCAGTTAGCCATACAGCGTGGCTAACCCTCTTTGCAAAACTTGTAAAAAAAATTGAAATTTTTTTTACACAAGCCAGTCCTTTAAAAAGGACTGTTTATTGATAGTACTTACGCAGGTGTTCTCCATTCCAATAGCGTGGAACGAGATCTCCGTTTAAGCGTGCAAGTTTGTATGTGCCTGGGTGAAGGACTTCTTCAATCTGGTAAGGTCCTTCCCAATTAGGTCCGAGTACTCCAGCAGTGGGGTCGCGGGTATTTAAGAAAACTCGTCGGAGTACTAAGTCACCGACGTTGAATTTTCTTTCTTTAACTTTGGAGTTAAAGTACCGGGCGACTTTTTGCTGGTAAGCAGCAACTCGGAGTTGAGATTTCTCTCGCATTTCGTCGATTGTGTCTAGGGAGTCCATCATTAGCTGGTTGTTCTGATCCTGGTCATAAGTTAAGCGCCGATGTGAGGGGGGGTCTAACTCGACAGGCAACATGGCCTCATATCCATAGGCCAAGGAAAATGGGGTATGGCCTGTAGCTGTTTGGTGGGACGTTCTATACGACCATAGGACTTCAGGCAGCTGCTCTGGCCACGCTCCTTTAGCTTCTTCAAGTCTTTTCTTCAGGGTGTCCTTAAGGGTTTTGTTCACGGCTTCGACTTGTCCATTCGCTTGGGGGTGCGCGACTGAAGAAAAGCTTTTAATAACTCCATGCCTTTCGCAGAAATCGGTGAATAAGTCGCTGTCAAATTGGGTCCCGTTGTCTGAAACTATTTTCCTGGGCAGACCATATCGGCACACAATGTTCTTGATGATGAAGTCAAGAACTTTCTTGGTCGTGATTGTTGCGAGTGGTTCAGCTTCGGCCCATTTGGTGAAGTAATCAACTGCCACAACTGCGTACTTTACTCTCCCTTTCCCTGTAGGCAGGGATCCAATCAAATCTATCCCCCAAACTGCGAAAGGCCACGGGCTTTGCATCTGTTTTAGTTCATTTGGAGCTGCTCGTGGAATCTTGGAGAACCTTTGACATTTGTCGCATCTTCTCACATACTCCATCGAATCCTCGTTCATTGTTGGCCAGAAGTAGCCTTGCCTTAGAATCTTTTTTGCCAAGCTTTGCCCCCCAGCGTGAGCTCCGCAAAAGCCTTCATGCACCTCCTTCATAAGTTCCTTAGCTTTTTCTGGCGTAACGCACCTGAGTAGTGGCATTGAGTATCCTCTTCGGTACATAACACCATCGACCAGTATGTACATAGCGGCTCGCCTTTGCAGAGTTCTGGCTTTGTTTCTATTTTCTGGCAGTGTACCATTCGTCAGATACTCCAAGTAAGGTGCCATCCATGTATCTTCTAGACGAATCTCCATATTGTCTTCAGCCGCTTCTATGCTCGGCCTACTCAGTATTTCTACTGGAACTATGTTCAAGGTGTCTGCATCCTTTGCGCTTGCGAGTTTAGCCAGGGCGTCCGCATTCGAATTCTGGTCTCGCGGAATTTGCTGGAGGGTGTACTTTGTAAACTGGGCTAGCAAATCCTTCGTTTTATTCAGGTAGGCCATCATCTTTAAGCCTCGTGCTTGATATTCTCCCAGGACTTGATTTACGACTAGCTGTGAGTCACTGTAAATATCAAGCATCTTTATGCTCATATCTTTGGCCATCCTTAATCCAGCAAGGAGTGCTTCGTATTCTGCCTCATTGTTTGATGCGGCGAAGTTGAACCTGATTGCGCAGTGAAATCGATGCCCTTCCGGCGTTATCAATATCACTCCCGCTCCAGCGTGGGATTCGTTGGATGAACCATCCGTGAATAGCTTCCACGAAGGAGTTTTGTCTTGAGGCATGGGCGTTTCAGGCTGTTCGCACTGCTCTCTGTCTGGGAGTTCACTGAACTCCGCAACAAGATCGACCAAGACTTGTCCCTTTATTGCTGCTCGTGGTGAATAAGTTATATCAAACTGCCCTAGTTCGACTGCCCATTTTAACAATCGCCCAGCCGCCTCAGGTTTTTGGAGGACTTGCCGAAGGGGCTGGTCGGTTAGCACTGTGATAGGATGGGCTTGGAAGTAAGGACGCAACTTCCTGGAGGCTAGTATTAAGCAATATGCTAACCTTTCAATTGGCGGATATCGTAATTCTGCACCGATTAGCGTTTTGCTGACATAGTAGACTGCTTTCTGTACGCCTTCTTCTTCTCGTACAAGCACCGCACTAGCAGCAACTTCAGTGATCGCTAGATAAATAAACAAAGTTTCTCCTTCGATCGGTTTTGATAAGAAGGGAGGTTGCGCCATATGAGCTTTCAAGGCTTGGAATGCTTGCTCGCAGTCTCCCGTCCATTCAAACTTCTTATTGCCCCTGAGTAGATTGAAGAAAGGGACACATTTGTCAGTTGATTTGGAGATGACTCTACTCAGGGCAGCAATCCTTCCGGTCAAACTTTGTACATCTTTGATCCTCTCCGGCGACTTCATGTCGATCAGGGCTTTTATCTTGTCAGGGTTGGCTTCGATTCCCCTTGAATTTACTATAAACCCCAAAAACTTCCCTGATCCGACTCCAAAGGAACATTTGAGGGGATTCAACTTCATCTGGTACTTGTTTAACACATCAAAGCACTCTTGTAGATCCCTCACATGTCCTTCTGCCTTCTTAGACTTTACCAGCATGTCATCCACATATACCTCCCTGTTTGCACCGATCAGCTCTTTAAACATGTGGTTGACTAGCCATTGGTAAGTCGCACCTGCGTTTTTCAAGCCGAAGGGCATGACTTTGTAACAGTATAAGCCCGTATCGGTCCGAAAGCTGGTGTGATCCTCATTAGGGGGATGCATGCTAATCTGGTTGTAGCCCGAATACGCATCCATGAATGAGAGGATCTCATGTCCTGCAGTCGCATCGACCAGTTGGTCGATCCTTGGGAGTGGGAAGCAATCTTTTGGGCAGGCTTTATTAAGGTCTGTAAAATCTACACAGGTCCGCCACTTGCCGTTTGGCTTGGGGACCAGCACCGAATTTGAGACCCACGATGGATAGAACGCCACCCTGATAAACCCATTCTCCTTAAGTCTTTCAACTTCTTCCTTCAAGGCTCTTGATCTATCTTTATCGAGCAGCCTTCTTTTTTGTTGCACGGGTGGAAAAGTTTTATCTATGTTTAAGACATGGTTGATTACCGCAGGATCTATCCCTACCATGTCTTTGTGCGACCAAGCGAAAACCTCCTGGTTCCTTCGCAAGAACTCCACCAGTGTATGCTTCGTGGTAGGCTCTAAGTTTTCCCAACCTTCACGACTCTGGTCGGGTCTTCTTTGTCGAGTTGGACCTCCTCCAGGTCCTCGACGGGTCCAACGTTTTCTTCAAAATCCCCAAAGCGAGGATCCAAATCTCCATCCTCACTTTGGGCAACACCCTATTTGGTGACTTCACCACCTGATTGGGCTTGCGTATCTACTGCCATCTGCAATCGGTCTGGGGTGGTGCTCCTCAACGTTCCACTTTTCGCCTTTGTGATTGAGGCGTTGTTGCACTCCCTGGCTTCCCTTTGGTTTCCTAAAACACGTCCTACCCCCGCGTCCGTTGGGAACTTCATGGCTAGGTGCCACATAGAGATGACGGCCCGGAGATCAACCAATATGGGCCTCCCGATAACGGCATTGTACGCCGAAGGACAATTGACCACTACAAAAGTGGCAAGTAATGTCCTTGTTGCAGGCGTTGTACCCGTAGTTACTGGAAGTTTGATCATTCCGGCTGGGGCAAGTCCCTCTCCAGAGAAGCCATATATCATCTGATTGCAGGGCTCCAAGTCCTTTACGAACAATTTCATGCGTTCCAGTGTCGACTTATACAGGATGTTCACCGAACTTCCTGTATCGACTAGTACTCTCTTCACCATCATATTGGCCATCTGGATGTCCACGACCAGCGGATCGGAATTTGGGAACCGGACGTGTTGGACATCGCCATCAGAGAAGGTTATCTCACCTTCCTCTGACCGAGCCTTTTTTGGTGCACGGTCCTCCACAGTCATCATCTCGATGTCCTGGTCGTGGCGCAGAGTCCGGGCATATCGTTCTCTGGCCTTTCCGCTATTTCCCGCGAGGTGCGGGCCTCCACAGATGGTTAAGAGAGTTCCAGCCACGGGGGCAGGCTGTAATGGTGGCGAGCGCTGGCGTGTGGACGCCTGCTCGTTGCCACCTGGAGCTTCTCGTTGGGAATTTCCTGAGGCCCGTATGTACCTTCTCAAGTGTCCTTGCCTAATAAGGAACTCGATTTCGTCTTTTAACTGGTTGCATTCGTTAGTGTCATGTCCGTAGTCGTTATGGTAACGACAGAACTTGGTAGTGTCTCTTTTCGAAATGTCCTTTCGAATGGGTCCATGTTTCTTGTAAGGCACACTAGAGCTTGTGGCCTGGTAAACCTCTCCCCGAGACTCAACGAGGGCAATGTAGTTAGTGAACCTAGGTTCATAACGATTACCCTTGGCTCGTTTGTTGTCGGAGGTGGAAGGCTCGTTATACGGCCGTTTCCCACCATTCTTTCCATTACCGTTGCCATTTCCATTGCCCTTGCCGTTGCCATTAGGTTTGGAACTATTGGCGGCTTTGGCGGGTTCGGCGGCTTTCTTACCCTTGTTCGAGGGTTTTCCATCATCAGCAATGGCCTCTTCGAGCTTGATGTAACGATCAGCTCGGTCCAAGAACTCCTGGGTTGTTTTAACTCCTTCCTTTCGGAGACTTTTCCAGAGGGGAGAGCAACGTTTTACCCCTGCGGTAATGGCCATCATCTTGCCTTCGTCTCCTACCGTTTTTGCTCCAGCTACCGCTCGCATAAAGCGCTGGATGTAATCCTTCACTGACTCCCCGTCCTGCTGGCGAATCTCGACTAACTGGTTTGCTTCGGTTGGGTGCACTCGACCCGCATAGAACTGTCCGTAGAACTCCCTTACGAACATTTCCCAGGAAACTATGCTTGCAGGCGGGAACTTAAAGAACCACTCCTGCGCTGCTTCAGAAAGTGTTGCAAGGAAGATCCTGCATCGAGCGTCTTCGGACACTTTCTGAATGTCCATCTGAATCTCAAATTTATTCACATGCGAGGCTGGGTCCCCATATCCATCAAAGTTCGGGAGTGTAGGCATCTTGAATTTGCTGGGAGTTTCGGCGTTAGCTATCCTTTGGACGAAAGGAGTGCCTTTCCTCCTATCGTGGTCGATGTAAGAAGTCCTTCCTCCAACCAGCTGCTGGACAGCCTGGTTGAGCGCGTCTATCTGGGCCTGCACCGCGGCAGGAATCGCGGTGGCCTCTGTTGCTGATTGGATGTTCTCGTCGTGCCTCTCACGGCGATCATTGAGTACATCTCTCAGGTCCTCTTCTCTTCTTCGCTGCTCACTACCACCGAGCCGGTTGAAGACATTATTCTGTCTGGCCTGCCCCCCAGCATCCTGTCTATTTGGTTGGTCATCTTGAGGTACTTGGCTCCTGCTTTTACCTCTTTCTCCATTCCTCCCACCAGCATTTCCCTTACCTGAGTCAGCCTCATCGTACCCGTGGCCATCTCTGAACCTTGACTGGCTATGGTGAGATCGACTGTTCCCTCGATGCCCGTTTCTGGCTAAACCATCCCGAGCGTTAGAGGGTGGTCTGCGCTGGTCGTGGTTTCCTCGTGCACCATCGCGCCGTGGGGGGCCCCGGACCGCAGAGCCTAACTATGAGTCCCTTCTGTTACCAGGAGGGTACTGACCTCTGTTCGGTAGGTTTGGTCCATCATCCCCATGGCGTCTAGGGCTGCGAGGCTGATGCTCGGCCCTATTCTGCCTCTGTTGCGGGGGATTACCCCGAGCAGCTTGGGATGGTGGCTGGGCCTCAGGATCCTGTGGGACATCGTCATGGGGCATCTGAGGTTAGTCAGGCCTTTGCGGACTTAAAGGCTGAATCGGCGGGCTCGGATTAGGACCCCTATGGGGTGGCCCATTCATCGGTTGGTCAGGCTGCGAAGCAGGTGCAGCTTGATTTCTAGCCAACAGCATGGCTGCCTCAAGGGCTGCCATGGCTTCGTTCTGGCGGCGATCCACCTCTGCCTGTCTTTCGCTCAATTCCGCGCGCTGCCTTTCTATCTCCTGCTGCTGCCGCACCATAACTTCAGCGGCAGTCTCCTGACTGGCCCTCAGATTAGCCAGTTCTTCCTGCAACGCGCCCAGAGTACTCTTCAGCGTCGCATCATCCATTTCCTCCTCTTCAAAGTCCAGTTGAGGCTCATCCTCCGCCATGCTTGCAGGGGGAGGAGGAGGTGGCGGGTTAGATGGTGCAGCGGCGGCCGCCTGCCCAGTTTTCTTTCCTGCTTTCGCCATTAGTTTTCTTAACAGCAATAAATCAATCTCTCAATGAAAGCACCAGAATGTTGACCCAAGATTTGGCCAATTGACACGGAGTCAAAATGTGAATGATGTGAATGAACGTATAAAGAAGAACGTAATGACAAAAGTAAAGAAAACAGAGTAATTTATAGTGGTTCGGCCCCAGGATCTGGTAATGACCTACGTCCACTTAAACTAATATTGATATAAGAATCAGAAGAGTGATCAAAGAACTAGGGTTCAATGAGTTTCACTAACTTCTGAAGAATAACACAAGCTTACTAGGAGAATTACTGTAGTTTCGAATGATTCAAAAGCCCAAAAAGAGTCCCCTCCCTTGAGCTATCTCTTGCTATTTATAGGCTCAAAGGGGGGTTTACAAAAGATTGTTACAGATATTCTCCCCTGAATAATCGGATACTCAGGAGATTGAGTGAGATAAATTCTGGATTACAAAGATCTTCCCATAAATGTCGCCTTGTACACAAGTTTTATTTAAATGTTGCTCATTTTAATATGTTAAAGATAATTATTTTATTTTTGTAAAACTATGGATTCATATATTTTTTTTAGTTTTCAATTAATAAAAGGGCAATGTTTATGATTATGATCCAATGCTGTGTTTTCGATAATTTATGAGAAATTAGGGTGTTACATAATGGATTTTTAGTTTTTTTTTTTTAATTGGATTAAATTGCATATTTCTTCATTTTAGTCACTAGTACATATGCTTTTGTATCATTATTGCGAGTGTCAACAAGAGACACAAAAGTTTAGAAAAAGAGTTATTGGTGGCAAAACCCCATATTGTTTGCCTTTTCTTACACTTAAGTTGTCATTCTTTATTTTTTGTGGGAAAACCTTCCAGACCACCGTTTAGTTGGCAAATCCATTATTCTGTTAGTTCAATTTCATTATCTGGTAGCAAGGAGCCACGTGGCCATCTAAAACCTATGCCATGTGATAAATTTTAAATTATTTTTAAATAAAAAAATGAATAAATATATTTAAAATAATAAAATAATATTTTTAATTTAAAATAGATAAAATAAAATTAAAAAATTATCTAAAAATACATCCAAAACTTTAAAATTATAATATGAAAAAAATGAAATCTTAGAAGGAAAGCCTTAATTTATTTCCTTCTTTCCCATTTCTTCTTCTTCTTCTTCTTCTTCTTCTTCTTCGATCGAGGTGACGAGGTGGTGTGGTCGAGGCGACAAGGTGGTGTGGTCAAGGCGACAAGATGGCTAGGCGAGGGATCTAGGGTTGGGGCCATAAAAGCTGGGTCGGGGAGAGGGAGTTTTCCGAGGTTTGGGGTTTTGTGGTTGGGCGAGGGATCTAGGGTTGAGGCCAAGGAATCTAGGTTGATTAGAAAGGGTGCACCGGGGTTTGGGGTTTCATGGCTAGTGTCGTGCGGGAGAGATTTGGGCAGACTAGCGTTGGGCTAGGAGCAACGACAATCGACATTGGGTGAATTTGCAAGGGTCAAACAGAAGAAGAAGAATAAAAAGATGATGATAGAAGAAGGGGTTATGGATTAGAATTAGAAATTTTAGTTTTATTTTTATTAAATTAATAAATCTAAATTAAGATTAATTTTATTTAATATATTATTAATAATAAATTATATTTTTATTTAAAATTATTTTAAAATGATTTAAAGAATTAAATAAAATTACTTTTAATCTTATTAATCATGTCGTTGATGAATAAGAGACATGTGACATTGGTTTTAGATGGCCACGTGTCTCCTTGCTGGCAGATAACGGAATTGAACTAACAGAACAGTAAATTTGCTAACAGAACGGTGGTTTGGGAGATTTTTCCCACCAAAAACAAAGAATGATGGTTTAAGTGTAAGAAAATGCAAATTCTAGAAGATTTTGCTGCCAATTACTCTTAGACAAATAACTGGTAAAAATGTAATACATAAAAGTCTAATTGAATACGCACATATGTATTAACATTTTTTCTGTTGAATTTAACAAAATCATACAAATGTACTTTTAAAACCAATTAAAAAAATATGGTAGCTAGACTAGGTATTTAATAATAATATTAATTTAAATTTAAATATTACAAAATATCATTATTATTATAAGAGAAAATACCAGTTTGGCCCCTGTGTTTAGTTTGAATACTCGATCGACGCCTACGTTTTGTTAAATGACACTTGAGGTCCTGTGTGTTTGCAAAATGGATCAAAATAAAATCCTAAGCTAGATTTTGTTCAAATAATTTTTCAATATGACCAAAATACCCTGAGATTTTAAATTAATCTCAATTAAAAAAAATACAATGCTAGGTGTCATACTTTCATTAGTCCAACTTATAAATTTTTTAAAATATTAATTTATTTAAGACACATTTTAAAAATTAATTTAAAAACTATAAATAAAAGATTTAAAAAATAAAAAACACTAATACAAATAAAGAATTATTTTCTCTCTCTTTCTCCCTTCGTCTCTCTCGTGTTCTTCATATTCTCAAAATAAATCAGAAAAACAAATACAAAAATTAACATCCAAAACTTCACAACTCAAATTAACATAAAGTGTCCAAGAATCATACAATAATTGTAAACTACTATTCTTAAAAAATATTTAAGTGATTAGGTGTAAAATGAGAAAAATAGTAATTAAAGGCTTTAAATTCTAGTATTTAAAATCAAGATCAAATTATTTTGAATAAATTATGATTTTTATTTTACCATATTTAACATTAACAAGAATAAGAACATATACCCAAATTTGAAATGAATGGAATGGGCCAATCTCAACACGAAAAAGAAAAACAAATTATGGGTCAAGCTGAAAGTAATACAAAGTTGTCAACAAATTTGAATCAAAATCTTAAGCTCCATTGTCATTGAATCATAGTAAATTTTTAAAAAAATAAATAAATAAAATACAAAAGTAGATTTAAAGCCCCCTAAACCAACATCTAGCAGCCTAGATTTTTCCAACCAACTAAGAAAAAAAAGTGTTGCTAGCCAATAGTGAAACACCAAACACTAATAGATTTTAAGCTAACCCATATGTAGGAGCCCAATTTTTTTTAACCAATGCACAAATATCGTGGACCAACCCACACCTCTCCTCATCATCATAAACTTTTGCTTCTTCTCTGCTAATGCTAGATCTACCTCCCTAGCACCCATTTAGCGAACCCTATGCCCACTTCGACAACCACCGCGCTGACTCACTACAAGAAAAAGGTTCTACAGCAACGACTTTTGTCGTCGCTGTAAATCAAGAAGTCATTGCTATTGGTATACTACAATGATATGTCATCGCCAAAATGGCGTCGTTGTAGGTTCGTATGTGTAGTGACCTACAATAACGACAAAACGCAGTAGTCGCAGTAGTGTTTTACTATAGCGACGACATGTCGGTCACAGTAGGAAATCCACTTTTTTTGGTTAGACTGGGATATTGCGACGACATGTCTTCGCTGTAGGTGAAAGACCACCCAAATCTACTGCGACAACATATAGTCGCAGTAGAGTGTGTGGGTTTATATGCCTCCAGCGACGACATGTCATGGCCGTAAGGTCACGAAATCTCAGATTTTCATGTTCAGCGAACACCCTATTACAATAACATGTCGTCCCTATAGGTATATAATTTTTTTTTTAATTTAATTAATTATATTAATTAAAATTTATTTAATAAAATATTAAATATTAATTAATTAAATAATAAAACCAATTTAAAATTAGGATAATCTCCAACATGTATAAAACAAAACATAAGTAGTATAGTCTAAAAAAAACAACACAAAATATTAATAAGTTCAAAATAATAATATAACCAAACTAAATGTCATCTAAATCAATTCAAAAGTTATTATCATCATCGGGTTGTTGTGGTGGTTGTGGTTGTTGTGGCTGCTGTGGTTGAAAGTTCGCCATCATGGACTGTATCATATTCATGTCCAAGTTGACAAGTTGAAATTGTGGCGCTTGGATGTTTGGATTTATAGCTTGCATAAATTGTTGCATTTGCTGGAAGTTGCTGTTCTGAGTCATAATGGCTTGACTGAAGTGTTGAACCATGGACTGGACAACCTCATCTGGTACCATTGGAGGTTCAACTATGGAGGATGTAAATGGTGATGTCTCTGATTGTGAAGAGGATCGGGTGGTGCCTGAGGCAAATGTACTAGTGCCTTTCAACTTGCGTCCAATACCTCGGTTGTGGCCACGACGTTGACCAAGTACCTTTGAGACGACGTGTGTCTCATCGACAGAGACACTTCCTGTTGAAGATTCAAATTGAGATTGGGATTGGGATTGTGTATGGACTTCTTGCTGCAAGGCATCCTGCAGATTAGAAACAAGACAATTAATACATAATATAATTAAATAACAAGCATATATACAAAACTTAGAAAGATACTTACATATGCATCCTTACCATTCGTGTTCACCCATCCACATGTCAGATGATTGTGCATGTCATGGAACGTATCAATAATGTTGGACAGTTCCTTAGTCTGAAGATTCCTCTTTAGAAAACAAAATGTAACAAAATATCATTTAAATATTGAAATTATTATTAAAAAAACTAAAAATATTTCAAATTATCTATATATTTTTATTTACCTGGAAAAATCGAGCAGAAGCATAAGAGATCGATCCATGGAGACTTGGATACTTCTATTTTGCTCTGTTGGCAGCATTTGCTTTTGAGTGTGCCATGAACTGTGGAGTGATGAAAAGGTCAACCAACTTCTGCCAACTCTCATTGTTCATGTCCTCCAGTGGATTCTTTCTGGCTGTCTCAATATCCTCATACCCTCCATGTTCATCGAAGTGTTTTTTCTTGCGACCTTTTCTATCCTTGTAGCGATCCTGAAACTCTCGCTTAATCTCAGTCTCTATTAGTCGCCACTTAGGGAAAGCTCGGTGAAGAATGAAAAATTCCTTCAAAAAAATATTAAACTAGTTAGAATTTGAAATTATAAAAAAAAACATTACATGTGAATAAGTTGATAAATTTACCTCAATCTTTTGCATCAATCCTACCTTATGCTCATCTGGAACACTCTGCCATGAGTCTTAATATTACGGGACATGGTGACCAATAAGGTTACCAATAAGTCTCGTGAACAATGTCCCAAAATCACCAACTGCTTTGTAGGTTCCCTCCTTCAGATCAAATTGTAGAACCAACGGACCTTTATTGTCATTGTTATCCAAAGAATATGCGCGGATGACATGGCAGACATTTTTGACACGTGGCTAACACCTGGCAAGGTTCTGATCGACTATCGACCAGTGAGGTTCCCCTGACGTAACAGTTGAATGTTATATACGACCAGCCAGGTCGTATACTCTGGATATTTGGAGAAGATCTTATGCAATTATGATCATATCCGAGATTATCTCCCATGATTCCTGAATATCCGATTAATTAGGAAAGAATATCTGTAACTAATTCATGTAACCCTCCTTGAGCCTATAAATAAAGAGAAATAGCTCAAGGAAGGGACCTTTTTTCATTTGGCTGATTTCAGTTTACGCTTTAGAAGAGAATTAGAGCTATTATCTTACGATTGTATTATTCTTCTCTCTCAGGTTTGTGAAACTCGAAGAACCCTAGTTCTTTGATCACTCCTTTGAGAACTGATATCAATAATAGCTTAAGTGGACGTAGGTCATTACTAGTTCTTGGGGTCGAACCACTATAACTTTGTGTGTCGTTAATTGTTTTTTCCATTAGATCTATTTCAACACTTTACATCACATCAAGCATTTGACTCCGTGTCAGTTGACCAAATCGAGGGTCAACATTCTGGTGCTTTCATTGAGAGCTTGAGACGATATTGTTGAAGCATTAATGGCAAAAACAAAAAAAAAGGCTGGGCAGGCGGCTGGCGCTGCACCATCTCAACCTCCTCCTCCTCCTGACATGGCTGAAAATGAGCCACACTTGGAATTTGATGAGGAGGAACTAGACTCCGAGACGCTGAGAAATACCCTGGGGGTATTTCAAGATGAATTGGCCAATCTGAGGGCCAGTCAAGAAAGTGCTGCGGAGATTATGGTGTGGCGGCAACAAAAGATAGAGAGTCAGCGCCAGGAGCTAAGTGAAAGACAGGCGGAGATGGACCGTCATCAGAGGGAGGCCATGGCAGCCCTCGAAGCAGCCCTGCAGTTGGCTAGGAATCAGGCTGCTCCTGCCTCACAGCCTGATCAACCCTCAAATGGGCCACCCCAAAGGGGTCCCAATCCTAGCCCTCTGATCCAGCTGACGAGCCCTCAAAGGCCCGAGCAGCCACCAATGCCTCAGGATGACATCCCACCAAGGGATTCTGAGATGCAACCTCCATCCCAGGCTAGTCGCGACAATCCCCCACAGCCAAGGCAGAACAGGGCTGGACAGCAGCCCCGTAGTCCTAGACTCCATGGGGGTGAAGAGCCGAACCCACCGAGCAGGGGACAGCGTCCTTCTGTCAACAGAAGGAACTCAAAGATAAGCTCTGCAGTCAGGGGCCCCCCACGGCATGATAATGCACGGGGACCTACCGACAATCCCCCTAATGCTCGGGAAGTTCAAGCCCGAGGAGGCAACCGAGGGGACAGTCGGTCCCACCATAGCCAATCTAGGTTCAGAGATGGCCATGGTTACAATGAGGCCGACTCAGGCAGAGGGAACGCTGGTCAAAGGAATGAAGAGAGAGGTGGAGGCAGAAGCCCACCACCTAGAGAAGACTGCCAAGAGAGACGTAACGCTTGGGGGCAGCCCAGACAAAACAACATCTTTAACCGGCTCAGAGTAAGCGAGCAGCGGTGAAGAGACAAAGACTTAAGGGATGTACTCAATGACCGCTAGGAACGACATGATGAGTACATCCCCCCAGCAGCAGAGGCCCTGGAAATTCCTGAAGCTGTGCAGGCCCAGATAGATGCCCTGAACCAAGCAGTGCAACAGCTGGTCGGGGGAAGAACGTCTCACATCGAATACGACATGAGAAGGGGCACTCCTTTCGTTCAGAGGATAGCTGTGGCAGAAACTCCCAGTAAGTTTAAGATGCCCACACTTCCGAACTTTGACGGGTATGGTGACTCGGTATCTCATGTCAAAAAGTTTGAGATACAGATGGACATTCAGAAAGTGTCCGAAGACGCTCGGTGCAGGATCTTTCCTGCAACACTTTCTGATGCTGCACAATAGTGGTTTTTTAAATTCCCTCCTACAAGTATTGTATCTTGGGAGATGTTCATAAAGGAGTTTTACGGACAATTCTATGTGGGTCATGTCCACCCAACTGAGGCAAACCAGTTGGTTGAGATACGCCAGCAAGAAGGAGAGCCACTGAAGGATTACGTCTAGCATTTTATGCAGGCAGCCGCTGGAGCCAAAACAGTGGGAGATGAAGGCAAAATGATGGCCCTAACTGCAGGTGTTAGGTGTCGTACGCCTCTGTGGAGTAGCCTCAGGAAGCATGGGGTTAAGACTACCCAAGAATTCTTGGATTAAGCTGATCGATACATCAAGCTCAAGGATGCCATTGCCAGCGAAGGAAAGTTCCCAGGCAAAGATAAGGGGACTGAAGACCCCGCCAAAGCCGCCAATGGGTCAAAACCCAATGACAACGGTAAAGGCAACGGGAACGGAAATGGCAACGGCAAAAATGGGGGGAAGAGACCCCATAATGAACCTTCCACCTCCGAGAGTAAACGCGCTAAGGGCAACCATTACGAGCCACGGTTCACTAACTATACTGCCCTTGCCGAGTCTCGAGCAGAGGTGTATCAGGCCACAAGTTCCAATGTGCCTTATAAGAGACCCGCTGCCATTCGAAAGGATATTTCAAAAAGAGATACCACCAAGTTCTGTCGTTTTCATAACGACTATGGGCACGATACGAACGAGTGCAACCAGCTGAAAGATGAAATCGAGTTCCTTATTAGACAAGGACACTTGAGGAGATACATACAGGCCTCGGGAACTTCCCAAAGAGAGGCTCCAGGTGGCAACGAGTAGGCGCCTACACGCCAACGCTCGCCACCTTTGCAGCCTGATCCCGTAGCTGGCACTTTACTCACCATCTGCGGCGGCCCGCACCTTGCGGGAAACAGCAAAAAGGCAAGGGAACGATATGCTCGGACCCTACACCATGACCAGGACATTGAGATGATGACTGTGGAGGACCGGGCATCAAAGAAGGCTCGGTCAGAGGACGGTGAAATAACCTTCTTTGATAGCGATGCTCGGAATGTCCGGTTGTCACATTCCGATCCGCTGGTCATGGATGTTCAAATTGCCAACATGATAGTAAAGAGAGTGCTGGTCGATACAGGAAGTTCAGTTAACATCCTGTATAAATCTTCGCTGGAACGTATGAAGTTGTCCGTCAAGGACTTGGAGCCCTGCAACCAAACAATATACGACTTCTCTAGTGAGGGACTCGCTCCAACAAGGTCAATCAGACTTCTGGTAACAGCAGGTACAGCGCCCGCTACCAGGACATTACTCACTACCTTCATAGTAGTTGATTGTCCTTCGGCTTACAATGCTGTATGACCTACGGGTCGTCACCTCAATATGGCACCTGGCCATGAAATTCCCAACAAACGCAGGGGTAAGACGCGTGTTGGGAAATCAGAGGGAAGCAAGGGAATGCAATAATGCCTCAATTACTAAGGCCAAGAAGGGAACGTCGAGGAGCACTCCCCCAGAGCGGTTGCAGATGGCCATTGATACACAAGCCCAATCAGGTGATGAAGTCACCAAATAGGGTGTTGCCCAAAGTGAGGATAGAGACTTAGATGTTGGACTTGTCGATGACCTAGAAGAGGTCCAGCTCGATGAAGAGTTTCCAGCCAGAGTAGTAAAGGTCGGTAAAAATTTGGAAGCAACGATAAAACATGCACTGGTGGAATTTTTGAGAAAGAAGCAGGAAGTTTTTGCCTGGTCGCATAAAGACATGGCTGGGATAGATCCTGCAGTCATCAGCCATGTCCTAAACATTGACAAAAGCTTTCCACCCGTGCAACAGAAAAGAAGGCTGCTCGATAAAAACAGATCGAAAGCCTTAAAAGAAGAAGTTGAAAAACTGAAGGAGAATGGGTTCATCAGGGTGGCGTTTTATCCATCGTGGGTCTCTAATCCAGTACTGGTTCCCAAGCCTAAAGGCAAATGGCGAACCTGTGTGGATTTCACAGACCTTAATAAAGCCTGCCCAAAGGATTGCTTCCCACTCCCAAGGATCGACCAGCTGGTCGATGCAACTGCAGGACATGAGATCCTCTCTTTCATGGATGCATACTCAGGACACAGTCAGATCATCATGCATCCTCCTGCCGAGGATCACACTAGCTTTCAGATCGATACAGGGTTATACTGTTATAAAGTAATGCCCTTCGGACTGAAAAACGCTGGTGCGACTTACCAACGACTAGTTAACCACATGTTTAAGGAGTTGATTGGAGTAAACATGGAGGTATATGTGGACGACATGCTGGTAAAGTCGAAAAAGGCAGAAGGACATGTGAAGGATTTACAGAAGTGTTTTAATGTTTTGAATAAGTATCAAATGAAGTTAAATCCTCTTAAGTGTTCCTTTGATGTAGAATCAGGGAAATTTTTGGGGTTCATTGTCAATTCGAGGGGAATCGAAGCCAACCCCGAAAAGATCAAAGCCCTGATCGATATGAAATCGCCGGTGAAAATCAAAGATATGCAAAGTTTGACTGGAAGGATTGCTGCACTCAGTAGATTCATTTCAAAATCAACGGATAAATGTGTCCCATTCTTTAATCTACTTAGATGTAAAAAGAAGTTCGAGTGGACTGGAGACTGTGAGCAGGCTTTCCAGGCCTTAAAAGCCTGCATGGTACAGCCCTCTGTCTTATCAAAGCCTATAGATGGAGAAACTTTGTTCATTTACCTGGCGATCACCGAATATGTTGCTAGTACATACTAGTAAGAAAAGAAGAAGGCGTATAAAAGGTAGTGTATTATGTAAGCAAAAGGTTAATCGGGGCCGAATTGAGGTATCCTCCAATCGAAAGATTAGCCTATTGCCTAATTTTGGCCTCAAGGAAGTTACGTCCTTACTTCCAAGCCCATCCCATCACAGTCTTAACTGACCAGCCCCTTCGGCAAGTTCTACAAAAACCAGAGGCTGCTGGACATCTGTTGAAATGGGCAATCGAACTCGGGTAGTTCGATATAACGTATTCACCACGAGCAGCAGTAAAAGGACAAATCTGGGCTGACTTCATCACCAAATTTACTGAACTCCCAGACAGCAAGCAGTGCGAAAAACCTAGTGCGCCTGAGCCCCAAGTTAAAGCTCCTTCATGGAAGTTATTCACAAATGGATCGTCCAACGAATCTCACGCAGGAGCAGGAGTGATATTGATAACCCCAGAAGGGCATCGATTTCACTGCGCGATTAGGTTTGATTTCACTGCTTCAAACAACGAAGTCGAGTATGAAGCCCTACTCGCTGGGCTACGGTTGGCCAAGACATGAGCATAAAGGTGCTAGATATTTACAGTGATTCACAACTGGTGGTGAATCAGATCTTGGGGGAATATCAAGCACGAGGTCTGAAAATGGTGGCCTATCTGAACAAAACCAAATATCTGTTGGCACAATTTGAGAGATATACCCTCCAGCAAATACCCCAAGATCAGAATTCAAACGCAGATGCCTTAGCCAAACTCGCGAGTGAGAAAGATGTTGACACTTTAAATATAGTTCCAGTGGAGCGGCTACGCGAGCCGAGCATACGAGCAGATGAAGCCAGTATGGAGGTACGGTTAGAAGATACATGGATGGCACCGTATTTGGAGTATCTCACGAGTGGTGTACTACCAGCAGATTGAAACAAAGCCATGACTCTTCAGAGACAGGCTGCTAGGTACATACTGGTTGGTGGTGTTCTATACTGAAGAGGATACTCCATGCCGCTGCTCAGATGTATTACACCAGAAAAGGCTAAAGAACTGATGAAGGAGGTACATGAAGGCTTCTGTGGAGATCATGCTGGGGGGCAGAGCTTATCGAAGAAGATCCTGAGGCAGGGTTATTTCTGGCCAACTATGAACAAAGACTCGATGGAGTTTGTGCGAAAGTGTGATAAGTGTTAGAGGTTTTCCAAGATCCCACGCACAGCTCCTAATGAATTAAAGCAGATTCAAAGTCCGTGGCCCTTCGCAGTATGGGGTATAGATTTAATCGGGTCATTGCCAACAGGAAAAGGTGGAGTAAAATACGCAGTTGTAGCAGTCAACTACTTCACCAAATGGGCCGAAGCTGAGCCACTTGCTACCATAACGACAAAGAAAGTTCTTTACTTTTTCATCAAGAACATTATTTGCTGATATGGATTGCCTCGGAAGATTGTCTCAGACAACGGCACCCAGTTCGACAGCGACCTATTCACATACTTCTGCGAAAGGCATGGAATCATCAAGAGCTTTTCTTTAGTGGCGCATCCACAAGCAAATGGGCAAGTCGAAGCGGTAAATAAGACACTAAAGGATACCCATGAAGAAAAGGCTCGACGAAGCTAAAGGAGCATGGCCAGAACAGCTGCCTGAAGTACTCTGGTCGTATAGAACTTCTCATTGAACAGCAACAGGTCATACCCCGTTTTCCTTAGCATACCGGTATGAAGCTATGTTGCCAGTCGAGTTAGATCCGCCCTTACATTGAAGAATCACATACGACCAAGACCAAAATAGCCAACTGTTGATGGAGTCCCTAGACTTGGTTGAGGAGAAACGAGAAAAAGGCCAACTCCAAGTAGCTGCGTACCAGCAAAAAGTCGCCCGATATTTTAACTCTAAAGTAAAATAAAGAAAGTTCAGCATCAGAGACTTAGTACTTCGAAGAGTTTTCTTGAACACCCGCGACCCGGCTGCTGGAGTACTCGAACCAAACTGGGAAGGACCTTACCAGATTGAAGAAGTCCTTCATCTAGGCACATATAAACTTGGATGCTTAAACGGAGATCTCGTTCCACGTTATTGGAATGGAGAACACCTGCGCAAGTACTATCAATAAATAGTCCTTCTTAAAGGACTGGCTTGTATTAATTTTTACTTTTTACAAGTTTCGAAAAAGGGTTAGTCATGTTATATGACTGATCGCTTATAAGTGTAAGATCTTTTAAAGATCACTCGTAAAGACATGTTTAGTCCATTTAAATACGAGAATTATAAGGGACTATGCGCAGCCAGTCATTCTTGCCAAACTTTGTAAATAATTACAAGTATTTGTTCATTACGTGTGTTGTTTTGCTGTATTATAAGTTTTACATTTTATACCGAGAAGTAATGTTCGTACAGGTCGTGGTCAAGGCAAGTGACCAAGGACCTAAAGCTCCTCGATCACTTGGGGGGCATATAAGGCACATCGATAGCAAAGCATACCAAGAGGTATGTAAACACACGAACAAAATAAGTGAAAGCATGCTACAGTACTTAGAGTATTTTTCAAAATTTATATTTTGTTAAATCAAGCCAAAGTACTATGCTAGGTTCGGTCATGCGAACAGATGTTATAATAAAGCAGAAATATTATAATGTCAAAGGAATCCTTTTACACCGCGAGCAGTACTGCTCGGATGTAACTGTTCAAATAAAAGTAAAATGGCTGTCCTTGCAGAAATAAAAATAAATTATCTTTACAATACGACCTGTGGGTCGTGTAGTTGAGATAAAAGAAAGAAAAAAAGAAGATTAAGGAGCTGGAGGGTCTTGAGGAGCGCCTTGGTCAACGGCTGGGCCAACTTCAGCATCTGCACCATCTATCCCTGCTGCCAGGGAAATCTCTGGGGAAGCAGGCACTCCTGCCTTCTCTTCTTCTTCCAAACGAATGGCGCACTGCGTCATTAGAGTCATTCTCAAGCGTTCGGACAAATAGTTGAAGTCAGCCTCCCGGTTATGCTTCCAGAATTCGTAGAAGCAGAGATTAGTGGCTTCCTTATACTTCTCCAAATCCTTGGCCCCAGCCTCCTCAAGCTCCTACACTCGTTTTTCGAGCTCCTCCGCCTCCTGCCTGCTGGCAATCAGATCAAGCTCGAGTTGTGTAACTTCTTGATAGTTGAGCTTGGCGCTTTCCTTGAACTTTTCCTTGGATTCGTTAGCTTTCCACAGGGCGTCTCGGGTATCCAGCAGCTCCTTGGTCAGAGTAGCTTTGTCCTCGAGCAGTTCATTTTTCTGCTTGGACAGCTCCGTCTTCTCCCCGAGCAACTCGCCATTCTGTTTAGCAAGCTCGTTTTTTTTATCTTCGAGTGCTTGCTTAGCCTCGGTGAGCCTGGCATCAAAGTTCCTGCCCCGAGACACCGACGCCCCAGTACGGCGCCAGCCAGGGATTATGGTCAGCAGCCTCTGAAGTCAGATAGAATAAGATAAAGTAAGGGCAGGGAATCAAAAATAAATGTTATATCAGCAGGAGTTGGCTTACGCTAACTATCTCATTCAACTCTCTATTGAGAACTTGATCAGCTTCCATAGAGGCAGTTTCAGTAATAGCTGCCTGGCTGCGTTTATGCTTGGAGAGCTTGTATATTCTCTCCCTAGCAGAACTGACCACGAAGCTGGGTAGGGAGCCTTCGGGTGGAGTGTGCAATGTCTGGCTGCTAGGAGCCTTAGGAGAGGGCTGCTGGTCGGCGGAAGTTGAGGTCGGCTACTCGGAGGGTGTTGGAGGTGGTGAGTTCTCCTTCAAAGGAGCTGTAGCCGGAGGAGCGTCGGTTTGTGCCTTCTTTGAAGCAGCCTTTCTGCTCTCCCATCGAGCCGTCTTGTTGTCCTTCTTTTGGCCTGAAGAGGTGGCAGCAGCCCTGTACTACTCGAACACATCCTCAAATTCCATATCTGCACAAAAGGAAACAACGCGAACAGTAAGACGAAATGGTCGCACAGGGCAAAAGAATGAAAGTAAAAAGATTACAAGTAAAGTACCCGTGCTACAACTATTGGTCGCTACATTATTTACCGAACTACCTATTGCTTGGAAGAAATCTGAATTTAAGACGGGAGCATTCTTAAAGTTGCCGTCCCCGTCAAATAGATGACAGGGAATTGGCAAATGGTTTAAAAGCAAAATTAATGTACCGTTATCATCCGACGAGTCGTCAGAGAGTTCAGTAGGCTCGGCGGCCTTTTTCTTTCCTTTTCCCTTGGGAGTCAAGGGCCTCTCCAGTCGGTGAGTGTCGGCAGGTTCCCTGATTGTAACCCCAGTTGGTCTCCTCCACGGAGGAGACGCTTGGAGTTGCTGCTCGGGTTCCACTTCGGCGTTAGCATTTTCCGCTGAAGGCCTACTCGTCGGTGGTTGAGGGTCCCAGAGGCCAGCCAACCTAAGGTTAGCCTCTGTAACTAAATTTTTGACACTCTTCTCAGCATCTGGCATGTTGGCTAAGAATGCCACCCTTGACTCCATCCCCAGAGTTGGGTTTGGTCGCAACCATGGGCCTGAAACACATTGAAAGTTCAAGACATTGTGGCAGAAAAACACCAAGTGAAGAAGCTAGCGACGTGAAAATTTTCCCTCCTCGTGTGAAAGCCAAGTTGTCTGCGACCAGGTCAGGCGTAAGGAAGTACTCCTGGTGGTACCTCCCCACATTGGAGATATGGGTGGTGTCAGTCAGGAAAGTACGCCCGGTTTCCTGATGACAAAGATGGAAGAACCCCGTGCCTTCTTGGTTGGGGTTAGATTTGAGGTCAAACAGGAAGTTGACCTCATGTGGCGACGGAGCGGGCCAATTTTTCTGACTATACAGGATGTAGAGTGCAGCGAGCATTCTATATCAGTTTGGGGTGATTTGGAAGGGGCAACTCCGAAGTAGTTGGCCACCCCTTGAAAGAATGAGTGAAGAGGCAAAGTGGCACCTGCCTCGATGTGAAACCGTGACCAGGCGCTGTAAGCACCCCCAGGCAGATTAGCCCTTTGGTCGAGGTTAGGTTTGACTAGGGTCACCCCTGTCAGATTGTATTTATTTAAGTAGTTGGCGATCATCCTGATCGTCACTTTACTCTCAGCGACAACATGCCACTCGACATCCGGTTGAGTAGCGTGTCGAGGGCGGGCATGCCTTTGCACATTTGGGTCAGGAATATTTTCGTCTCGGCCACTGGTCGAGGGAACATTAGCAGTAGGCTGACGAGAGGTGTTGGGAGTTTTTCTTTTTCGAGCTTTAGTTTTGGTGCGAGCCATTTTTCGGGTTGAAACTGGGGAAGTGTTTGGGTTAAGGCGAGAAAAAGGAATGTCTGGTATTAGAATCGAAGGTTGTTCTTCGTCTTCAAGTAGTTGAACTAAGAGATCGTCGTCAATAGGTCTTTCTCCTCCCCACGGGTCTTGCATATGAACTGCAAACAGACAAAGGAGGAGATAAGACGCATAGCCTGGGAACTTATGTTGAAAGTGAGAATAACGTTGCTCGCGTCTATCGACCAGCAACATTCTAACCGAACACTAAGTTTTATGCTAGCAGTTTGAAAAATGGATCAAAAAGGAAAGTAAAATGTTTTCTAAAAAGAAGCTTTTTCAACTCCTAAGGGGCGGGAAAAACCCAGATTTTCAACTAGCCTAAAAATCGAATTTTTACGTCGATTTTACGCCCTAAACCTATGATCCTGACTATCAAACTAATTCCTAACTTATATAAATGAAAAGTACACTGCCCTATCAAACATTAACGGTATATACAAAATCCTCACAAATCTCTACTCAAGAACACGAAAAGTCTTGGAACTCAAAAGCAGTATGCATGGCATCTCAAAGAGTTTAAAGACGAAGAAAATTACCTGGATGAAGGTTGGAGACTCTGAAAAATAGAAACTTTGGGTCTGTAGGATCCCCGGCAGGACGTCTGAGACTTTCAAAGCTTTGAGTTCTGGGATGGAGTTCTTGAGAGTTCTTAACAGAAAATGGTGAGTAAAAGATTATAAGGGGGAGGAGGGGGTTACTTATAGAAGCCGAAGTGTAACAAAAAGTGGCAATCATGACTTTCCATTTTTCGAAGCATGGGGGAGTGTGACAGCGGGGTGGTTTCTTGAAAACTGAAAAGGCTTGATTAGACGTGATTAGGTCACGGTTTTAAAAAAAACGCATGAGGGCTCTGACATATTTCGTGGGGCATATGAAAGGTTGTTTTTCTAAGTTTACTTATTGCTGGTCGCAATAAATAAACTTGGGGGGAAAATGTTATCCAAAGAATATGCGCGGATGACATGGCAGACATTTTTGACACGTGGCTGACACTTGGCAAGGTTCTGATCGATTATCGACCAGTGAGGTTCCCTTGACGTAACAGTTGAATGTTATATACAACCAGCCAGGTCGTATACTCCGGATATTTGGAGAAGATCTTATGCAATTATGATCATATCCGAGATTATCTCCCATGATTCCTGAATATCCGATTAATTGGGAAAGAATATCTGTAACTAATTCATGTAACCCTCCTTGAGCCTATAAATAAAGAGAAATAGCTCAAGGAAGGGACCTTTTTTCGTTTGGCTGATTTAAGTTTATGCTTTAGAAGAGAATTAGAGCTATTATCTTACAATTGTATTATTCTTCTCTCTCAGGTTTGTGAAACTCGAAGAACCCTAGTTCTTTGATCACTCATTTGAGAACTGATATCAATAATAGCTTAAGTGGACGTAGGTCATTACCAGTTCTTGGGGCCGAACCACTATAACTTTGTGTGTCGTTTATTGTTTTTATCCATTAGATCTATTTCAACACTTTACATCACATCAAGCATTTGACTCCATGTCAGTTGACCAAATCGAGGGTCAACAGTCATTACGAGCTGCTGCAAATTTTTGGATCGAGACGGACCTCTTCTTTTTGCGGCAGCTGCTGCATATTTTAATTAAACAATATAATTAAATTGAATAAAATAATAACATTTTGTCATTTATTGATAATACATAGACTAATTATAGTATATTACCTATCTCACATGAAGTAGGAACTCGCGTAGGATCTAGAGGAGGATCACCCGCTTCATCACCGCCATGAGAACGAGCAACATCAGTAGACATATCTTTATAGTTTAAATAATTATTAACTTAAAACCAATTATAGTTGGAGATCAATTACATAACTTAAATAATATCGGTAATGCATTTGAAACTATTGAAAGACAAACATTGTTGAGAAAGTCATATATTGATTGAAAAGTTTTGAAATTAAAACATCCACATTAGACATACAATAAAAATATGCATAAACAAATATTATTCCTCATCCATGTCAATTCCTACATCATCATCTATACTTTCTAAATCGTCTTCACTAATTTTGTCATCATCATCGTTGTTTACCCAAAAATGACTCCTGATGACGTGGCAGCGTTAAAGTGAAGGGATGTTGTTCGCCTATCTACCAGATGTCTATTGCCTCATCAATTTTCGCGATTAGATGCAACCAGTCTGGTCGCATGCTTCGGTTTATTTCCTTTAAAGATATGTAATCTTGTAATAACTACATTTATTATATTTTCTCTTTATTGCCTTGATATGCTGATATTAAGGATAATTAAGGCTCATTGGCCCATGTAACCCCCTTGAGCCTATAAATATGCATGAGAGGGCTCAAGGAAGGGACTTTTGACCTTGGCACCTTGAACTTGAATATTGATAGAGAGAGCATAGTGTGATTATCCACCGAAAAGTTGTAATTCTCCTAAGGCTGGTGAAACTCAAGAACCCTAGTTCTTTGATCACGACATTAGGATTCAACATTAATAAGAACACTAAGTGGACGTAGGTTTTTACCACACAGTTGGGGCCGAACCACTATAAATTATTTGTGTCACCTTCTTCCCATTTGATTTCATTCTTAATTTTCTTTTTGTTTCTTTGTCGTTATTTTGACTCCGTGTCGTTGGCCAAATCGAGGGTCAACAATCGTCATTGATGAAATCATCATCCACATCCAGAACAGATCGAGACGTTTCCCCAATTATCATTTGTATAAATGCTTGAAGACCATTCCAAAATAACTCATCAGAGTTATTCGTCTATTAGTTATTTGTCAATCGTCATAACTGATTCAAGTGAAAAATAAATTATCACAAAGTGATGATTATAAAAAATTACCTTTATTTGCTAATAATTTTTTTTATCACCAAAACAATAATTTTTTAAGTAAATTATGAAATCTTATGAATAAATTATTAAATTTTATGAATATATATATTATAAAATTCAATAATTTATTATAAAATTAAATAAATATACAAATATTTAATTATAAATTTATAAACTTACTATTAATGATTATTATTAATTTCCACTTTTTAATTTTTAAAAATAACAATAGAGTTTTATAATTGTAAAATTATTATTTTAATTTTCACTTTATAATTTTATGAATATATTATAAAATTAATTAAATATACAAATATTTAATTATAAATTTATTAATTTACTTTCAATGATTATTATTACTTTCTACGTTTTAATTTTTAAAAATAACAATAGAGTTTTATATTTGTAAAGTTATTATTTTAATTTATAATTTTATGAATATATATTATCAAATTTTATGAATGTATCAAAAAGTTTTATTATATAAACAAATATTTAATTATAAATTTATTAATGATTATTATTAATTTTTTTTGATAATTATCAAATTATTATTTTAATTTTCACAATTTATCTTTTTTCAAAAATAAGAATAAAGTTTTATAATTGTAAAATTATTTTTTTTAATTTCCACTTTATGATTTTTTTATAAATTTTTATTAATTGCTTTAAAATAAATTAAAAAATTTAATCACACTAGCTTTAAAATTATTTTATAATGTTTAATATTTCTAAATCTACTAAAATTTCGACAGCATAACAACTGTAATCTAACCTAAGTCAAAATTTAAAATCTGCATAAAAACTACAAAACTAGTCCCAGAACATACATATACTAATTATAAACATCTAATTATATTAATATAACGTACCATACAATTTAAAAACACAATTCACATTCACATTTATATAAATAAGCATATTCAACTAATATCTAACTTATTTAAATTAAAATAAGATATTCAACATTATATATTTAAAATAACCAATTACACAACTAACATGTTAACATTTAATTACATTAACATATTAAATATTATCTACAATACCCAATTACACAATTAACATAATAACATTTAATTGAATTAACATATTAACATATTTACCACTATCTAAAATGAAAAACAAAATTCAACACTATATAAACAAACCAATCACACACTTAAAAACATAATTTAAACATTAATCAAACATAAAAAAAATAAAAATAAAAACAATACCCATGGCTCGGGGGTTATCCAAAGGCCTCTCTGGCTAAGGATGATGTTTCACTACTCCAATCTAAAAAACAAAACAAAAACATTTCAAAAACACATTTCTACCAAATACTACATACATAAATATATTAACAAAAAATTCATTTTAAAGGCTAAAATAGATAGAAATTGGGTTTAGATTACCTAAACTTGGAAGAAATGAGCAAGAATCAGACTAGGGGGCGTTGGATCGGTGAGGGGCGGTGAAGGGGCGACAGTTTTGTCTCTAGTTTTGCAGAGAAAAGAGAAGAAAAGTGAAGACGAAGGCTCGGGTTGGAGGATTTATGTCCTGATCCTATAGCGACGACATATCGTCGCTATAGGAAATAAGAATGTCGTCGCTGAAGAGGGCACGCACCGTTTCATTTAACCTATAGGGACGACATGTCGTCGCAATATATAAGACAATATTACGCGAAGAGTCTGTTTACTACGTGTTCAACCTATAGCGACGATATGTCGTTGCAATAGGAAGTGAAATTTTGACCGAAATTTTTGGTGCTCCACTTTCCCTCCATTTTTTTGGACCCTATAGCGACAACATGTCGTCGCTATAGAATAGGGAGTGAAAATTGGCAACCAACTTTTGGCGGTCAAGTTCCCTCCTTACCCTATAGTAACGACATGTCGTCGCTATAGACGAAGATATTTTCCTATTTTTTTTTACAAGGACTCTACGGCGATGACATGTCGTCACCGTAGAGTTAGTTCTTGCCTCTTGTTCCCTCCAAATTCCTGGTACCCTACAGTGACGACTTGTCGTTGCTGTAGGGTAGCAGGAATTCGGAGGGTCTGGTCGTATGTTGTTGACGAACCTACAACGACAATATGTCGTTGCTATAGCTTAATTTTTTTTTAATAAATTAAAAAAATAAATTTTTCGTGGATTTTGACTACATACAGCGACGACTCTAGAATCGTCGCAATATATGTCGTCGTTGTAGAGTCTTTTTCTTGTATTGACTCCGAATTTGGCCCAAGCTTCTGTGCCCTTCACCTCCTTACCTTAGTTGTTTCATGCCATTGATCATCCTAAGAAGAGACACAAATTGATGAAAGAGCTGCCTAGGGCTAGCTGGTTATTGTCGAAGTGAAGAAAAGGACGACGAGAAGGAGAAGAAAGAGAGAGACAGAGAAAATAGTTTAAAATTATAATTTATTAAAATTATTTGTTTTAATAATTAAAGTATTTATTATTATTCTTATTAGAGTTTTAATTTATTTTTAATTCTTATATAATTAGCTAATTTGAAAAGGTAGGGGTATTTTGGCTTTTTTGAAAAATTGTTTGACCAAAATCTGGCTTAGGGGTACTATTTTGATCTTTTTTGCAAAACATATGGTATGAATAATCATTTAACAAAATATAAGGGGTTGATCGAGTATTTGGACAAAACACAGGGTCCCAAAATTATATTTTCCCTTATTATAATAATATTTTATACATAATACAAAATTTCATTATTATTTTTATTTTTTATTAATAATTTTAAATTCAATATATATAAATTACGTATCTTGGATATAATGATTTAAATTTGATATTTTCTTAATTTTCAAATATATATACATTTAAAAAAAAAAAAAGAGATGTGATTACTATTAATATTTTTTTAAGGAAAAAAAATCTGACTGATCTTTTTTTTTTTTTTTTATCAAGAAGAAAATTGAACTTCATTGAACAATTGAACAATACAAATGAGAGTCAAGGACTCAAACACAAGCAGAGCACCTGTCAACCACAAACCAGACCAGAAAACAACTAATTACATTGGAGTTGCCGAATATACACTTGGTCCTGAACAGAGATATGACTTTTGGACACTATATTTAGCCTATATTTAGTAGTATATTTAATTTCCTGAGTTAGTTTCATTACTGTTGGACATTTAATAGAAATTTGATTATTTTAGTAAAATTTTGATTCTAACTAAATTAAGTAATTAGCAAATGTTAATAAATAAAATATAATTTTCAAATATATATAATTTTTTTAAGAAGTACTATTATCAATATATATTATAAATATTTTAGAGTTTAAATATCCAATTTAGATGAGATATATATGAAGTAATCTTTTTTTAAAAAAATCTATAGATTATGTTTTGGTTTAATTTTTTTTTAATATGTTCATGTCATGCATTATATTAAAAAAAAATTTATAATATATGAAATTGTTTGTATATTTAAAATTTATATAATAATTAAAAATATATAATAAAAATAAATTAGTAAATATATATATTTTTAAATAAAACTAAGGAAAGTGTTGCCTTCACTTAGTATATATTATAGGTTGCTTCTCTAGTACACCCCTCCTCTGATTTCAATATTTGGATCATTTTCGGCGCAATTTTTATTTGTTATGATTGTGTACATTGTAAGTATTCTGCAATTTTCAAGAAATTTTGAATAATTTACAATGTCAAAGGTAAAGTTTAAACAAGCTATCTTTCACTTACATAAAAAATAGTAATACTTGCAACAAATTATTTGAACTATGTTTTCGGAAGTATAAATTATTTTAAAAATTTTAAAAATTTATAAAATATTCTAAATAATTACACTAAACTACGAAGAATATAATTAATAATGAATATTCATAAGGGAAAAGAAAAATAAATTAGAATAATAATCTCGAAGAAAAAAGAATAACAACAATGATTTGGTCAAAGTAATATATTCCAAATAGGATCATTTCTTGACCACATCTCGATCGATCATCACGTGTTAGGAGTAGTAGTAGTAGCAGAAGTACTACTTGGTTGATCATCATCAGCACTCTTTGTCTCTTCCTTTTCGGCTTCATCTTCTTGGACAGGCCCTTCTAGGAAAGATTCCACCTTCTCCTCCACTTCTTCCACCTGCAATTATTGCAATTAACAATTAATGCTTAGCACCTAATTTTCCCTAATCTATCAATTATATATTTTTGCATATAATACTATATATATATAATATATAAATATATATACATATACTACATTTAAATATTCATATTAAAGAACTCCACCTTCTCGATCCTCTAGCTATTTTTTCCACGTGCGTATATATATTTTATTTGACAAAGATTGATAATTGAGAAACTACCTTAAGTCGTAGTTAAATTTAATTTATAAATATAATGTATACATCATATATTATATATATTGATATGGAAATAGTCAGTTAGCTAAGCACAGCTAGACATGATAATATGGTTGCTTAAACTTGGTGAAGGGGCATGAATAAAATTCGACATGTTTGTTGGTCAAACCCATATACCGATATATTTCAGTTATTGACTTTTTCTTATCTTTCCCCCATAACTTCTTAATATTGACTGGCCGTTAGATACGAATTATTGTATTATTATTGGTCGGTCTGAGCTATACTTATAAAGTCAATAGAGTATTCTTATCTACACGCGTTTAAAATATATTAACTTGTAAAAAAAAAAATCAATTCAAGAAAATATGTCCAAAATTTCTTTACTTAACCTGTCCGTCTAGTATATGTCTATATGTATTATATAACATAAGAAAACGTAGAAAATCAATAACTTAATATTTCATGTGCTTCATTCACAAGCCATATTATTATTATATATATATAACGTGTGTATAATATATTGATAATCAAATTATGTAATTTTATAAATAACAATATGCAAGATATAGCACATGCATGGATCTATATGAATGCTTGGACTTATCTTAGTCCATTTTTAAAATTATAATTACTTTGAAAATTAGATGGAAAAATCAAGGAGTAATAAATGTTTAGCATAATAATAGAAAGGAAAACAAACCTTTTCAATGAAGTCGTCAACAAAGTGAGCGTCCTTGGCTGTTTCGTGGGCAACTTTTTCAATGAAAAGAACAGCATCTTTGAGCTTTCCGTTCTCCGGAAGTTTATCGGCGATATCTTCGGCGATGTCCTCTACTTTCTCGGCCACCTTTTCTACAGCCTCAGCTACGGCTTCAACTGAGTTTACAACCATGTCCACCTTCCCTGCACGTCACAATTTATTTATTTATTTATTTTTAAATGAATATATATAAGCTATAATTAAAGATAAAAAAATTATTTGGAAATTATTACTTACTTTTGATTGATAGAAGAGGCCCCCATTTATTCCTATAAAATGGTAGAATCAGACTTACCACCAGTCCCAAAACCCAACCTTGCCTGTTTAATTAACATATGTTTATTAGTAGTTGTGAGTGTAATAATTACTTTTATCGATATAAATATGCCCGAAATGAAAATGTACAAATATATAAATGTGGAACAAAATAATTTGAATAATATGTAATTATATTAATTCTATAATAAACTTACAAAGAGTTCCAAGGGGCACCACCACCGCCTGAAGCTGCCCCAGCAGGATCAACACTGTTGCACACCATCTTATCCCTGCATCAGTATTAATTGTGATTTGAAAAATGATCAGCTAATTTCTATAAATAATCAGTTTAATTATATACTAATATTCTCTGTAAATCTTCTTTTCTCTAATTAATTAAGATCAAGAGCAATAATTTTTTTCATGAATAACAACAATTAAATAATATATATATTTATAAGAAAAAACAAACAAGTGGAACTTACGTCTTGGTGTTGCTTCTGTTCCTAAGGGACATCGAAAGACCGAGCAGGTTGGTGTTTAAACCTCTCTGTGAGAAAGTTGATACATGGGAAGCTGGAACTGATTCTCTATTGCTGCGACGGCTCGACCCGCAAGGAACTGTGTATAATCGCAATTTCAACATTTTTAACAATCTAAAAATACTTGATCTGATCACTTCTGGTTTTCTCTTTTATATATGTTTCGAAAAGGGCTGTGTTTTTCCTGGCTAAATTCTCTCTTAAGAAAAATGATAATATTAACTTGTTTATGATGACATTCAGGCGATGTATGTATACATATATATACTCATATATAAAGTGGATAAGAAGATGTGTAATAGCTGTAATATTAACCTTAAGAAAAACTTATCACCAATATTATAACTTTATAAGCTATTATATTTTAAAGAATCAGTCTTATATATATATATATATAATGGATTAGGTTTAATTAGCTAGGTACGACGAAGCAGACCAATTAATGAAAAAAGAAATTAAAATGTTATTTATATAAAGGTCTTGAATGAAAAAATAACAGCCTATTGGAATGTGAATAAGAAAAAATCATATACACAATCAAGTTCTAAATCTTTAACGTGTTTTAAGAAAAACGTGTAACATTCCATGAAATTTCTTGATAGTATTAATTAACTTAATCGAATGTATTATATATATGTAGGGAAAATTTTTGTTAGAACTCACATAAATATGCACTTTAGTAGTTTTCGAGGTTTTTTTTTTTATTTTTATGATTATGTATATTATAATTATTTAGAACATTTTACAAATATTTAAAAAATTCTGAATAATTTAAAATATAAAAAATAATGTTTAAACATATTATTTTTCAGGTGCATAAAAAAAAATTCACGCGTGCAACAATTTGTTTAAACTTTATTTTCAGTATTATAAATTATGATTAATTTTTTAAAAATTTATAAGATAATTTAAAAAACTACTATCATACAAAATTTCGCGCCGAAATCTACTCGGTGCGTCTAAAGAAAAAGAAGTGCACTAATGCATCTCTTTTTTCTTTTTTTCTTAGTTGCAACATAAAAATACCCTCAATATATATATATATATATATATATAAATATAATCGTAAAGGGCACAAGTTGCATTCCTTGAGTCCTTGTATCATACAACCCTATATTATATTATTATATATGGAAAGTTGGAAAGGGTCGTATAAAGCTAGTGGGTATATTTCCAACGTTGGAAAATAAGTTGACAAGCCGCCTTGAAATATTTATCGATATATATCATTAGAACAAACAATAAAAAAACTTAAAAGTAATAGCTAAAAGACACTGTAGTAGTTGGAATAGTTTGAGATCTATGTACCTCCACCTCAAAAGTTAGAGGTGGGAGTACTGATTATACCTATTATACCAACATTACGCTACAGCGCTTCAGTTAATCCAAGCTATAAGCAACATTTTTGGCAAACCAATATTTTCAAGTCAACAATGACAATAAAGCTTTTTTATCTCTCTTTCAAGGAAATATTTACGAAATTCTCAAAGGAGAAATGCACTGTTTGTAGCATATTAACTTATTAAGGAATACAAGTTCGTAACAAAATTCATATATATTAAGGATATTAATAAGCCCCTTTTTTTTGCAGGGTTTAATCACAATTAAAAAAGTATAAAAATTACACAATATAATCAATTTTAAATAAGGTTATGTATTACAATTGCATACTAAATTACAAATAAAATATCGAAACTATAACTAATAAATACTATTTTACCTTAGGTGTTTTGTTTATGGATACACACGGGCACACAAAGTAAGAAATTGGCAGGGCCAGGGAGTGCTTCCAGTCCCCTTATCTCTATTTACCACTTTAATTTTCATCCTTACCCATCACCACATATTACTTGCGGGACAGGGTGGGGATTCCCTCTTATGAGGGAGGAGGAATCCCCACAAGTATCTATCTATAAAATTTTATAATAAAAATAATAAATTATTTAATATTTTGTCATCTTCTTCAGATTAATACCCTCCAGCGTACAGTGAACCATTCTAGCAATCTTTTTGCTTTTGTTTCTTTTCATCATCTTTACAAATGTGTTCATTAATTCATGAGATGTGCCACTTACTTGGACAACTTCTTTGCACCTCAACAATACTTGTTTTGTAAATAAGTTCAATTCATTTAATATTTAGAGTAATGTAGTGCATATAAATAAATAGTATTACAAGAAAACATGTGGCACGACATTTTTAGGGCCGACTTATAGTCGCCCCTAATAACCCTATTACTAACGGCGACAAGTTTGGGATCGTGGCTAATATTCAAAATAATATTTGGCGGGAAAAAAATATTATTAGCGGTGCCTTGTCGTCGCTAATAATTTTAAATTTTGGCCCAAATTAAATATGAGAAATTTTCCTAGTTTCATGTCGCCCCTAATATTTTGTTGTGTCACTGCTAATAACTCTATAATCCCAGCACACTTCGTCTTCTCCGTCATTTCCCTATGCAGCTCGGAAAGACCCAAAAACAAACTAGAGAATCCCTAATAACCCGTCTCTCCCTTTCTCTTCCTCAACCTCCAGTCCATTTCTCTCATTCTCTTCCTCACCTCCAAAAGCCCTATACCTCACCATCACCATTGTTCTCCCATTTCTCTCTCTCTCTCCCTCATCGATATATCCACCACCACCACGTACCACCACTGCCACTGCCACGTACCACCACCGCGAGCCACCACTGATCGTCCCTCTCTCTCTCTCTCTCACGGATTGCACAACTCTCTCTCTCACGGTCTATATATATTTATTTATATATATTAGGTTTTTTTATAATTATATATTTATTTTGTGTTATATATGATTATTTATTTATGCATGTATGTATGTATGTGTATATATATATGTTTGTTAATTTTAATTTTGATTTTTTTTTTATTTTTCGGTGTGGCCGTGTGTGTGTATATATAAATGTGTGGGCCCGTGTATATATGTGTGTGTGTGTGTGTATGTCTGTGTATGTATTGTTGGAGATTTATGGCTTACACTTTCTAAACCAACAATGATAATCGAAATTAATTTAATATTTCAAACTCTAGAGACTATATCAACAATGAATGCAAATCTTGATAATTCAAGAATAAGTAATTAAATAATTATAACATGAATTTTGAAACATTTAATCATAATAAACTACAACAATATAAGGGTTTTATGACTTTATTTGGGTGAGTCTGGATTAGGAGGCCGGGAAGCAATAACTGTATTAATTGTGTGCTTGTGTGTTGTGAGCATGCCATTAGGTGGATTATATTATAATATAATTATGCTTGCATCATTAGAAATAATAAATATGCATGAGGGTCCGTTTCTTATTAGAAGGGTATTTTCGTAATTTTGACCCGTTGAGAGTATAATTGTGAATATGTGTGTGTTGTGATTGAGACCACATTATTATGTGGATATATTTGTATTATTCGGCACGAGATGATCCTAGTGAGCAAGTTAGCGGAAAAGTCATAACGTTGTCAAATACTCGGCTCGAAGCGAGCCTAGGGGTATTTTGGTAATTTAGCATATTAGCGGGATTTATCGTGTAATGGGAGATTAAATGGTCATTACTTGGAGGTAGTTGGGATTTATTTGGATATGTGAGTTTATTAGAAATTGAAGGGGTGGTGGTAAATGACCAAAGTACCCTTGTTGGCAATGGGGAGGAAAATTGGAGTTTGAGGGCATTTGGGTCCTTGGTAGGTTTTGACTTGGTTAGCCAACTTAGAAGGCTGTGGAAAAAAAAAAGGGAAACACTCAGAAAAATAACAGAAAAAGCTCTCACTCTCTCTCTCTCTCTCCCTCCTTACTGACTTGAAGATATTGAAGTAATTGAGGAAACAAAGCTTGGGAATTGAAGGTTTGGTGTCTAGGATCAAGGTAGGAGTAATTTGGGGCCATAATTCAGCTGTTGGAGGTAAGGATTAATTCAGTTTGTGAAATTAATTTATGGTGGTTTATGTTTTGTTAGAATCTTAAACTTTGTTGGGTTTTGAGTTTGGGGTTTGGATTTGAGTTAGTTATTTGGATGTTTGGGATGCATATGTTGTGTATTATTGCTTTTGGGACTCAGTTGGGACTTTGTGGAAACCTTGGGATGGTTTCGAAAGGTTTGGGTTTGGAGAAAACGCAAGAAAAAACTAGTTTTTCTAGGTTTGAGAAGGAGCACCGCCGCCTTGTTCTTCGGTGCCGCGACGCTGGGATGAACTAAGGCAAGGGGCCCTGGCTATGCGCCGCGACGCCTGTATGGATGTGCCACGGCTTGATTGACCAAAAACGAGTATGTTTTAAATATTTATAAATCGCAAGCGCACGAATCGTTCATATAGAATAGTGATCAAGCAAGGATGTCGAACCCAAAGGAGTTGTCTAAAATCGAAAAGAAAACAATTTTAAACCAAAATTAATAAATTCTAACCTAGCTCCAAATATTGATGAGAGTTTTGTATAATAAATTCTAACCTAGCACAAATTACTTCTAAAAAGATAGGATTTTTCTTCACTTTTCAAAAAGTTATAATTTCAAAGCATATAGTGTAAATCAATCTAATGAAATAACAAATAAATCAATGAACATTATTTATAAGGCAAAACATAATATTTTTGTTCTAAGCATGGATGTGTACAATTTAATGACACATCTTACACAAAGAATATTATGTTTTTGCACTAATGAAGAACAAAGTGTAAATATGTGATAACAATCCAAAATACATGATATTTAAGATGAAAGAAAATATTTGAAGAAGAAAATCCATAAACTTTATTGCCCAAAATGGGAAATCAACACACAACATAAATACTATCTAATTACATATTGTTTCATCATCACCTTAATAATCTTAAAAAGATTATAAACTCATAACTAGAATAGAAAATACAAACAAAAAAATTACAAACATAGATAGGAAAAATTGGAGGAAAACTCCCAAATTGTTCCTCTGAAAATACATAGAAAATTAACCAAAAAGAAGAAGAAGAAGAAAATGGAGAGGTCTTGAAAGTGTAGAATGTGTAGTATGGTAACCCCCTCCAAAATAAGCACCCAAAATGGTCTTCAAAACTCCCTATTTATAGCCAAAATGAGTATATTAAAATAATCACTTTAAATTAATTAAATTGATTAAATTAATAATAATATGGAAAATAGGGATAAATTATAAGGTGTAATAATGATGTTATGAGGTAAAATGTGTAGAAAAGTTGGGTAAAAATGTGGTATTTTTGGACATAGGGGACAAAAGGACAATTTTTTGGGCTAAAGGAAAAGTGGCTGTTGGCACCTGGATTGCTGGGCCGAATCTGGGCAGAGGTGCTTGGGCTTGGTTGACTTGGGGCGTGTGAGTGCAGCTGGGGTGGTGCAAGGGTGGCTGACTTGGGGCGTGTGAGTGTAGCTGGGGTGGTGCAAGGGTGGCTCGGACCTGCTGGGTGCTTTGGCGTGATGTGGTTGGGCCTGGGAGGTTGATTGAGCTTGTGCAGGGGCTGATTGGTCAGCTAGCGAATGAAGGCTTCAGTTGGACTTGGAGGCAGGCATGAGGGGCAGCTGCTGGTGGTCTTGTGAGGTGCCAGGCGGTTGACAGCTGGCTGGGTGATGTTGGTGCTTGTTGAAGGCAAACGGTTGGATGGAGGGAGCTTCTGAGCCGAGTGGAGTGGCTGGAAGGAGATGGGCCACGGCTGGAGTTGGGCTTCAGCAAGGCAGGCGGCTGGGCCTTGGAAAAATGCTATTTTTCCCCTTCTTTTCCTTAAAAATACCACATTTTCCTTCATTTTTCTTTATTTTCAAGAGTAAAAATGCAACAAATTCTCTACAAAATAAACATAAATTAAATTAAAACTAAATATTTTCAATAATAAAATATACAACAAAAGTTCCATGAAAATATTAATTAAAACTTAATTTACTTAAACATTTAAGCTCAAAATTGCATCTTTTTACCCCTAACTTAACAATGTTAATTTTAAATAATTAAACTATAACATTTTACAATAATATAACTATAAAAATACACAAAAATCAAAATAAACCCTATAAATTCAAAATTACTTAAAAACTTAATAAATCAATTAAAAACTCAAGAATTAAGCAACAATTAGCACATAAAAAGTGGTCAAATAACTCTATTTTGTAGAGTTATCAACGACGCTAGGCCATTTTTAGGGCCCTTGAATGTTGTATTTTTAGGGCATAGGCCCAGGGGCTCGGGGGACGTTTCGCTACCCCTTGCGGGGAAATTGGAGGTCCTGAGAGCACAAGATTGGTCCTAAGGTTCTATTATGGAATTGAATAATAATGAGAATGTTATTTGTGTGTTGTGACTAGGTTACCGCTAGGACTCGGGAGAGGATCGTTCTCGGGGGTCGTATTTGCTTGTGCTTGGACCAAAGGTAAGAAAACAACACCCAGTATGTGTTATACATGATTAAGGCTTGGCCCGAATGCTAAACATAGTCTTGATTTGGGCGTTGGCTCTTTAAATGCGCATGATTAAGATTATGCCTGTGTATATATGTGTTAATTTATTGTAATGCATTGTATCTGTGTGTATAATGAGTGTATTACGTGATTGTTTGTGATGATCAGGAAGCACGGTTTATAAGCCGAGGATCTGTCTGTTATATTTGATTAAAGCTTGACATGTTATTCAAGGATATATATATTTGTTTAAAATGAGGGTTCAAATTATAAGTCGAGGGTTTCTATGACTCGACTCATAAGTCGAGAGTCTGTAAGACTCAGCTTATAAGCCGTGATCGGCGTTATGTGCGTTGAGCGCAGACCGTTATGGCTAGGCCACCCCGGGAGTGCCTTATGCACTTGGCTAGCTCGGATGTCAAACGAATAAGTGGGAGTGAGACATGCACTTGTATGACCCTATGGTCATTTATCTTAACAGTATGCATGCCCGGTGCCAGTTATTACTGTTAGGCATGCTGTAACGCCCTACTTCCTTAGAGTCGTTACTAAATGAGTTTAAAACGTGCATTTAACTCGCTAATCGAGGTTTAAGACAAACGTGTAATTAAACAATAAACAGAGTTATAAACTTTGAAAATAATTCCATTTACTGAAAATCATAAAGCGTTTAACATTTGGGATCCCAAAATACTGTTCAGAAATATTTACAACTCAAAAGAATAACTAAAGTCGACTAAACGACAAAATCTGGGTTTTATACAACCATCTCCCAAAATACCCCTGGCCGTGGCAGCCAGGCAGGCCGAACATGTACGCGCCGCTTCACGCCCTCCGTACTCATGGTTGGTCAATTTTTCCCTTGCCCTTACCTGCACCACAGAGCACCCGTGAGCCGAAGTCCAGCAAGAAAACCCTTACAAGCAGATAACATATGCATATCAAACATTTAGCATATAAACAGGCCATCAACAGGCTACACCTACGGCCATGCTGTCCCAGGCGCTTTACTAGGCCCTGGGTTCGCGGTCCACACCATAAGGATATCCCATGTATCCTTTAGGGCCTTGCCCTAGAAACTCGCACTCCACGTGTTAAACGCTGCTCACGACCCCTTGCCACACTCGGCCTCGCACTCCACGTGCTTAACGTCGTTCTCGGCCCCTTGCCGATCCCAGCCTTGCCGACCTCGACCGGCGCCGTTCCCAGCCCTTGCCGAACATCCACACATATGCATACATAGCATAATAAAGCAAATACCAAGCATGAATAAACTTAATCAAAGGGCTACGCCCTGCAACACAATTATATAGGGCCTTGCCCTGCATACCAGCTCTACGGGAACAGTAGTTTTCTTACCTGTGTCCTGAGCTTCTTGAGCACCGAAATCACGAGCACGGTCCTCTAACCCGAGCCTCGCTTAAAACCTAGTCACAACACATACATAGCACTATCATTACTAACCAATTTATAATCATCTCCTGGAACCAATCTCGTGCTCTCGGGACCTCTCGTTTCCCCCCACAAGGTAGCGGAAGCATCCCCCGAGCCCCCTGAGCCAACACCCCAAAAACACATTTTTCCCCTGTCCAGAAATGGCCTAGTGCCGCGGCACCCCCTATAGGGGCTGCGGTGCCCAGAAAGATGTCCTTCCCCTGATGCATCCTAACGCCGCGGCACGGAAGAACAGGGTTGCGACGCCCATACGCGAACCCAGAAAACTGGGTTTTTCCCCAACATTTTCCCGAGCCAAAACACTTCCAAATCATTACGAAGACATACCTAAATCCCAAATTCATTCCAAAACCCCAAATAGACCATATGGCAACTCGAAAACACCAATAACTAGCCCAAACACACATCAAACCCATGATTCACAAATTGGTTTAAAACTTTATAAAACTTAAACCATAAACCAGAAACTTAAATCGCAGCAGCACATACACACTAGAGATGCATGAAACCCTTACCTCAAGTAAAAATTCATCCCTGAGCCTCCTCCAAATCCAACTCCAAGCTAATCCCCTTTGGTTCCCAAACTGAATCTAGCCAAGCTTCATCCCAAGAATCCACCAAGCAGAAACACATATCAGCTCTTAACCTTAACATTTCTCAGTAGAATTCTATCAGGAAACTGATTAAAACTTACCTTTGAGCCTAGGTCAATCTCCCAATTCCTAGCCTTGAATCCCTTGAACTCTAGCCTAAAATCCTTCAAAATCAGTCACCTTAGAGAGGGAGAGGGAGAGCATCGAATGGAAGAGATAGAGAAAATTGGTCCCCTTTTTCCTCTTCTGTTTTCTTTGGTTAAGTGTTTCCAGAGTCCCAGCCCCCAAGTTGAGCATATCCATTTGCCTAAAATGACCTAATTACCCCTTAAGTTAACTTAAGTCCCCAAATCTCTCCAAGGGCGATTTAGTCTTTTAACATGTCCCACTAAATCCTCGAGTATACCTAAAAATCCTTGTTTAATCCCGACAAGTCTAAACCATTACTGAGTTACTATCCGCCAATCAATAATTCCCGATCATTTTATAATATACCCAAAATACCCCTAAGCTCCTCCCGAGCCGGGTATTTGACCCCGTTGTGACTTTCTAGCTAAATAGCTCCCTAGGACCGTCTCGGATCGTGCACCGCGATTATATCACAAGCCACATGTGGTATCAATCACAATACACATAAATATAACATTTATGCCCTTAGCGGGCTAAAATTACAGATATGCTTCTAATAATCAAATGGGGCCCACATGCATATTTAATTCACCTAAACATGCATTTATAATCACATATTCATTAAATTCACATATTAATACAATATAACAATTATTGCCCTCCTGGCATGCTAATCAAGGCCCCAAGCCTTATTAGCAAATTTGGGTCGCTACACATGTTGTTATATTCTGTGAATTGTTTGACTATATTTTCTTGGTGAGTCTTTTGGCTCACGAGTGCTTTGTGGTGCAAGGTAAGGGTAAGGAAAAGCTTGACCAGCCATGAGTTGGAGAGCAATAGCGGTGATGTGTACATATGCAGTCTGCTCGTCTACCACGACCGAGATGTCACAGGGGAGCTAGGATAGGACCCTGTTTTTTCGCTTAGGCCAGCTTATTTTGTAATCCTTGGAGTGTAACCAACTTTTAAACTTGTATTTTGGGATCCCATGTAAATAAAAAAAGTTTTTGTTTAATGGAAATGTGTATGTAGTGACCAAAATTTTAAATACCTGAACCCTTAGTAGCTTAATCACATGTTTTAGTCAAAGCGGCTCGTTTAGCGAGTCCATCACTAATTTAAAGCACACTGGGCAATAGACCCAAATTAGGAGAGCGTTACAACTTGGTATCAGAGCTGCCAAGGTATAAGGGTTCCTGATGATGGACTTGGCATGTAAACTTGCCGCTAAAGACAAGCTCGACTCAGGGTTGGGTAACTATTAATATAGTTAAGTGTGTAATTGCTTAAATGAAATATATATGCTCTACCTTCTTGTTTAAATAGAAAGCATGAGCCATTCTGATAGGGCCTGGCCCTTGACTGATGTATGTATGTTAAAGATGTGCTTATTAGCACAATATTCACTTGTTAATGCGGAAGGATTGCTTATAAGCATCGTTGTTGCTTTCGAATGTCAGAAATGCTTATTAGTGATGTTTTACGTGGTTGTATGCTAGAAATGCTTAATAGCATTGTGTTATGTTTATGCATGCCAGGAACGTGTTTATTAGCATCTTTCTTAAGCATGAATATGAATCGCTATGCTTATTAGCATGAATGTTTATGTGTGAATTACTGGGATGCTTATTAGCATTGTCAATGCATGTGAATGCTTATTCGATCTATTTTGAATTGTGGGTTGACATGAGATATTGTTATTACTGCTTGATAAGTCGAGTCATTGATTGCAGATACACTTGGAAGTATGCTTCCAGGGCAATCCAATGAGCTAGCCGGCGTCGAGAATCAGGCCGAAAGTAATGACCAGGGTCAGAACCCTCCGCTAGCCCCTGAAAACTGGTAATAGATGCTTGCTGATATGCAAGCTTGACTACAGGGAGAGGATGAAGAGATTCACCAGTTGAGGCAACATCAAGTTCCGGTAGAGAAAGCTGCATCAGAGGTCGCAATTGCTGCTCCAGTACCGGCCGTACATCAACCTACAGAACTAGAGAATCATTGGGAGTTAGTGTATGAACGGTTTAGGAAACAACACCGTCCGGTTTTCAAGGGTAGTGAAGATCCACTCAAGGCAGAGCAGTGGATGGCTATGATTACATCCATCCTAGACTTTATGAGGGTGGTGGGCAACGAAAGAGTGGTCGTGCCACGTACATGTTTCAGTAGGACGCCCAAATCTGGTGGGGGGTGGTGTCCCAGACTAAGGATGTAACAACAATGAATTGGGAAGAGTTTAGAACTCTATTTAATGAGAAGTACTACAATGAAACAATTAAAGCTGCAAAGGCTGAGGAATTCAGCAGACTGTTGCAAGGAAATATGTCAGTGACAGAATATGCCTTGAAATTTGACACATTAGCCAAGTTCACTGTAGACTTGGTACCTACTGATGGGACAAGGAAGGAAAGGTTCCTTCAGGGGCTACAGCCTATGATAGCCCGGGATGTCAGAATTACGACAGTACCTAGAGTGACGACATATGCTCAGGTAGGAGAGAGAGCCCTTACTACATAGGGCGCTGAGAATAAGATCTAGCGCGAGAAAGCGGCAAGAAGGGATATGAGGAGGACATGACCTCCCTTTATGGGATCAGGTAGGGACGAAGGCCCCAGTGACCAGAAAAGAAAGACCCCAGATATTGTTTTAGATCCTGGTCATGATAGGAGGCCACGAGGTGTACAGATTGGCCGCCAGGGCGGCAATGAGAACTAGAGAACATATCCAGAGTGTGCCAGATGTAGAAGACATCATCAGGGGGCGTGTCGGGTGAAGGCCTGCTTTATATGTGGGATTTTGGGGCATCTCAATAAAGACTTCCCAAGAATAAAGAAAGAGGAACCAAAGAAGGCAAACAACTCGACTCCAGCTCGGGTGTTTGCATTGATGCAGGCTGAGGCTGAGGCTAGGCCCTCAGTGGTCACATGTCAGCTTTCTAGTGCTGGAATCTCTTATACTGTGCTGATTTACTCTGGTGCTACACATTCTTATGCTTCTAGTAGGCTTATTGATAGATTGTGTAGGCCATGTGACTACTATGTGGTGGGCTTTGGGACATTACTACCCTCTGGGGAGTTAGTGGTTTTTGGGAGATGGTTCAGATCACTTCCAGTGATAGTAGACGGCAGGGAATTGTTGGTTGACTTGATAGAGTTGGTTATGACCGACTTTGATATGATTTTGGGGATGGACTAGTTAACTAGATATGGGGTGACCATTGATTGTAAAAAGAAGATGATAACCTTTGAATCTGAAGGTTAGGACCCCTTCGTATTCATTGGCACTGTGCATGGACCCCGCGTACATATGATTTCAACATTGAGGGATAGAGATCTATTACGATGAGGTTGCATAGGATTCTTGGCCAATGTGTTGGATACCACGCAGGCCGTGCCAGTGGGAGCAGAAAAGACTAGATTAGTCTGCGAATTCCTAGATGTGATCCTGGAAGAGTTACCAGGGTTGCTGCCGCATAAGGAAATAGAATTTTTTATTGAGATGGCACCAGGGACAGAGCCAGTGTCTAGAGCACCTTACAGAATGGCCCCAACAGAGTTGTGGGTACTCAAGGTACAATTACAGGGAATGCTAGACTTGGGTTTCATTAGACTCAATTTCTCATCATGGGGCGCACATGTATTGTTTGTGAAGAAGAATGATGGTTCTCTGAGGATGTGTATAGATTGCAGGGAACTGAATAAGCTGACCATTAAGAACAGGTGTCCTCTGTCAAGGATAGATGACTTATTTGACCAATTGCAAGGTAAAATGGTGTCTTCGAAGATAGATCTTTGATCGAGTTATCACCAATTGAGGATTAAGGAGGAAGACATACCAAAGGCAACCTTCCATACCAAATATGGGTATTACGAGTTCCTCGTGATGTCATTTGGTTTGACTAACGCCCCAGCAGCCTTCATGGATTTGATGAACAAGGTGTTCAAGGATTATCTAGATCGATTTGTAATCGTCTTTATCGACGATATCTTAGTATATTCACAGACAGAGGAAGAGCCTGAGAAACACCTCAGGTTGCTCTTATAGAGGCTAAGAGAACACATGTTATTTGTGAAGTTCAAGAAGTGTGAATTCTCGTTACCTCAGGCGACTTTCTTAGGTCATATTGTTAGTAGAGATGGGATTAAGGTACACCCAGCTAAGATTGAGGCTGTCAGAAATTGGCCGAGGCCAAGGAATGCCTCTGAGATTAGAAGCTGCCTTGGATTGACAAGTTATTATAGAAAGTTTGTGGATGGGTTCTCAAGGATAGCTACCCCGCTGACAAAACTAACACGCAAGATTCAGAAGTTCGCGTGGTCAGACAGATGCGAGAATAGTTTTCAGCAGTTGAAGCGGCGTTTGAATACCGCCCCAGTCTTGAGTCTTCCGACATATCAAGAGAAGTTCATGGTTTATTGTGATGCTTGAAGACAAGGGTTAGGCTGTGTCCTTATATAGGCAAACAAGGCGATTTCCTATGCATCACGCCAGTTGAAGGATTATGAACAGAGGTATCTTACTCATGATCTGGAGTTAGTAGCGGTGGTCTTTGCATTAAATATTAGGAAAATATGTATTTGCCTCAATGGAAATAGGTAAGATAATTACAACTCTAAACTAAATATTACAAATAAATATTATTGATTAAAAAGTGTTACAACTCTATGACAAAAATTACATGTAAATATAGAGAAAGAGGTAGAAGATGATAGAAATAGAAGATACAACTCAAAGACAAAAAGATACAAAAATCTAGAAGTAGTAGAATGAAAGATATAGATGAGATTACAAATCTAAAACAAAAGATACATATAAAAGAGTAAATATAGAATAATAGAATAAATGAAAAGCAATAGAATAAATGAACAAGAATAAGAACAATGAACTAAGAACTCACACTCACACTCACACAACCAAAGTGAAGAGCGTTGGGGATCACCAACTTGAACAAGGTTTGAAAACTTTGTCCAAATGATTATTTCCCCCTAACTCAAGCACTAAGGGATCTCTCACAGATATTGGAAATGCTTTATGGAATAATCAAGCCTTAAGGTGTTTCTAGGCAAGTGCTCTAATGGATAGAAAATGTTGTGTCTTACAAGTGAGCTATAGGCTCCTATTTATAGAGTTTAGAGACACCCTTTGAATTTCAAATTCCACCAACCCCCATGGATGTTACTAATGTTTAATTATATTAATATGGAATTAAAAATGAGATTTGGGAGTTATTTGGGTTTTTTGAGCCGTTCAACAAAGATTGAAAAAACTGAAAAAATTGGTCAGTTTTTGACCTGTGGCTGCGGCCAAAGACATTAGTGGCCACGACCATTAGTCTCTGTCCCACAAGTCGCGGCCACCAACATTCAGTGGCCGCGGCCACCGACCAATTTCAGCACTTAAAAATGTACTGTTTTTCCAAACGGTTCCAAACCCTCCCAAATGATTTTGTAACTCCCAAAACACATTATTGGGGTTGAAATCATATCTCTAACAACCATTTCACATATGGCTTTATGAAATTCATCTCAATATTGTGTAACAACAAATTTACACAATAAAGAGTAATATTTGGAAGTTAAAAATTTGTAACACCAAATATGTTACATTATTTGGATATATCCCATATATCTAGATATTGTAACTCTCTATTATATGTTACAATATGTGACACTCTTTGTCACATTTATTTAATCTAAAACATTACATTATATTATAATATAATATAATATAATATAATATAATATAATATTACATTATAATATAAAATAATATAACATTCCCCCACTAGATTAAATAGTTATCTATTGTAACACTTATTTAATCAATCATTATATTTTAAAATATAACATATCCCCCACTTGATTAAATGAGAACTCTCTCTTATAGGAGTCATTGCATTAGTGGATAAAACAAAGTGTTTTTCAACTTGAACTTTACTATAGTGTAATTATCACAAAATTTGTCGAAAATTTGGTTGCACTAGGTATTGAACCATCTTTTCATGATAACAAATCGGTGATAACACACACACACATTTGCGATGTTCACTTGAGACCTCTTAGTCTCGCTTTGCACCGTTAAGGTCCATGTGCACTTTCCATTCATGGACATTCTTGAGAATACTCCCAATTCTCATGAAAGGCGGCACCACCCCTAGGTCCATATAGGTAGAATTCTTACAATATATTGTTACCAAAAATACTTGTCTTCACAAGACTGAATTCTATTAAAAAAACCTTTCAGTTTTAACCCTCAACGTGGTAACACACAAGTCTTAATATCTTAGATGAGACTTGTTTTGAGTACAACTAATAGTCACTTGATTGACTTGTTGTTACCTATTGAACCTAACACTAGTTGAATAACTAGTGTTAAGATAGGTTACCATCAATCGTGAATCTCTTTAGGGAGTTGAAGTCCCGTCCCTCGAGATGATGCAGCCACTAAATCCCTCGTTGGTGGCTTAGTGAAAGGATCCGCCAGATTTTTACTTGTTCTCACATAGGATATTGAGATGACTCCTCTTTGAATCAATTCTCTTACATATCCATGTCTTAGACTAATGTGTCTAGACTTCCCATTATATACTCCGCTGTATGCTCTAGCCAATGTCGCTTGGCTATCACAATGTATCGATACAATAGATACATTATCTTTGATTAGGGGAATCTCTATCAACAGATCCCTTAACCATTCGGCCTCTTTGCCGGTAGCAGCTAGAGCTATGAACTCTACTTCCATAGTGGAATGAGATATACAGGTTTGTTTCTTGGAACCCCAAGAAATTGCACCTCCACCAAGTGTAAATACCCAACCAGTTGTGGACAAGTTGTCCCCAAGATTGGATATCCAACTTGCATCTGTATATCCTTCTAAAATTGAATGAAATTTGGAGTAGTGAAGGATTAATCCTTTGGTTTTCTTGAGATAACCTAGGACTCTTCCAATTGCCTTCCAGTGATCCACACTAGGATTACTTGTAAACCTACTAAGTTTACTTACCGCAAATGCTATATCAGGTCTAGTACATTGGGTAGCGTACATTAGACTCCCTATAGCACTAGCGTACTCCAATTGAGTCACCACTCTTCCTTCATTCTTCTCTAGTTTTACACTATGATCGAATGGAGTATTGGCATCTTTAACCTTGAGATGGTTAAATATGTTCAATACTTTCTCAACATAGTGGGCTTGCCCTAACCAAAACCCCCACTATGTTTCTTTACTTTTATACTGAGTATGGTATCAACTTCTCCAAGATCTTTCATCTTGAAGGTTGATGATAGAAACCTCTTCGTTTCTTCTATCCCTTTCATGCTATTACTTAGAATAAGCATGTCATCCACATATAAGCAAAAAATGATCACATATCCCTTACAACTTTTGGAATACAAACACTTGTCTCCATTGTTATGTCTAAACCCATTAGACATGATGGCTTGATCAAATTTCTCGTGCCATTGCTTAGGAGCTTGTTTCAATCCATATAAGGATTTTACAAGTCTATAACTGTATGTTCATATTTTGGTAGGACAAACCCTTCGGGTTGTTCCATATAGACCTCTTCATTGAGATCACCATTAAGGAATGTCGTTATGACATCCATTTGATGAACATACAAGTTGTGTATAGAAGCTAAAGCGAACAAAGTTCTTATAGAAGTTGATCTTGCAACAGGCGCATAGGTATCGAAATAATCGATACCCTCTTTTTGCCTAAACCCTTTAGCTACTAATCTAGCTTTAAAGGTTTGGATAGTGTCGTCGGTGTGGTATTTTCTCCTAAATACCCACTTACACTCAATTAGCTTAGACCCCGGTGGGAGATCTACCAATTCCCAAGTGTTATTGGAAAGAATGGAATCCATCTCATCATTGATGGATTCTTTCCAAAATGCACTATCTCTCAATTTCATAGCTTCTCTATAAGTCTTAGGATCATCCTCAACGAGAAGTACAATAGGAATTTTCCTAATAACTTCCTCTCTATTTCCTTCTACCATGTAGAACGAAATTCGTTGAGAATCTATCTCATCCACTACTAGACTTTTATGATTTTTAAGCCTTTGACTTCTTCTAGGTTCAAAGGGTTGCTTTACATCCTTTTGAGAATTCTCCTCTTGAGAATCAACTTTGGATGTAGAATCTTGAGAATTGTTCTCATATAACAAATTCTCCTTTAGAGATGTTGAAGCTTGAGAATTGTTGTCACATAACATATTCTCAAAAAATTCAACTTCTCTAGATTCAATCGCAACATTAGAATCTAAGTGTAATAGCCTATAAGCTTTACTATTGTTGGCATAACCAACAGAAGCACACTTTATGGCTCTTGAACCTAACTTTGTTCTATTAGGTTCATTTTTCTTGCAATATGCAAGACACCCCCACACTTTGAAGATAACTCATATGGAGATATCTCATTTTTCTTCATCAGTATTCGATTAAGAATGTGACAAGCGGTTAAAAGCGCTTCACCCCATAATTTGAAGTTCAACTTAGAAAACACCAACATAGAATTATCTCTAGATAAATCCTATTTTTCCTTTCGGCAACACCATTGTGTTGTGGTGTATAAGGTGCAGTGCACTCATGAATTATACAATTTTCTTCACAAAATGTATTGAATTCATTAGAGAAGTACTCTCCTCCTCTATCACTTCTTAGCACCTTAATCTTTTTATTTAGTTGATTTTCAACTTCTAATTTATACAATTTAAAAGCATCAAAAGTTTCATCTTTATGCTTTAAAAGAAACACATAGGTATATCTACTAAAATCATCTATAAAAGTAAGAAAATACATTTTACCACCTCTAGTTAAAACACCATTTAATTCACAAAAATCACTATGGATTAAATCTTGTAAATTAGATGATCTTTCTACACTAGGGAATGGTTTCTTAATCATTTTTGCCTTAACACATGTTTCACATTTACCATAGTTTTTAATATTGCACGCAATCATACCACATTTTACTACTCTTTTCATGGTTGAAAAACCTATATGCGATAGTCTAAGATGCTACAAAAATAAAGAATCATACTCAACAATATAGGAGGAATTAGCATTTTTATTGATAACATTAAAAGTTACATCATTGGTGCACAATTTAACCAGACCCTCACAAGAGTACCCATTTTCCAAAAATACATTTGATGAAAGTCTCATGCACTGGAGCGGCTCTGATGCTCTGGGCCATCCCATAGTCTAATCCTTAAATGAATCATCATTCTCGGTTACATCTGTCTGTATCAACTTCCAAAGCGGATTGACCAACCCACCAAACTTATTGACATACGCTGTCGTTGTCTTGCCATTCTAGACCGAGTTCATAAACTCATTAGTCTCCGTCGCTCAAATTACATTGTAATAACCTCTTTTATCAATTCACTGCCTGAATTCCTCCCATCCCATCACGACAACATTTTGGGTCTGAGTACCACTTCTTACCACTTCCGGGCATCCTTCTGCCACAACTGCTTAGCACAACCACTCTGTCGCGACCTATCATCTCCTTAATATCAAGGGTGGAATTAGTTATGCCCAGCCACTAATCAATTCTTGAGCAAAACTAAACCTTTCTCAAAACTAGAGACTAATGCTTCTAAAGCCTTCCATACATTAATTCTTATCTGTCTCCACCCTCAAGTTAAACCAACACTAATACCCTTACTGTCAAGGTATACAAAGCAGCTTTTCTCCCGAAAAAACCTGCTTTTCACCCATCCAATTTCTTCTATCAAATCTCACAGCCTTACTCACATACCATCGAACGCCTGGTGCGACTTTCAGGGGCAGATGGAGGATTCCAACCCTAGCTATCATCTGCAACCCTTACTAGAACAATACCATATCCAATTAACCACTCTGATCACATACAATCTGAATTAATCTGCCATCACCGACTAAACCCCTTAGCCCTGATGTTCATATCCAAAACCATCCCACGGGCAGGTTCAAACAACCACATTAATCATACACACATAAAGCATATCAAACACCAATCTATAATACTATGCATTAGTTAAAAAATTTCATTGCTACTAAATATAATCATACTCATCATGCTTTCCATACACTAATAAGCAGATAAAGCATATAAGTTCAATTTAAACAATTCACCACATGCCATCAATTTACAAATCTTTGTACAAGTATTCATCCACATGAAATAGCAATGCTAATAAGCACGCCTCAATATCACCACACAACCGTCAAGGGCTAGGCCTTATCAGAATCACATGCTCTCTATTAAACATACAAATTAATGCATTCATATTTCATTCAAGCACTTAAGCATATAATCTCATGTATTCAATTACGAAACCATGAGTCGAGCTTGTCTTTAGTAGCAAGTGTACATGTCCAGCCAGTCTTCAAGAACCCTTAAACCTAGACCGCTCTGATACCAAGTTGTAACATCCTGGATAACCAAGACCATTACACTGTTTTTAAAATAGTGCAAGACTTGCTAAACAAGTCATTTAAATAAAAATGTGAACCTAAAGTCACAAACAGGTTAGGAATAAAAGATTTTTGTCATAAATAGGTCATTTTCATTAAAATGAATGTTTAGTACATGGGATCCCAAAACACGGTTTAAAGGACATATTTACAAAATTTCCAAAAGTTATAAATAATGAAGGCCACTCTAATGGAAAAATACACATTTTAGGTTTTCGTCCCTATACAATCCCTCAACCATGGCGGCCGAGCAGCTGACAATGTACACCTCGCCCCTAGAGCTCCCTAACCCATGGTTGATCCATCTTAACCTTGCCTTTACCTGCACCACGTAGCACCCGTGAGCCGAGGCCCAGCAAGAAAACCATAACATCATAGCATAATCAATATCGACAACCAAATAATTCATAAAACATTAACCAGATATTCATCAATCCATAGCATTCTCATAATTAGTGATAACAATTTTCAAATCAACAATCTATCATCCAGGTATTCAACATGCCATAATTATCGGATTAACAATAGTAAACATATCATACAATATTCAGGGTCGACGCTCTTAGGTCGTACCCTTTGTTTAACCCACTGTCTACGGCTCACTTAGGCTGAGCCCAGCGTTTAACCCACTGACTCTGGCTCGCTTAGGCCAAGCTCAGTGATTATTTAATTAACCTCAGCTACCAGTGGCCGAGCCGTATTCTGTGCGCAAATATCAATTCTGGAACTCTTAGGCTGTTTATTTCATGCTCACATGGCATATCATAATCATACAACAAATGTAATCAGATATAGGGAGCCCTTAGTCCCATCACATCCACACAAAAGGGTGTAGTTTTCTTACCTTTACTTTTCGAGCGAAGAAGGTGAAATTGTTCCGAGCGGGATCCCTAGCTCCTAGCCTTGGTGATAAACCTAGTTACGAACCATAAATAGAACCCTCATTATAATTTGATTCTGTAAACCAACTTCGGGGACAATCCCAAGCTATCGGGGAGTCCAATTTCAACAAATGGGGTGGTGGAATCGACCCCCGAGCTCCTGAACAACAACTCAACAAAGTACCCAAAAATCAGGTTCTGGAGGTAGGGTAGCGTTACAACGCTACCAGAGAGGCGCTACAGTGCTACAGACAAAAACCTAAGCCCCCCAAAAATGCAACCTAGCGATGTAGCACTCCCAACCTAGCGCTATAGCGCTAGCACCAGAAATGGAAAATTCTGGGATTCTCCCTTCGAACTTTCCCAAGCCAAAGCACCAAAAAATTACTCCAATCATCATTCAAACTCAAAATTAACTATAGAACTACACTCTACTCATCATAGGCAACAAAACCTAACCAAGTTTTTCCCAAAAACTCCAACCAATCCCCGAAACCCATATTCAAACTCTTAAACCCAAACACCATAAAAACAGGATAAGAACTCAGAAATTTCAGAGGTTAAAGCTCAAATTCAACCTAAACTACTCATTGTAAACATAAAAAACGTTAGCAATAAGTCATCACTTGAATACTCAGAACTCTACTTAACAACCCAGCAAAATACAGAGATTAAAACCAAGGTTCTTACCTTAAATTGGAGCCTAATTTCCCAGCTGACCTTTCTAGTTGCTTAGCTTCAACTCTTCAAGCCTTCCCCTCAGTTTTTCCCAAAGACCTCCCTTCAATTTTGCTTCCAAAATCACAGTTACATGCCTAAGTTCTTCTGCCCTTTTTTCCTTTACTTCAAAACACAAATGAGAGAGAGAAAATGAAGAAATTGAGAGAGAGAGAGGAAATGAGAAGGAGGTTCTAATTCTTTCTGTTTTAGCCGTAAGTAATTCTATGTATATCCCTTAGTACCTAGGTAAAAGACTATTTTTCCCTCCCTCACAAAACTTAGTTCCTTAACTAATCTAAGGGTAAAGTGGTCATTCTCTCAATTCTTGCTAATTCCTCGAGTGTTCAAAATATTTACCACTTAAATCCCGTCATCCAATTAATCACCAATTATTTACCCAATGTCTAATAATCCCCGATATATTTTCTAAACTCCCAAAAATACCCATAGGTTTCCCCCGAGCTGGGTATAAATTCCCGTCGTGACTATTTCGCCAATCTGCTCCCTAGGACCGTCTCGAGCCATTTGCTACAAATATATCCACATAATAATGTGGTCTCAACAATTTATTAAATATAATTACATTTATGCCCTCAATGGGCCAAAATTACAAATATGCTCTTATAAGCAAAACAAGGCCCACATGCATATTTAACACTCATAAACATACACTTAATCATTTCCACGTAATCATATAATCATGCATGTCACACAAACATGCGTTAAATCATTTATTCACAAAAATACCAATTATGCCCTCCCGGCACACTAATCAAGGCCCTTAAGCCTTATTAGCAAATTTTGGGGCGTTACATGCAAGGTCCTGAGAAACAAAACCATACATATAGTTAAGGTATTGTGGAGGAACAACAAGGTCGAGGAGGAAATCTGGGAGTTGGAATCAACCATGCGGGGCCAATATCCTGAGCTATTCACATAAAATTTCGAGGGGATAGTAGTAACACCCCAAATTCCCTAATGTAGCTTAGTGCTTGGATTAAGGGGACGAGAGGCAATAACTGTATTAATTGTGTGCTTATGTGTTGTGAGCGTGTCATTAGGTGGATTATATTATAATATAATTATGCTTGCATCATTAGAAATAATAAATATGCATGAGGGTATGTTTCTTATTAGAAGGGCATTTTAGTAATTTTGACTCGTTGAGGGTATAATTGTGAATATGTGTGTATTATGATTGAGACCACATTTTTATGTGGATATATTTGGGATATTCGACACGAGGCGATTCGAGTGAGCAAGTTAGAAGAAAAGTCATAACGATGTCAAATACCTGGCTCGGGGCGAGCCTTGGGGTATTTTGGTAATTTAGCACATTAGCGGGATTTATCGGGTAATGGGAGATTAAATGGTCATTACTTGGAGGTAGTTGGGATTTATTTGGATATGTGAGTTTATTAGAAATTGGAGGGGGTGGTGGTAAATGACCAAAGTACCCTCGAGGGAAATGGGAGGAAAATTGGAGTTTGAGGGCATTTGGGTCCTTGGTAGGTTTTGACTTGGTTAGCCGACTTTGAAGGCTGTGGAAAAAATAGGGGAAACACTCAGAAAAATAACAGAAGAAGCTCTCACTCTCTCTCCCACCTTGGTTACTTGAAAATATTGAAGTAATTGAGGAAACAAAGCTTGGGAATCGATGGTTTGGTGTCTAGGATCAAGCTAAGAGTAATTTGGGGCCATAATTTAGTTGTTGGAGGTAAGGATTTGTTCGGTTTGTGAATTTAATTTTTGGTGGTTTTTTAAACTTTGTTGGGTTTTGAGTTTGGGGTTTGGATTTGAGTTAGTTATTGGGATATTTTGGGTTGCATATGTTGTGTATTATTGCTTTTGGGAATCAGCTGGGACTTTGGGAAAACCTTGGGATGGTTTTGGAAGGTTTGGGTTCGGAGAAAACGCAAGAAAAACCCAGTTTTTTTGGGTTCGTGAAGGAGCGTCGTAGCCCTGTTCTTCCGTCTCGCAGCACTGGGATGAACTAGGGCAAGGGGCCTTGGCTGTGCGCCGCGGCGCCTGTATGGCTATGCCATGGCGTTAGGCCATTTTCATGGTCCTTGAATTTTTTACATTTAAGGCATAGGCCCAGGGGCTCTGGGGACGATTTCGCTAACCCGTGCGGGGAAAGTGGAGGTCCTGAGAGCACGAGATTGGTCGCGGGGTTCTATTATGGAATCGAAGAATAATGAGAATTTTAGTTGTGTGTTGTGACTAGGTTACCACTAGGACTCGAAAGAGGGTCGTTCCCAGGGGTTGTGCTTGCTTGTTTATTTGATTGTGCTAGCACCAAAGGTAAGAAAACGACACCCAATATGTGTTATACATGATTAGGGCTTGGTCCGAATGCTGAACATTGTCTTGATTTGGGCGCTAGCCCCGTAAATGCGCATGATTATTATTATGCCTATGTATATATGTGTTAATGTATTGTAATGCATTGTATCTATGTGTATAATGAATGTATTACATGATTGTTTGTGATGATCAGGAAGCTTGGTTTTTAAGTCGAGGATATGTCTGTTATATTTGATTAAAGCTTGACATGTTAGTCAAAGATATATATATATTTGTTTAAAATGAGGGCTCGACTTATAAGTTGAGGGTTTCTATGACTCGAATCATAAGTCGAGAGTCTGTAAGACTCGACTTATAAGCCATGATCGGCGTTATGCGCAGGCTGTTATGGCTAGGCCACCCCGAGAGTGCCTTATGCACTTGACTGGCTCAGATGCCATATGAATAAGTGGGAGTGCGACATGCACTTGTGTGACCCTATGGTCATTTATCTGAACAGTGTGCATGCCTGGTGCCAATTATTACTGTTAGGCATGCTGTTATATTCTGTGAACTGTTTGACTATGTTTTCTTGGTGAGTCTTTTGGCTCACGAGTGCTTTGTGGTGCAGGTAAGGGCAAGGAGAAGCTTGACCATCCATGAGTTGGAGAGCGATTGGGGTGATGTGTACATATGCAGTCCGCTCGTCCGCCACGACCGAGATGTCACAAGGGAGCTAGGGTGGGACCCTATTTTGCCGCTTAGGCCGGCTTATTTTGTAATCCCTAGAGTGTAACCAACTTTTAAACTTGTATTTTGGGATCCCATGTAAATACAAAAGTTTTTGTTTAATGGAAATGTGTATGTCTTGACCAAAATTTTAAATACCTGAACCCTTAGTAGCTTAATCACATGTTTTAGTCCAAACGACTCGTTTAGAGAGTCCAGCACTAATTTAAAACACACTTGGTAATGGACCCTAACTAGCAGGACGTTACAACTTGGTATCAAAGTTACCAAGGTTTCAGGGTTCCTAATGATGGACTGGGCATGTACACTCGCCGCTAAAGAAAAGCTCGACTCAAGGTTGGGTAACTATTAATATAGTTATGTGTGTAATTGCTTAAATGAAATATATATGCTCTACCTACTTGTTTAAATAGAAAGCATGGGCCATTCTGATAGGGCCTGGCCCTTGACTGCTGTATGTATGTTAAAGATGTGCTTATTAGCACAATAGTCATTTGTTAATGCGGAAGGATTGCTTATAAGCATCATTGTTTCTTTCGAATGTCAGAAACACTTATTAGAGCTGTTATACGTGGTTGTATGCTAGAAATGATTAATAGCATTGTGTTATGTTTATGGATGCCAGGAACGTGTTCATTAGCATCTTGGTGAAGCATGAATATGAATCAATATGCTTATTAGCATGAATGTTTATGTGTGAATTACTAGGATGCTTATTAGCATTGTCAATGCATGTGAATGTTTATTCGATCGGTTTTGAATTGTGGGTTGACATGAGTTATTGTTATTAATGCCTGATAAGTCGAGTCATTGATTGCAGATAGACTTGGAAGTATGCATCGAGGGTAATCCAATGAGTTAGCCGGTGTTGAGAATCAGGCCAGAAGTAATGACTAGGGTCAAAACCCTCTGCTAGCCCCTGAAAACTAGCAACAGATGCTTGCTGATATGCAATCTAGACTGTAGAGACAGGATGAAGAGATTTGCCAGTTGAGGCAAGATCAGGTTTTGGTAAGGAAAGCTGCATTAGAGGCCCCATATGTTATATTCTGCAAATTGTTTGACTATGTTTTCTTGCTGATTCTTTTGGCTCACATGTGCTTTGTGGTGCAGGTAAGGGTAAGGAGAAGCTTGACCAACCATGAGTTGGAGAGCGATAGTGGTGATATGTACATATGCAGTATGCACGTCCGCCGTGACCGAGATGTCACAGGGGAGCTAGGTTAGGACCCTGTTTCGCCGCTTTGGCCGGCTTATTTTGTAATCCCTAGAGTGTAAAAAACTTTTAAACTTGTATTTTGGGATCTCATGTAAAGACAATAGTTTTTGTTTAATGGAAATGTGTATGTCTTGAACAAAATTTTAAATACTTGAACCCTTAGTAGCTTAATCACATGTTTTAGTCCAAACAACTCATTTAGCGAGTCCAGTACTAATTTAAAACACACTTGGTAACAGACCCTAATTAGCAGGGCATTACAAAAAGTCTACAATGTCTCCTGCTGGGGGGAACATCGTAAGTGGATTCATTTTAGGTGCACATCCAACGTCTCCCATTGGGAGTGGTGAGAGACATCCCACGTCTTCCAATGAGAGACATTAAAAGGTGTCCAAAAATGTGGACTTTCAATGTCTTCCACTAGGAGACGTAGGATGTCTCTCACGTCTCTCAATGTGAGATATTGAAAAGTCTCCCATGGACTTTCAATGTCTCCCATTGGGAGAGGTGAGAGACATCTCACGTCTTCGAGTGGGAGACATTGAAAAGTCTCCTAATTATTTTAAAAAACAAATTAATTAAATTAAAATTAATATAATCAATTGAATTAAAATTGATGTAATTAATTAAATTGAAATTTATATAATTAATTAAATTAAAATTGATATAATTAATTAAAATGAAATTACAAATCTTCATTAATGAAGATTTAGAATATTGTTTTACAAGATAAGAAATATTTGTTAGACATATGTAAAATTAACAAATATTGCACTATATTTGAAGAAAGCGGTAAAAAAGTAATAAAAATTAATAGCGAGGTTAGTAACGTTGGATGATCTATAACACATATGTCGCTCATTCTTGTTGCAATTCATCAATTTGTGCCTTTGTATATGACGTACTTGTTAGTTGCAAAAAATATAAAGTAATATATATTAATTAATTATTTGATTACAATTACATATATGGTTTCAAAAATTATTTGTAAACTTTAATTAATAATATCGTTCTCAAGTAATGCCTTGGACTCGCATGTTCAATCAAATCCTTCAACATCCTCATCACATAGTAAATTTGAGCAATATTCCCCCTATATTATTAACCTAACCATCTATCTATTTAATAAAATGAATCAAGCAAGCACAACATAATTTAAATACAAGAAAAAATATATATAATCCTAGATAAAATCAGGCAACATTTCCCCTATAATAGTGACCTAACCATCTGCATGTGAATAACAAAACAAACAATTCAAACAACATACAATAAGTTTATTCCTTATAGCTTCGCAGCACACAACCAAATTTTTTAGAACCTACTTCACTAAAACACACAAGTTCTCAACCTTCTGTTATCACCGCAACACACAATTTTAATCTTAGAACCTACTCCTCTAACATTTGTTTAATAATATTAAAAGTAGAAGTAAGAGAATATATGTATATATATGTACCTATTACAATTAATAATCCACACAATAAGAAATAGTATTTTTTGCGATGATATTATTTATGGCGATAGTATTTCACAGGAAATACGCCTATTATTTGCGGAGAATATTTAAAATCGCCACAGATAATCGTCTCAAAAATTGGCAGGGAATTGTGGGATATTAACGACAAAACAAAAGTTATTTGCGGCGATTTTTTCGCTGCAAGTAATGGTATTTAAAGGCGCGAAAAACATAGGGCGTGCACTATTTGGCACCAATAAATAAAAACTTATTTGTGGCGAAAATTTTCGCCTAAAAAAATGTGAACAATTATGAAAACGTGGTTGAAAAGTTTGGTGGGAAGTTTCCTGCGAGTATTTTTCACTTCATATTTGCGATGAAAAATGTATTATTTGCGACGAAATTTTTCGCCGCTAATAATTATTTGACTTTTAGGGTTTAAGTGGGACGGCGCCGTTTTGTTAAATGATTATCAGTGACCTTATTTGCAGCGAAAATATGGGACGACGCCGTTTTGCTAAAATGTTGATGTTTTTTTTTTTGGTAAATTTGAAAGAGTATATTAACATCAACTGTTGTTACAACCTACAACACCAATAGGCCTGAGAATTCTATACAGTTAAATCTCATCACAATTGATCAAACCATTGCTTTTCACTATGTGTTAAGTTCCTAGACCAAACCCCTGTAATTCTATATTTAACCTCAGAATTTATATTCTGCATAAGTGACACTATTTGTCTACATCTGAAATGCCACAAAGTTTCATTTCTATTTGACCATATCTGATAGACCATAGCAGCAACTGTGGCAGTAAAACTCCTTTTTTAAATCGACTATGTTTGCTATTTCTAATACTACTGATTAAACTTTGTAATGAAGCAGTTGTCGTCTTCCAATGTAACCATGCCTTTAAGTCGTGTAACACCCTGCAACTATACATACAGTCAAAATATAAATGCTATATAGTTTCCATGCCATCTCCACAGACCACACAGTCTGTTTCTTGACAAACTTGAAATCGATTTAGTCTCTCTCGAACTGGTAGCCTTCCCATCATAATCAACCTAAAAGAAAGTTTATGTTTTGGAGTACTGAGTCTGTCCCATACCACCTATTGCCAATATACTGAGTCAAGCACATGACAAAGTATCTGATAGCCTTGCTTAATTTGATATTTTTCAGTTGAGAACATTTTGAGTATCGAAGCACTGTTTAAACTTGTTTTTAACAGCCACTATTTGCTTCCAGTAACAGCTACTTGATGATGGAGCTTCATAACTCCACCAATCAACTATTCCCAAATACACATGGTGAACCCATTTAATCCAGAGGTTATCTTGTTTTGTTGCAACAACCCATACATATATCCCTATAGCTGCTTGATTCCATTCTATCACATTCTGAAAACCCAAGCCTCCCTCTTTTTTTGGTTTACAACGTGAATCCCAAGCCACATAACTTGGAACCATATACTCAGAAGCACCTTTCCACAAGAATGCCCTACAGATGGAGTTTACCTTCTGATGTATTTTCTTAGGCAATATCATGATATGAGACCAATATGAATGTATTGTTATCAAAACTGAGTTAATCAATGTAATTCTACCTGCAAAGGATAAGTTCCTGGAGCTCCAAGTTTTGATTCTAAGAACCATTTTATCCAATAAAAGCTCACATTCAGCAACTGAGATTTTCTTAGAGCTTATGGGAATACCAAGATACCTAAAGGGCACCTTTACAATGACCAAAGCCTGAAACGGCCAAAACCCTTTGAACTTCCCTGGAATCCATTCCACAACAGTATATGGCCAAAACCTTGTCTCATTTGGGTGCAATCTTGATGATTGAGAAAAAAGCTTGAGACCTTGCAGTAATAAATAAATTGACTTAAAATCTCCATGGAAAAATAACAGTACATCATCAGTAAAATATAAATGGTTTAATTTAAGCGATGCACATCTGTCATTATAGAGAAACTCTGCTTTTTTCCCTACTTTCCTTAGAATACGGGTAAGATATTCCATGCCCAAAACAAATAACAGAGGAGACATGGGATCTCCTTGCCTAAGGCCCCTTTTAGCTGTAAAATATCCATGCATAGCACCATTCAGCATTATAGAGTACCTAGGAGTGCGTACACATATCATGATAAGATGAATAAACTTTTCCGGAAATCTAAATGCTCTCAATATCTCCTCAAGGAAATCCCATTCTATTGTATCATAAGCCTTCCTCAGTTCTAATTTTATCATACAACTAGGCTTTGAACTCTTCCTACCATAATGTCTTACCAAATCTTGGCATACCATTATATTATGAGCAATGTATCTCCCCTTTATAAAACCACCATGATTTTTGGCTATCAAATAAGGTAAAATGCTCCTCAACCTTGAACAAATCAGCTTAGTAGTCACTTTATATACAACATTACAGCAAGCAATAGGACAAAAATCACCTACCCCAATTGGAAATTTGCTCTTCAGAATCAAAGTCAAGCTTGTTGTATTCAGCTCCTTGAAAAGATTCCTAGTGTGAAGAAAATCCATAATAGGTGAGCACACTTCCTCTCCAACCAGCTCCCAATTATCGTGAAAAAAGCAACTCGCATATCCATCCGGTCCAGGGGCCTTAACGCTCGGTATGCCAAAGATGGCTTTTTTAACTTCATCATTTGAATAATCTGACAATAAGAAACTTGCCTTGTCTTCAGACAAAACAGCTCCACATTCTACAATATTGGTTTGTACCCTTCTTCTATTTTCCATCTTAGTTCCCAGCAGCTCCTGATAGTAATTTAGAAAGGCTACTATTACTGCTCCAAGATTATCCACCCAATTACCAACCATATCTTGAATAGAATAAATTCTATGCCTTATTCTCCTTGCTCGAATACTTGAGTGGAATAAATGTGTATTCTCATTGCCTTCTTTAATCCAAGCCAGTTTTGATTTTTGATACAAAAAGGAGATAAAGCTCTTATGAATTGCAATGTATTCCATCCTTGTTGCTGTTTCTTGTTCTTCAATTGTTCATTCAATGGATTCTTATTCAGACAATCCTGCTTGCATTTCATATCCCAATAAGCTATATTATCAGCAGCTTGTATGTTATTGAAACCATGCTTGTTAATGCTCTTGAGAACTCCTTTAAGGCATTTTAGCTTTTGCACCAGTATATACATCGCTGTTCCTTGACAGGGCAGTTCCCAATTTGCTTGAACTTTTGACTTGAACTCAGGTGCCTGTTGCAACATGTCGGCCTTGATGGCATGTTACAAGCTAGGTTGGCGCTCGGTCAGATGCGCACGCGAGGGTGCAGACTGGTGAGCATGTTGATGCCTAGTTTGTACGGCAGTGACATTTTCATTAATATCTTCAATATTGCCCAGAAATGGACGGGATTTGGTAGGTTCCATATTGAAGGGTCAATGAACACAATGGTATGATCGGATTTGGGAGATTCGAAGAATTGGTGAGTTGGAAGCCAAATATGTCTCCCAAGAAAAAATCATATATGTTCCTGGTAGAAGGCTAAAAGCTCAGAAGGCTCTTTGTAGGGGGAGCACCTGGTGTCAGCTCTCCACCACCCCCTGGCGCAGGTGCGTCAAGTGAGCTACTACTAGTTGGGAGGACTAGTAGGGCGGGCATATGAGGACCATGAGGGGACTCATATGTCTCCATGAGTAGGAGTACTCATGGACATTACCGGGCCGCCCCGGTAGTGAGTCGAAGTGTGCTGCCAGAGGTTTAAGGGTACGGTTCCCTTGGCTTGCCAGGATGCCGCTTACAGGGAACGTGGCCCAAACCTTCGAAAGATGTCGTGGCGTGCCATGGCCATGAATCTCTACACGAGATGGCACTAGAAGTCATTCGTGGAACTTGTTAGCATGCAAGCATTGGAGGGTGCACTATGCTTGAGCAGGACAGAGGTCCAGTGTGTGCTACTAGTCTGGCAGCTAGTCTCGAGGGCCTGCCAACGTGCATGATGGTATGGTGCCTTGAGGATTGGACCATGGACGTATCAAAGTCCTTGGTCTGTGACGTGAGCTAATCAGATAGTATCGAATGGGGCATGATGAGAAGTGTTGGCACGTCAGCTTGGTGTTGGCTCTTGGCCACACATGCTACCTTGACTTGCAAATGTTTGGGTGAGCATCGGTGTTGGGATTTTCCTTGCCATAGTGAGAACCTATGGACAGTGTGAGTGTCTTGGCTAGATAGCCTTGATGCATGATTGCACTCATAGATGCTTGAGAGCATGACTCAGTGAGAGTTGTTCGAGAGACGGAAGTGTGCCGAGGCACACGGTCGTGCGAAAAATGTGCCCATTATTATTCGAATGGCTGGAAGGCTGACCTTGGCTCAGAGGAGGCAAGGCGCCGCACGGGAATTTCCGCTGTCAAAATGTTAGCCCTTGACAGTTGGTATCAGAGCCAGGTTCATCTCAAGTTGGGGTGAACCTGGTTGGCCCATCCTAGAAAAGATGTAGGCGTGCTGAAGGACAATAAAGGTCTGGATGCTTGGACAGATGTCGTTGAGCCTTTTAGTCACCTAGAAAGGATCAGTAGGCTGAGATGGGATGATACTTGGTTGCTCTTCTTCATGGGAATACTGGAGATCCTAGAGAGGGGACAAGTTATGGTTACTTCGAATCAAAGCTCAGTGATGCTTGAAAGACAACAACCACGTGCAATTGTGGAGAGGTGCTACAAAAGAGTTGGAGCTCATTGACATGAGACAAGGTTTGATCGAGAGGTCAAGGTTTTATGTTTGGTTCACTAGTTCAGGTTTGCGTGAGTGACAGTGTAAGTCGCACGGAGCGCTGTTGTTGAAAAGGGAACTTGTACGCAAGAGTGTGGGAGCATAACGGTGGCCGTCAGACGCTTGTCAGTCACGACAGAAGTTGAGAGTGGATAGCTTTGGGGAACTAGATAAAGATGAACATGGAATGCTTCAGTTGCTACCTGTCTGCCAAATGGAATCACAGGGAGACCAAGGTGGCCGTGGCTGCGATCGTCAGAGGGCAGTCGTACTTGGAGGTGTCTACATGTTATCTTGTTTCGCCCAAGAAGGGAGGCGCCGAGACAATTGAGTGGAACGTGTTGCCTCACAGTGATTAACTAGTGTGGACAACACTGTGGCATCATGGGAGATGCTGAGTTGTGGAATATATGCATCAAAGGCCAGCAGGGCCGAGTAGACCGCGCGCAGTGGTCAGAATAGTACTAGAGTTTTGAGAGCTCTGGAGGGCCGTGTCAAGGAAACTTAGTGCTACAAGAAGGCTTAAGGAGGCAGAGATGGTGCTTGTGTTCAAATGTGGGCCGGAGGGCCTTGCTATCAGGACTTAGTGACTATGGAAGCCTAGAGAAGCTGTCCGGAGGGGCGAAATGCTAGTATGTGGAAGATGGATAGCTATGTGGAGAGCTCACGCATAGGGGAATCAAAAATGGTGCTACACGAATTCTTGCGTGCGGGCAAGTTGTCAAGGACGCCAACAGTTGAAGTGGGGGAGAGACGTTCACGATTCAAACATCCAAATAGCAGAACAATGTTACATTATGAAAGCATCGAGATGAGTTATCATGGAGATCGTTAGTTGTTCAGAATGCAAAGTCAAGAAGACTCAGAGACAAAGACAGAGCCAGTTACCTAGGGTGAAAGTCGTCAGAACTCAGGTACTAAGGTAACATCAGTGCATCGTTTGTCTAAGGTGAAAGTCAACAGGACTCAGGTACTAAGGTAACGTAGAGATGTCGAGGGGCGAAGAGTCAGAATGGCCGAGACATTAGTACAACATCATCTTCAAAAGTGATAAATGGAATGAGGGACCACACAAGAGAAAGCAATTAGCTTGCGAGCTATACCTTGAGAGGTACACCTCGAGAAGAGAAGTTATTTCCCAAGTTAAAGTGGGGGAGCCCACTAATTCATATGTTCGAAGGGTCAGGGTACTTGTTCAGTTTTGGTGTGTGAATCTAGAGAGAAACACAACAACAAATGGGTTGTACAGTGTGAAGACATGCATAACTGATGCGAGTAGGTCAGGTGACCAATTGAAACTGCAGATAGACGGTATGCATGGGCGTAGGCTAAGACCAAGATTGGGCAAGTTTTGCAGCATATTATGGGACATGCTTAGTGTTTTATGGGGACACATGTTTATGGGAACACAAGCCGAATGATTCAGAGAACATATGCCGAAGGGAGATAGCGGATTGGGACAACTTCAGACCTCAAGGGTGAGGTAAAGTGCAGTCAAGTTGATCAAGATTCAACAGGCCGTCTAGAGTTAGGCAATGTTGATTTGGGGGCAGAACTTGAGGCACGATGCTGAGAGTCAGCATGAGCACGAGCCAGAAGGCAATGCAGTGGTTTCGAATGATTTCAGATCATTGACCACATTGTAGAAGCTTAGAGTAGCAGTTATGGCTATGGTCAGGAGTGGCCATTTCGCATCAAGCCATGGGTATGCACTAAGGCCGGAGGGCCAAAAGTCTGGGAGACTACTTCGCGAAGTCTGTGTGCAAGGATGCACTAGATACTGCATAAAGGCTACAGTTGGCATGAGTGCCACGTTAAAGAGAGACATGCCTTCAATGGAAGGATGTTTCGTAGGTGTCGTTGGGAACGGTTGGTTTGCGAACCTCACCCTGAGGGGGGTGCACCTTAATTTCCTCCTGGTCAATAAGAGAGTAGGCATTGGAAAATTGGCGGGAAAGCAACAATCAAAAGATGTGTTGGCTTTGGGGTCAGTTTTCCAAGGGCTGCTTGGTTGACTGGAGGGGCAACGTGATGGACTCGAAGGAGTTCATGTGTGCAAGGAGTATTCGAGTGCAGCGGCACTACTTCATGGGAGAATTCTGAATAGTGACGGTGGCATGGGGTCCTTGATCAAGTCCAAGGGTGGACGTGGGAGATCATCACCAAGTTAGTGGTTCTACAGTGGTAGAGGGACTAGTGCAGACTCAAGATTCGGAAGAAGCATGGAGTGAGCTTAGGAGTCGAGGCAGGAATATTGGCCAGCGGTCTGTCGATGAGGGCATCGACAATTGAAGTGTGGGAGAGTGTAACATGCCAGCCTTGATGGCATGTTACAAGCTAGGTTGGCGCTCGGTCAGATGCGCACGCGAGGGTGCAGACTGGTGAGCATGTTGATGCCTCGTTTGTATGGCAGTGGCATTTTCGTAAATATCTTCAATATTGCCCAGAAATGGACGGGACTTGGTGGGTTCCATATTGAAGGGTCAATGAATGCAATGGTATGATCAGATTTGGGAGATTCGGAGAATTGGCGAGCTGGAAGCCAAATATGTCTCCCAAGCAAAAATCATATATGTTCCTGGTAGAAGGCTAAAAGCTCAGAAGGCTCTTTGTAGGGGGAGCACCTGGTGTCAGCTCTCCACCACCCCCTGGCGCAGGTGCGTCAAGTGAGCTACTACTAGTTGGGAGGACTATTAGGGCGGGCATATGAGGACCATGAGGGGACTCATATGTCTCCATGAGTAGGAGTACTCATGGACATTATCAGGCCGCCCCAGTGGTGTGTCGAAGTGTGCTGCCAGAGGTTTAAGGGTACGGTTCCCTTGGCTTGCCAGGATGTCGCTTGCAGGGAACGTGGCCCAAACCTTTGAAAGATGTCATGCCGAGCCATGGCCACAAATCTCTACATGAGATGGCACAGGAAGTCATTCGTGGGACTTGTTAGCATGCAATCATTGGAGGGTGCACTATGCTTGAGCAGGACAGAGGTCCAGTGTGTACTACTAGTCTGGCAGCTAGTCTCGAGGGCCTGCCGACATGCATGATGGTATGGTACCTTGAGGATTGGACCATGGACGTATCAAAGTCCTTGGTCTGTGACGTGAGCTAATCGGATAGTATCGAATGGGGCATGATGAGAGGTTTTGGCACATCAGCTTGGTGTTGGCTCTTGGCCACACATGCTACCTTGACTTGCAAATGTCTGGGTGAGCATCGGTGTTGGGATTTTCCTTGCCATAGTGAGAACCTATGGACAGTGTGAGTGTCTTGGCTAGATAGCCTTGATGCATGATTGCACTCATAGATTCTTGAGAGCATGACTCAGCGAGAGTTGTTCGAGAGATGGAAGTGTGCAGAGGCACACGGTCGGGCGAAAAATGTGCCCATTGTTATTCGAATGGCTGGAAGGCTGACCTTGGCTCAGAGGAGTCAAGGTGCCGCACGGGCATTTTCGCTGTCAAAATGTCAGCCCGTGACACCTGTTGCCGCATTCTAAAATATTTGCAAGGGATTTTCCCCCCACTGAATTCTGGATATACTGAAAGGATTGCTGGAGAGTGATCAAAAGTACATTGAGATAGAAACTAACCTCCGCAAGTTCATATTGAATAATCCATTCTTGGTTTTCCATAACCCGATCAATCTTCGAATAAATCCTGCCATCTTTGTCTTGCTTATTATTCCATGTGAAAAAATATCCCGAATATTTCACATCTTCAAGTTGACATTCTTCTATACAATCTTTGAATGCTGAAGAACTACCTCCCTACACTCTATTGTCGACCCTTTCATTTGCATTCAAAATATCATTGAAATCACCTAATACCACCCATGGTTGCTTATGACCTCCTGCCAAAAATTTCAAGTCTCGCCATAAGATATCTCGGCCATTTACATCATTGAAGGCATAGACAAAAGTAACTAAGAAACCTTCATGCCCATTATTCGATCTAACTTCCAAATGCATTAGTTAACTCGTACAAAATCTGATATCAACCTGAAACATAGATCGATTCCAACTAATTATTATTCGGCCACCCTTATACCAGGCGTTATTAGATGAAAAATAGCACCCTGAGAACATTTTGGTATAAACTTCTCCTAACTTCTGGATTTTCACCCTTGTTTCCAAGAACCCAACCAATCCTATCTTCTTATTAGAGATTAATTGCTTAATCCCACATTACTTTTTTGGATTGTTAAGGCCCCGGATATTCTAAGACATGATTCTATCCATTATGAAGAGGTGGACCCCCCCCCCCCCCCCACCTCCATTCTCAACTGCATCCTCAACTTCACCACCTTGATCCATCAAAGCCTGAAAATTGTTCTCAATAACAGTAGCTGGAAATGGCTGAACGCGAATCTTCCCACCCTTCTACACTTGTTGAAATCCTTCCTCATCATGTGCACAAGATGATGCCATTTTTGTGTCCTTCGCTAAAGTCTGCTTCACCACCCATGTTTTCTGCTGTACTGGCTTCTTTCTACATGCCACCGTGCCATGCCCCAATCCTTTACAATGTCCACATAAGGTAGGTTTCCACTCATACTCAACATAAACTGAAACTTCCTCATCCCTTTCATTTATAAATGATAAAAGCTTAGGAGATTCCTGTTTTAATTGGACCTCCATCATTACTCTTGGATAGTTGAGCCTCTCTTTCCTCTTAGTAATCTGATCCACCATCACTGGAGTCCCTATTTGGCTGAGAATCTTAAATAAAGCCTTCTCTCCCCCTCCCCCCCAGTATTTTAGATAAAGTCCCTTGATCTGCACCCAAATAGGAGTAATCTCCACATTTTCTTTTTTGAAATCAACAGATGCATCCCAAGGTTTCATGATAATAGGTTTCTTATCGAAGAACATGAAACCCCCTGATATAACCTGATCCCTTATAGCCACATCCTGAAATCGAACAATGAAGATGCCATGTGCAAGCAGACCCACCTTATCTACTTGATCTCTCCATATTCTTTTAACATATCCCTCAAAAACTCCAAGAGGAGGATTAGCCCCTAACACATAGCTTACCATTGCTGAATTCCAAAAATGAATTTCATCTTCTATGTCTTCCATCTCAATCTTAATCCCCTTCCCCACCGAGTCACCAGCGCTCATTTCACCAAATTATCATTCAGATTCTGAATTACATTGCTAGATTTAAGAATGGGGGGAATAGAGTTTGTACGCCCTAAATATCCACGAGCTATTAGCGAGCTGAGAAAGGGCATAATTATATCAGCCACGTGGATGCCATGTACCCGGAGCTGCTATTACCAGGTCCTACCTCTTTAGCTAAGGAGTCGGGTCAGAAGTATGGACACCACGAGCTGAGAGTACATCAAGCTCGAGGTGTGAGCATGAGTTGGCACCTCTGATTCATTATAAAGTCAACCACGCAATGTAAACGTGCATATATCAGACATCACATGTCTGATCCATCCCTGAATTCTCGGACACGCAGCATAAACGTGCGTGTTCAGGCACCCACGACTGGGTTGGGCCATGCGGCCCATTATCCCCCTTACCTATTGATTAGACCACACTTCATTGTCAGGTTTTAGGAATTAGTCATGAATGTCACAGAAGTGACATGATGGGTAAGAAGGTCACGGGATGACCTCCCTTGCCAACCCCTAGGTGCCCTCTCCCTATAAATATGGAGACCCTTGGAGTTGCAAGGGGTTGGATTCTAATCTACAAAGAAATACCCTGTAAAGAATATCAGAAAGATATCAATAATAGTGGCTGGTGGACTAGAAGGATTTTAACCTTTGAACCACCTAAAAAAGTATTCGTGTTGTCATTTTATTTTGAGATCATTCATCTATTACGGTTCAATGTTTAGCACTAATCCCGCTCTTTATTCTATTAACTATCTGTTGCCAAAGAACTGCGTCAATAGTTTGGTGCTTTCATTGAGAGCCGATTAGATTGGTGCAATCGCAAATACCCAACCATGGTAGTCACTCGCTCAAGACATGGTAACGAGGCGGACCAACGTGATGGGCAGGAGGCCCATCATGCCGCCATGTTAGATGATCAGAACCCTGAGGTTCAGCAGCGACCGGGCAAGTAACCAATAGGCCAAGACGACACCGGAAGTTCAGCTCCCCGGCCGCCCAATCCGAACCCAGATTTTTACACGGCGGTGGAAATGGAAAATGCACAGCTGAGAAGTCAGCTAGCAAAAGCTAACCAGCAGATTCAAGAGTTTTTGGCTCGATTACCCCCCCCCCCCTTACAACCGACGCTAATGTCGGAAAGAGGCAAGGCGCGACTCAAAAGTCCCGCCGGGGCAATCGGTCCAGGCCTGGTCGGTCGGTCAGACCCCCAACATCAAATTCCACTCCCACATCGCACCACCGGGAAACCACTTTTGAGGAACTACCTAGGGCCGAGCAACAGTACAGCCGATCGGTCCGAACCTCAACTCCAAACTCATTTCCACCCTCGAGCGCGCCCAGGAGGGCTCGAGGGAGCTCGCGAAGGAGATCCGGGGAGGGCTCACAGCGACAGCCCACCCCGACCAGCCATCCTGCGCCCCGCTCATACCGCCGAGCACAGGACGCGGAGGATGGTAGAGCAGAGCGGCCGTGACCTAACTTGATCCGCCCTGACGGGACTAGGATCGCATCCCCGGTCAGGCATCCACCTTCACCAATAAGATACCCGTCTCCTCCCCGGCCAGTCCGAGACATTCTGGCTCATGGGAGCAGCAGGAGAAATCCTCCTTCTGACGGGCCTTCCCATCGTAGCTAGGCACCTAGAGAAGTCCCGAATCCTCGTCCTCAGCGACGGGCCCCGAGCTTCTCAAATGGAAGCTATTAGACCAGAAGTCGTCGAAGTGATCTATCCGGCGGAGACCTGCGCCAGCGCTTGAGATCGGCGCAAAGTCCTAAGGCCGCCCCTATAGATGACCTCCGAGATTGCCTAAACTCTCGAAGAGGAGACCCAGTTGGAAACGGCAGCCGCGCTCGCCAAAGGGAAGACCTGTCTGAAGTACGTGACAGCGGGAACGTCCCATATAACCTATCTCAAGATAGGAGGGACAATAACCCACCAAACGTGTACAATGGATCCGGAGCTGTTGAACAGCCCCGGAACAACCAAGGAAGTCAGGACAAAACCCTTGAGCGTCTGGCTCAGATGGAGGAGCTGATGAGGAAGCTCTTATCAAAATAAGAAAAAGATGAATATGATTCAGGGGATGAACTTAAGCTCTTCGCTCCCAGCATAGCAGCAACGGCATATCCACCTGGTTTCCGTATGCCGCACTTGTCCAAATTCAACGGAGACGGGGATCTGTCAGATCATCTGGGTATGTTCAATACCTTGATGATGGCCAACAACATTGGTCCCGAGCTGAGGTGTCTAATATTTCCTTCCACCTTGACTGGACTGGCCAGAAAATGGTTCAGACAGAGTAAGAAGCAGTTAATCTGCTCGTGGAAAGCTTTCTCTGCTGACTTCAAGAGAGCATTCCAAGCTTTCCAGGCTACCCGCGTCAAGGCCGATACCCTGGCAAACATAAGGCAGCAACCCGATGAGCCTCTGAAGGCTTACCTAAGCAGATTCACGAACGTCGCTGCTCGGGCCAGAGACGCAGATGACAGCTCCAAGCTCATGGCTTTAAGGATTGGGATCCTCGTCGGAGGAGGACTTTGGGAAGAGATACAAAGGAAGGGAGTCAACACCGTAAATGAATTCCTAAATAGGGCCCAGGGATGGATAAATCTGGAGGAGGCGCGAGCATCAGCCACGGGAACCAGCCAGGCCCCTGAGCAGCCCGCTGGAGTGGGAACGGAGGTCGTGACAGCGACCCAAACCGTTACACAGAATAACCAGTTTGGTGGATGCAAGAGAAAGGGGAGCAGTGAGGGCAATCAACACGGCCCAAAGAAGAACAAGTCTGTAGAAAAATTCAAGCCGGTCTACGCGACTTATACCGAGCTCACCCACTCTAGAGAGAACATCTTCCTAGCAAATTATGCTCGCCTCCCCTGGAAGAATCCAGAACCTTTAAAGCACCAGAAGGGTAAGCGAGACCCTCCCAAGTTTTGTCGGTTCCACAACGACATTGGCCACAATACCGATGATTGTAGGCACCTGAAGGATGAGATCGAGACTCTCATCAGAGCCCGACCCTTGGCTCAGTATGCACGGAATAGAGTTCCCGCCGGTCATCCAGCTTCGGAAGTCCCGATTAGTCAGCCCGGATCTCGGGTAGATCAGGACGTCCCTCCTCCCGTGATAGGAGGATAGATTTCCACAATCTCTGGAGGTCCCCATCTGGCTGGCACGAGCAGGGGTGCCCAAAACAGATATGTCAACGAACTTAAGGGTCACAATGGAGTGGAGTTCATCCCTGAGCAGCATCTACCGAAGCAGCAACGATTGGAGAGGCAACCAATCATATTTACTGAAGAAGATGCCAGCCACGTCCAGTTCCCTCATAACGACCCTCTGGTCATAGCCGTGCAGCTCGCTAATCAGAGGGTTAGGAGAGTGCTGGTCGATAATGGGAGCTCGGTAAACCTACTGTTTCGGTCCACGCTAGAAAAGATGGGTTTGTCTGTCACCGAGCTCAAAGCCACCTCCATGATGCTTTACAGATTCTCTGGAGAAGGGTCGGCGGCAATAGGAATGATCGAACTGGTGATCACCTTGGGAGAGGGACCTCGGACAGTCTCGCAACTCCTTGAGTTTGTGGTCATCGATTGTCCCGCTACATACAATGCCATTTTGGGTCGACCTACACTAATAGCGTTTGAAGTTGTCACCTCCATCCGCCACCTCGTGCTAAAATTCCCCTATTCCATGGGGATATGCACGGTCTGTGGCGATCAACTTGCTACCAGGGAATGCTACAACATTTCTATGAAGGGAAAATTAAAACCCGGACAGTTAACGATGACCGTCCAAGGTGGAAATGAGGAATCTCAGGAACTCGTGCCTAGTCCTGGGATTGAAAAACCTCAGAATGCCGAAGGGGAAAATATCATCTTAGGGGATGATATCGACCCCAGAATAGGCGAGGATAAATCCGAGCTCCAAGCTATCGAAGAGCTCGAGGAGGTAAATATCGATCCACAGAATCCCTTGCGGGTGGTAAAGCTCGGGAAAAATCTATGTGACGAAAGGAAGGCGGAGCTGATTAAGTTCCTGCAGGAGAACCTGGATGTGTTCGCATGGTCTCATGAGGACATGGTGGGGATCAGTCCGAGCATCATCATGCACACCCTCCATTTGGATAAAGGCGTGCCTGCGAAATCCCAAAAACAGAGGCGCCTAGGAACAACCCGAGCTGAAGCACTAGAAGAGGAAGTAGCCTGGCTCTTAAAGTGCGGCTTTATCCGTGAGGCTAAGTTCCCGATCTGGGTCGCCAATCCTGTGCTGGTCCCAAAGCCCAACGGGAAATGGTGGACCTGCATCGACTTCTCCGATCTGAACAAAGCTTGCCCCAAAGACTGCTTCCCCTTGCCAAGGATCGACCAATTGGTGGACGCCACTGCAGGGCACGAGCTAATGTCCTTTATGGATGCATATTCGAGCTATAATCAGATCTCCATGAATCCAGCGGACCAGGAGCACACTAGCTTCATGACCCAAACTAACGTTTATTGTTACAAGGTCATGCCATTCGGGCTGAAGAACACCGGAGCTACATACCAGAGGTTGGTAAACATGATGTTTGCCAACTAGATAGGGAAGAACATGGAAGTGCACGTTGATGACAGGCCGTACTAAAAAACTTAGAAGTTAATTCAAATTGATTGATCGATGTTTTTCTTAAAGAGCACGAGATATCAATAAAGGATTAACCCGAACTAAGTTGTATCCTGGATATAACTAGGTCGTACTAAAAAAATGAGAAGTTAATTCAAATTGATTGATCGATGTTTTTCTTAAAGAGCACGAGATATCAATAAAGGATTAACCCGAACTAAGTTTTCAAAATTAATGTCCTGGATTCAACCAGGTCCTAAAACTTAGAAGTTAATTCAAATTGATTGATCGATGTTTTTCCTAAAAAGCACGAGATATCGATAAATAATTAACGCGAACTAAGTTTTTAAATTAATGTCCTGGATACAACCAGGACTTCTCTTAGAAGTTGGTTCAAGATTGATTAGCATGTTTTTTCCTAGAAAAGCATAAGATACCAATCACAACACCAACAAAAGCTAAGATTATTACCAAATGCATAGAAGAGAAACAAGATAGAGGCAAAAATATGTAAATCAATTAAAATAAAAGTTGAAGAAATTGATTGTCTCGAGGTCAGAAAACCTCATAATATAAAGTTACGAAAAAAATGTGCGTAAAGGATAAAAGGAAAAAGAAAAGTCCTATGCCCCGCCAGGCCGCTCTGATGAGGTCGCCCCCTCGCCCTCCTGCTCGGTGGCAGTGGAAGTCTCCCCAGTCTCGGAGGGCACCTCTTGTTAAAGGCTAGCCTTGAACTTCTCCAAGAAGGACTCCCACGCGTCTGGTCCCAGAAAGGAGAAGTCACCTTCTGGATTGAAGACCTAGCAGTGGTACAACATATCCTCCATGGAGGAGTTGGAAGCTGCCCTCTCCGCTGCCAGGGCAGCCTTGGCCTCTTCATCCTTAACCTTCGCGGCATCCAGTGCGGCCCGGGCAGCCCTCGCCTCCTCGAGCTCGATCTTCGCAGCAGCTAGGGCGGCCTTGGTGGCGTCGGCCTCCTGCAGCTTGGTCCAAGATGCCTCAAGCTCGGCCTGGGCGACCCTCTCGTTTTCTCGAGCAGTTGCCAGGGCCGCCTTAGCGTCCCTTTCCTGTTGTTGAGGCGTCGCGAGAGCGACCTGAGCAGCCTGGTGCTCGCCCGTGATCTCCTCGATCCTGGCCCGGGACCGAGATATGCTCCGGTGGAGAGCCAGAGCCCCCTGCAAGACCAAAATATAATAAGGCAAGTGCCTTAGGAAAAGTAATAAAACAAACAAATAGGGAGTACCAGTGGCAAGGCCAACTTAACGTGAGGGTCATCCCCAATGAAGACTCCATCACATTCTCGGGACTCCTTGTCTCGATCTCCCGCAGATCCCTCGAGGTGGCATTGTAACAGTGATCCACCATGTAGGTCGCGGTCTCGTAGACCGTCCCCCTGAAGACATTGGGGATTTTCTCCAAGGCCCGGGGGTTGATCGGGACGCGCACCTCGGGGGTCGTAGTTGATAAGGTCCCAAGGGGCACCTCAGGTTCACGAATAGAGACGGGAGCTCGCGGAGGAGGTGGGGGCATCTTCTCCATTGCAGGAGGGGCCGGAGGCACTTTCTCCTGGGCAGCCGGGACTTGATTTTTCCCTTTTGCATGAGACTTAGAGGTAGTCTCGATGGCTTTCTTTGCCGTCCGAAGCCTCTTCACCATGGGCTCGGAAGCCCCCGAGGAAGGGTTCCCTCCAGGGAACATGGCTCGCAAATCCTTGTTCTCGGGCTGAGACATCTCCTCTGTTGAAGCAAAGACAGCAAAGCATTAATATACATGTAAAAATATTTGTGCAAAACAACAAAAGAAAAGAAAGCAGGTCTTAAGTATGTATTGAAAGGGCTCCTACCCTCCGAGCTAGAGGAGGAATCTATGGTCATGACCTCCGGCCCCGGAGCTTCGGTGGGGGAGTCTAAGGTAACGACTTCGCGAGCTAGAAGAGGATCTGGGTCTGAATCTGCCTCGGGACTGGACTCTTCTACGTACTGCCTAAGACTCGGAGCTACTACACCTTCAAGGAGGGAGGGCCACGACCTAAGATTGGTCCCGTACTCCTCGAAAAAGGCCAACCTAAAAGCTAAGGTATTATCTACAACTATAGTACCGCTAGGGCGGCTCATGTCATAACGTAGCACGAGCTGGTCGACGCATTGGAGTAGGGTGATGTCGCGGTCTGGGTCATTTTCGTGGCGATGAATGGGTTGGCTGGGGTTAAACCTAGCAAGCCGTAGGTCGGCAGTGGCCCTATCTAAATCCCTAAACAGAAAAAGGACTACCTTGGCCGGAGGGGCCGGCTGCTGCCCCGGACTGGGCCCTCTCCATGTTTACTTCTTGGCTGACCTCCAAAGCTCGCTTCTGCCGCACGAGGGGCACCTCATCCTCCTCGTCCTCATCCTCGCCCGCGGCCTCCTCCTCGGGGATGGGCGCCATCTCGCAAGCAGGAGGGAGGCTCCTTGGTCTCCTCAAGGTCGAAGTCTGGCCCGGAGAGATTAACTTGCATGCCAACATCGTCTCGTCGGACACGAGCTGGCGATAATCCTTTTCACTTGGGGGGAGCCCCGCCAAGGTCTCATATTGACCCCCAAGTGTCACTGACTTGGCCGTCCTTGCAAAAATAGTTGCACGATAGTTTCTAAGTCAGGAACAAATAAAAAGAGACTAGTCAGCAATCAACTTACGAGCTAAGGGTAGAAGGTACTTACGAGGACGGTTGAAGTAATGGTGCTCACAGTTGCGAAACCCCTTTGACATAAAGAACTGGTCCTTAAAGTCGTTGGGGTGGCGGGCAGCTCGATGATGGCAGCCGAATTTGGAAAACGGGTTAGGTAGTAGAACCCGTCGCCTCGCCCCCGCTGCTTCGGGCTAGCTTTTAGGCAAAAGAAGTAGAGGATGTCCACCGGCGTGGGGACCTCCCATTCCTGCTTCAGGAATAGATACTTCAACCCCGCTAACAAACGGTATGAGTTAGAGGGGAGCTGGAAGGGAGCCAGCTTCACGTAATTTAAAAAATCCGCGAAGTACTGGTCCAGTGGGAGGAAGGCCCCAGCCTTGAGATGCTCGTCGCTCCAGGCGGCGTACTCCTCATCAAGTGGTGCGCAGCTCCGCTCGACTTCAAGGGAGGTCGGGCGTCCAGGGCGCCCCTCCCTATCTCAATATTATGGGAAAGCAATATTTTGTTGACTTTCCCTTGGGTGGTGACCTTCGAGGCAATCCACTGGGCCTCGAAAAAGGCGTCGGGCCCCACCTTGACCTCCTTCTCCACGGTTGGACCGAAGTTGGGGATCGGGGAGTCCGTGGCCACCTCATTTCCTTAGTTGGATTGCTGGGAAGATGACCTGCCCACACTCTTCTTGGGTGCGCTCTTCTTAGGTCTCATCTGATCGCCTAACGAGCAAAGAAGAAAATTTAGAAAAGGCGACCTAAGTGTAAGAAAGAATCTAGTCCGAAGTGTTTCCTTTACACGGGCTGAGGTAATCTCAGCCCGTGGCGAGTGAGACCACGCAGTTCTATGAACACGCGCCTATGCTCCCAACGGATCCCCGATTACTCGGAATCTGTGTGTCAGGAGGGTCAAAGCAAAAGTTTGCCTTGGAGGGAAAGTTTCAGTAGGCAACAGTAGGAAAAACCGCCTGTGAAGCGTGTCCCCTAAGCTACCCGGTTTTTGCACCCTAAGAACTGGCTATTCCAAACAGGCATAAAAATATTTTACCTAGAAAATCACCCCAGAAAGTGTATCCTATGAGTCATGCTCCTAAATGGTTTTTCCTACGGCCGATGCCCCTAGGATAAAAACCTGCGCATAAAATACCAGCAAAAAAACAAGCAACCTACTGCATGCGATTAAAGAGAAAGTTTACCTAAGCAACAGCGAAGGAAAACATTTAAAACATGCACAAACGGAGGACTTACAGAAATGTTTTGCTGTGATGAGACTGAATGTCATAGAAGTGACATGATGGGTAAGAAGGTCACGGGATGACCTCCCTTGCCAACCCCCAGGTTCCCTCTCCCTATAAATATGGAGACCCTGGGAGTTGCAAGGGGTTGGATTCTAATCTACAAAGAAATACCCTGTAAAGAATATCAGAAAGATATCAATAATAGTGGCTGGTGGACTAGAAGGATTTTAACCTTTGAACCACCTAAAAAAGTATTCGTGTTATCATTTTATTTTGATATCATTCATCTATTACGGTTCATTGTTTAGCACTAATCCTGCTCTTTATTCTATTAATTATCTATTGCCGAAGAATCGCGTCAACAGAGTTAGTCTTACCTGAATGTAGCTGTTGTTCACAGATCTGTGAATTTTGCAGGAACTTCGAAACATCAGCCCTTGTCGCATTACTTTGCTGCAAGAGCAGATCCGACTTCAGTGAAAAACCATCTCCAGTTGAAACCTTCCCATCCAGATCAATTGCATTCTTGCCATCAAAAAATTATATGGGTTGAACTCCTAAAATTTCCTCAATCGATTTGGTTTTCTTTGTTATATCAGAGGAGGTCGAACCAGTTTTCTTCTTAATCTTGCCCACGGATAGCTTAACTCTTCGCTGAGCTTTAGTTCTCTTTGCCATGGCACCAGAGCACAAACTCTGAGAGAATTGCTCCTCTATTTTGATATGTTTGTAATATAATAACTTTGTTTTGAATTATTTTATTAATTTATTGTATTGAATATGTTGTATGTTCTGGATTGGACTTAATTGTTATTTGGAGATTTAAAATTTTGGGATAGTTACAAATATAGTCGTTTTGTTGTCAAAATTTCAATAGATTTTTAATCAATTAAAATATATAATAAATTAAAATTTTAATAATAAAATTAATAAATAACTATTAGAAAATAAAAGTTTTAATTAATGTAATACTAACTTAATTAAGTAATTTAATAAAATTAGATTTTAACATTTAAAGAAATCAAATAAGATTTAAATAATTAAAAAACAAAAAAATTGATATTTGATAAAAATTTAATTATAAAGAATTAATAAGTTTTTATATTTAATTAAAAATTCAATTTTAACGATAAATTAAACTTTTTAATAATAAATTATTAAATAACTATTAGAAAATAAAATTTTTAATTAATGTAAGATTAATTTAATTAAATAATTTATTGAAATTAAAATTTTACAATAAAAATATATTTTAACATTTAAATAAATAAAATAATATTTAAATAATTAAAAATCTAAAAAGATTGATATTTAATAAATTTTAATTATATATAATTAATATTTTTTTTATATTTAAATCAAAATTCAATTTGAACGATAAATTAATTTTTTTTATAATAAAATTACCAAAAGAACTATTATAAAATAATATCAATCATTATAGAATTAATATAAGGTTTATTTAATTTAATAATTAATTCAAATTAAACATTAACACATAAAATAGATAATAAAGTTAAACTATACAAATAATAATATATGCAATAATTTTTAAACTTAAATATTATAGAATATATGATATAATAAGGAAATGTCATAAAACTTAACAAATCATAAGACATCAGGAGGAAGGCGCACTTCAAGAAAGTTTATGGTGAAGATAAGAACTTAGAGCTGTTGGGAATTGTGCCCTTAAAGCATATGTAGTAGACATTATTTTTTGAAATAAATAAATAAATTGAATTTTTTATGCATATATTTTATGGACTATATTATTCTGTGATAATATTATGTAAATATCAAAAAAATTCCAAAGTTCATATATGTGATCTCAAACACGTATTGGTACGGGAGGATTGTGTTTGAGATAAATGAAATTGAATAGTTCGCAGTAAAATAAAGTTATGGAATCTTTAGATTAATTACTGCAAGTACGGTCCACTAGTTTTTATGAATACATGTGATATAGATTTGGATCACTAGTGTAGTAGGACACTTTAGTGGAGGTACTTTATATATTAGAGAATATATAGAACTGGACCAAATATGTTTATTAATACTTAGTTAAATACCGTTTCGAAGTATATATTAAATATATCAACTGATGATCATATACAAATAAATCTTAATCCTGAAGTTAATATGAACTCTTGTTTATGTTATATGAGTTCTTTGATTCACTCGTTAGGGTCTGTCAGAATGATCAGGCTAGAAAATTTTGTTTTGGAAACTCATTAATGTAAATGGCTGGGGACATAGGATACAGATATGAGATCTATGCCTTCTCACAAGAGATTGAATAATGGTTCTCTTAAGGGTTGACTTTTGGGACTAAAAGGTTATTAAACTCCAATTCATAATTTAGTTATGAATTAACCTTCACTAGTAAAGTCAATGGTACTTAAGGAAACAAGAGATAATTAAAAGGGTAAAACGGTAATTTTATTCCTGATTAATTATGAACAATTATTAGAGGGTTAATTTGTATGCAATGATTATATCAATGGACGTTTTATCATTATAAAGTACTCAGTAAATGAAATGTCTATAATTACAAGAGTGCAGTCTCATATTTATAGTGGAGTGATCACGAGATTAATAAATTAAGATTATTTAATTAAAGAGTTTAATTAATAATATCAAATTTATTGGAACTTGGAATTATAGGTCCATAGGTCCCCATAGTAACTCTATCAATACTATTCAAGGTAAGAGTTGATATATAGGGAAAAATGATTGAAAGACATATTTAAGAAGAAATTTGTTCTTCAGGCCAAATATGCAATTATATGATAATATTGATTAATTAATTAATTATAAATTAGTTGTATTTAACAAAATTAATTAATATTTAATTATAATATAATTTTCAAAATTATATTAAATAATTAAATTAATTTTGAAATTAAATTAAATATCTATTTTCGAAATTATATTGGATTTAATTAATTAGTAGAATTAATTAAATATCTTTATTTGAGTGGGAGATAATAATCTGATAAGTTCAAATTGGATTTGAATTTAAAAGAATGATATTTATTCAAATAATAAATTGTATTTGATAATTAGTTGAAAAGATATTTAATTTAAATTTGAATTCAAATTTGAATTAGTTATCAGGTTGTTAGATTTTTATCTGACAAAGTAGTTTGAATAAATAATTAAATAAAAATAGAAAATTCAAATATCCCTAAAAATTAGGGTGGTACACGACCACACACAGTCCAGGCGTGTACTGCATATTTTCAGGGACAGATTTTTCAATTTTATTTATTTAATTAATTAACTAATGGATAATTAAAAAAAAATTAGTTTTTGGATATTTTCATTAATAAGATAATTAAAAGATAAATTGTAAGTTAGTTATAGATTTATTTTTTAAATTAAATATTTTCTATATTAAGTAAGACTTATCAGAAAATAGAAGACAATCATTCGGTCTCTGAAAAATAGAACGATATTTTTCAATCTCTCCCTGAAAAGATAAAGAACCAATTCTCAAGTATTTTCTCTTGATCTCATGTGTTGAGTACATCAAGTAGAATCACAAATTAACTATCCTTTATTCTCTAAGTGCCTATAGGAAGATCGTTTTTATTACGAAAGGATAGCAAGGACACTTGATAGGCTTCAAGAGGTATGATTTCTTATCCTATCTTGCTTATGATTAATGTATGTATATTAATGGATTCGCATATTTAAAGGTGGTTTAAATATGATACAAAAATTTTTTTGTACACTGGGCCAACCCACCACCATTCCGCTACGTATTAGGAAACTCGTTCCTAACAAGAGCAAGCCCTCAACAATCCCCACAGTGGTGTTGATGTTGAAGGTTGGAAACAATGCATTGACTTATGGTTGGATGAGAAATCATTTAAACGAGCCGAAAAGAATCAGGCCAATAGGGATATGATGAATTATCCTTCTACTCAAGGATCAAAGTCGTTTGTGGCGGCCCATCACGATAACGTAACAAAAAAATATAAGTTTTCTTTATTAATACATTATTTATCTAATAAATTGCTTCTTTGTGTTTAGGCGAACCCAAAATCTAGGAATGTACTGGGTTTGTAACGACCCAAAATTACTAACAAGGCATAAGGGCCATGATTAGTGTGCCGGGAGGGCATAACTGGATTATGTGTGATTTAAATGATTAAATGCAAGCTTATATGATTATTTGGATATATGTGATGCATGACTATGTGTACTAGTATGCATGTAGGCTCTAATTAGGTTATAAGGGCATAATCCTAATTTTGGCCCGTTGAGGGTATAAATGTAAATACTTGTAATAAATTATTAAGGCCACATTATTATGTGGATATATTTGTAGCTTGTGACTCGAGGCGATCCTAGTGAGCGGTTTAGCGAAAAAGTCACGGTTGGAATTTATACCTGGCTCGGAGTGAGTCTAGGGGTATTTCTGGGAATTTAGGAAATATATTGGAGGCTATTTGATATTGAGGAATATAATTGGTGATTAGATAGGTGTCGGAGTTTAAACGATAAACATTGGAGACACTCGAGGAATTAGCGGGAATTGGGAACAAATGACCAAAATGCCCTTAGAATGATTTAAAGGCTTAGGATTTATGGGAGGGAAAATTGGTCATTTGGCCTAAAATTAGAGATAAGTATTCAGTCTACTTTTTAGCCTTAGTGGAATGTGTAGAATATCTAAGAAGCTGAAGGAAAACAAAAGAGACAAAAAGAAAAGAAAAGAAGAAAAGAAAGAATGGAAAAACATGGTCTTTTCTCTTATGCGGTTTAGGCTTTTCTTCACCATTTATTCTGGAATTTGAAGCTAAAATTCAGAGGAGGCTTTAGGCTAAGGCTTCACACTTGGGACCTTGATTAAGCTTGAGGATTCAGCAGGAATTAGTCATCCAATTAAGGAAAGTTTCAAGGTTGTTTTTCAGTTTCTGGTTTTTGGTGTTGAAGTGGTTTTCTAAGCTGAATTTTGATGGGAATTCTAGGGAATTAAGGCTGAGGTTTTGAGGAGTGAAAGATAAGGAGGTGTGGAAGATAACCTAGGTCGAAATTCTCCATCAAAGGTATGAAGTTCTGGTCTTGAAGTTTTGAAATTCCTGTTGTTCTGCTGAGTTTTGAGCTTTAAGCTAAATCATGGTAGTTTCTTTGTTTTGGGGTGCATGTGGTTGAATTTCATATGGTTGGGACTTATGGAGTGAGTTATAGATGAAGGCAGGCTTGTTTTGATGTTTGGTTGAAGTTTGGAAGGTTTTAGGGGGTTTTGGTTCAAGGAAATTCGAAGGAGACAAATCTGGGCATTTTGGCTCTGGAAGTAGCGATGTAGCGCTAGCCCTTGGACGCTACAGCACTAGGCTTGGGTGCTTAGGGCATTTTTGGCTCTGGTTGTAGCGCCATAGTGCCCACTTTAGGGCGCTGTAGCGCTACCATGTTTCCAGAAGAGGGTTTTTGGGTTATTTCTTAGGTTTTTTGCCCGGGGGCTTGGGGTTTGGTTCCACTCCCCCGTTTGGTGGAATTAGGGCGTCCCGAGGGCTCAGGATTGGTCCCGAGGCTAGGTTTTGGAATTGAAGTTTGGTGATGATATTAATTTATGGTGGTGACAAGGTGTACACTAGGGCTCGGACGAGAACGTGCATGAGGGTCAGTTTCACTAATCAAGTTATCGGAACCTAAAGGTAAGAAAATTGCACCTGGTTTTGTGATTATGTTGGGACTACGAGCTCCCTATGTCTGTATGATGTCATAGATGGTATTATGCCATGGGACATATGATAAATGCCTAAGAGTGCCGGAATCAATATTTGCGCACATGGCGCGGCTCAGCCATTGGTAGCTAAGGACTGCTTAATATTCACTGAGCTCGGTTTAAGCGGGTCGGAGTCAGTGGGATAAATAGAAGGTGCGACCTAAGGGCGTCAACCCTGGTTAATATATGTGAATTGGTTATTAATATTAATTTATGAGTTTGGTATATTGAATGCTTGATTATGTGAATATTCTGGATTGTTGAGTATATGATTATACTATATGAGTTAACTGATTGTTTAATTGATGATTATGCTCTGTTTTTCTGTTTTCTTGCTGGGCCTTGGCTCACGGGTGCTACGTGGTGTAGGTAAAGGCAAGGGCAAAGTGGACCAGTCCTGAGTTGGAAAGCTTTGGGGCTGTATGTACATAGTCAGCTGATCGACCGCCACGGCCGAGGAGTAGTACAGGACAGGGAAAACCTAAATGTTTGTTTTGCCCTTAGAGTGGCTAGTAGCTGTACTTTTATCCTGAAATTTTGTAAACTGTCTTTTAAATGTTAATACTAATGGGATCCCATGTTCAAAATGTTTGATTATATGAAATGTAACTTTTGTGACCGAAATCTTTTAACCTTAGTTCAATTATAGTTTCAGTAACACGTTTCTAACTAAATGACTTGATTAGCAAGTCTTGCACCTTTATAAACACACAGTGTAACGATCATGGCTATCCAGGGCGTAACAACCGGGTTACATTGAAAGCTGGAAGCAATTCCACACCCGCAAGGAGAAAGAAGAATTTGTCAATGAGCAAGCGAAATTAGAATATATAAGAATTATCTTGTTGTTTGACCTTAAAATCACTATGGTTTGGATGTATTACCGATATTTTTATGTAAAAATAGGAAATGATGTACAAATATTTTGAAGTGCAGAGCCAGCAAGTCCCGTCTTCCATTTATGATGAGGGAAGCACGGTTGACGAAAGAATGATCTTGAGAATAGTGTTGGGTGAATGTCCCGGCCACAAACGAGGAGTTGGTCGCACATTAAAGGGGAGAAAGGCCTCCAACAATCAATCTCAAACTCGGGCACAGTAGTCGTCATACACCCAGCCCGTTCAATCCAATGATAATAATAGCATGATGGAATAGGCGATGACTAACTTGCTGAGAGAATACAAAGCAAACATTGAGTTCATGTCTGAGTGTCTTCCTCCTGAATCCCGCCCACCACCTCAAACAATGAGATTGGATGAAGTAACTCAATGGTGGGAGATGTATGCGACTGCACCTTCAAAAGTTCCACCACCGCCTCCACATATGTTCGGAGATGATGCACCTATACATGTTCCCTCACTTGTCTCGCCTCAATCTACATTTAGAAATGGCGCATCTTCAACAGCACCTTCGCCCCAATCTCCACCGCCCCTAGTCATTTAGTATCCAGATGACAGTGACGATGATGATGATGCGATCAACTTAGGATAGATTATATAGTTATATAAATAGTAGTGTTTATTTGTTTTAATACTATAAAGACAATTATTGATATTAGATTGTATGGTCTATTTTCTTATCAATTAATGGAGACTACAATTCTGATTTTAAATTTTATTATATATTAAATTTGATTTTTTTATAAATTTTTTTATTTTTGTTACACTATTTGCTGTGAGAATATATTGTATTTGCGTTGAATACTTAGCTGCAAATAAGGGTCAATTACGCCGCAAATAAGGGTCAATTACAACAAAATCTAAAATTATTTGCGGCGGATTTACTGATATTTGTAGCAGTATGTTCGCCGCAAATTATGAGGTTATTTGTGGCGGGAATTTTATTTGTCGCAAATAATGAAATTTATAACGACCTTTTTGCGGCGGCGTATTTGGGGGCAAAAATTTGCCGCAAATAATATTTGTGGCGAAATATGGGGGTATTTGCGACAAAATTGATACCCACAAAAACCTCAATTTCTTGTAGTGCCAAGCTAGAAAAATTACTTCACTTAGCAATCCACTTTGCTATTAAATCCACAACCAACAAAATTAAATTAATAAATAATAAATAAAATATCACTAAATATCTAACAATATATAAATTATTCTTGTAATTTTAGAAAATTGATTACCTCAAATGCGCGTTTGAAATCGAAATTTTGAGGCAAATATCACCATAAAATCTCACTCCAACAAACCTCAAACTACAAAATAAAATTAATTAATAAATAAATATTTACCTAAATAAATAAAAAAAATTCCAATGAGCCACTAATTAACCTAAACATAAAATGTGGTATATATAAAACTTAGACTTTTAAACTCTAACAACTAAGTCACTAAAAAATCAATAATCAACAAAAATATATAACTTTTCATATATCTCTAATTTTTATAATTATTTTGATATAACTATATATAATCAACCTAGCTAGAATGTTAATAAAAAAATTTAAATATATATATACAAATATACATAATTTTTGAATTAAATCATAATAAAAATTTTAAAAAAATCATAAACATATATACTTGAATCAAATCTATACAATGTGATATGTAAAATTAATATTAAAATTATTTCTACATTGCCAAAAAAATTATTTTCTTAGAAACCCACTCAGAATCTACTAATAATCAAAACTAATAAAAAAATATCACTAAATATCATTTTAACAATGATTTATACTTATAATTTTGAAAACTTACCTCAAATGTGTGCTTGAAATAGAAATTTTGAGTCAAAATCTCAAGTTCCCACACCTCTTATATTCTCCAATGGTGTAAGACATTGTAGGGAGTCATTGAAAGTATATTTGTTTTAGTAATATAACCATGGATTTAATGAGAGAATAACACAAGCTATATCAAAAGAATGAATAGACCTTTGGAGAGAATTTATGTGAATCACAAAATGGAACAAGGCTTGACACAAATGAAGATTAGTTGTCCAAAAATCTCTATTCCTAGCCCCCTCCTTGAGATTGCTTGAAGCTACTACAGTGGAATGAGATTGAGATTCACAAGCCTTCAATCTTCATGCAAGTCAACCTTTCTTGATGAAAATCTTGGAGAAAACTAGTAATCTTGAGAGCTAGAGAGAGAGAGAGAGAGAGAGCAGAGTGATCAATCAACCAAAAACTCAAGTGACCCCTTCAAATCGTATAGGAACCCTCATTGGACTCAACCAATGAGATTAGAGCATTTTACACTAAATTTTGGAGCTAAACATGTCATTGTACGATCTTGCACGGATCGCCTGCACCCAGGCGACACATCACCTGACAAGCAATGTGTCGCGACCATGCAGGCGATGCATTGCATGTCTAGGGTTTTCACTCCCAAGTGATGCATCGCCTCCTGTCACAAAACGCTAGTACCTAAACTTGTCACAAAACATCTTAAAATACCTCCAAACTTTTTGGGTACTCTTATACTTTCCAAAGTAACACTTTGGACTCAAAAAGATAATTTTTAAATGCATATACCACAAGTCAACTCTCACATGTTGGCTTTAGTGAAACCGTTATTGTTTTAGCACCTCTTCGTGCCTAACCAACTTCACTATGTATTTAAGCTATCATAACATGTATGTGTGTGTACATATATATGTCTGTGTATGTATGTTTATATATATATGTATGTGTGTGTCTATATATATATATATCAATTCATGCATATTTTCTATATGCATGTATTGATATTTTTGGGTGTTCATCAATTTTAGTAAAAGGGGAAACTTAGATCTCTGTCTACCGATTGGAGTGTCTCTTGTGGCTCGGTATGTGTATTCATTTTATCAAAAGTTTTGTATATGTGTATTTGACATTTAAAATTTGATATATATATATTTATATATGTGTGTGTATTTAATATGTGAACATGAATCTTGTTAATGGTGTAATTTGTTGTCATCATTAGGTTAATAATAATATATAAATAATAACAAAGAGTTGTGTTTGTATATAAAATTAATTGAAATTAATCAGAATTTTGGAATAATTTAGTCATATTTGATTATTTACAAAGAGTATTTGTGATATTGTGAATGTTCTGGAATTTTCTAAGTGTTATTTGGAGGCTTTTAGAATTTGGGATAAGTTAGATTTATAGTCGTTGTGCTATCGAAATTTTGGTAGATTTAGGAGACTAAATTAAATAATAAATAAAACTAATCAATAATAATTACTGTTAAATTAAAAATTAGATCATTTATGAATTAATTTTTAAAGATAAATATTTTGTTAAAATTTGATTACTATAAATATGATATAAGTGTTATATTATAAATTAATATTTTGCTTAATTTTATTGGATTGTTAATTGGAAGACGTACGTCTCTTATTTCTTGTTTTAATATTATTATACAATACAATTGTTAGAGGAATTTGAATATTTTAAATATTCATCCATAGTGAAGTAGGTTCTGGGAAATTTTTGTATGCTGTGAAGATATAAGAAAGAAACGTATTGTGTGTTGTTTGAATTGTTTTTTTCACTATTCCCATATGGCTCATTAGTATAAGGGAAATACTTCCCAATTTATTTTTTAGACTTATGTAATAATTTATAATATTTAAATTTTTGGGGGTCGGGGTGGTGGGTCGGGCATCAGGGGACGTGGGTAGAGCTAAGGGTCAGAGTCGTGGGTAGGGTAAGGACCAGGGTCGTGGCTAGGGGTCAAGGTCGTGGGTAAGGGTCGGGGGTTTGGGTCTTAGGTAGGGGTCAGTGTCGGGGTCGGGGTCGGGGTCTTGAGTAGGGGTCAATGTCAAGGTCCAGGGTCAGGGTAGGGGGTAGGGGTCGAGGTCGAGGTATGGGTAGGGGTCGGGGTCGGGGTCGTTGGTAGGGGTCTTAGGTCTGAATATGGGTCGGGGTCAGTGTCGTTGGTAGGGGTCGGGGTCATGGGTCGGGATAGAAGCCAGGGTCATTGGTAGGGGTCAGGGTGAGCATCGGGGTCATGGGTCGAGATAGAGGTTGGGGTCTTGTGTAGGGCTTAGTTTCGGGGTGTTGGGTAGGGTCAGTTTCGGGGTCTTGGGTAGGGGTTGCGGTAGGTCTCGGATTCGTTGGTAGGGGTCATGGGTCGAGATCGGGGTCGTTGGTAAGGGTCAAGGTTGGGGTCAGGGTCATGGGACGGGATAAGATTAAATAAGATTTTATGATTTGATGTGGATTTCACAAATTATCATAAGACATCATAAAACGACATAATATTTGACTTTTGTAGGGTTTGTTTAGTAAAAAGAAGTTATTACCAAATATAGGATGAGATGGTTATTACTGCATAGTGATCATTATTATTTTTTATTATTTCTAATCACAAAAAGCCATAGCCCCATTTGTAGAGGCTGAGTCAATAAGACCATCTCCAATAGATGGTGTATATTTTGTGCCAAATTTGGCCCAAAATATGTGTCAATGTTATATTTGGTCCACTTTTTGCATTTGTACTCCAATGCACAAGGTGCAAACTAGTTAAAAAAAATTCAATATAACTATTAATGCTTATTACAAATATACAAAACAATTAATTTTTTATTAAAAGATAAATTAAAAATTAAAAATCTTTTTCAATTAATGAATTATATTAATGAGTGGCAAATGAGTAATTAAAATATGTGATATTTCTTGTGGGCCAAATTCGGCCCATGCTATATTTTGTGCCAAATATGGCACACATTTCAGACCACCATTGGAGTTCCATTTTATGAAAGATGGGCTAAAAAATGGCTATACACCACTTTTATAGCAGTCCATTGGAGATGCTTTAAGGACTCTTAAATGCACTTCTTTGAACTATCCAAGACATTTTTGTCTGCATGGATAGTTTGAGTTTGTTGTATACCTATAGTTTGATCTAGCATTACTCATTTTATTGTTTCATTAGTAAAGATTTCACCATGCGTCTCCCTATTTGTTCTCGTATGTGGGCAAACTTTGTTTACTTATGAGAACCATAGGGAGGCACTACTAAATTTTTTACAAATTTGAAATAATGAAAATAGTCTAGATCATAAAATATGTATACAGGAAACCCAAATGAGATAGGTTTTTTACCCTTATAGAAATGGAGTGAAAATGTGGAATAGGATACACACATAGTTAATATTTTTAATGGTATGTTTTTATATATACCGTAGATGGCGATCGATAAGAGTTGGATGAAATTAAGAAATCATGCCACTGATGCCTATTGGAATGGTCTCCAAAACTTCATGAATATAGAATCAAAACACAAAGATTGTGACGGGAGAATAAGATGTCCATGCGTTAAATGCTTGAATGTTAAACTGCAAACTTTGGATGTTGTTGAAGCACATATATTTGATCGGGGTTTCCATCAGAGTTATCAACAATGAATTTATCAAGGGGAAGTCAGGGAAAATGTTTTCAATGACAGGGTCGATGAGAATGAACCTGTAGATGAGATGTGTGACGTCATTGAAAATTTCTTTTACCAATCAATGTTGAAGAGGCTAACAGTGGAATGGGTCAGTATTATGACGATTTTTTCGATGAGATTGAAGCTGAGTTGTATTCGGATTGCGATTGGATATCATCGCTTAACTTTTTATCTAAGTTGATGAACTTGAAAGTGAGGGGGCAGATACAAAACAACACGTTTGATACATTGTTGAAGTTATTCAAGTTTGCATTTTCGAAGGAAAACAAAATTCCTACAACCCACTACGAGACAAAAAAAACTAAGTAAATTAGGGTTGGGATACAAGCATAGCTTTGAAAGTCTCCACTTTCTCATCCGCTCCTCTTTTCTTCTTGATATCCATTTTCAGCCAATAGGTTTAACATTTTTTGGTAAATCTTCAAGAATCCAGACAGAATCGGAATACATTGATTCCATTTCTAGGTTCATGACATCTTTCCATTTTCTTTGTCAGAATCTCTCATATCATCTCTATATGGCAATGGATCATCTTTGTTTGTGTCAGATACAAGCATTTTAACTTCTTGTTCATAGAAAATTGGTTGACTGACAATCCTCCTACTACGACAAAGCTCTCTATTATTCTAACTAGAACTTATGGCTTTTTCTTGTCGTTGTTCATTGCGAATAGTTGGTGATCTATTTACCATTTCCTCCAGTACAACCTTGTTGTGAGGCTTGTGGTTGTTAATATAGTCATATTCAAGAAAAGTAGCATTTTTCAAAACAAATGTTTTGTTTTCTTTTGGACTATAGAATATACCACCTCTAGTCTCTATCGAATACCCTACAAACATGCAGAGTTCAGTGCGAGATTCCAGCTTTCCAATCTTTCCTTTTAGCATGTGTGCTGGACACCCCCAAATACAAAAATGGTGTAAAATAGGTTTATTACCATTCCATAGTTCTAACGGTGTCTTCTGGATAGACTTGGATGGAACAACATTCAATATGTACATTGCACATTGAATTGCATAGCCCCAGAATGACGGTGGCAATGCTGAATAACTCATTATTGATCTAACCATGTCTAATAACGTCTTGTTCCTTTTTTCTGAAACACCATTTTGTTGTGGCGTTCTAGGTGCAGTAAGATGGGATTGAATTCCATGATCACGCAAGTGGTCCATGAATTCATAATCCAAGTACTCTCCTTCTCGATCCGATCAAAGAACTTTCAGTGATTTACCTTATTGTTTTTCAGCTTCTGCTTGGAATTCTATAAACTTTCCAAAAGTTTCAAATTTCATTTGCATCAAATATAGGTAACCATATCTTGAATAATCAAAAATAAAAGTGACGAAGTGTTCAAACCCTCCTCTCGCTTGTACATTAAATGGACCACACATGTCAGTGTGTACAAGTTGGAGTGGTTTATGGCTCTTGAACCTTTTGCACAGAAAGGTCTTTTTGTCATTATGCCTTCTAGATAGGATTCACAGATTGGAAGAGAACCAACAGTTAATTCTCTTAAAGGTCCTTCCTTTGCTAGTCTATTAATCCTATTCAAACCAATATGCCCCAATCTCAAATGCCATATATATGTTTCATTGTCGGAATCAATCTTTTGACGTTTAATATATCTTGGGTTTGCAACTTTAAACATTTCAGAGTTGTAGATTGATTGTTCTTTTGCCTTCAGTTTTTACAGCCCATCATCGGATTTTGCATGACATATTTCAATACCAGATCTTGAGATAACAATCAGATTATTATTGAAAGAAATATCAAAACCTTGTTCATGCAACATAGAAATAGAAATTTAAGTTTCTAGTAAATCCAGGAATAAAATAAAAATTGTCCAAAACAAGAAATTTATTTTTATCAAATTCTAAACAAGCTATTCCAACTGCTTTGGCAGAGACGACCTGACCACTACCAACCCTCATAGTCACCTCCTCATCAACAATCTCCCTCAAACAACTAAGAATCTTTTAAAAAAAGCAAACTTTTTTAGTGGCACTAGAATCAACAATCTAGGATGATGTGTCATCTTCCACTAAACAAGCTTCTAAAACAAGTAAATCATATTTACCTTTATTCTTCTCTTTTAGGTCTGAGAGATACTTATGACAATTTTTCTTCCAATAACCCTCAAATCCACAATGAAAGCATGTCCCCTTAGGCTATTTTTTCTTGGAAGTTTTGTTATCCTTATTCTCTTTGTTCTTCTTGCCTTTATATGACTTTTAGGCTCCTTTTCCTGTTTGTCATTATCCTTTTCGTTGGGGCCTGGACGCTGGCGGTGAGGAGGCCAACACCGGGAAGAAGAGGCCCCGGACGAGGCAGGCTGGCTCGACCGACGAGTCGCACAGCGAGAGTCGGCTAGCCACGAAAGAGATTCCCACACCGCCGGTTCTCCCCATACGTCCGGCACTACTCGAGGAGGGGGAAGTCGTTGTGCTGGATGAACAGTTCCGGCTAATTAACTGGACCTGGGGGAATGGTCGGGGCTGGAGAGACGAAACATACAACGCCCTGCGATCCGCCGTCAGGTTGAGTTCGCGGAGCGTCCGGTGGCGTTCAGCGCCCCTCAGCCAATCGTGGAACGGCCAGCTGCCGAGACGGGCTTCCACCCTAAGCTTGGGCAGGACACGGCCCACTTGGCGGCGGACCTGTTGAACCAGGTGGGGAACACCATGTCCAATCTCCAACTCAAACGGTACGCCACAATTGCCAATCCGAGCGTGCTGTTTATCTCCCAGGCACTTCTCCATCAGGCCATCGCGGTAAGTTCATTTCGTGTCTTTTCTTTCCCTCTTCTTATTTATTTATAAGGATTCCTCCTAACTTTGCTTTGTTCCAGGTTGATCTGTTGTCTCATCGTAATGCCGATCTGGTGGCCGAGTTGGCCATGAAGATGAAGACAGTCCAGCTGGAGCTGGAGCTGGAGGCGGCCGTGAACCAGAGGGAGGTCGCCAAGGAGGCCCTTGCCAGGGAGATGGCCCAGGCTCAGGCAGACTGTGAGGAGTTTGACCGCGTCAAGGCTGGGCTAGAAGAGGCTTTATCTCGGAAGGGAAACGAGGCCAATGAGAGGACAACCCTTCTAGAGGTGGCCGCGGCTTAGTCTGCTCGGGACAAGGAGGAGATCCTGACCTTGATGGCTCAAGTTCGCGAACTGCACAGCTCTCTCCGTGAGGAGAAGATGGCGCACGAGGAGGCCCGCCATGAGAAGGAGGAGGCGGACGGCATACTGGAAGTCACTTTCGAGGAGGCCATTTACATGGCTTGGCGCAAGGACAAGAGCATGAACCTCCTGGTCTTCCCTGACCTGGAATCGAAGAGGGCCAAATTCGAGGCCAAGGAGAAGGAAGATGCGGAGCTCCTCGGGGATGAAGCCTAGGCCCGAACCCTCACCTTGCCTTTTTTCTATCTTTTTGTTGTAATTTTGTAATACCTCTTTCGGACGCGTACGTGTCCAAGACACTTTATATTGCTTTCTCCGGTATATATATTTTTCTTTTGTTATTCCTTGAGTAGAAATCTCATTTTATTACCGTGTCTGACTGATTCAGAGGGTTTGGTCCCGGTTCCAACGGCCTTGACTAGACCAACTGACTAGCTTGTCAAGTTTTCAGACCTAACCGTCTATTTTCAATTCCCGGCTCCAACGGCCCGGGCCAACGTGGCTTAAATAGTTTATTTTGGAACCTTGTTCTCCCTTTACCAGTTGTAGGCCATGGCTTTGCCCTGGGGCATACCGGATGCTTCTCTCTCCCGGACATCGCTCGTCTAGAGTGGGACCAGCCTTGGGCTCGGTCCTTTTACTTTATACCCCCAGACATCGCTCGTCCGGGGTGGGACCAGCCTTGGGCTTGGTCCTTTTCACTTTATACCCCCGGACATCGTTCGTCCGGGGTGGGACCAGCCTAGGGCTCGGTCCTCTTTAATGTATACCCCCGGACCTCGCTTGTCTGGGGTGGAACCGGCCTTAGGCTCGGTCCTTTTAACATTATACCCCCAGACATCGTTCATTCGGGGTGGGACCAGCCTTGGGCTCGGTCCTCTTTATTTTATACCCACGGACATCGCTCGTCCAGGGTGGGACCAGTCTTGGGCTTAGTCCTTTTAACTTTATACCCCCGGACATCGTTCGTCCGGGGTGGGACCAGCCTTGGGCTCGATCCTCTTTACTTTATACCCCCGGAACTCGCTCGTCCGGGGTGGGACCGGCATTAGGCTCGGTCCGCTTTAATTTATACCCCCGGATATCACTCGCCGGGGTGGACCGGCCTTAGGCTCAGTCCTTATTAATTTTATACCCCCGGACATTGTTCGTCAGGGGTGGGACCGACCTTAGGCTCGGTCCCGCGGGGTTTGTGTCACCCGAACATCGCTGGTCCGGGCCGGGACTAGCCTGAGCTTGCGCCCTGCCGGGTATTTGCACATACCCAGGATACCCCCCGCAAGTGAGTGGAGACTAGTCTGGGGTCACTTGAGTAAGATTTTCATTGTGTGATAACATTTCTTTATGACATTTTGTACACGCCATTTTTATTATTCAAGGGGGTCGCCCTGAGGCGTACATTATTTACGACGAAAATGCAAAATTGGAACACGTTCTCCTGACTACTGATAGTATTTACGGAGATGTTCCGCATTCCAAGATCGCGGGACTTCCGAGCCATCGAGCCGCTTTAAGCGGTATGTCCCGGGGCACACTTCATGTTGGATCTTGTACGACCATTCCCAATTCAGGCCCAGAACCCCCACTCCCGGATCTTGAGTAGCACGGAAGACTCTTCGCAAGACTAAGTCGCCGGTTCCGAACTTTCGGCTTTTGACTTTCGAGTTGAAATGTCGTGCGATCTTGCCTTGGTACATCTTCAGCTGCACCTGCGACTCCTCCCGGATCTCCTCGATGAGATCTAGTGATTCCTGGAGTAAGGCGTGGTTCTGGGCGGGATCATACGTGTCTCTTCGGTGAGACGGGATGGTCATTTCGATGGGGATGACGGCTTCGCATCCATAGACCATGGAGTAAGGAGTGTGGCCGGTTGATGTTCTCTCGGTCGTCCGGTAAGCCCATAGCACGCAGGGCAGCTCTTCGGGCCATTTGCTCTTGCAGGCTTGGAGCATTTTCTTCAGCGTCCCTTTTAAGATTTTTTTCACGGCTTCTGCCTGTCCATTCGCTTGGGGCCTAGCGACTGCTGAGAATTTTTTGACGATGCCATGCCTCTCAAAAAAATCTGTGAAGTGGGCGCTGTCGAACTGCTTCCCGTTATCAGATACAATTTTGTAGGGGAGGACGTACCGACACACTATGTTGTTGATGACAAAATCCAAGGCCGTCTTTGAAGTGATTGTGTTCATGGGCTCCGCCTCAACCCACTTGGTCTAGTAGTCCACGGAAACGATGGCATACTTCACTCCTCCTTTCCCGGTTGGGAGCGATCCTACTAGATCGATCCCCCACACCGCGAAGGGCTAGGGGCTAGTCATCAAGGTTATTTCTGTCGGGGGGGGGGGGGGGGGGGGGGGTTGTGGGACCTTCGCGTATCTTTGGCACTGTTCGCACTTGCGGACGTAATCGATACAATTTTTTTCATGGTCGGCCAGAAGTATCCTTGGCGCAAGATCTTTTTGGATAGACTAAACCCCGCTGTATGATCTCTGCAAAAGCCTTCGTGCACTTCATGCATGATGGCGCTTAGCTCTATCCCGGACACACACCTGAGGTAAGGCATGGACAACCCCCGACGATAGAGTTTTCTGTCCATCGTGATATATCGATGGACCTAGTACTGAAGCTTCCTGGCTGCGGTCCTATCTGCTGGCACTTCCCCGACTGTCAGATAGCGGATAAGCGGTCCCATCCAAGACGCGGAGTGGTCGACGGTGTGGACCGTGGGGGCTCTGATGCTTAGGATGGGGAGATGATTGACGGGGACTAGCCCGGCCAGTTCTGCTTCGGCGTCGGTGGCCAACTTTGCTAGTGTGTCCTCGAAGACATTTTTCTATCTAGGGATCTGGCGGATGGAGTGCTTTGCGAACGCCTGCAGCATCTCCCTCGTCTAGGTCATATAAGCCGCCATTCTCTCTCCTTTAGTTTGATATTCCCTCGAGATTTGCCTAACAACCAACTGGGAATCGCTGTAGATTTCCAGGTTCGCGACTCCTACTTCCCGGGCAAACGCGGCTCGGCTAAGACAGCTTCATGCTCAGCTTCGTTGTTCGATGCCTTGAACTGGAAACGAAGGAGCTGGTGCCCCTGTGGGGATACCAAGATGATCCCAGCCCCGGCCCCGTTCTCATTCAAGGCCCCGTCCACGAAGACCTTCCACACGGGCGCCATAGGGACCTCAAGATCATCTTCCTGAGATATCCCCGAACACTCAACGATGAAATTGGCCAGAGCTTGCCCTTTAATGGACACTCTAGGGACCTAGGATATATCAAATTGACTTAGTTTCATGACCCACTTTAGGAGTCTTCCTTATGACTCGGGCTTCTGTAACACCTGCCGCAAGGGGTGGGTGGTCAGGACCTTTATGGCGTGGGCCTGCAAGTAAGGCCGGAGCTTCCGGGATGCCATCAGCAGGCAAAAGGTCAGCTTCTCGATTAAAGGATACCGAGACTCAGTGTCCAACAATCGCTTACTCACGTAGTACACCGGGAGTTGCGTCCTTTCCTCCTCCCGTACCAGCGCGGCGCTGATCGCGCGCTCGGTCACTGCCAGATAGAGGTATAGAGGCTCCTCGTCCACCGGTTTCGCCAGGATCGGAGCTTGGGCCAGGTGTTCTTTCAGTTTCTGAAAGGCTTCTTCGCACTCGACTGACCATTCGAACCGCTGGCTTCCCCGAAGGACGTTAAAGAATGGGATGCACTTTTCCGTGGCTTTGGAAACGAAACGGCTTAAGGCGGCTATCCGCCCGGTCAGCCTTTGCACGTCCTTATGGTTCTAGGGAGAGGGCATATCAATCAGTGCCTTGATCTTATCTGGATTGGTCTCTATTCCCCGGAAGCTCACTATGAAGCCCAGGAACTTCTCGGAGGCCACGCCAAAAGTGCACTTCTTGGGATTCAGCTTCATCCCGTACTTGCGAATGACTGCGAAAGCTTCAGCCAGGTCGTCCGAATGCTTCCCGGACATCTTGGACTTGACCAGCATGTCATTGATATAGACTTCAATGTTTCGCCCTAGCTGGGCCCGGAACATTCGATTGACAAGCCTTTGATAGGTTTCCCCGGCGTTTTTCAGTCCGAAGGGCATGACTATGTAGCAGTATATCCCCTTGTCGGTTTGGAAACTGGTGTGCTCCTGATCTGCCACATTCATAAAGATTTGGTTGTAGCCGGAGTAAGCGTCCATGAAGCTTAAGATCTCGTACCCGGACATAGCATCCACCATTTGGTCGATCCTAGGCAACGGGAAACAATCCTTCGGACAAGCTTTGTTGAGATCCGTGAAATCGATGCACGTTCTCCATGTTCCCTTTGGTTTCGGCACCAGAACGGGATTGGCCAGCCACACGGGGTATACAACCTCACGTATGAAGTTGATCGAAGATAGCTTCTCTACTTCCAGCTTAAGGGCCTCGGCCCTCTCCATCCCCAAAGGCCTGCGTTTCTGGCGGACCGGGGTCGCGTTCAAGTCGATACTAAACACGTGGCAGATGATGTTGCGGTCGATCCCCGTCTGATCTAAGTGAGACCAGGCCAGAATGTCCTGGTTCTCTTTGACTTGGGCGATGATGGCGGCCCGGACATCCGCTGGCAGGTTCTTCCTGACTTGGATGATCCTGGCCGGATTGGTGTCGCTGATGCACACCTCCTCAATCTCGTCCATTGGCTCCAGGACGCAGTCGTCCCCTATCCTCGGGTCTAGGTCATCTTCTTCCCGGATCAATCTCTCTGCAGGTGGGGGAGGGATCGGGTCAATGAAGTCCCCAATGGGCTCATCCCGGACCATATATATCAGTCGGGCGGACACATGGTAGCATTTCCGGGCGCTCTTCGGATCTCCCAGGACAGTCCCCACCCCTTCGTTGTCGCAGGGGAACTTCACGCAAAGATGACGGATAGAGGTGATGGCCCCGAATTCGACTAATGCGGGCCGGCCGAAAATGACATTGTAAGTGGTGGGGCAGTCCACCACTACGAAGCTACAGAACTTGAACGAGTGCTGCAACTCACTTCCCAACGTTACGAGCAATTGGATCTTCCCCATTCGGAGTAGTGCGTCTCCATTGAAGCCGTAAATCTGGGTTAGGCACGGTGCCAGATCTGCTTCAGTCAAGCCAATAGCGGTGAAGGCAGGCTTGAACAAGAGGTTGACGGAGCTCCCGTCATCCACCAACACGCAGGATACTAACTTGTTGGCGATTTGCGCATCTATGACCAGCGAGTCATGGTGCGGGAAATGGATGTTGCGGGCGTCGTCCTCCGTGAAGGTGATGGGGAGGTTCATCAGCTTCGGGCAGTGAGTCGGGGCCTGTACAAGGGCGCATACCTCCTGATCATGGTCCAGTTCGCTCAAGTAGTGCTTTTGGTCATTTCTTGACGGTCCTCCCAGGTGAGGTCCGCCCGAGATGGTGGCCACATGCCTGTCCACTCGAGGGGGTGCGACCCCAGATGGGTAAGGCATTCCAGGGCTGGGAGCTTGTGCGACAGGGGCCCCCTGAGGGGTCTGTGCCGTCGGTCCCTGTGCATACCCTCCCTGAGGCGGGTATGCCCTGGGTGCTCCCGGGACCGCAGGCTGTCCGGGCCCTGCTGACAGGCCCAGGACTCCCATGGGCATCCTGACCCACTGGTGGAGATGCCCCAGCTTGATGAGATATTTGATCTCGTCCTTGAGCTGCCGGCATTCTTCGGTAGTGTGGCCTAAATCCTTATGATAGGCGCACCTCTTGCTAGTATCACTTAGATTTCTTCCCCCCTTGAACATGGGGCTAGGCTTCGGATAGTGAATCGCCTTTTCTGTAGCCAGGTATATGTTCTCCCTGGTGTCCACCAAATTGGTGTATTCTGAATATTGGGGCTCGTAGCCCCTTTTTCCCTTCTTGGCCGGCTCAGGCCGGTCTTGGCCTTTGCCAGATCGCTTCCCCCGGGAGAGGTTCACGCTCGCTTCTGTCGCTCCCACCTATGACTGCTGGGCCCCGACAGGGGCAACGCTGTGACCCGCCGGCGCGGCCCCATATTCGGAGAAGCGGGCGGATTGGGCCGGGGCATATCCCGAAGAGGCAGGACCGTACACCGTAGGGGTGTAGGTGATTCCAGGAGTAACGACCGGTCCTGGGGCAATCGGGGGCGCGACATAGGACTACGCTGGGAACTGCACCCTGTACCCTGGGAAGGCTTGGAGGCCATCCGAAAGCCTAGATCTGGGCCTCTTCCCAATTGATAAATCCTTGGGCCCTCCTAATGAACTCTTCTAGGGTAGCTGCCTTGTTACGCTGCATGTCATCCTAGAGAGGGGACCCAGCCCGGATTCTGGACTGCAAAGCCACCAGGCGCTGTCCGTCGTCCACCTTTGTTTTGGAGGCTTCTTCAGTGAAGCGTTGGATGTAGGCCCTTAGCGTCTCCGTGGGGAGCTGTTTGATATTTGCGAGGGCGCTAATCTGCATGTCCATCCTCATGGCGGCCACGAACTGCTTGCGAAATGCTGACTGCAATCCGGACCAGGACTGGATGGACCCCGACTTAAGTCTTTTCCACCACTCCTCGGCGGGACCACCTAGAGTGATCGAGAAGCAGAGGCACTTGCCATCGTCACTGACGTGGGCCACCGTCATAAGCCGGTTGTATCGGGTCAGATGGTCCCTAGGGTCGGTGCTTCCGATATAGGCGGTGAGGCTTGGCATCTTGAACCCCTTGGGGAGTACAACGTCCAGGATGTGCCTCGCGTAGGGTTCTTTATCCTCTTCATCGGAGTCAGTGTCTGCACCTTCCTGCTTGCGGACAAAACGGTCCGTGACCTTTTTCAAGGCGGCAACCTGCTCCATGAGTTGCCTGGCCATGCCATCCTCCAGGGGGATCCTTTTGTTCCTTCTGTCGTTGATGTTGTTCCTAAGGTCGCCACCTCGGGGGAGGATCTTTTCCTTAAGAGCCCGCTCTTTCCGAGCGTTCAGTCCGTTACGTAAGTCTATCCGGGAAGTGTCATCCCCTGAACTAAGGGCATGACGCTCCTCGCTGCGCGACCGTTTCCAACGGTTTTTATTTACCGGGGCACTTGGGTGCAAACACCTTTCCAGTTTGTCTTGCCCTGGGGCGTGCCGGGGACATGCGTTCCACCGTCGCGTCCCCTGCGGATCGATCGGGTGGCCCCATCTTGGGACGGGGTGCACCTTTTCTTTCCTAGGGAGCGGCCGGGAACGGGTCCCGGTTTTTGTGACGGGTGTGCTCTTTTCTCGAGTCTTTCCACCGGCCTTCTTTTTCTCCCTGTCCGGGTTTCCTGGGGCTGGCTCAGGAAACTGCTCTGGGGGAGGGGCCGGCCTCGCTTCTTCGAGGTCCCCGGCTCGGGCATGCGGAGCAGGCTGTTGTGCTCCGGGAAGTGGGCCAGCTGGAGGATTGGCCGCCGGACCCTGCGTAGCTATGAATGCCAGCAGGGCTTGGAGAGACTTGCTCAGCAATCCTGGCCTCCTGGTCTAGGACTTGCTGCCTCAGTCTAGTCACCTCCAGGTCCTGCTGGCTGGGCTCTCCTTCTGGGATCTCGGGATCCACAGCTTCGTCGTGGTACTGCCCCTCATTTTCCTCTTTATAATATTCCTCCTCGTTCTCCTCTTCATACTCTGTCCTACCCTCATAGTCTTGTGACTCGTCATGGTGAGATGTTTGGGGAGGAGCATTCTCAGGCGGATTCTGAGGAAGATTCTAGGAAGGCAACGGATCTCCATTGCCCTGCTCTGGGTTACTAGGGTCGAAAGTGGTGTGTCGTGTGTTCACCATTGTAGTAAAGGCTTGGTGTTAGCACTAGCTTTCTCAGGCTCTCAACGAAAGCACCAAAATGTTTACCGAGATTTTCGGAAACTACACTAATGAATATTAGATATGACTAATGATATGGAAATTAGAAGGTAAAAACAGGATTTTTACGTGGTTGGGGCGTTAATGAGCCTTAGTCCACGAGTCAGTTGTATTAGAGCTTAGAAAGTCTTTTACAATGGAGTTTTTCTCTATGTTTTGACAGAGTAACTATATACAAGTCGAAGAGAGATCATTTTCTCAATGCTCTAACGCCTATATTTATAGGCTCATAGGAACACTGGATCTGGGCCAGGTATGACCCGGGCCTATCAAAGATGTGGATACTCTTGGCTTCTCTGGCGGAAGCCCAATATGAAAGATAAAAATACATAGGTCCAAGAATAATTAAGGCCCAATAGGGCGGCCCAAGAACTATATTTCACTCGACAAAATGGTGCTTTTGGTCTGGGCACTTCGAGTTACGAGGCAGATTCAGGGGAGAAAGCCAGTCAGAGTACTTGGCAGCGCAGATCTAAAATAGCGGCGTGCAATCCCGAGGTGGCCTTTTCCGCAGGTGAAAAGTGGGGACAACCCCCACGTGTCGTGGGATGGCTTCAGGGTCACGGAGGCTTTTCCTTGCCAAACTGGGAGGACCTGATCCGGGTTCGTTTACCTCTGTCCCTCTTCGTTTACCATAGGCCCGGACCGTTTACCAGGCTTCGGGATCATTTTTAAGTATACTGCAACTGTAATCCCAACTGTCCATACGTCTCCTGGACGACTGTCCTGGATCACCATCCCGGACACCATCCGGGTCCAGAGTCACACTTGGGCCATAGCCCTTGGTTACTCCTGTACCAAACGGGCTTGGGCCGGGCCCATATCCGAACGTCCAGACCATGGGCCTAGACCATCGTCCCGGACCCGCAATAGGAAATGGGGATAACAGAAACATTTGCTTCTTCTACTTTTGTATTACTCTTGTTGAGTGATTCAAAAGTTTGCAACTCATTTAACATCTGAGTCATATTGTACTCCAAGTTGTTCATAACATAGTGGTAGTAAATGTGGAAGAAACTGGTGTGAGTGATTCAAGTATAGACTAACTTGAGTCCTCTCATCAATGGTTGCGCCATGAACTTCTACATCATGCATTGTATTGATCATGTTTAGAACATGTTCTCTGACATAAACTCTTTTCTTCATTTTCATGTTCATATAGGCTCTAGTAGCCTCATGTCTGCATTGATCAGACTGTTGTCCAAACATGGCTTGAAGAGGCTCCTATATCTCATATGCAGTCTCCATTTCTTCATGATTATTTCTGGGTACATCACTTATACTAGCAAACATGTACCATTTAGCCTTGTTGTTGGATAAAATCCAAGCATCATACTTCTCCCTAGCTGTTTTGGGAGCAGTTGCAGCAGGGACCTCAGAGCATTCCTCAGTAAAGACAAACTTGTGGTTCTCACAAATCAACACAATGTTCATGTTTGATTTCCATTTCATAAAATTATCACCAGTAAGTTTCTCATTTGTAAATAAAGCAGTAACAGGGGTTGAGCTAGACATTATTGCTGAAATAAATAAATAATACAAAATGAATTTAGCACATATAATGGATATCAATTATTTTTGGAATAGTAAATATGATGCATGAATGCAAAAAATTTAAATACCACATAAAAATAATTCTTACTAATTCCGTGATAAATTAATTCGAAAATTAATTAATGGACCAGCCTCATGGTAGGTCAAACTAATTTCAAATTAATTTTGAGACATTTCTCAAATCCATAAGTGAAAACCATGATTTTCATTGTTCCCCCAAGACCGCAAGCCTTTCATTCGCTTAGTTTCCAAGACCCCTACTATGCATGAAAAAGAGTTTGTGTGTGTGTGTGTGAGAGAGAGAGGGGGGGGGGGGGGGGGGAGAGATTGTGCGGGAGAGAAAGTTTGAGAAAGAATAGATAAGATATAAGGTAAGATGAAAAAGAGAGAACGACTGATTAAGGGAAAGGGAGAGGGAAATTAGGTTAAAAATAAAATGAGTTGTAGCTTATAATTTTATATATTTTCTTAAATACACATTTGTGTCAATGGGAAATTGACGCAAATAACCTTGTTTGCGTCAGTTTCCTACTGACGTGATTAAGTGGGATAAACAGGGTCAGTCTTATTTGTGACGCCATTTATGCATTTTTTGTGTTAGTTCTCCACTAATGCAAATTCTCAAATATGGTCAACGACATCAGTCAACTCTGTTGACTAACGCGTTTGTCTGACACGAAAAGACCTTTTTATAGTAGTATGTCAACGGTCATTGGAGGCACAAAAACGCGCCAACAAAAGGTTTTCGACTTTTGCCGACATGTTTAATGTTCATTTGTCAGTGAAAAAACGTACCACAAAAGTCTAGTTTCTTGTAGTGAGAATTATGAAGCAAAATTTCAAATTTATTTGAATGAAATTGTGTTTTTATAAAAAAAATAAATAAATAAAAAGATTCAAATCTTGTAATTTGGAATCAAACCCAATAATATTTGAGAAATTTGTTTTTGACAATGATATGATGACTTACTTTTTTAGTCATTTTTTATTTTATATTTTCTTCACATTGAATTTTTGTTTTTAAAAAAAAAATCTTGCTTTCTCTTAACTACTAAGTTAGATTGACTTGTCTAGGATTGGGTGTGCCACTCTGCTTCTCTCTCCTTCATGGCGATGAGGAAGAAGTTTATTTAGAAGCCTGTCTCAAGCACTCCAGTGAGAGAGATCCTTTCAAACCAGGTCTACGATGCTTTGAAAGAGTCTGAGATTGGCAGGGATTCGACCTAAGGGGATTTAGATGGCCCAATAACAGAGGTGCTTGTTAGTCTTGATGGGAAGCTGTTGTCGAAATCTAGAGATATTTCATCGGAGTCGATTGCTTGCAATGCAACTGATGGGGTATGTGAGGTGAAATCTGGGGAGTGGGCAGATGAGGTTGGTCAGCTTACTGATTTCCAGGAGAATGGAATGATGATTTGGGCAAACTTCAAGGAAGGTCATGGTAAGAGCCAAGGAACTCAGCTACACTAGGAGAAGCCGATTTCTAAGGAAGGTCAACTGATTGTGAAAATTGATACTCAAGTGGTTGAATCTGAGGCTCAATATTGGAATACAACCATTGTTTGTGTTGTTTTAGGAGCTAATCCCCCTTTCTCCAGTTTTGAAGGGTTTGTAAAGAGGATCTGGGGTATGTTAGGGGTAGAAAAGGTGGTTAGGATGAATTCTAGATTTACTATTGTAAAGTTAAGGGATGGGGTGACTAGGGATTTGGTTTTGGAAGAAAGGGTTGTGCATTTTGATAGGAAATCGGTTATACTTCGACCTTGGACTACTGATTTGGACTCGTTAAGGCTTGTTCATTATGTGTGGATTAGGCTCCATGATCTTGGATTGCAATATTGGGGTATCAATAGCCTTAGAGCCTTAATAAGTACTATTGGCAAACCTATCATGGTTGACAAGGTTACAAAGGATCAATCAATGGTTAAGTTTGCTAGAGTTTTGGTGGATGGGGTTATCTCAGATAAGCTCCCAGAAGTGATCAATTTCATTAATGAAAGTGGTCAGATAGTGGATCAACATGTAGAGTATGAATGGCTGCCAACAAAGTGTGTTAGTTGTAGAAATTATGGTCATGGGGCTACTAGTTTCAAGAGGGTTACAGGGCAAGTTTGGGAAAAGAAAGACAAAGTTTCTGAAGACATAACTCTTATGGATGATGGAGGAAATGCTCCAAAGTTTGATACTAAAGGTGCTGATGACACAACTCTTAAGAATGATGGATGTAACGTCCTCCTAATCCAGGATTGTTACACTGTGTAATTAAATAGTGCTTAACTCTCTAAATGAGTCATTTGGACTTAAAACGTGTAATTGCAACTAACCACATTTTTAGGTACTAAAACTTTCGGTCAAAAGTCAACCATTTCATTAAAAGAGTTTGAGTTCAATACACGGGATCCCAACAGAGTTCAAAACTATTACAATCTCCAAATGAATACAAAAGTCGACCGAAGCGAAAAAATCAGGGTCCAACCCTACTTCCAACTGATACCCTCGATTGTGGCAGTCAAGCAGGCCGCATATGTACACCCTTCCTTTGAAGCTCTCCAACTCATGGCTGGTCCAAATTTTCTTTTCCTTTACCTGCACCATTTAGCACCCGTGAGCCACGGCTCAATAAGAAAACATAATCATGCTCATAAGCAGTAAATCATCAAATCATAGAATTATAATTATCTTGCCTATCAGTAATAACTCTACTCGTGCATGAAATCAATCTAGATAAGTGACTGTAAAGCCACGTAAGGGCCCATTGCCCAATTCCCTGTATAACCAGCCTTAGAGCTGGCCAAGCGTACCTGACGCTTATTATTTCAGGCGGCCATAGGGTTGTTCAAGCATATCACACTTACGAGTTAGCTTAACCACATCAGTCGGCGTTCAACATGCTATTGCTGCCCTCGACTCATAAGTCGAGCCTTTAAACCCTTGACTTATAAGTCGAGCCTTGTAAACCCTCGACTTACAACCCGAGTCTTTTAACTAGATATCATAGATAGAACCTCGACTAATAAGCCGAGCTTTTAACTAGATATCATAGATAGATCCTCGACTTATAAGCCGAGCTTTTAATCAGATATCATAGATAGATCCTCAACTTATAAGCCGAGCTTTTCAATTGAATATAATCGACAAACTCTCAACTTATAAGTCGAGCCTTTCAATCAGATATAAAAGACAAGCCTCGGCTTATAAGCCAAGCCTTTAAATCAAGCATACAGATAAGAAGTCATTATTAAACATAGGTAAGCACAATGCAATCAACATGTTTAATAAAGCAACATCATAATGGTTATAACCATCATAATGGTTATAACCATGTTCTATAGTCGGGCCAACCCCTAAACACAAACCTGGTTTAGTTTTCTTACCTCAGGTCCTAAGCGAATAGCGTATAACGACCCTGAGTATGGTCATTTCCTCCTGAGCCTAACGGTTCACCCTAGTCACAACCATAACAAGGAATAACTATAAGGACACAAACTAAATAAAGGCTTCAGGACCAAGTCCTAGCCTCTGGGAGCCTGAATTATACTAACTCAAATAGTAGAGCCATTCCCGAGCCCTTAGGTTTGGGTTCCCAGCTCCCAAAACCTACTTTTATTTTTTTTTTCCCCAATTTGAGCCATGACGCCCCCACTAAGGGTCATATCACTTAACAAGTCAGAGAGTCCGTGCCCAAAATTCACTAGACACGCGTCACGACGTCAAGGCGGTTCGGCTGACCGCTATTCTCTGAGTTCATGAGGCCGCGAAAGTCTGAAATTTCGATAAACTTGTATTTTATTTAGAAACTTTTGGGATCTCTTGTAACAATTCAACCCTTTTTAATGAAAAGTTCAACTTATCGACCAAATGCTTGTAATACCTAAACTGTAGTTCAACCTTAATTACACTTTTAAGTCCAAATGACTCGCTTAACGAGCTAAGTAGTATTTTTTAACACACGGTGTAATGATTCTGGATTTGTCGGGAATTACAACTTGGTATTTACTGCCGAGGTTTATTAGTTCTGGAAGATTGGCTGGGCATGTACACTTGCCGCTAAAGATAAGCTTGACTCAGGTTTTGGTAACTAATGATATGGTTATGTGCTTAATTGCTTAAATGAAGTATTTATGCCTTATCTCCATGCTTGATTAGGGAGTATGAGTTATACTGATAGGGCCTGGCTTTTGACTTCTAGGTGAATATGAGAATGTATGCTTTTTAATGTTGTTGATGCATATGAAATGTCAATTAGCATTATGTGTGTGGGTGTTGCTTGTTGGTTCGGTTGTGAACTATGGGGCAGTTGTGGAAATTGTTATCATTGCCTGATGAGCCGTGGGTCTTGCTTGTTGGTTCGGTTGTGAACTATGGGGCAGTTATGGAAATTGTTATCATTGCCTGATGAGCCAAGTCATAGATTGCATTTATACTTGGAGAGTTATTCCTCCAACGTGATCAAACAGACTAGTCGGCGCTGAAATCTAGGCTAGAGATGATAACCAGGGTCAGAATCCTCACCCAACTCTTTGGAACTGGTAGCAGATGTTTGCTGAAATGCAAGTAAGATTATAGAGACATGAGGATGAGATCAGACTTCTGAGACAGCAGGTTCCATCAAGGAATGCTGTACCAGTTCTGCCACTTATGGGGGTACAAGTTATGGGACAACCAGAAGTTCTAAACATATGGTAGCCTCTTTATGAGCAGTTCAGTAAGCAACACCCTCCTACTTTTGAGTGAGGGCCAGACCCACTGCAAGCTGAGCAGTGGACGAGTATGACCACTTCCATCCTGGAATTTACGAGGGTGGTAGGTAATGAGAGAGTGGCTTGTGCCACGTACATGTTTTGAGAGAATGCCCATATCTGGTGGGAGGGTGTATCTTAGACCCGGAATGTCACTTTATTAAGTTGGGATGAGTTCCGGGATTTGTTTAACGAGAAATATTAAAACGATGCAGTTTAAGCTGCAAAGGCAGATGAGTTTACCATATTGGTTTAGGGCAACATGACTGTGACTAAGTATGCCCAGAAGTTTGACAAGTTGGCCAATTTTGCTTCTGACTTGGTGCCAACCGATGCTGCCAGGAGAGGCAGATCTATTCAGGGATTAAACCCCATGATAGCACATGATCTTAGGATCACCTCAATGCCTTGAGTTACTACACATGCTCAGGTAATTGAGAGGGCCCTTACTGCTGAGGGCGTAGAGGATAGGATTTTGCGCGAGGGCGCCGCGAGACATGATACCAAGAGGATGATACCTCCATTTGCTGGGTCTGGTAGGGGCGAAGGCTCTAGTGACCAGAAGCGGAAGACCCTTGACACTTCTACTACTCCTCGTCCCGATAGGAGGGGTCGGGGTACTCGGGGTGGCCTTCGAGAGGACAACGAGGCTTGGAGAAGTTATCCGGTATGCCCTAGGTGCAGGAGACGCCATTTGGGAGAATGTCGTGCTAAGGCATGCTTCCTTTGCGAGGTAATGGGACATTTTCAGAGGGATTGCCTGCAACTGAAGAGAGAGGAACAAAAGAAAGGCGATAGTTTGAGTCAGCCCAAGTGTTCAGACTAACCCAGTCAGAGGCTGAAGCTAGTCCATTGGTAGTGATAGGTCAGATTTCTAGCACTGGCTCTACTTACACTGTATTGATTGATTTTGGTGCTACAAATTTGTTTGTTTCTAGTAGAGTGGTTGATAGACTATGTAGGCCTTGTGATTTCTATGTTGTGGGGATTTGGACCTTATTGCCTACTGGGAATTAGTAGTTTTTAGGAGATGGATCAGATCCTTGCCAGTAGAGGTGGATAGTAGAGAGTTGTCAGTAGACCAGATTGAGCTAGCTATGGAGGACTTTGATATGATTATGGCCATGGATTGGTTAGCCAAGTATGGGGCAACCATAGATTGTAAAAGGAGGATGGTGACCATTGAGCTCGAGGGAGAGGGCCCGTTTGTGTTTGTGGGTGCTATGAACGGGCCTCGTATTCCTATGATCTCAGCACTGAAGGCTAAAGACCTATTGCAAGGATGTTGCATAGGTTTTCTAGCGAGCGTAGTGGATACCACCAAGGATGTGCTAGTTGGGCCAGTGGATACCAAATTGGTTTGTGAGTTTTTGGATGTATTCCTAGAGGACCTACCGGGGTTACCGTCACAGTGAGAGATTGAGTTTGTTATAGAGTTAGCACTGGGGACAAAACCAGTATTCAGAACTCCATACAGAATGGCTCTGGTAGAGTTGAAGGAGTTGAATGTACAATTACAAGAGTTACTTGATTTGGGATTCATTAGACCCAGCTTCTCACCATGGGGTGCGCCAGTGTTGTTTGTTAAGAAGAAAGATGGGACATTGAGGATGTGTATCAATTACATGGAGTTGAACAAGCTGACTATCAAGAACAAGTACCCGATGCCAAGGATTGATGACCTATTTGACCAGTTGCAGTGTAGGACAATATTCTCAAAGATCAATCTTCGATCTAGTTATCACCAGCTGAGGATCAAAGATGACGATATTCCGAAGACGGCCTTTCACACGAGATATGGACATTATGAGTTTTTGGTCACGTCGTTTGAACTGGCCAATGCCCTGATAGTATTCATGGATCTGATGAACAGGGTGTTCAAAGACTACTTGGAAAAGTTTGTGATTATCTTCATCAACGACATCTTGGTCAACTATCAGTTAGAGGCAGAACATAAGCAACATCTCTCGTTGGTACTTCAGAAGTTGAGGGAGCACAAGTTGTATGCCAAGTTCAAGAAGTGTAAGTTTTGGTTACCTCAGGTGACCTTCCTTGATCACATTGTTGGCAAGGATGGAATTAAGGTTGATCTGACAAAGATTGAGGTAGTAAGAGATTGGCCAAGGCCCAGAAATGCCCCAGAGATTAGAAGCTTCCTTGGATTGGCGGGATACTACCGACGCTTTGTAAAAGGGTTCTCAAGGATTGCTACACCACTGACAGAGTTAACACGCAAGAATTGAAAGTTTGTATGGTCAAACTGATGTGAGAACAACTTCCAAGAGTTGAAGCGACGATTAGTTACAGCTCCAGTACTGAGTCTTCCATCAGATCAGGAGAATTTTGTGGTTTACTATGATGCTTCAAGGCAGAGATTAGGCTATGTTCTTATGCAGGCAAAGAAGGTGATTGCTTATGCATCACGATAGCTGAAAGAATATGAACAATGGTACCGTACGCGTGATCTAGAGTTAGCAGCAGTGGTCTTTGCATTGAAGGTATGGTGGCACTACCTTATGGGGAGAGGTGTGAAATATACACTGACCACAATAGCTTAAAGTATTTCTGTTATCCCCAAAAATTGGAGATCAATGACGTGGCAATAAAGGAGACTGCATCCTATGAGGCTAAGGAGAATGCATCCTAGGAGAGCTAAGGAGAGTGCATCCTAGGAGGCTAAGGAGAATGCATTCTAGGAGAGCTAAGGATAGTGCATCCGAGGAGAACTCAAGAGAGTGGTCCTAGGAGACCCCAAGGATGTGGTCCTAGGAGACCCCAAGAGAGTGATCCTAGGAGAACCCAAGGATGAGGTCCGAGGAGGAGAGCCCAAGAGACCTTGGTCCGAGGAGAACTCAAGAGAGTGGACCTAGGAGACCCCAAGGATGAGGAGAGAAGTGCATGTCCTACCACCATGCACGCCCGACCAACAAGTGTATGTCCTACCACCATGCACATGTCCGACCAGCACTTGCATGGGTGGTCAGTAGGAGGTGGATCAACTAGCTAGAGGAGACTAAGTCAAGATTCCCATAAACAACTTCAACAAGATATGCGGGAATCTCTCATTCTTCCCACAAATGGGGGGTTTGTTACATTTTGAATTTTGAATGTTTCTTTGTAATTTAAATGTAATAAATATAATAAAATATCCCGGTTCTAGGGGATACCGTATGTATGACCCTAAGCCTATAAATAGAGGGCTTATGGGAGGAGAGAGGGGCTTCTTCTGCTTCTTCTTTCTAGAGAGAGAAAATTTGGGTCTGAGTATTCTAGAGAGAGAAAGTGCTGGTATTTGAAAGGATCCTTGTATTTTTGCAATCTGTACTGAAGAAACTCAGTTGGCTCAGTCCATCTGATCTTGAGTACAGATCTATAATCACAACTCTAAGTGGATTAGGCTATTACCGACTGATCAGGACTGAACCACTATAAAAATCTTGTGTGTTATTTACTTTTCTTGTTTGAACTGTCTGTGTTATTTAAATTCTCTTGAAGGTTTGTCGTATTTGACGTTCTCACGTCGTTGGCTAAAAACACAGTCAACAATTTCTTTACCAAAAAGAATCTAAACATGAGACAGAGGTGTTGGCTGGAATTGGTGAAAGAGTATGACTGTGAGATTCTTTATTACCCAGGGAAAGCCAACGTGGTGGGAGATGCCTTGAGTTAGAGAGGTTAGGGACAATTATTAAGTTTAAAGCAGATATCGAAGAAGTTGGCAGAGGATTTGACTAGAGCGGGGATAGAGTTGGTGGTGGGCCAGTTAGCCAACATCACCTTGCAATATACTCTTTTGGAGAGGATAAAGGAGGGCCAGTTGATTGATCCTCAGTTGATGAGGCACATAGGGGACGTCCTAGCTAAAGTGGCTAAGGAATATATTGTTTCGGAGATGGGTTTGCTGAGGTATAAGAGGCAGATTTGTGTTCCAATGGACTCCGCTATCAGACGAGAAATTCTGGATAAGTCTCATAATACATTGTATTTATTGCATCCAGTCACCAAAAATATGTACAGGTCTTGAAAACCCTATATCGATGGCCTGGGATTAAGAAAGATGTGACTAAGTATGTGGCCAAGTGCCTGACATATCAGCAAGTCAAGGCTAAACACCAGAGACCAGCAGGGTGACTACAGCCTTTTGGTATCCCTTAATGGAAATGGGAGGATGTCACTATGGACTTTGTAGTTGGATTGCCAAGGACAGTGGGCCAGCATGATTCAGTGTGGGTGATTGTGGATCAGTATACCAAATCAGAACATTTCTTACTAGTAAGGATGAAGTTTACAGTGGATTAGTATGTTGATCCTTATGTGGAAGAGATAGTACGCCTCCATGGGGCTCCTAGGTCTATCGTGTTAGATCAGGGCCCCATTTCACTTCCAAGTTTTGGGGAAGTCTGCAGAAAGCTATGGGAATACAGTTGAAATTTAGTACAACTTACCATCCTCAGACAAATGGTCAGTCTGAGAGGACGATTCAAACACTGCAAGACCTGCTTCAAGCATGTGTTTTGGACTTTGATATTTTCTTGGAGTAAATATTTTCCTTTGATAGAGTTTTCCTACAACAACAACTAGCATGCGACCATTGGAGTGGCTCCATATGAGTGATGTAAAGTAGGAAGTGCAGATCATCGATTCATTGGGATGAAATGGGTGAGAGGAAATACTTAGGTCCTGAATCAATCCAGAGGACCAATGAGGCCATAGAAATGATTAAAGCTCAAATGCTTGGGTCACAGAGTAGATAGAAAAGTTATTCAGATCCAAAGCGCAGAGACATGGAGTTCCAAGTGGGAGACTAGTCTTCCCTAGATTTGTAGTACCTTTTGAGATCCTAGAAAGGATTGGTCAGGTAGCCTACAAGTTAGCTTTACCTCTAGCATTATCAGAAGTTCATAATGTGTTTCATATATTGATGCTTTGGAAGTATGTATCAAATGCAACTCATGTATTGAGTTATGAGGATCTGGAGCTACAGACAGACCTATCCTAAGAGTGTCCAATACAGATCCCAGATAGAAAGGATAAAGTCTTGAGGAACAAAACTATACCCTTGGTTAAATTGTTATGGAGGAATAGCAAGGTCGAGGAGGCGACCTGGGAATTAGAATCATACATGCGGGATCAATATCCCAAACTTGCTAATAAGGCTTAGTGCCTTCATTACTGCCACGAGGGCACAATTGGATGTTTATGTGTTAGTATGATTTAATTGTGATTATATATGTGAATTATATGAGTTGTATTATGATATGACTACTTATGCATGTTTAAGTGTATTAAATGTGCTTATAGGTCTGTTTCTGCAAAAAAAAATGGGCATTTTTGTAATTTTGACCCACTGAGGGTATATCTATAATTATACATATTTTACGAGTGGGATCACATTATTATGTGGATATATTTGAGATATTTGACACGAGGCGATCCTTTTGAGCAAAGTAGCGGAAAAATCACATCCGAGATTAATACCCGACTCGAGGTGAGCCTAGGGATATTTTAGTAATTTGGTGAATTACCGAGGGTTATTGGACTATGAGTTATAACTGAGGGAAAATATTTGTATTTGGGGGATTAGTAGAGTAAATTGGGGATCTCAAGTGAAATTTGAGGTGTGGCGGGATTGGTGTCAAATGACTAATATGCCCTTGGGGGCTTTGAGGAGAGGCTAAGTAGGCAAGGGTATTATAGTCTTTTACTAGGGGCATAGTTTAAGACATATTCAATCTGAGGAAACTTCACTCTCATGTTCTCGGCAACATTAACTCTCTCTCTCTCTCCCTCTCTCTCTCCCTCAAAGTGGTTCTCTATAGATCTTGAAGAATTCATCTTAGAGTACCAAGTTTGGAGGTTGTTCAAGGGATATTGATGTTCTTGGTGGGATTAGAAGCTGTAGAAGAACACCATTCTGGTTAAGAATCTAAAAAATTTGATGTGATTCCTTAAGCTTATTCTCTAATGTTTTTTTGGTGTGTTCTTGATGAATCATTGGGTATTTGTATTGTGAGGTGTTTTAGAGAGTTTTGGTTGTGGTTTGTTAAGTATATATGTTGTTGGACTGTTTTGGTGGTTGAAATTGTGGTGGAAATCGAGGATTTGTGATTTCTAAAATCGTTGGAATTTCTAAGTTTGCGGGGTTGCGCCACAGCGCTGTGCTTGGAGCATCGCGGCACGTTTCATGTGCCTTTGTTGCTCGGGGCTCTCTGTCTAGAGGTGCATCGCAGCCCTTCAGGGACGGGCCGCGGCTCTCATTGGGGAAAATTGGCAAATGAGGTTTTGAGTTGCAGGGCCTCAAGCCTAAGGGCTCAAGAATGATTCTACTACCAAGTTTTGTAGAATTCAAGATCCCACGGGCTAGGACTTAATCTTGAAGCTCTAAATTGGTTCAATTCTTGACGGATATCATTTATTTTGTTGTGACTAGGGGTACCGCAAGGCTCGAGAGGAAAAGATCGTCCTTGTTGTCGCTTTACCCTATCGCTTAGGACTTAAGATAAGAAAACCAACACTTGCACCGAGTGTAGGGCATGCGCCCCAATTATATTGCACGAGAATGACCGTGTCATGAATCTATTTATAGTAAAATGTCTGCTTTTTATGAATTTATGTTGTTATAACTGTTTGTACTGATCGCTCGGTCGAGAGGCTATTATCTGCATTACATGCATAATGTATGTCGTATTGGCTGGGGCATAACACATATGTGATATCCACCATAGTGGTAGGGCCATTGTTAAGATGAGATATTCATCTACTCGTCATGAGTCGTATAGGTCGGAAAAGTCTAAAATTTTGATAAACTTGTATTTTATTTAGAAAATTTTGGGATCCCTTGTAACTATTCAACCATTTTTAATGAAAATTTTAACTTATCTACCAAAAACTTTTAATACCTAAACTGTCGTTTAACCTTAATTACACTTTTAAGTCCAAATAACTCGCTTAACGAGTTAAGCACTATTTTTAACACATGGTGTAATGGTCCTGGATTAGTAGGGTGTTACACATACAGTTTCAACAGCTCAGAAACATAAAAACCAACCTCCAAACATACCAAAACACCATAGAAACTAAAATTTCATAAATAACTTTGGAAACTCAAAACTTCAAAACTCAGAACTCAAAAACTTAAATTTACCTCTATTAAAATCGTTTCCTAGCTGCTTGCCTAAGATATAAGCTTCCAAACTAAACTACAGCTTCAATCCCAAACAAGCCTTGCCCCAAAACTCAAGGGATCAAGAGCTTTTTCTTCAAAATTTCTAAAGCACCAAAGTGAGAATGAACAAGAGAGAGAGAGAGAGAGAGAGAGAGAGAAAGAGAGAGAGTTATGTATTATTTAAAAATTTGAGTTGATAAACTCAGCTGATTAAGACAACCCTTGGTCCAAATGACCATAATGCCCTTACTCCTTTAAATCCTTCTCAAAGCTCCTCAAGGGCAAAAATATCATTTTGACTCTCTAATCCCGCTCTATACTCAAAACTTCCAGATAATTTTGCTAAACCCGTAATATCACTATTTTCCCCAAAATACGACTCATATTCCAATGAGTCCTGGTAACTCACCGAATTACCAAAATACCCCTTAGCTCGCCCCGAGCCGGGTATAAATCTCAGTTGTGACTAAACTGTTATCTTTCTCGAAACGACCGACTACTGCCAAATATCTCAAATATATCCACATAATAATGTGGTCTCAATCATATAATCATAATTATACCCACAACGGGTCAAAATTACAAATATGCCAATTTAAATAAACCGGGCCTGTTTCACACATTTAATACACTTAAACATGCATAATCAGTCATATAATAATATAACCCATGAAATCCACTTAATCACATCAACATTCAATTAATTCACATATAAACACATAATATTCCAATAATGTCTTCCTGGCCCCCTAATCAAGGCACTAAACCTTGTTAGGAATTTTGAGACGCTACAATGGAGGTAAAGCTCCAAAGATTTATACCACTGGTAATGCTACAGTAAGTGGGAATGATGAGAAGGATATTGGTTCTTGTTCTGTGGCTAGGAATGGGGTTTGGATTACACCTAAGAAGAAAGGTGGAGGGAATAAGGTGAGTGTTACTACTTTCAGCCAATCCAAGAATTCTTTCAATGAATTACAGGCTGCTAAGGAGAATTTGAATGATATGGCTGCTATGGAATCTCGCTCGTTTAATGGTTTTGCAATCTACTTTGTTGGAACGTTAGGGGTTTAAATAAAAGGAATAAGCAGAGATCTATATTAGATCTCTGTAAGCTATATAAGATTGGAATAGGGGCTTTTCTTGAAACTAAAGTGAGATGAGAAAGAATAAAGGATAAGTTAATGGTTTTTTTTCTAGTTGGGATTACTATAGTAGTCTGAATGTTCAGGTGTGTATTATGATTATTTGGTAGAAAACCTTTGTAAAGGTTGAGATTTTGGAGGAGAGTTCTTAGTATGTTCATTGCAGAATTAAAGTGTTTGGTCAAGCTCATGAGTTATGTTTGGTTGTTTTTTATGGTTTAAATACCATTGATGAGAGAAAAGCATTATGGGCTAGTCTTGCAAATATTGTTTTCCCCGTGCAACCTTGGATTATGTTGAGTGATTTTAATACTGCTTTTTACCCTGAGGATAGAGTGGGAGGGCGGGGCATTAGTGATAAGGAATTGGAAGACTCTCGTAGTTGGCTTGCTCTTGGGATGGCAGATGAATTGAAAAGGTTGGGCTCTCATTATACTTGGTCCAATAAATAGGATGGTGGGGCTAGAATTTTCTCGAAACTTGACAGTGTTTAAGAATGAGGCTTGGATTGATGTGCACCCCTAATGCGGAAGCAATCTTTCAATGGGAAGTTATTTATGACCATTGCTATTGTGTTGTGAAGTCCATGAATATGGGTAAGATTGGCTCTAAACCGTTTGGATTTTATAATATGTGGGCTGAGAATATTGTCTTTAAGGTGGTTGTTCTGAAGGATTGGTGTCATCCCATGAAGGGGACTGGTTTATTACGAATAGTGTTGAAGCTGTCAAGGCTTAAGCTTGTGCTGAAGAAGTTTAACAAGGAAGTAGTAGGGGAGGTTCATGTGGGATATGAGGAAGCTGAAATTCATTATCAGCAAGCTCTATTAAAATCGCAGCTCTATCCTGATAATTCTAATGTGCAGCAGCCTGAGAGAGAAGCTCAATTAAGATATAAGCACCATGCCAATGTTTATGAAAGCGTTCTTAGGCAAAAAAGTAAGGTTACTTGGATTGAGGTTTGATGATGAAAATATAGCCTACTTGCATGCAAGTCAGAAGAAGCATCGTGAAGAAAATAGAATAGCTTCTTTTATGGACGCTCGGGGATTCTTTGTTGATGATTATGAGGCAATTGTAGCTCACTTCTTAAACCACTTTAGGGGTTTCATAGGAAGTTCTAGTACAACCTCTACTCCGATGCAGCAACAAGTGGTGGATATTGGTCCTAAGTTGGATGTGGAAAGACAACTTAGTCTAATTAAGTCGTTTAACCCCAAGGATGTGAAACAAGCGTTATTTAGTATCCACTCTATAAAAAGTTCTAGTCTGGATTGTTATGGTTCATGTTTCATTAAATTTCTTTGGAAAGACATTGGGGGAGAAATTTCTACAGCAGTGTTGTATTTCTTTTAGACAGAGCACATCCCATCGCTTCTTAATATGACATTTTTCTGATTTTTAAGGTTGATAGGCCATCAAAAGTGGTGGATTATCATCATATTGTGTGTTGCAATACTCTATATAAATGCATCTCTAAAATGCTTTGCGCTAGACTCTCAAAAGCCTTGCCTTTTTTTTTTATAAATAGTAATCAAGGTGCATTTATCAAGAGAATAACTATTGCACATAATATTCTTATATTGTAAGATCTTTTGAGAGGGTATAACAGGAAGAGTATCTCGGCTAGATGTATAATTGTAGAGTCCAAGAACTTTACTTAGCTAGTTAGATAGTAGTAGTAATAGTAATAGCTAGTAGTAGTTGTAGTATGTTTATGCATGTGGATTTTGGTTCGAGCCAGGACTTAGTTGGAAACTCCTAACAATAGTTATGGATTTTATAAGTTTAACCTATAGTTTAAGAATATTAATTATAACATAAGGTTTGATTAATATTGCAGGTTATTAATATGATAATTATTATAACCTAAGGTTTAGATAGAGCTAATAGGATTATGACACTTATCATATGCATGGTTATTAAGGAATTATTATTTTAATGATAAAATAAGAGAAATATAAGACTTTGTCTTCACCAAAATCTATTAGGAGCATGATATTTGTCACAATTTTATTTATTTGTGGATTAGGTTGTAAATAGATTTTTCGAACTTTAGGGTACTGTAACTTCCAACCTATTTTTGACCCAGTTATGTTATGAATTTCGAAAAATAGTATTTCTAGAAAGTTGTAGATAATTTAATTAGCTTTCTAACGGTATATAGAGAGTCCAAATCGAAGCTCTACAGCTTCAGATATGTTGATTTTACTAAAGGGGAGTTTAGAGTTACGAGATTTAGGGAGTTAGAAGTTAGGATTCTATTTGTTTTTATTATTTTAAAAATCAAGCTTTGAATCCTTAAATCTCTCTAAAAAAATTTGACCAATTCCTAAGCCTTTGGCTGAAGGATATTCAAATATTTTTAATTAAATTTATTATTTTTATTCAAAGCCAAAAAGAAGATTTTTATTCCTAGAACTCTATAAATAGGACCTAGCACCAAGCCTTTTCATTCATTCTTCAAGCATTGATCAGAGCCTTCCATGTGCTAGTGAGACTATAGAGTGATAAACACTTGGATTGGGGTTATAAGCTTAATAAACACTTGGGAAGTAAGGTTATAGTGTATTTCGGTTTCGAGGTATAGTTCGGTCATAGAAGCATTCAAGGTATTCCTAATTCTAGTTCCTTTCTGTATTGATTCTTATAGTTCTTCTCTACTCAAATCCTAACTCAGCCTTTTCTATTCTTGGTTAGGCATCTAAGTTCTTCGAACTTAAGGATTTCGTTGGTAAGTATCGTTTCGATGGTGTAGTTTATTCTTTCCATCTCTTTTCTTTAGTATACTCACCTCTATATTATGGTTTTTAGGAGTGTTCCAAAATCCCGACTTTGTTCTCATCATCCTGGTATATTGGTAAGGAAAATAGGATAGGATTTTATATGTTATATGATATGTGATATGTTATCTTATGTTATGTTGTATTACGAAATGTTATATTGTGTATGTTTGTAGACTTGGGCATATGACCTGTACACTAACAAGCCCCCAATAAATTTATGGGCATATGACTTGCTTAGCTAGCAAGCCCCACAAATCTAATGGGCATATGACTTGTTTAGTTATGGGACCCCAAGTAATAATGGCCATTATAGTATGTGTGACATATGTTTATGATATGTTTTATTATATTGTACGTTATGAATTTTATGTATATGAGTTATGTGTTAGGTTTTCCTTGCTGGGCATTAGGCTCATTCCTTTTTTTTTTTAGTGTGATGCAGGAAACTAGATACGGAGGCCGAAAGGATTCTTGGAAGCTTGGCATGTGTGTTGAGGATGAACGGACTGAGTGGACTGTGTGTCGATCGAGGATGAAGTTATTTATATTTAGTCTTTTAGATCATGTTTTTCCGCATTTAGTTTTTTTAAACAATTGAATTAAAGTTTATGTTTTTCTTTTAAATAATGGGTACCCATGCCATATTTTCTATTATTATGTATTTGATACAATATTTTGAGATTTAATAAAGTTATATTATTTCTTATGTATCTTTCCAAAATAGTAGCTATGTATAGTAGATCTAATGGTCCAAGGTCATAGAAATAGTTGGGTCATTACAATAATGAAGATAGATTTGAGTAAGGTCTATGATACTATTGATTAGAATTTTCTAGAATCTTTGATGACTGCCTATTGTTTTCCTTCAAAGTTTATCTCATGGGTGATGATTTGTTTGAGAGGAACTTCTTATTCTCTTCTGATGAACGGTAGAATCCAATGGAGGTTTAAAGATAAAAAAAAAAAAGGCTTAGGTAATGAGACCCAATTTCTCCTTTGCTTTTTGTCCTTATTATGGAATACTTAACGAGCTCTTGATACAAGCTTCTCATAAGTCTGATTTATGGTTTCATCCTTTGTGTAAGAGTTTGAATTTAGTGAGTTTGTGTTTTGCTGATGATCTTATTCTTTTTCTAAATCCTATAATTGGCATTTTTATAGAAATATCTTTTTTCTTAAAAGATAAATTGGTTGATTTAGTTGTTTCCTTTTTTTTATAATATTCGGAAATGTTTGTTAATCCACTTTCCTTTTGTGTGAATTTTGGACGATAATGTGCTTCCTTATTTAGCCTATATTGTCTCATTTTGTTTATAAAGGAAACAAAGTATATTGCAAATATTCGGTACTTACCCAAAGTTGTTTTTGGATTATTTGCTGATATATTTTTGTGCAGCTCAAGGATTACAATCAGGAAACTGTTCTTAATGTCATTAATTATTGTTTCCTTTTTGAGCTTGTTTTGATCCGACACAGGTCTGAGCTGTCCCCACCGAGATCGCATCTGTCGGATCAGCATCTTCTAAATAAGGCAACTCTTCGACAATCAAGAATAACTTCTATGATTCTTGCCTTTATTAGAAGAATTCTTTCTCAGCCTTTGTGAGCACGAAAAAGGACTCTATAAATAGGGCTCTAAAGGCAGTGAGAAAAGTGAACTCTTTGGTGCATTATTCGTGAGCTTTATTGTAATATTTGTGAGAGTTCCTCTTTGTATTCAAGATCATAAGTATTCATGTGATCTTGTAGAATTATGTGTGTTTAGTTTTTAGTGGTGAGTTTATACCATGTTCATGAGTAAATACACATTGTAATTTGAACACAACATTTATAGTCTTCGGGAGAAGATTTTTACAAGCCTTGCGTCGGGAGGATGCAAGCACTCGCTGGCCATTGAAGGGAGTTCAAGTGGTTGAGCGTGTCAATCAAGATCAGATTAGTGAAGAGAAGTACAACAAGTTGCGGCAAATCTCAAGAGGGAGTCTTGTTTTGTTTAAGTCAATGTTTTTTGTACTTGTGATTATTTATTAATTGGTTTTATTCTCTGGGCGTGGCCCCAAGGAGTAGGTTATTCGAAAGGGTTTCTGAACCTTGTAAAAATTCGTTGTGTTCTTTATTGTTTTGCACTGTCTTTTTATTGTGTTCAGTTTCTGTCGTGACAAGTTTGGTTTCTGTCCCGACAGAACTGTAATCTGTGTACACAGTTAATTACCATTCCGCACTTTAATTAATTTACTTGGTTTAATTAATTTGGTAATTACTAAAAATAGAATCTCACTTTTCTTAAAGGAGCTCCGAAGGTGATTAAGATAGTTAATAATGCTTTCATAGAGTTTTGTAATGCTTCAGGTTTGGCAGCAAATAAGTCTAAATCGCACATTTATTTGAAAGGTGTGTTTGAAGCTACAAAAAAAAAAAAGACATTTTGGAGGTTGTTCCATTTGAGGAGGGTACGTTCCCTTTAAAGTATCTTTAGGTTACTATGAGGCCAACTAAATGGCGTGTTGTCGATTGTGAGCAAATAATAAAGAAAGTTCGTTTGAAACTTAATGCTTGGGTGAGTAGACATTTGTCTTTTGCGGGGAGAGCCCAGCTTGTTCATGTTGTTCTTTTGGGCATTCGTTGTTATTGGATGAGCATCTTCTTACTGCCTCAAAGTGTAGTTAAAGAGATTGATAAACTTTTCATGAACTTTTTATGGGGGGAGCACAGGAATTCTAGCAAGATGAATTTAACCTATTGGGAGCAAGTTTTCCTTCCGAAGAAGTTTGGTGGGATAGGGTTTAGAGAAGGTTCCAAGTGGAACAAAGCTTCATTGTCTAAGTATGTTTGGGCAATTGCTTCCAAACAAGATGTGTTATGGGTGAAATGGGTTAATGTTATTTATCTTAAGGGACAAGATATTTGGACTTATGAGCTGAAACTTGATGTAAGTTGGTATTGGAGGAAATTAATGAAAATTAGATCTTTGTTTTTCTAATTCAGATTTAAAGGAGGCAGGGATTAATGGTAGGTTTAAGGTGAGTAAAGTCTGTAACACATTAATTCATTGTCACAAGGAAGTGAGTTATTACAAATCAGTTTGGTGTAGATATTCTACTCCCAAGCACAAATTTATTTTATGGCATGCAATTAATATGCATCTGTTGACTAAGGACAATTTGATGCGTTGTAAAGTGAATATTTTTTTTTCTCTGTGTCCTGTCTGTGAGTATGCTTAGACAATCCTCAACATCTTTTCTTTGAGTGTATTTTTTTGCAAAAGGTTGTTCAAAGGGTTCAAAGCTGGCTGGGAGCAACTTCGTGGCCTTTACAATTTCAAAGTTGGATTAGTTGGCTGGGTTCTAAGAGGCAAACAATGTTATTACAGCTGCTATGGAACCTATAGTTTATTGTATTTGAATTAACAGGAATTTGTGTATTTTTGAGGGTCAGTCTATCACCATAAACTATGTTGATAGGATGATAAGGCAGTCTTTTAAGGCAATAATTTCTCTTCTTAACAACGAGAAAATGGCTGGAATAGATATGTTCATTTTTTAACTTTGTTAGTAATATGCAATGGCTGGGTTTGTTCTGCTCTTTTGAGCAGTTTGGTTGTATGGTGCTTGTTTTGATTAATGAGATCTTTTTCTTCTTGATAAAAAAATATAGTTTATAATTTTTGCTTATTGATTCACATTTCAATTTTCTCTTTTTCACTCAATTTGTAGCTATTTCGTTGACAAAATGATCAATGTCCAAATGAAAAAGTTATTAGGAGAAAACATCATAAATTTTTCATTAGATTATGAGGCTTGGACTTCATAATGTCTTCAAGCTCATAAGAAATCATTATTTGGGATCCTAAAGATGATATTCCCAAGAAAGATAGTTGATACAAGTATATGAAAAACAATTGGTATAATTGTAGGGTATATTTGGTTAGGAGTAATGAAAACAAGGGAATAATTATGGAAATAGTAATGAGAATATAAATAGAATAGAATAAAATTGAATATTAGTAAAAATAATTAATATATAAAATGAATAATTTTTTATTTATGCATTTTGTTATCCAATAAATTAGCATTTGAGACGTGGAAAATAATCTCTTGACACGTGGATGATACTTGGAAGCGTCTGCCAGAGTATCGACCAGGAGGCACACCAGAAGCAGGACAAGCCTGTCTTACTCGCGACCAGTCTGGTCGGTAGTTCCGCAAACAAGGAAACATTTATGGGAAGATCTTTATGAATCCTGAATTTATCTCATGTAATCTTCGGAATATCCCAATATTCAGGGGATAATATCTGTAACAATCTTTTGTAACCCTCCTTGGGCCTATAAATAGCAAGAGATGGCTCAAGGAAAAGGACTTTGGATTCTGAATCATTAGGAATTGGAGAGTTTCTCCAGGAAAAACTTGTATTGTTTTGTCAGAAGTGCTGAAACTCATTGAACCCAAGTTCTCTGATCACACTTCTGAAATCATATCAATATAATTCTAAGTGGACGTAGGTCATTACCAGATCCTGGGGCCGAACCACTATAAATTACTGTGTTTTCTTTACTTTCGTCATTACATCATTCTCTTTACATTCGTCCATATCACTCATATTTTGACTCCGTGTTAGTTGGCTAAATCGTGGGTCAACATTCTGGTGCTTTCATTGAGAGGACGATTCTTTGCTGTTAAAAAAAAAAAAACACAACTGATGGCGAAAGCAGGAAGGAAAGCTGGTCAGACTGCCGCCGCTGCACCGTCGAATCCACCACCTCCTCCTCCCCCTGCAAGTATGGCCGAAGATGAGCCGCAACTAGACTTTGAATAGGAGGAAATGGATGATGCGACTCTTAGGAGCACCCTGGGCACGTTGCAGGAAGAATTGGCTAGTCTGAGGGCCAATCAAGAGACTGCCGCAGAAGCCATGGCGAGTCAGCAGCAGGAGCTTGATCGTCAGCGGGCGGAGTTGAGCGAGAGACAAGCAGAGGTGGATCGCTGCCAGACCAAGGCCATGGCAGCCCTTGAAGCAGCCTTGCTGTTGGCTAGAAATCAGGTCGCACCTACCTCGCAGCCTAACAAACCTGACAATGGGCCACCCGAGAAGGGTCCCAATCCTAGCCCGCCAATCCATCCTCCAAGTCCGCAAAGGCCCGAACAGCCTCAGATGCCCCATAACGACGTCCCACTAGACCCCGAGGCAGATCCACCATCCCAAGCTGCTCGAGGTAATCCCCCGCAGCAAAGGCAGAATAGGGCCAAGCGTTAGCCTCGTAGTCCTAGGCGCCATGGGAGTGATGGGCCAAACCAAGCGAACAGAGGTCACTACCCTCCTGGTAACAGGAGGGACTCGGAGCTAGGCTCTGCGGTCCACGGACCTCCACGGCATGATAATGCGCGGGGACACCGCGACCAGCGCAGGCCACCCTCTAACGTACGAGGCATTTCTGCCAGAGACGGGAATAGAGGGAATAGTCAATCTTACCATAGCCAATCACGGTTCAAAGATGGCCACGGATACAATGAGGCTGACTCAGGCAAAGGCAATGCTGATGGGAGAAACGGAAATAGAGGTAAAAGCAGGAGCCAAGTACCTCAAGGTGACCAACCAAATGGACAAGATGCTAGGGGGCAACACAGGCAAAATAATGTCTTCAACCGGCTCGGAGGTAGCGAGCAACGGAGGAGAAATGAAGACCTAAGAGACGTACTCAATGATCGTCGCGAGAAGCACGGTGAGAACATCCCCCCAGCAGCAGAGACCGCCGCAATTCCAACCACATTGCAAGCCCAGATAGACGCGCTTAATCAGGCTGTGCAACAGCTGGTCGGGGGAAGGACCTCTTACATCGACCACGATAGAAGAAAAGGCACTCCTTTTGTCCAAAGGATAGCCAACGCAGAGACTCCCAGCAAGTTCAAGATGCCTACGCTCCCGAACTTTGATGGATACGGGGATCCAGTCTCGCATGTGAATAAGTTTGAAATCCAGATGGACATTCAGAAAGTGTCCGAAGACGCTCTGTGCAGGATCTTTCCTGCAACACTTTCTGAAGCTGCGCAAGAGTGGTTCTTTAAATTTCCGCCTGCAAGCATTATTTCCTGGGAAATGTTCGTAAGGGAGTTCTACGGACAGTTCTATGCAAGTCGTGTGCACCCAACCGAAGCAAACCAACTGGTCGAGATCCACCAGCAGGATGGAGAATCACTGAAGGATTACATCCAGCGCTTTATGCGAGCAGCAGCTGGAGCAAAGACAGTCGGAGACGAAGGAAAAATGATGGCTATAACCGCAGGAGTGAGACGCCGTTCGCCCCTATGGAAGAGTCTTCGTAAGGACGGGGTTAGAACCACCCAGGAGTTCTTAGACCGAGCTGATCGATATATCAAGCTCGAAGAAGCCATTGCCGATGATGGAAAACCCTCGAACAAGGGTAAGAAGGCCGCCGAACCCGCCAAAGCCTCCAATGGTACCAAACCTGATGGCAACGGGAATGGCAACGGTAATGGCAAGAACGGTGGGAAACGGCCGCACAATGAGCCTTCCACCTCCGACAATAAACGAGCCAAGGGTAATCGTTATGAACCTAGGTTCACTAACTACACTGCCCTCGTCGAGTCTCGAGGAGAGGTTTACCAGGCCACAAGCTCTAGTGTGCCTTACTAGAAACCTGGGCCCATTCGAAATGACATTTCGAAAAGAGACACTACAAAGTTCTTTCGTTACCATAACGACTACGGACATGACACAAATGAATGCAACCAGTTAAAGGACGAAATCGAGTTCCTTATTAGACAAGGACACTTGAGAAGGTACGTACGGGCCTCGAGAACTTCCCAACGGGATGCTCCAGGTGGCAACGAGCAAGCGTCCACACGCCAACGCTCGCCACCATTACAGCCTGCCCCCGTAGCCGGAACGCTCTTAACCATCTGCGGAGGCCCGCACCTCACGGGAAATAGCGGAAAAGCCAGAGAACGATATGCTCGAACTCTGCGCCACGACCAGGACATCGAGATGATGACTGTGGAGGACCGTGCGCCAAAAAAGGCTCGCTCAGAGGAGTACGGGATAACCTTCTCTGAAGGCGATGCCCAACATGTCCGGTTCCCACATTCCGATCTACTGGTCGTGGATATCCAGATGGCCAATATGATGGTAAAAAGAGTACTGGTCGATACAGGAAGTTCAGTGAACATCTTGTATAAGTCAACACTGGAACGCATGAAGTTGTCCGTAAAAGACTTGGAGCCCTGCAATCAAACCATGTACGGCTTCTCTGGAGAAAGACTCGCCCCAGTCGGAATGATCAAACTCCCAGTAACAACGGGTACAGCATCTGCTTCAAGGACATTACTCACCACTTTTGTAGTGGTCGATTGTCCTTCAGCATATAACGCCGTTATTGGAAGGCCCATACTGGTCGAGCTGAGGGCCATCATCTCCATGTGGCACCTAGCCATGAAATTCCCGACGGACGCAGGGGTAGGATGCGTCTTAGGAAACCAAAGGGAAGCCAAGGAGTGCTATAACGCCTCGATCACAAAGGCAAAAAGTGGAGCATCGAGGAGCGCTACCCCGGACCGATTGCAGATGACAGAAGACACGCAAGCCCAGTCAGGTGGTAACGTCACCAAATAGGGTGTTGCCCAAAGTGAGGATATAGATTTGGATCCTCGCTTTGGGGATTTTGAAGAAAATGTTGGACCCATCGAAGACCTGGAAGAGGTCCAACTCGATGAAAAAGACCCAACCAGAGTCGTGAGGGTTGGGAAGAATTTAGAGCCTACCAAAAAGCAGGCACTGGTGAAATTCTTGCAAGAGAACCAGGAAGTTTTCGCCTGGTCACATAAAGACATGGTTGGGATAGATCCTGCAGTAATCAGCCATGTCCTGAACATAAACAAAGCCTTTCCACCGGTGCAACAAAAAAGAAGGCTGCTCGATAAAGACAGATCAAAAGCCTTAAAAGAAGAAGTCGAAAGACTTAAAGAAAATGGGTTCATCAGGGTGGCGTTTTATCCATCGTGGGTATCCAATCTGGTGCTGGTCCCCAAACCTAACGGCAAGTGGAGGACCTGTGTGGATTTTACAGACCTCAATAAAGCCTGCCCAAAAGACTGCTTCCCACTCCCAAGGATCGACCAGCTAGTCGATGCAACTGCAGGACATGAGATCTTCTCGTTCATGGACGCGTATTCAGGCTACAACCAGATCAGCATGCATCCCCCTGATGAGGATCACACCAGCTTTCGGACCGATACGGGCTTATATTGTTACAAAGTAATGCCCTTCGGATTGAAAAATGCAGGCGCAACTTACCAGCGACTGGTCAACCACATGTTCAAAGAGCTGATCGGGGTAAGCATGGAGGTATATGTGGATGACATGCTGGTAAAGTCCAAGAAGGCAGAAGGACATGTGAGGGATTTGCGAGAATGCTTCGGCGTGCTGAACAAATACCAGATGAAGTTGAATCCCCTCAAATGTTCCTTTGGAGTCGGATCAGGAAAATTTCTGGGGTTTATAGTAAATTCGAGAGGAATAGAGGCCAACCCCGACAAGATAAAAGCCCTGATCGACATGAAGTCGCCAGAAAAGATCAAGGATGTACAAAGCCTGACCGGAAGGATCGCTGCCCTAAGCAGATTCATCTCAAAGTCAACTGACAAGTGTGTTCCATTCTTCAATCTACTCAGGGGAAATAAGAAGTTTGAATGGACGGATGACTGCGAGCAAGCATTTCAGGCCTTAAAGGCTCATATGTCGCAGCCTCCCGTCTTGTCGAAACCAATCGAAGGAGAGACTTTGTATATTTATCTGGCGATCACCAAAGTGGCTGCTAGTGTGGTACTAATACGAGAGGAAGTAGGCGTATAGAAAGCTGTTTACTATGTCAGCAAAAGGCTAATCGGTGCAGAATTGAAATATCCACCAATCGAAAGGTTGGCATATTGCTTAGTCCTAGCCTCCAGAAAGTTGCGTCCGTACTTCCAAGCCCATCCCATCACAGTTCTGACCGACCAGCCCCTTCGGCAAGTCCTCCAAAAACCTGAGGCGGCTGGACGGCTGTTAAAATGGGCGGTCGAATTAGGACAGTTCGATGTAACTTATTCACCGCGAGCAGCAATAAAAGGGCAAGCCTTGGCCGATTTTATTGCAGAGTTCACCGAACTCCCCAACAGCGAGCTGTGCAAACAGCCTGAAGCTCCCGTGCCCCAAGACAAGACTCCTTCGTGGAAACTATTCACAGATGGTTCATCCAATGAATCCCACGCTGGAGCGGGAGTGATATTGATAACGCCCGAAGGGCATCGATTTCACTGCGCAATCATGTTTGACTTCGCAGCGTCAAACAATGAAGCAGAATACGAAGCGCTCCTTGCTAGACTGAGAATGGCCAAAGAAATGAGCATAGAGGCACTCGATATTTACAGCGACTCTTAGCTAGTCGTGAATCAAGTCCTAGGAGAGTATCAAGCTCGAGGATTAAAAATGATGGCCTACCTTAATAAAACGAAAGATTTTCTAGCCCAGTTTACAAAGTACACCCTCCAGAAAATTCCGCGTGACCAAAATTTGAATGCAGACGCCTTAGCTAAACTCGCAAGTGCTAAGGATGCTGACACCTTGAACATAGTCCCAGTAGAAAGATTGAGTAAGCCAAGCATTGAAGCGGCCGAAGCTAGCATGGAGATTCGTATAGAAGATACATGGATGATGCCTTACCTGGAGTATCTGACGAATGGCACATTTCCAGCAGATAGAAACAAGGCCAGAACTCTGCAAAGGTGGGCTGCTAGGTACATACTGCTCGATGGAGTTATGTACCGAAGAGGATATTCAATGCCACTACTCAGGTGCATTACACCAGAAAAGGCTAAAGAACTCATGAAAGAGGTGCATGAAGGCTTCTGCGGAGATCACGCTGGGGGGCAGAGTTTGGCGAAAAAGGTTCTAAGACAAGGCTACTTCTGGCCAACAATGAACGAGGATTCAATGGAGTACGTAAGAAGGTGTGATAAATGTCAAAGATTCTCCAAGATCCCATGAGCAGCTCCAAACGAACTAAAGCAGATGCAGAGCCCGTGGCCTTTCGCAATATGGGGAATAGACTTGATAGGATCACTGCCAACAGGGAAAGGAGGAGTAAAGTACGCAATTGTGGCAGTTGATTACTTCACCAAATGGGCCGAAGCTGAACCACTTGCAACCATCACGACCAAGAAAGTTCTCGACTTTGTCATCAAGAACATTGTGTGCCGGTATGGTTTGCCTAGAAAGATAGTGTCAGACAACAGGATCCAATTTGACAGCGACCTGTTCACCGATTTCTGCGAGAGGCACAGAGTTATTAAGAGCTTTTCTTCAGTCGCGCACCCCCAAGCGAATGGGCAAGTCGAAGCTGTAAACAAAACTCTTAAAGATACCCTGAAGAAAAGACTTGAAGAAGCTAAAGGAGCATGGCCAGAACAGTTGCCTGAAGTCCTCTGGTCGTATAGAACATCTCATCGAACAACAACAGGACATACCCCATTTTCCTTAGCTTATGGATATGAGGCTATGTTACCTGTCGAGTTAGATCCCCCTTCACATCGGCGTTTAACGTACGATCCAGACCAGAACAGCCAGTTAATGATGGAGTCCTTAGACTCGATTGACGAGATGCGAGAAAAATCTCAACTCCAAGTTGCTGCTTACCAGCAAAAAGTCGCCCGGTACTTTAATTCCAAGGTTAAAGAAAGAAAATTCAACGTCGGGGATTTGGTACTACGACGAGTTTTCTTAAATACCCGCGACCCCACTGCTGGAGTACTCGGACCTAACTGGGAAGGACCTTACCAAGTTGAAGAAGTCCTTCACCCAGGCACCTACAAACTTGCACGCTTAAACGGAGATCTTGTTCCACGCTATTGGAATGGAGAACACCTGCGCAAGTATTATCAATAAACAGCCCTTCTTAAAGGACTAGCTTGTTTAAATTTCTTTTTTTTAATTTTTACAAGTTTTGCAAAGAGGGTTAGCCACGTTGTATGGCTAACTGCTCGTACATGTAAAATTCTGTCTTAGAATCACTCGTAAAGACATGTTTAGTCCATTTTTAATACGAGATTATAAGGGACTGTGCTCAGCCAGTCATTCTTGCCAACCTTTGTGAATTTATATTTACAAGTATTTGTTCATTACGTGTGTTGGTTTGTTGTATTACAAGTACCATTTTTCCGCACGAACAGGAATGTTCGAACAGGCCGTGGTCAAGGCAAGTGACACAGGACCTAAAGCTCCTCAATCACTTGGGGGGCATATAAGGCACATCGATAGCAAAGCATACTCGCAAGGTATGTAAACACATGAACAAAATAAGTGAAAGCACACTACAGTACTTAGAGTATTTTTCAAAATTTACGTTTTGTTAAAACTATGCCAAAGTACTATGCTAAGTTCGGTCATACGGACAAATGTTATAATAAGTAAAAATATTATAGCACCAAGAGTTAAGCTTTTACACCACAAGCATTGCTGCTTGGATGTAACTATTCAAATAAAAAAGATTTACTACCCGTGCAGCAAAGTTTAAAAAGAAAACTATTGTCTTTGCATCACGACCCGTGGGTCGTATGTTCAAAAAGAAAGAAAAATAGTTAATAAAGATTAAGAGGCATGAGGGGCAGGAGGGTCCTGGGCAGCATTCGGGTCGGTCACTTCCTCGATGGTTTCCTCTTCCAAACCAACGGCGCTTGGAGTTGCAGGAGTCGTAGCTCTTGCCTCCTCTTCGGCCAGTTGGGCAGCGCACCGGGCCAACTCCGCAGCTCTGACTTCCTCTGAAAGGTAGCTAAAGTCAGCACCCTGATTGTGTTTCCAGAAGTTATAGAAACATCGGAGTGTCGTCCTTTTGTACTTTTCCAGATTCTTGGAGTTGTCGAGCTCCAACTGCTGCACCTTGCCCTCGAGAGTGGCAATAGTCTCGTCCTTGGTCTTGACTACCCCCTCCAGATGCTTGATTTCGCGGAGATGAGTTTTATTGTACGACCGGTACTCTTCCCTCAGCTTAACCACTGCATCTTTTGCAGCTTCAGCCGCGGACAGTTTGGTCACCGCTGCATCCCTCTCTCGGACCACTGCTTCCAACTCCTTGGCATGCTTGGCCTCAGCAGCCGAAAGCTCCTCGGCCGCCTTCACCTGATATTTCTCGATAGCTTTTGCCTCGACCTGCTCGATGAGAGCCTGGGCTCGGGTACGAGCAGTAGTGGCAGAAAGTAAGGCCTGTGCACAAAGAAAAAGGAGTTAGGACTTATCACAAGGTCTAAAAAACTACAAGACTTGAAGAATAAAGAAACACTTACGCTGGAGATTTCGTTCAGAGCCCTGTTCAGGATCTGATCGACTGGTAGCTCTTCAGCTTGGATCATGGTGGTCCCAACACGCTCTCCTTTGCCTATGCGATCAAGACGGTCCTTGGCAGATCGGATGGCACGGCTCACGAGTCTGGCCCCATGGGCCTCTTCACGAGAAAGCTGCTCCCTAGCAGGCGCAGCTGGAGGATTGGGCCGAACAGGAGTGTTTTGCTGTTCAGAAGGAGCTGGAGGAGGAGTAGGAGTTCGCCTAGTTGGCGCAGGACTTTGCCCAGTTGGTGTGCCCTGAGGAAGGTCTTCTGGTCGACTCTTTTTGGCCGAAGGGCCCCGACTGGATTCACCAGCTCTCTTTTTCGATCTCCGTGTGAGTTGGGGGACTTCTTCTTCTTCCTCGGCCTGGTACATGTATAAAATGTTGGGAGTCGACATATCTGCATGGAAGTGAACACAAGAGGTTAACAAGGAAAACGAAAGGTGAAAGTATGTAATACAACAGAAGGAAGATAACAAAGTAAATTCCCGAGCTACAACTACTGGTCGCTACACTATTGACTCTATTAATCATATACTCATTTTCTGGCATGAAGAAGTCTGGCCCTAGATTTGGAGCATATGTAAAGTTACCATCCCCGTCAAACATATGACAGGGAATTGGCAAACCATTTCAAAGCGAAATAACATTACCATTGTCATCAGAAGACTCTCCCAAGTCAACAACAGGCTCTGTGGCCTTTTCTTTCCCCTTGCCTTGGGGAGCAGAAGGCCTTTCTGCAGAAGGGCTACCCGTGGGTTCCCTGATCGTAACTCCTGTAGGCCTCCTCCTGGGAGAAGGCACAGGAGGTTGCTGCTCGGGAACCCCCTCGACAGTGGCTTCGTCCACTACGGACCCCCTGTTTTCATGGCGAGGAGCCAGGAGGCCAGATGACCTCAGGTTGTTTTCAATGATCAAGGCCTTGACGCTTTTCGCTGGGTCAGACATCCTGGCCAGAGCATTGGACCTCAACACCATGTCTGGTGTTGGAGTCGGACGTAACCAAGGGCCTGAAAAACAGGTCAAGTTTGAGAAAAAGGGAAAGAGTATATTCTGGGGAAAGGTATCGACCAGCGAAAGATAAGCTCTTACCTCCTCTCGCGAAGGCCAAGTTGTTACTGGCTATGTCCGGAGTAAAGAAGTACTCCTTATTGTAATGCCCCATGTTCGAGACATGGGTAGTGCCACTCAAGAACGTCCGGCCGGTTTCCTGGTGACAGAAGTGAAAAAAGCCCGTCCCGTTGTGCTGAGGGTTGGACTTGAGATCAAAGAGGTAGTTGACCTCATGAGGTGAAGGTTCTGGCCATTTGTTAAGTTTGTATAGGATATAGAGCGCGGCCAGCATCCTATATCCATTGGGAGTTATTTGAAAAGGGGCGACACCAAAGTAATTGGCCACCCCCACAAAAAATGGATGAAGAGGGAGATAAGCTCCCGCCTCAATGTGGTATCGGGACCAGGCGCTGTTCGCCCCTCCTGGGCGGTTAGCCCTCTGGTCCGCAGTGGGACGTGTAATGGTTACCCCCGTGAGGGGGAATTTTCTGAAGCAGTTGGCAACCATTCGAGGGGTCACCAAACTAGCTGGGGAGGTATACCACTCGACATCAGGCGGATTCTGATGACGAGGACGAGACCTAGTTTGAATATTAGGGTCAGGAACGAGATTTTCTCGACCACTGGTCGAAGGAACCCCAGCCTGCGAGCCAGGCTGGGCAGGAGAAGTAGGGTTACTTTCAGACTCGGGCCTTTTCTTGCCAGAAGACTTTGAACGGGCCATCGGAGGAGAAGGATGTGGTCTGGAAGAGGCTCGCGAGAAAGGTATCTGGTGAATGTGATCGGTTGGTTTTTCTTCTCCCTCGAGCAGCTGGGCGAGGAGGTAGTCGTCGATGGGTCTCTCACCTCCCCACAAATCTGACATTAAAATCTGCAAACAGAAGAATGGGGAGGTGAGGTTATAGGACTCTAGAAGGCTTTTAGAATAACGCCGGTCGAGTATAAAAGTTAAGCCTTTATACAACAGCATTCTAACAAGAAACTAAATCTTTCTATGCAAACAGTTTAAAAAACGGATTAAAGGGTGAAAGTGAAAAGTTTTCCTGAAAAGCTTTTTCAACTCCCCTTAGGGCGGGAAAAAATTATTTTTTTTCAACTGGCTTAAAAATCGAAATGTTACTTCGGTTTTACGTCCTAAAAAGCATGATCCTGGGTTTTAAACTAACTCATAAGCCTACTCTGCCTACAAAAACATTCTACCTACAGGCGCCTAAAAACCAGAAGCCAAGAGACTTAAACAGTACACCATTAAAAAGCATGCACCACGAGAAATTAGAAGCATGGGGTTTCAGCAACTTACCAGGGAAAATGGTCGTGAAGGTGGAAGAGAGAACTTCGAAAATCAAGGAGCCCACCGTCTGAGTCTTGAAAGCACAAGGGAACATTCGCCGGAGAAGGTAAAGCTCTGGTTTTTAGGGTTTTTGGCAGAATAATGGCGTGCGTGAAAAGAAAATAAATGGCTCTGGTGATCTTATATAAGTCTGTCTCTGATATTAAAAAGGCGTAATCATTAGTTTTCCTTTCTCGAAGTATGGGGGAACGTGATGGCCGTCGAAATTGTTTCTGGGGAACTAAAAGGTCATGATTAGACAGGAGTGGGTTGCTTTTTTCAAGAACACACGAAGGGTTCTGACACGTCAGGAGGGGTTACCGAAGAGTCGTTCGTTCAAAGTTTATTTACTGTTCGTAGTAAATAAACTTTGGGGGGCAAATGTTATCCAATAAATTAGCATTTGAGACGTGGCGAATAATCTCTTGACACGTGGCTGATACCTGGAAGCGTCTGCCAGAATATCGACCAGGAGGCACACCAGAAGCAGGACAAGCCTGTCTTACTCGCGACCAGTCTGGTCGGTAGTTCCGCAAACAAGGCAACATTTATGGGAAGATCTTTATGAATCCCGAATTTATCTCATGTAATCTTTGGAATATCCCAATATTCAGGGGATAATATCTGTAACAATCTTTTGTAACCCTCCTTGGGCCTATAAATAGCAAGAGATGGCTCAAGGAAAAGGACTTTGGATTCTGAATCATTAGGAATTGGAGAGTTTCTCCAGGAAAAACATGTATTGTTTTGTCAGAAGTGCTGAAACTCATTGAACCCAAGTTCTCTGATCACACTTCTGAAATCATATCAATATAATTCTAAGTGGACGTAGGTCATTACCAGATCCTGGGGCCGAACCACTATAAATTACTGTGTTTTCTTTACTTTCGTCATTACATCATTCTCTTTACATTCGTCCATATCACTCATATTTTGACTCCGTGTCAGTTGGCTAAATCGTGGGTCAACACATTTGAATGCCATTTTCTTCTACTTTTAGATCAGATAGTCATTCCACTAAAATTGTAAAAAAAAATCATTGGCATTCTAATGCATTATAAAGAAACCAAACAAAAGAATGGAGTAAAAATTGTTTCTGTTCTATTCTTTTCCTTTCCATTATCCCCAAAGAAACATATCTCATGTGTTGACACAGTTTTTCATCAACTAAAATTAAAATAACAATTAAGTAAATTAAATTGTTCTTAAATAATAATGAAGAACACAAGATATTTTATGTGGTTCAGTGGTTAAATCTACCTAGTCCATGAGTCACTTTTCTTGATATATCTTGTGTTAAAGCCAAAAATAAATTTGACACAGTTTTATTACAATAATTTGTGCATGAAAAACAAATGACTAGGGTACAGGTGTTTATAGACCCGGTTACAAATACTCCCCCCTACGATTTGAGAGAGGAGTTATTCAAATATCTTTATTTGGATTTGAATTACGAACAACTTTGTTAACAGCATAATATCTAAACTAACCCCTTAAAAATGGATTAATTTGTTCAAATACTGCTTTCTGGTGCTTTTAAACACGAAATCGAGCTTGTGTCGATATTGTTCGAGCTAGCATATATCAAGTATTTCTTCAAGCTAATTACCATGCTTCGAGTTGTAATAATCCATTACTTCATAATTACATAAATATTCTTAATTGTAATAATATTTAACTCTGAGCTTATTGAGATATCTCTGAGCTCACTCTCCGAGCATAATTCTTCTGTTCTCGTAAATATAATATAACATTTGTCCCCTCAAAAGTTTATGCTCAAATCCCAATAAAAGAGACTTTTGAATTTCCCTCTCGGAAAACATGCCCACCTACAACACTTAAGTGTGTATACGTGTCATGCTCGGATCGATCACTTCGTTGTACTTGATGTACTGCCGTTTCGTATTCCCATGCACTTTTTTGTCGTTGTTTCCCGTAAACCCCAACTGTTGGATTTCAATCCTACGGTTAATTCGAAGCTTTATCTCTCAAGAACAAGTGAATCTGAAGCTCTCATCCTCTTCACAATACTTTTGTTCTTCAAGTTTTCTGGATTTTTCGCACTTGAATCATCTACGTACACACGTCCAACTTGAATTTCCCAGTAAATTTATCCTCTTCTTTTAGTAAACATAACATCCATGCATGCATTTTTTTGGCTCTCTATTCTTGAGATTTTTTTGGGAAAATATAGGAGTTTGATCTTCTTTGGGGTATAAAAGTGTACAAAAAGTTGATTTTTTGGTATAAAATTACTAGGAATAGGCTTAGTTCAGTAGCCTATTGGGGAAGTTTTAGAGTAGGATTTTTTAGAGAAGTTCAATAGTCTATAATTTGGGTAATCATGCCCGGATTCATAGCTTAACCACTGTTACACTTTAGTCATCTCTCATTCCTTAGGATAGTTCAAGCTTGAAAAGAGAGCTTGTAACTCTTCTCATCCCACCCTTTCCATGGTACATGCTTTCGAGCTATATTCCTACCTAAAAGGACCTTCACATTTATTCTTTCTCTTGGTAGATGTCACATCCTGATTTTGAGAAGGAAGGGTGGGGGTTCTCAAGTCGAGAATTCCATATCAGAAACCTATTCATCGACGAAATCTCTCCTTTCACGAAATCAAAGGTTAATCTGCGAGTATAACGAAAAGGTTGAGAGGGAAAATATTAACATCTCATTTTGGCGTTAAATTAGGGAATTCTAAGAAGGCAAAAGAAAAATACTTCGCCTTGCTGCACATCCTGAGCATTTAGTTGCTAGCAACATTATCTTAGCTCGCCCTCATAGCCCAACACTAACAATTTATATCGCCTTTCTCCCAGGTGAGCTGGAATTTGTGATAATAGCAGCCGAATCTTTGACCTCCATAGGAAGTTCCAAGCAACCTTAAGCAGAGTCTTCTATTCCTGTGTCCAGCCCCTTAGTTAACAAAAATGTCATTGTCCCAAAATCCACCTACTTCGTGGCCAAGCTCTATGAGTCCTTGATTAAATCTGTCAGACAGGTCTATTTGACATTTTTTCTAGTCACGGAATAAAGTTGTCTAGTGCACTTATGTGTCAAGCTCCCCATGAAGATGAGCAGAGCTGCTTTTCCCCAAAGATAACAATCTGGACGTACTTGTTAGGCTTGAAGCATGGAGCGAAGAGCACATGAAAGTGGGAGTTTTTCTCCCAGTTAACCAATACTTTAAGAGTTTCACCGATTGGATCGAGATAGCCCCATTCTAACTCCAAACCAACACCTACCAAATCATTGCCACCCTCAAGTCGCTCTACCATGAGCTAAAGTTGGTTGAACCATCTTCGCTATAGATTTTATATTTGTACTGCATCAAGAGTAACCCACCTCGAAAGAAGGGAGGCGATGGGTTCTACTATCTTTCGAGTTATCCTAAAGATGGGAAGTTGCTCGAAGACATCCCAAGTCACCCTCTGAACTTCAAGACCCAGTTTTTCTGGACCAGTGGCCTCTAGACATAAAAAATTTACCATTTTCAGCATATTCATAAGTTCCATACTTAGCCATGGTTTTCTATATTTTCCTCCTTTTCAAATGGTTTCTCTTCTAGCCCACTCTACCATTTCCTTTGTTTTTTTATAGTTGTCTGTGATCGACTTGATGCATCTCCCACGAAGAAATAATGTCAGGACGAGTTAGGGAAACTTCTTTATGGATAAAGGTCTCTTAGTTACCTTCCACATGAAACTAAGCTTTGAGAATGTGGCCTTCTCTGTGATGGTGAGACTACAACCGACCACATGTACCCAAGTACGAATCGTGTTCCAATGTCCCTATCCTTTCTCTGTTCAAGCTCAAGAAGAGATCCTCCGATCAAGTAGGCTCCTCCTCCAAGAAACAAAAAACCAGCTCGAATGAGGATGACACCCCTCAGGACATGCCAATGGCCGAGCAGATAGATTAAACCCCCTCGACCTTGGGTGTAGGTAATTTAATAGTCGTGCAGGATGGTCTCCAACCCTGCTCAAACATTCCCCTAACCTTCTAGTATCTGTAAAGACCTAACTAACCTTAATACCTCGGACCTTTAAAAACTACTAAGACATACTACTATCTTTTGGATATATACATAAAATAATAGAACTTTATTAAAGAAAATCCAAAATATGGGATCTCATTGTTATTACATAAAATCATAAAGAAAACAAAACAAAACCTTTAATTAAATGTTCAAATACTAAATGCGGAACTCATAAATACATAAATAAAAGACTCAAATGTCAACATCATCCCCGATCGATTCCATTGGTCCATTTCTTTAGTCCTCTCCCAATACACATGCCAAAGCCACCTAGGATTCGTTCCTCCTTACATGTTCATTTACCGACACCATCTAAATAAAAGCATAACATAAAACATAAGACGTAAAAACATAAAACATAACAATGGAATACAATATTAATGGCCATTAACTCATTACCGTAGTATGTGATAAAAATCATCTATGGTCCTCTTGATATTATTTAGAGGTGGGTTTAAACACAACTATAGTCTACGATAATGATAAAAATCTAAGGATTCGCTTATTTGTTATCTAAGCAACCATATTTCGCAAGCGAATACAAACATAAAAAAAAATAACATGCATACATACATACATACACATAGCATATAAACATAATCATAACACATAAAATCTAACTTATTTTCCTTAGCAAAATCCAGGGTATTGGAGACAAGTGCAGGAATTGAAACTCCTAAAACCAAACAGTAAAACCATAAGTTTCCTATAGAAAAGAAGATGAAAATAAGATCTAAACTATCAAGACTTTTAGGAAATAAAATGTATTTTGACACAAAGAAAAAGAAAGAAGAAATGAAGAATTAAAATTGAAGAAATCATAAAAAAAAGTGGTATTTTTGAAGTTAACTTGGCCCAAAAAGGAGCCCAGCCCAAGCTTTCAGCAATGCCCATGCTGCCACATTGCAGCTTGCCGTTCGCTCAGCCAAGCCAAGCCGAGTCTGACAGGAGCCTAGCCTTTCCTCCAGCAGCCGACACGTGTCCTTTCCAACCGCTTGACGCGAGTCGTTTCTCCAGCCTACCACCTGACGCGCCTGACCCGCGGGTCCCACCAGCTGCCATGCCGCCTGACGCGCCAGCACCTGAGCCAACCGATGCGCGCCACATCACCAAGCTACTCCCCACGCCCCAACAACTCAGCTTCCAGTCCACTGCCAAGCCAATCAACTTCTGCCACGTGGCCTAGATGTCTCCCACGGCTCAACAACATTTACCCCACTTCCATCAGTTTTTATGCCACTTTCCCACTATTTTGTACACGATTTTACACATTTTTGGGTCCTATTTCCACTATAAATAGAGAACCAAATGGAGTAAAAATCATTAGATTGGGGAATTAAGGTGGATAGTATAATTAGAGAGAAAAACATTCTTTTTTTCTTTAATTTCTTTGAGTGAAAACAATGCCTATTTTAGGCTAAATTCTCTTGTGGAAAGGCTAGAGTGAAGTTCATGTTCACATTGTATTTTTAATATATTGACTCTTTATTTTGTTCTTCATTTCTATATCTTTGTTACAATTAAATTTATTTTCTTCTAATTTTTATTCTAAATTTATTAGTGTATTTTACATAAGTCTAGTCATGCTCTTTTTATGTAATTTAGGCTCTTAATTTAATTTAGGATATTTGTTATATTATATGCTTTTTACTGCATTCTGCCATTGGTATTTTGTCGCTCTAAGGTATATAATATGATTGGTTTTAAAATTAGAAGTTAGTATAATTTAATTAAGAACATATTTTAAGGTGAGCTTTATTATATATATTTCCAACTATAATTAATGGTGTAGAATTATAGTTGACTAGAAGGAATCAATTTTATTAAAATATATATATATATATATATATGTTTGCATGAATGAAACTTATGCCTTCCACATTTCCTTTTTTATTCTAATTCCTCAATTTTGTTTATTTAATGTTTAAAAAATATATATTCTTTTTCAAAGTTTATTATTTCTAATTTACTAATCTTTCTTTTTACTTGTATTTTACCTCTCTGTGGATACGACATAGCCCGATTACTACTGCGACTGCTTAGGATTTATTGGGCAATATCAATAGTCATAAAAAATTACATCACAAATAATAAACATCAGTCCTAAACTATTGATAGTAAGGACGTAGATGTTCACTATTCCATGCTCGAGGGAGCAATTCTCCATTTAGCTGAGTTAGTTTATATACGCCTGGTCGAATTATTGAGTCAATGAGATATGGATCTTCCCAATTTGGCCTAAGCACTCCTGCTGATGGATCTCTTGGTTCCAAGAATACTCGCATTAGTACCAAATCTCCAACTCCGAATTGCCTATCACAAACTCGCATTTTTAAATATCTTATAGCTTGTTGTTGATACGAGGCATTCCTTATCTGGGAATCTTCTCATTTTTCTTCAAGTAAGTCTAAGGCTTCTTCAAATTGTCTGTGATTTAAACTTTGGTCATAGGCTCTACATCGTAAGGTTGAGGTTTCCACCTCGATTGGCAGCATTTCCTCACTTCCCTAGGCAAGTGAGAATGGTGTGTATATCGTTGAGCTCCAAGTTGTTGTCCTATATGCCAACAGGACTTGTGGCAGCTCGTCTGGCCAACTTCCTTTTGCTCTTTCAAGCCATTTTTTAATGGAACTCTTCAAAGTTTTATTCACGGCTCGACTTGGCCATTCACTTGTGGGTGTGAAAATGATAAAACACTCTTTATTATCCCATTCTTTTCACAAAATTGTGTGAACAACTCGCTATCGAATTAAGTTCCATTGTCTGAAACTATCTTTCTTAGGATGCCATATCGACACACAATGTTTTTTACCACGAAATCTAATACCTCTTTCGAGGTAATAGTGGTGAGTGCCTCAACTTCAGTCCATTTTGTGAAGTAGTCCTGCAACCACTGCATATCTGACTCATACTCACCCCATTGGTAGCAAACCTATCAAATCTATTCCCCATATCGCAAATGGCCATGGGGCGGTCATCATAGTTAGCTCGGTCGAAGGAGCTCATGGTATCAACACAAATATCTGACACTAATCACAATGCTTTACATATGTGAAGGCAACAACTTTTAGAGTTGGCCAGAAGTATCCGCATCGTGTGATCTTCTTTGAAAGTCTATGCCCCCCAGAATGATTTCCACAAAATCCCTCATGGATTTCCTCATGGATTTTTCCTGACTCGGGTGGTGCAACGCACCTTATTAATAGCATGGAGTAACTCCTTCGGTACAATTTCCCATCAATAATTATATATCTTGGGATTTTGTACCATAATTTTCGAGCCTCATTAAGGTCTTTTGGTAGGCTCTGGTTATGAGGTAATCGAGTATTAGGGTCATCTAGGTCGGTTGTTCATCAATCATTTTGACATCAGACGTTTCTTGAATGGTAATATTGGATGTGGTAAGAATTCAACAGGAGCCACGTTAACTATAGCAGCTTCCCTATTTGTTCTGAGTCGAGCTAGTGCGTGAGCATTCGAGTTTTGTTCCCTTGGAACTTGTTCGATTGTGTAGCACTCAAACTGCTCGAATGCTGCTTTGACTTTCTCTAGGTTTGCTGCCACTTTTGTTCCTCGAGCTTGATATTCTCCTCATACTTGATTAACTATGAGCTGAGAATCACTGTAGCAAGGTATGGCTTTAGCTTTCAATTCTTGAGAAACTCAAAGACCTATTAGTAAAGCTTCATATTCTGCTTCATTATTGGAGGCATTAACTCCAAATCTCAATGCAGAATGGAACATATGTCCTTCGAGGCTTACCAGTATAATTTCTACCTCCGAGTCATTCTCAGTCGATGATCTGTCAACATAGAGTTTCCACAACTCTCGAGCTATGGTTATCACCTCCTCATCATATATCCCTATGCACTAACCTATGAAATCGGATAATGCTTGGCCCTTAATTTTCGCTCTCGGATGGTACATTATCTCGAACTGCCCAAGCTTGACTGCCCACTTTATTAGCTGACCCAACACTTGTCTTAAGGGTTGGTCAGTGAGAACATGTATTGGATGAGCTTGGAAGTATGGTCAGAGCTTCCTCAATGCATGCACTAGACATAGCACAAGCTTCTCCATCATTGGATATTGGGATTCAGATCCCAGTAATCTTTTGCTAACATAATAAACTGGTTGGTGTACCTTTTTATCTTTCTGAACTAATGCAGCACTAATTGCATGCTCGGTTATTGCAATATATAAGTATAGGACCTCACCCATGGTTTGGAAAAAATAAGTGGTTCTACGAGTTGTGTTCTTTAGGGCTTGAAAGGCTTGCTCACACTCCTTTGTCCATTCAAAATTTTTGCCCACTCTCAAAAGGATGAAGAATGGCAGGCATTTTTCAATAGACTTCAAGACAAATTTGTTTAGAGTTGCCATTCGTCCAATCAAACTCTGAACATCCTTGTGCCACCATTCATATAACCTATGATAGAGAGGTCTTCAAGACTTTTGAGGAGTCAAATGATGGGCATGAGATCAAAATTGGGAATGAGCAAAGGTCCAAGGTATTGGGCAAGGGGAATGTTGATCTTTACTTCACATCTAGAAAGAAGGTTATTTTGACCAATTTATTGTATGTTCCAGATATGAGTAGGAATCTTGTGAGTGGGCATTTATTGAGAAAATAGGGCATCGAATCAGTGTTTGAAGTCGGTAAGCTAATTTTATCCAAGGGCGACTATTTTATGGGAAAGGGTTATGTTTGTGATGGGATAATTAAATTATATACCAAGAACAATGGTTTTGATAATAATGCATGCTCATCTATCTCCTATGTGCTTGGTTTTGATTCTATTACTTTGTGGCATAATAGACTTGCTCATATAGGATTTATTACAATTAAAAGAGTTATTAAATGTGGTTTAACTGTATGCAATGATGTTCAACATGAAAAATATGAATTATGTGTTAAATCTAAGATGGTAAAGAAACATTTTCCTAGTGTTGAAAGGAAAACTAATTTGTTAGATTTGATACATAGTGATTTGTATGAATTGAATGGAATAATTACTAGAGAAGGACATAGGTATTTTATTACTTTTATTGATGATTGTTCTAGATTCACATGTGTATGCTTACTTTAGAATAAGGATAAGGCCTTAAGCATGTTTAAAATCTATAAAGTTGAAGTTCAAAATCAATTGGAAAAGAAAATTAAAGTGATTAGAAGTGATAGGGGCGGTGAATACTTTTCCAATGAGTTTAATTTATTTTGTGAGATGCATGGTATAATATATTAATGTACAACCCCTTATACTCCCCCAAAAAATAGTATAACGGAAAGAAATAATAGAACCTATGTTGAAATGATTAATGCTATGCTATTACAAGCGAATTTGAGTTTTGCTTTATGGGGAGAAGCCTCGCTTATCGCTTGTCATATTCTAAATCGGATTCCTCTAAAGAAGAATCAAATTTCACCTTATGAGATATGGAAGGGGAAGAGGCACAACCTAGGATATCTGAAAGTGTGGGGGTGTCTTGCTTATATCAAGAGCACAGAGCCTAAAAGGACCAAGTTAGATCCAAGGGCCATCAAATGTGTGTTTGTAGGCTATGCCTCAAATAGCAAGGCCTATAGGCTATTAGACTTGGAGTCTAATGTGATAATTTAATCAAGAGAAGTAGAGCTCTTTGAGAGTTTGTTGTATAGTGACAATAAGCCTCAAAAACCAATCTCATTGGAAGGAACTCAAGAGAAGTTACCTTCAAAGGTTGAATAGAAACCTATATTGCCTAGAAGGAGCCAAAGGCTCAAAGAGATAAGATCACAAAGTGAAACCTCTCAAGTGGAGACTCTTTATCTAATATATGGAAACCATTAGGGAGAAACAAAGAAGTATCCTATGGTACTTCAAGTGGAGGATGATCCTAAGACTTTCCAAGAGGCTATATCCTCAAGAGACTCTAACTTTTGGAAAGAGGTAATAAATAATGAGATGGATTCGATCATTTCAAACCACACTTGGGAGATTGTTTATTTACCACAAGGATCAAAGCCAATAGGGTGTAAGTGGGTATTTTGAAAGAAGTACAATACTAATGGGATCATTCAAGCCTATAAGCCAAGATTGGTGGCCAAAGGATTTAGAGAAAATGAGGGCATAGATTACTTTGAAACCTATGCACCGGTAGCAAGGAAAACATCTATAAGATTGTTATTTTCTTTATCATCAATACACAACCTATATGTTCATCAAATGGATGTCAAGACGGCATTCCTAAATGGTAACCTCGATGAGGAGGTATACATGGAACAACTGGAAGAATTTGTTCTAAAGAGGAATGAACATAAGGTGTGTAGGCTTGTCAAATCATTAAATGGTATGAAGCAAGCACCTAAACAATGACATGAGAAGTTTCCTAAGGCCATTGTCTTGGATGGGTATAGACACAATAGTGCGGACAAGTGCTTATACTCTAAGACTTGTAATGATTATGTCATCTTAGTGTGTCTATATGTTGATATTGAGTAATGACATGAAAGGCGTAATAGAAACGAAGAGGTTTCTATCTTCTAACTTCAAGATGAAGGACCTTGGAGAGGTTGATACCATTTTAGGTATTAAAGTTAGAAGGAGTGTTGATGGATATGCCTTAGTTCAAGCTCATTATATTGAGAAAATTCTTGACAAGTTTGGTCATAATACACCCTTCGATTCAACTCTAAAGCTTGAAAAGAATGAAGGGAGCGTGGTGGCTCAACTAGAGTATGCAAGTGCAATTGGGAGTTTAATGTAGGCCGCTCATTATACCAGAGTGGACATTTCATTTGCGATTAGTAAACTTAGTAGGTTTACTAGAAATCCATGTATCTTACATTGGAAGGTGGTTGAATGAGTGTTTGGATACCTTAAAAGGAGGAAATAGTTATGCCTCCAATATTCTAAGTTTCCTAAGGTACTTTAGGGATATACCAACGCAAGTTGGATATCCAGTGTAGGAGATAATCTCTCCACAACCGGCTGGGTGTTCACCCTTGGTGGCGATGCGGTTTCTTGGGGTTCTAAGAAATAAACATGTATATGTCACTCAACCATGGAATCTGAGTTTGTAGCTCTAGTGGCAACCAACAACGAGGTCGAGAGGTTAAGAGATCTCATATTGGAGATACCAAGAACCATGATTGTTGTATTGATGATTTCGATACATTTTGATAATCAAGCTACTTTGATTAAAGCTTACAACAAGATTTACAATGGGAAGTCTAGACATATAAGTCTAAGACATGACTATGAGAGGGAATTGATTGATAAGAGTATCATATCAATATCATATGTGAAATCATGTGAGAACTTAGCGGATCCGTTTACCAAACCTCTTGGGAGAGATTTGGTTAGTTTTAAAAATAGAGGGATGGGACTAAAACTCCTTGATATATAGATTCCCAACTGGTGACAACCCACCTCAAAACTTGTTTACATCAAGTGTAGAGTTCAATGGGAAAGAACAAGTCATTCGATGAGGGAATAGTTTCAATATTAACAATTTAAAGTCTTATCAAGGATGAGTTAATGTTGGTTGCTACCGAGGTGAAGAGTAAGCCTAAGGCTTTTAATGAAATTTAGTTAAGAGTAACAAGCATCTCTAAAGGTAGCAAAGATGATGTTAGAATTTCACCTATGTGAACCTAGAGGTGGACCGCTTCTCAAGAGAGTGGGAGTTTTCTCTCCAGATGGTTCGTAAATGGATCAAGCACAAGGCCATTAATAGTGTTGAGTGGGAACAGTGAGAAATACATAAGTAATCAGATAGAGGTATGTGAGACATTACCAGTTTTTATCACTAGGAATGATGGGTCAAATCTTTTAAGAATACCTTAGCATTTTGATTTAAGCTTTGCAGTGTTTTCACTAAGGTAAAGTTCAAACCCAAAAGGTCATTTACTTTATGCGCTAATATCATTGTCTAGAAAAGAGATGATGTATTTAACCAAGTTGGGGAATGTTGAGATTGGTTAAATACATGGTGGAATTGTTTAGGCACGAAGAGATGCTAAAACAATAACGATTTAACAAAAGTCAACATGTGAAAGTTGACTTTGAGTATAGACATTTTTAAAACAAACTTTTGGGTCCAAAATGTTTATTTGGATTATACAAGAGTACCCAAAAAGTTTGGGAGCATTTAGAGGTGTTTTGAGGCACTTCATGGAGACGTATTACAGTGGCATCATCGATACGTCGCCTCCTAGGAGGCGACTCATCGCCTGGGCTCTCAAAATCCTAGAGAGAGAAGTACCATGCGACGTGTTGCCTGCTATAGGGCGACATATTGCTTGGCAAGCGATGCATCATTTGGTGCCAGGCGATGTGTCGCCTAGTCCGTTATGGAATGTCCGTACGATTACGTGTTTTAGCTCCAAAACTTAAATTTAAATGCTCTAATCTCATTGGTTGAGTCTAATGAGGATCCTATACTATTTAAGATTTTCAAATGAGTTAATTGGGGACTTGATCACTCACCTCTTTCTCTCACTAAAGAAGAACTCTCTCTCTCTCTCTCTAGCTCCAAGACTAATAGTTTTCTCCAAGATCTTCATCAAGAAAGATTGAATTGCATGGAGATCCAAGGCTTGTGAATCTCAATCTCATTCCACTAGTTGTAGCTTCAAGAATCTTCAAAGGGAAGGCTGGGAATAGAGATTTTTTGTAATGACCCACTACTCTAGACTTTTGGACCATTAACGAAACTATACATACAAATCCTTAGTAAAACTTACATTTGCGAAAATACCATAACTTTATTAAAAACTTGTAAAAACCAATGTTAAATCTTACATAACTCAATGCAGGATATGGGATCCCATTGTTTTAAAAACAAAACATAACATAATTTAAAATAAAAAGGATTACATAACAAGTGCGGAAAAATTACACATAAACCATAAATAGAAAGACTACATCCTCAAAATCGAACTCTCGACTCCTTGAATCCATTCATCACCGATACATAATCCCAAGCATCCACGAACCTTACCGCCACTAAAGCTATTTTCCTGTACATAAATCAAAAAGGAATGAGCCTAATGCCCAGCAAGGAAAATCTAACACATACATCATGTACATAAATTTCATAATAATCATAAAGACATAACATAACACTTAATACATACACATACTATAATGGCCATTATTACTTGGGGTCCCATAGACTAAACAAGTCATATGCCCATGAGATTAGTGGGGTCCTACTAGCTAAGTAGGTCATATTTCCATAATCTATTTGGGGTCTTGTTAGTCATATGGGTCATATGCCCAAGCCTACAACATACATATCATAACACTTATCATAACATAAGAAACATAAGATAACATATAGAACATATACCATATGCATTTCTATCCTATTTTCCTTACCAAAGTTACCGGGATATGTGGACAGCGTTGGGACTTTGGAACACTCCTAATAACCATTATGAAAAAGAGTGAGTCTAATGAAGAAAAAGAGATGAAAAGGAATGGGAAGACTAAACCATTGAGAAACATACTTACCGAAACTTATGTGCTCAAGAACTTAGATTTCCTAACCAAAATAAGAATGAGGTTAGAAGACTGAGTAGAAGGCTATGAGAAAGAAAATAACATAAAACCAATGAACTAGAGTTTTGGGTTACCTTAAAGACTTGTAAGACCAATGTACACCTCAAACCAAAATATTATAAAACCTTACTTCCCAAAGTGTTTGATAAGCTTATGATGTTTAAGCTTATGATTCCCCAACCTAGGTGTTTACACTCTCACACTCACTTAGCACTTGCAGCCTCTGAACTTAGAGCAAAAGATGAATAATGGATGAGTACTAGGTCCTATTTATAGAGTTTAGGAATGAAAGGATCTTGATTTTACTTGAATAAAAATAATAGCTTTTAGGTGAAAATAATTTGAATAGTCGTTCAGCAGAGGCTGAAGACTCGTTCAAAAAGATGCTGGACTTATCAAGGTTGAATGGCTGAATGGAAAAAGAATTCAAAAACTTTCAAAACATACTGAAGGAGGCGATATATCGCCCCCTGTAGGCGATATATCGCCTGGGCCAGTATGCCCGAGGCAGTCGTGCATCGTCTCGTGTTTTCCGTATCTACGTGCTGCGATATATCGCCCCCTATAGCTGCGATATATTGGCACACGCTGATTAATTAAACACGAAATTACACATTTTTAGCTAAGTTTGAATGGAGTAAACAGCCTTGACTAAGCCCTCAACGTATTCAAAGCTGCTGACTGACCTTATAGTATTCAAACTTTTACCCTTATTAAATTAAATCCTCAAAATACTTAATCTTTAATCATCCATACATAACATGTGCTTAAAATCCTATTGGTCCTTATCTAAACCTTATAGTATAATAAATATTATCCTTAATATCAGTCATATAATCAAACCTTAGGTTAACATTAATATTCTTAAACTATAGGTTAAACTTAGAAAATCTATAAGTACTACTATGAGTGTCCAAATAATTCCCGGTCTGAACCAAAAATCCACAGTTACAAAGATAATGCTATAAATACTATAATACTACTATCTAACTAGCTAAGTAAAGTTCTTGGACTCTACATTTTTGGACATCAAATCTTCATTTGTGTCAAACCTTGTCACTTTTGTATCTGACATAAAATCATAGCTTGTGATTTTATGTCCCTGGGGTTTGTTCTTCAAGGAAGGTCTACTCTACACTTTTATCCGTTGTGTTTATGTAATTTGTGTTTAACTATTCTATGAGATTAATTTAGTTTTATGATTTTGTCATTGAGTTGTAATAGAAACAAAGGCTTGTAAAGCCTAATCTGAACACGTAGTACGAGGAAAAGTGTGGTTCTTTCTAGGATGCGTCGACAAACTCCTTGTGTCCTGGTTTCTCCCATCATTACGCTGGGGATGTTTTCTAGTGCGCAGAGAAGTTCCTTCTCCTGTTAGAATAGGGAGCTGGTAATCTCGTTAATCTACCAAAAAGGTCGATTTTTCTTCTCGGGCTGATCTCCTGTTAATCATGACCAATTTCACAACCAGAACCAGACAACAAAACTCAAACTTAAAACTCCTAATGGAAGCACCAAACTATTGACACGATTTTTCGTCAATTGAGAATTAACAATAAAAAGGAGAATTTTAGGCTTGAATAAACCAAAAATAAGAAAATATAAGAAAACCCCACAATTTTTATGTGGTTCAATGGTTAAATCAACCTAGTCCACGAGTCAATATTATTTCTGAATGTTTTCTCAAGAGAAATTCCTAAGACAATTTATCCAAAGTATTGGTATCTAAAGCTATCATTCATTTCCTTGTTCGTTCCCTCTTTATTTATAAGGGAAAGTGACCAGGTATGGGTAACTCACAAAAATGTATAATTACTCGTTATTACAATATATTCTATTAATTAATAATTGATTACATTCAATACACAAAATCACATAATTCCTTTCAAAGATATAAATCTCGGATCTTCTGGGATATGTCCTTGCACCTTTATTACATGCTCTACGAGATGAAATCTCACTAAGCGACCTCGGACAGGTTTAAAAATGACTCGAGTTGTTTCACTTCATCATACAAACTACCAATAATCAATCTAAAGACCCATCCAAGAAATCAACCAGTTTGCCCGGTGATAGTTCAGAACTGAACTATCTGGAACTTAGATTGATCTGAGACTCAAACCGCAAACCTGGATTCAAAAAATCCTCATTAGTCATCTTGACAAATATGTTTCCCCAATTTACTCGTTGTGAAACTATACTACAAACAAGACACGCTAGCTCATATTTTTCAGGTACAATAGGTAACATAAGACAGACCAAGAGAAACACTCACATCTTACACAGACCAATTCCCTCAAGGATGTGCAAAAGTCACATACGCTTCAGAGGAATCACTCTGTGCTTTGATTATTGGAGGAGGCCTTCCTCAATCGGAAAGAGCTGCGAGGAAAATAATTCAAAACACTTGGTTGTTTCTTCAAAATAGTAGAGAAATACCACCGGATAGAAAGCTTAATAGCAGCAACAGGGACCACAAATGTGAAACTAGTCATCAAACCACGTAGCAACACTGAATCCAAGGGAGACAATAAGAAAAAGAATGAGGAAACTCAACCTAATAGTCCAAAGAAGCAATGAGTTTAACAGCCAAAAATAATCATGCCCCATTAGCTCGTTACACCAACAACACTTAATTGAACACTCCCATCGACTACATTTATGCAGCCTTTGAGCACTTGAACTTGTTTGGTAAGCCAAACCCCATCAAGAATAATCGAGCCGGGCAAGACCCTAGAAAATACGACGAGTTCCACAAAGACACCGGCCACAACACGAGTAGGTGTCATGATCTGAAAGATGCAGTTGAAGGCCTCATTCGTCAAGGGTACCTAAATGGGTATGTCAACAAGCCATGAACTTAAATATAAAGCATCGTAGTTGCTCCTATTTTTTTATTAGCTTTTAGCTCATGTGTATTTTGAATAAAGTTATTAAAGGCTTAGTTATTATCATTCATTATAATAAAGAATTTTCACGCACATTTTATTATAAAATTCTAAGTTTTATATTTCTCGTCGAACACCTAAAACTTGGGGAGCATACCAACTCCATAATTTTACTTAGTTTGTGTATAGAATTTTAGAATGTTTAAAGCACTACACTTATTCAGATGTTATTGATAGACCAGATACTCCACCTAGGAGTGAGATTTCGACCTCTTAAGAAAGAGCATAAACTCTGCCCAAGTGTGAGGGCTCGACCTTTCTAAGAGCAGATATTAAGAGCAAACACTCCACCTAGAAGTGAAAGCTCTACCTTTTCAAGAGCAGACACTTAGCCCCAAAATGAGAATTTGACCTCCTCAATAAGAGCATACACTCCATCCAAAAGTGAGAACTCGACCTTTTCTAAGAGCAAACACTCCACCTAGGAGTGAGAGCTCTACCTTTGCTAAGAGAAAACACTCAACCTAGGAGTGAGAACTCTACCTTTTCAAGAGAAAACACTCCACATCAGAATGAGAGCTCGACCTCCTTAACAAGAGCATACACTCCACCTAAGAGTAACAGCTTGACCTTTTCTAAAGGGAGACACTCCACTCCGGAATGAGAGCTCCACTTCTCTAAGAGCAGCTCCACCCTAGAGTGAGAGCTCCGCCCTAGAGTGAGAGCTCCATCTCTTTAAGAGTAGTTCGACCTTTGTTAAGAGCAGACACTAAACCTAGGAGTAAGAGCTTGACCTACAACGGTCTCCTATGAGTAGACGTGCTCACTTGCAAGATCATATTCATACGATCTCTTGTCAAGCAGACGATGCTCACCTACCCAACCTCCAAATGATTGTACAATCTTTTTCAAAAGGGAAAGCTCATACTCCACCATGTTAAAAGTTGTCACTTCACAACAAATACCAAGCTACACCAAAAAAAAAAAAAATACTATATGATTGGAATGCTTGGACCATGGATTTCTCTTACAAAAATGATTAAGTATTGGAATGCTTTACATTGTGCATTTTTGTAAATATTAATAAGTGACATGCACTATGCACTCCACACTTCTCTACTAGTTCAACGGACTCCTCATCACCTCTAAGAATTTTTATGTTTGCTCACTACTCTCGAGTGTCCTGCCCAAACTCTTTTTTCAAGAAGGAAAAACTCATGACAAAGATGAGGTTGTGGTATAGCTACAACTTCGCTAGGGGTGCAAATTCTTTTCTACAAGTTAGAAAAATATACTAAGTGTGAAGGTGTATTTTTTCTAAAAAAAATTATTAGTGTGGACAAGCTCCACTAAAGTCCCACCAACATGCTTAGAAAACTCTCCATAATTCATCAAAGTTTCTCTATTAAAAATATTCATATATATAGGAAAAATATATATGTATGTATAAAATATATATACATGTATGTATCTGCAAAAATAAATGTATATATATAAATATATATACGTATGAATATCTCTTTTATATAAAAAAAAAATGTGTAGATAACGAAAATTCTTAGTTTTAACGGTTTATTTTGTTAACTTTAACGAAATATACCTTTAAAATTAATTAAAATGTATATTTATTAATTGTATTAATATAAATTCAAATTCAAATGTTATAAAATATCAATATTATAATAATATATAATACAAGACTAAATATTCAATCATTATATTAATATAAATTTAAATGTTATAAAATATTATTATGATAATAATATATAATCCTAATTTTTTACTAATTATATAAATATAATTTCAAATATTATAATAATATTTAATAAAAAACTAGATATTTAATACTTATATTAATATAAATTTAAATACTATAAAATATCATTATAATAATATATAATACATAATCTTAATTTTTATTAAAAAAATTATCATTTATGTTTAAAATGGTTATTATATTATTTATATATATATTAAAAAACCATAAGTAATATTTTGTTTTAATTTTTCATTTAATATGTTTATGTTATTCTTTTATATATAATATTTTTTATTTATTTGAAATTTATATGACAATGATATAAATTTAATAAAAATAATTAATAAATTCTATAAATAAAACTAAGCAAATGTGCATTGCACGTTGCTTGTTTCTAGTATATACACATGGTTGTGTATAAAAAAGAGAGAAAAGGAAGAAAAGGTTCGGCACCACCATGAAGGAAAACAAAAAAGGGCTTGGCCCGTTATGATTTTTTCTCCACACCAAAACCCTTCTTTTCTCATAAGATAACTTGAAAATAGCCTCCAAAACATCAAAATACAAGAAGATTTATTCTTCAAAAATTCATAAAACATTTCTAAAATTCTTCCAAAAATTCTAACTTTTTCCTGTTTCATTTAACTACACTCAAGGCATTCAAGCATCAATTATTCATCAAGATTCAAGTAAGAAGTATGAAGAAAAGCATGAAGAAAATCAAGAACTCACCTCGCAAGACTTTGATTCAAATATTCAAAGTTGTCAACCAAGAAGAATAAAATAAGGGATCTCTTAGAGTGAAAGTAAATAAAAGTATTACAATTCTTACTTACACATCGACTAGGAAAATACTTTTTAAATTTTAATTTTATATTTGGCTATTTAGGATTTTTGCCTCTTGATTTTTTCGGGTTGTTAAAAATTACCCCCGAAATATTCACGGTATTATAAAGTGGGGCTTCTGTTAAGTTTCATCCCATATGGCTAACAGAATGCTGATGTGGGTCTTTTGTCACCGATGTGTCATTGTCACGTCAGTGCCACATGTGTAATTTAAAATATTAAATCATTTAAATTTAAAAAGGTCACTACTACGAAAAAGGTTTTCTGCGAGCCCTAAAACACTTTTTAGGGCATGCCCCATGCAAGTCCTCTATTTGAGAGCCTTAAAATGAGGATTTTTTAGGGCTCAAAAGAATGGTCGACATCAACGGTGGCGCCACCACTCCACAGTGGAGTTTTGGGAAGACAACTAATGGGCTTTGAAGCCCATGTCTCAGGGAGCCTCTTCCTGGAACGGCCTAGAAAGGTCAGATTTTCACTGTGATTTCTCGGACCTCCATTGATTTTTGTGAACGTCGACTTCCAATTTCGATAACCATTGATTCTGAACCTTTAGTGGGTTTTGAAGCCCAAATCACAAGGAATGCAGTGGTGGTGGTCGTTTGGGTCAGGGTGGCTCGAGGCGGTCGAAAACCACTTAGAAGTGTTTGGGAAACATAGAGCCACCTCGAATTCGAACGACTCTATGCGGCAGAGGAGGGCACGTGAAGGGCTGGGCTCGCAGGGGTGGAAGGTCAGCGACATTCTGCATCGCCTGGTCCGGTGCATGTCGACGATGGACAGCAGCAAGGCAGCAGTTAGCCCTTGCATTGACGCAGGCACGAGAGAGAGAGAGAGAGAGAGAAAGAATCGGGAGAAGATAGAGGGAGTTCGAAGAAGAGAGAGGGAAAAGTGAGGAATAAGTGTTTGTATTTTCTTTTTCTTGTTTAATTACGGGCTCCTTAGAAAAATAACCTCTTTTATAGTGCAATTTGCACTTTGGCCTAGTTTCAATAGCTTTTAGCTAAATGGCCTCTTTTATTAATGAATTTTTTGTATTACCCATTTTACCCTTAAAATAAAATAATAATAAATTAAAACAAAAACTCTAAAACTATCATCTTCTTCATCTCACCCATCCACCCACACCCATCCACAACCACCCACTCTCATCCCGCCACCACCACCACCATCGGTGACCACTGCCCCTTGCCGCCGCCACCCCCGGCGAACACTGCTCATCATCGGCTGCCACCGACTCTCCACAAATCTGGCCACCACCCATTCAAAAGGTTAGTTTATATTTTTATGAAAAATGAGATTTTTGATATTGTTTTTGTATATTTAAAATGCAAAATGATTGTTTTAGTATATTGATAGTATAAGTAAGGATTTAGGTTTATTTATGGAGTTTAAAGCTTGAAAATCTGAAAATTTTAATATTGGTTTTGGCCACTTTTGAGATAGAGAAACACATAATTTTTTGACAGCTTGTCTAATTTTTCGACAAGGAGTCTGATATTTTAGACTAGTTGTTTAAATTTCAGACCAGTAGTCGTATTTTTTCAACCACCTGTCTAAAATTTAGACCACTTGTCGAATTTAGACAAGTAGTCTAATTTTTAGCCAGATCGTCGTATATTTTCAACCACCTGTCGAATTTTTAGACGGGCTGTCGAATTTTTAGACGGGCTGTCGAATTATCAGACAAGTTGTCTAATTTTTAGACAGGTTGTCGAATTTCTAGATTTTCAACTTGATTTTCCTTTTTTTTATATATAACTTTTCAATCAAAGTAATACTAATAATATATATTTTTTTGTCATATTATTTTTTTTCAGATGTCATTCAAAAATATTGTAATATTATGTGACGGATTGTAGAAAAAGAATGAAGACTCATGGAAATGGATTTCAAATGGCTCATGATCAAGATCAAGTTTGGTACAAACTAACCTAACTTATGAGGAGTTAGTTGAACACATTTATGAAGTTACAGAAATCGATTGCAACCTCTTTAATATAAAATTAACTTACAAGATAACGACAATGGTGGAGATTGAACCAATTGCAATAAAAAATAGTAGAGACATTGTTAGTTTATTTACATGGAAATTGCAAGATAATGACAATGATCGTAACATTCTTGTACATGTCGAGAGTTTGCCATTGATAAGATTTCATGTGCTCACAGCGTCGCTGCGGCAATGTATCGTGGAGTAGATGTATATAGTCTATGCTTAAAATACACGACTAAATTTTGTTGGATGGCTTATGCATAATCTATTTACTCTTTACCACCTGAAATAGAACGGCATCTTCCAAAAGAGGTTAAGTCTCAAGTTGTTATCAAACCAGTGAAGTTAATTCCCCCAGAGAGACTAAAGAATTAATGAATTCCTTTGAGATGTGAGTTTCCAAAGGAGAAGACTAATTATGCACCTAAATCGTCATCAAAGAAAGTAAAGGGTTAGGTTTCTGATGTTGATGGGGAAAAAAAGCAACGGATGTGTTCCAATTATGGATGTTATGGACACAACAAAACCACATGCAAGAAATTATTATTTTTGGATTTATTTTGGACTTGGTTGGATATGTAATGTTTTGAAATATTGTGTGATTTCATATTTTGGACTTAGTTTGATATGTAATGTTTTAACTAGGTTGTCTAAATATTGAAACTGGTTGTTGATAGCTTTAGACAGATTGTCGAAACATAACACAACATGTCGAAATATACAAATAGGTGGTCAAAAATTTTAGATAGGTTGTTGAATTATAAGACAACATGTCAATATATATAGGCAGGTGGTCGAAAATGTTTAGACAAGTTGTCGAAACTCATGATTAATTGTCAAAAATGTATAATTAAGATCCAATTCTACATGATAAAGTGTTATTCTAATACTATGAAGATAATCATCATATCAGTACCTCAATAGCATATCGACCACTCAATCCTTGATCATCATAGTAGTTTGATTGAAATATGTACCACTCAATCTATAATCATCATAATCTCATAAAGACTAAGTTTTGTTTAACTTTATAAAATTTTAAATAGGATATTATAATTAATATATATATATATATCTTTACATAGTTATTGGAGCATTTTTGTACATTTCAAACTTTTTGGACAATCTGTGAAAATGTTTAGACATGTTGTCGAAATTTAAGACTACCTATCGAAATGTTTAGACAAGTTGTCGAAACTCACGACTAATTGTCAAAAAGGTATAATTAAGATCCAATTATACATGATAAAGTGTTGTTCTAATACTATGAAGATAATAATCATAATAGTACCTCAATAGGATATTTGCCACGCAATCCTTGATCATCATAGTAGTTTGATTGAAATATGTACCACTCAATCTGTAATCATCATAATCTCATAAAGATTAAGTTTTGTTTAAATTTATAAAATGTTAAATAGGATATTATAATTAATATATATATATCGTTATATAGTTATTGGAGCCTTTTTGTGCATTTCAAACTTTTTGGACAATCTGTGAAAAAGTTTAGACATGTTGGCAAAATTTAAGACTACCTATTGAAATATTTAGACAAGTTGTCGAAACTCATGACTAATTGTCAAAAAGCTATAATTAAGATCCAATTCTACATGATAAAGTGTTGTTCTAATACTATAAAGATAATCATCATAGTAGCACCTCAATAGAATATCTACCACCCAATCATTGATCATCATAGTAGTTTGATAAATATTAGAATCCATTAGATCCATTGATCATAATAGTTGATCATCACAGTAGTTTGAATAAAATATTTAACACTCATTAAGATTAAGTTTTGTTTAAGTTTATAAAATGTTAATTAAGATATATGCTGTTTTATTGTGTTATTGGAGCCTTTTTGGACATTTCAAACATTTCAGACAACTTGTCGAAATTTTAGACAGCCTGTCGGAAGTTTTAGACAGGATGTTGAAATTTCAGACGAGATATCGAAAGTTTTAGACCGGCTGTCGAAATTTCAGGCGGTGTCGAAATTTTTAGACAGGCTATCGATATTTGAGACTAGCTATCAATATTTCAAACGAGTTTGGTTTTGGGATTGAGTTTGCTTGGGAGAAAAAAGGTCTTTTTGGATTTGGGACTAAGTCAAGATAGGGCTTTAGGCTAAATACTCTAGCAGATTCATGTTCATCCCCTCTCACTCTCACTTTTGGTCACTCTAAAGAACACACTTAAGGAAATTCTTGAAGGTCTTTTGAAGTTAGTGGAATTTCTTGAGAGAATGTGGGATTTGTTGATGTTAGGAGCTGCTCATAACACTCAATCATCTTATAGTTTGACGGGTTATTATTAATTTTGAGAGGTTTTGTATCATTTTCGACATACAATCTAAAATTTAGAATACTTATATCAATATTTCCACATGCTGTAAAAAAATTCGACGACCTGTCTAATGATTTCGATAGGTTGTCTGAAATTTCGACTGTCTATCTAATAATTTCGATTGTCGGTCTAAAATTGTGAAAATGTAAAAAAAAAAAAAACTATAATTAAAGCTAAATAAAGTTCATATCTTCATTATTGGATTATAATTAATATTTTTCAAATAAAATTTTGTTAACCAACCACCACTTGATGATTAAAGATTGAGTGGTGGATATCATAGTAAAACTACTAAGAAATGTCATAATATAATTTCAACCATCCAAAGTAGTAGGTTTGACTATTTTAGGATTATTTTGAAGCATCAAAATCACATATATACAAAATAATATTGCATTGAACCGTAGAGCATTAGATGAAAAATACAAATCTCTACTTTGGGACATTCATTGCATAATTTGCATTAATTTTAGACCACAAGTGCACTTATGTGCACTTAACCAGGGAAAGAAATATTTTTCAGTAATGAAGACATATGATCGAGTTGAATGATCTTTCTTAGAGATGGTCATGCTCAAACTTGGTTTTGCCACACCTTGGGTTAATTTGTTGATGAATTGTGTTCGTTTTGTACCATATTCATTTAATATTAATGGTGAAATCAAGCATGTGTGCTTTCATCTTCAACTCTTTCTTATCTACAAAATATTTATTAACACAAAAAATATCTTCAACAATACTTGTTGCATTTGAGCTTTATGTACTACTAACATGGCTTGTTTCATTACAATGATCATCATGGCATACATGAGGAAGTGGACCATGATTTTCTTCAACAATGTAAGGTGCAGAACTAGAATCAGGAACATTATATATGTATGCACCATCAAAGTAATCATCAAAAGTTCTATTTTCACGACATGGGACATTCAAATTTACCTCAACAAGACCATCATCAATATTGTTTCTTTCCCCCTCTTCAACATCACCATATTTTTCATCATCATCATCATCTTATAAACCAACATCGTTATCATCGTTTAAACCAACATCATCAAAATCATCATCACTAGAAATGTCTGCAATAGAATCAACCTTTGCAGTAGAATCAATATCAGTAACAAGTTTATCCTTAGTGAGTGCATTTTCCATCTTCTTTATCAAACCCACACATAATGGAATCAGATCACGCTCTTGCCATGTAAAGAAACTAACAATGTCTCTACTATTCTTTATTGCAATCAGTTCAATTTCCACCATCGTCGTTACCTTGTAAGTTAATTCTATATCGTAGAGGTTGCGATTGATTTCTGTAACTTCATAAATATGTTCAACTAACTCCTCAAAAGTGGAGTTAGTTTGTACCAAACTTGATCTTGATCGTGAGCCATTTGAAATCCATTTCCATGAGTCTTCATTCTTTTTTCATAATCCATCACATAATATTACAATGTTTTTCGATGACATCTGAATAAAAAATACAGCAAACAAACAAATATAAATTATTGGTATTACTTAAATTAAAATATTATATAAGAAAATTAAAATCTGAAAATTCGACGCCCTGTCTGAAAATTCGACAATCTGTCTAAAATTTCGATAAGTGGTCGAAATAAATGACAAGCTGTCTGAAAATTCAACATGTGGTCTAAAATTTAGACTGGTAGTCGAAAATATACTACGACTAGTCTGAAATATCAGACAACCTGTCGAAAAATTAGATAGGTTGTCGAAAAATTCTGGGTTTCTCTATCCCCGAAAATGGCCGAACCCACCATTAAAATTTTCAGATTTTCAAGCTTTAAGCTCCATAAAACTCCAGAAATAAACCTAATTCCTTACTAATACTTTCAATCTACTAAAAAAATCATTTTACACTTTTAATCTACAAAAACAAAATCAAATCTTATTTTTAATAAAAACTCATATAAACTAACCTTATTGGCCAGATTTGTGGAGAGGCGTGGTGGCAGTTGTGAAGGGCAGTGGTCCCCGACGACTATCCCAGGTGGTGGTGGTGGTGGCGGGGGATGGGGGAGGTGGTTGTGGGTGGGTGGGTGAGATGAGCGAGGAAGAAGATAGTTTTTGGGTTTTTTTTTAATTTAATATTATGTTATTCTAAGGGGAAAAAGGGTAATAACAAAGTTTCATTAATAAAAGAGGTCATTTAAATTAAAAACTATGTAAAGTATGCCATAGTGCAAAATGCATCATAAAAATATGCTATTTTCACCAACTTCTCTTTAAATTAATAATAAAAATTTTGCTAAAAATAATTAATAAAATTTTTAGGACCCACTTAGTAATTAGGGTTAGCACTACGTGTTCTAAAAAATATTTTGTAAGAACTCTCGTGTCCTAAAAAATCTAAGAGATGTTTTTAAGACTCGCAACTAGGTGAATTCACTATAAAAAATGATCTAAAACCTAGTTTTTGTAGTAGGAGTATTTAAATTAAATAAATAGCTAAACTAAAATTAATATTAATCAAAATTGTATATATTAAAAAAAACAATTATTATAAAAATTTCCAAAAGGACAATCTGAGGCGTGCGACTAGTTTTCTCTCCCCCCATGGTGAGGCGTAAGAAAGCTACTCAGAAGCCTGGACTGCGTTCATCTCCGAGTGTGAATAACAATGCCAATGTTCATCATGAAGAAGTGGTGGAGAAGGATCTTGTGAGAGAGGAACCTGCAGATGAGGTTTATGCGGATACAGAGGACAAATTTCAAGAGGTTGGGGAGGATAATTTTCTGGAGGATAGCGAAGTACCTAATACTAAGAATGTGGCTGGTTCCAGGTCTTGGGCGATTGAATCGGAGGAGAAAGACTTTCAGGAATTGGCAAAGGAAAAGTGGTCTAAATTTCAGGAAAATTTTACTGCTAATGGTGGTGCTCGGCTCAAATATGAGGAGTCTCTGGTTCGTGAAGGGAAACTGATAGCTCAAATCGATATAGAGGAGACTGAAGTGGAGGCGTCCTTCTGGAAATCAGCTTTGGTATGTGTAGTTTTAGGAGCTAATCCTCCCTTAGCAGTTTTTGAAGGTTTTATTAATTGGTTATGGGGAAAGTTGGGTATAGAAAGGATCGCCCGTATGAATGCGGGTCATACTCTGGTCAAGTTTAGGGATGAAGCAACTAGGGATATGGTTTTGGAAGCAGGAGTGGTTCACTTTGATAGGAAACCAGTCTTGTTGAGGCCTTGGTCGACTGATTTAGATACACTGAGGTTGGTGAAATCAGTCCTAGTTTGGATTCGATTGCCAGACTTAGGTCTTCAATATTGGGGTCTAAAAAGTCTGAGTGCTCTTGTTAGCACAATAGGGAAACCTATGATGATGGACAAGGTAACTGAGGAAAAATCTATGGTGAAATTTGCTAGGGTCCTTGTGGATGTTGAGATTACTGACAGATTACCTCACTCAATTAGTTTTATCAATGAGCGAGGTCGGTTGATGGAGCAGACAATAGAATTTGAACGGCTTCCCACCCGATGTTCTTGTTGCAAGTGTTTAAGCCATACTGCATCCAGCTGTAAACATGCTCAGGAGGTTGTTTGGAAACCAAAACAGACAATTACAAGTTCAGAAAAAGGGGAATATAGGGGTGCTACAGTACTGTGTGAGTCAGGGCTTGAGAATAAGCCAAGGGATGTCAATCAAATGGTTGCTGGAAAAGAAGCTCAAACTACTAGTAAAGGAGATCAGCCGGCTATAAAGGGAGATTCGAAGGCTACTTTGGTAACAACAACTGAAGAAATAAATGAGGCTAGTTGTTCAATGACAGGGAAGGAGAAACCTGGGTCTACCCCTAAAAAAAGTGGGTGGTTTAAGGAAAAAAGGTTCAACTAATCTGACTTTGAGAGCAAACAAGTTTAATATTCTGCAGGAAAAGATTGGGATGGTTTCAAATAAGGAGTCACAAAAGCATCAACATTCTAATGGAGGGGTGTAATGTTTTGTGTTGGAATATTAGGGGTTTAGATAATCGGAATAAGCAACAGTCTTTATTAAAGTTCTGTATTGTTAATAAAATTGGATTAGGTTCATTTCTGGAAACTAAACTTCACAGTAATAAGATTGAGGAGATGATGCATGATGTGTTCGTGGGCTAGAGTTGGTACAGTAGTAGGGCAATTGAAGGTAGAATCTTGTTGGTTTGGAATCAGGATTTAGTTCATGTTGCTATTGTTCAGGAGCAGGACCAACTGATCACTTGTGAAGTGCAGATAAAGGGTGTTAGTCAAATAGCTAATCTTTCTTTTGTGTATGGAAGAAACTCAGTGGAAGAGAGGAAAATCTATGGGCTCAGTTACAATTACCTCAGGTTAATTCTAGGCCTTGGCTAGTTGTAGGGGATTTTAATGCAGTTTTTTAATATGATGACCGAATTGGAGGAAGGCAAGCTACTGCTGTGGAAGTTGAAGACAGTAGTCAATGGAGGGCAAAATCACTGTTGATCGAATTAAGATCCAGTGGTTCTTTTTTTACTTGGTCTAACAAACAAAAAGAAGGTTCAAGAATCTTTTCTAAGCTAGACAGAGTTTTTGTTAATGAAATGTGGCTTGATACCTTTCCTGACTCTGAAGCTCGGGTTAATTGGGATGCTATATCTGATCATTGTTTTTGTATCATCAAAACTGTTCAATTCCAAACTTCAGGGGTTAGGCCTTTCCGATACTATAATATGTGGGATAAACATAAGGATTTTAGGAGTACTATCTTGAATATCTGGTCTAAACCAACAGGTGGTTTTGGATTACAGAAGATCATTCAGAAACTTTGGAGACTGAAACCTGCCTTAATTCAGTTCAACAAAATGCAGATTGGTGATGTGGTTCAGAAATATGCAACAGCAAAGCAGAATTATGAGTTGGCCCAATTAATATTGCAGCAGTCTCCTTCTTCGAATTTGTTACAGCAGGAAGAGGATGAGGCAGCGACTGAGTATGCTAGAATGTCTAAGTTGTATGAAAGTTTCCTGAGGCAAAAAAGTAAAATTAACTGGCTTAGATTTGGAGATGAGAACACAGCTTACTTTCATGCAAGTCTGAAACAAAGGAGAATGAGGAATCGTATCACTAGTTTTACAACTGATGTGGGGCAGATTGTTGAGAATCCTACAGAGGTAATTGCACATTTTCATAATCATTTTAAAGGTTTTCTGGGTAAGAGTGGTGCTCTAACTGGTTGGGTTGATTTGAGCTGTTTCCAGCAGGGTACTATTTTGTCATTAGAACAACAACTTGACCTGATTCATCCCTTTACTAAAAAGGATGTTAAGAGAGCTTTACTCAGTATTCCAGCTACCAAGAGTTCTGGCCCTGATGGTTATGGATCTAGATTTTATAAAACTCTCTGGAAGAATATAGGAGATGAAATATCTGAAGCGATACTGATGTTCTTTGATAGTGGTGTGATTCCTACTGAATTGAATGGAACAATCCTATCTCTTATTCCTAAGGTTGCTTCCCCTTCTAAGGCCACAGATTATCGTCCTATAGCCTGTTGTAACACCCTCTATAAATGTAGTTCTAAGATGATTTGTTTTCGATTGGCAAAGGTTCTTCCTGTGATAATTCATCAAAATCAAGAAGCCTTTATACAGAACAGACAACTTGCTCATAATATCTTAATCCTTCAAGACATTCTGCATGGTTATTCTAGGAAGAATATTTCTCCCCGTTGTGTGATAAAAATTGATCTCAGCAAGGCGTATGACTCTGTTGATTGAACTTTTATGGAGGATATCTTGAATGCTTTCTGTTTTCCTAGGAAATTTATCCAATGGATAATGACTTGCTTGACGGGAACATCTTATACTCTTTTGTTCAATGGTATATTACAAGGAAGCTTTGAAGGGGGAAAAGGTTTAAGACAGGGAGACCCTTTCTCTCCGCTGCTGTTTGTGCTAGCAATGGAATATCTAACTAGACTTCTGAACCAAGCTTCTCATCACAAAGAGTTTAGATATCATCCCTTGTGTAAGAATTTGCATCTTGTGAATTTGTGCTTTGCGGATGATTTGATTCTGTTTTGTAAGGGGAATTCGAAATCTGTTCAGATTTTATTTGATGGTTTTTTGAAGTTTTGTCATTGTTCTGGTTTAGAAGCTAATCTGAGTAAATCTCAAGTTTTCTTTGGGGGCGTGGCAGTTGAGGTTAGAACTGAAATTCTCAGATCTGTTGCGCTTGGAGAGGGAAGTTTTCCTCTGAAATATCTGGGGGTTTCGCTGAGGCCTACGAGATGGTTGATTGCTGATTGTGGTGAAATAATTAAGAAAATTCATAATAGACTCCATGTTTGGGCTAATAGACATCTATCTTTTGCGAGGAGAACTCAATTGATATTCTCAGTTTTGCAGGGCATACGCAACTATTGGATGAGTATTTTTATGCTTCCCATTAGTGCCATTCAAGAAATAGACAGACTTTGTCGTAACTTTCTTTGGGGAGTAAAAAATAATCGCAGCAAATTTCACTGCTCCTCTTGGTCCCAGGTCTGCCTTCCAAAAGTCTTGGGCGGTCTGGATTTTAAGGAAGGGTCTATTTGGAATAAAGTCCTTTTGGCTAAATACCTTTGGGCTTTGTCTTCAAAACAAGATGTTTTATGGGTGAAATGGATTGATGGGGTTTACTTAAGAAGTAATTATGTCTGGGCTTACCAACTAAAATCATATGTAAGTTGGTATTGGCGTAAGGTGTGTTATTTGCGAGAGATCTTTTATGTCAATGATTTCGAGAGTTCGACTATTCATGGTAAGCTAAATTTGAAGTTATTATATAATAGTTTGCTTCAGATGGAGCCAGTGGGGTATGCTAAGGCAGTGTGGAGTAGTCTTTCAGTGCCTAGACATCGTTTTATTCTTTGGCAGTCTGTTTTTGGGCATCTTCTGACTAGAGATAATCTGGTCCGGTGCCAAATTAAGATTAACTAAGTGACATGTCCAGTTTGTGAGAGTGTTGAGGAATCTCATAAACACTTATTTTTTTACTGTGTTTATTCTCATAGGATCTAAGAAGTTGATTAAGAGCTGGATAGGTCCTGATATATGGCCGAATCAGTGGGACAACTGGAAGCATTGGATAGATGGGAAGCCTAAAACCATGTTGTAACGCATATATGTAGCTTGTTTGGCAGCATCTATTTATCACATCTGGTGTATTAAGAATCTGTGTTTCTTTTCTTTTCTCAGGTCTCCTACACGCCCCCGTTGCTTAGTTAAGATAATCAAGAGTACTCTTAAAATTAGATTGTGAACAGGAGGTTGTAATTTGTTTGTGCAATATATTCTTCATTTTTTTATCAAAAAAAAAAACAATTATATTTAAGATAAAAATAAAAATACAATGTCCATTAAAAAATATTAATATCTAATTTTCAAATTTATAACTAAAACTATATTAAATTAAAAACAATAACATACATATAATCAAATCTTCCCAAAGAAAAATGAATCAGAACTTGAAAAATTTTCATCTTGAGTTGTTGAGTTGAATCAAATTTTAAATAACAAATTAAAAATAACTTCAATTGTTCTTCCGTTCATCTTCCAGCCAACAAGGATTCAAAGCAAAAACATCAACATTGAAAAATGAAAGCTCCAATCAGAGAAATAAAAAAAAACAAAAATCACAAATTACACTTTTCTTTCTCTTTAATTTTCCCACAAACCAGTCGCAATAAATCTAGATCTGAACCTTGGCTCGTCTCCTTTGCCAAATCAACAGATTTCAAATAAACTACACAAAAAATATTAGCAAAACAAACCAATCCCTGTTTGAGTCCAAGCCCAGCGTTAGGTGCGAGCCAGATCTCCTACGTTTGAACCCATCTCTGTTCGAGTGCGAGTCAGACCTTCTACATTTGAACCCATCTCCATTCGAGTGCGAGCCAGACCTTGGGTGATCAAATTAAGAGAAGGGAGGAAGACTGAGAAAGAGCGAGAGACAACCCTTCCCCTCCGATTGGCCAAGCTATGTTAATCTGCAAGCCCTTACTGCCACGAATGAAAAGAATAGAAGAAAAAGGAGTGGAAGTGGAAGAAGAAGATAGAGGGTCGAGTGATTTTAGAAATAGGTTTTATTATTATTATTATTATTATTAGGTTTAAAATTAGGATTTGTTTAATTTATTTAATTTTAATATTTCTTTATTTTAAAAAAAAAATTAGTTTAATGATTTATTTATTTTATTAATTTTTAATAAGAAAATAAGTATTTTCTAAATTAAATTTTTTTTTTTTTTAAATTATACACGTGGCGCTCACATAAGAGTAATATATTAGTGACCAAAGAATCACATCAATATTATAATAGCCATATGGGATAAAACTTAATAAAAAATTTATTTTACAATGCAGCGAATAGTTCGGTGATAATTTTTAACAGCATGAAAAAATTAGATGGCACAATAATGTATACATCATACTTCAAAAATAAAAATCCTAAATAATTTGTATCTTTTCATTTAAAAAAAAAAGAGAAATTTTATTTTAAATTTAAATAGTTAAAAGTATATAGCTCTATTTCATAAGCTCCAATCTACATCATATTTGATTCAACATTTTCTTTTATATCAACTCTTTCGTAAATAAACTTAAAAGCGGGTGGCAATTGTTATGTGATAAAAATCAAATTTACACACATGGCATGGATGAGTCGACAAGATTATTCTAGATTTTTTCATATATTATATTATTACTATTTTTGTAATATAAATTCAAATAAATCTATATTTGAATTTGAATTATTATTGTATTGTAACAAAATGGAATATATTATAATATCTACATCTTCCATGTACCAACACTGCTACAAAAAAAAAGGCTTTTTAGGACTCACGGGATGCGAGTTCTCTATTTGAGAGTCTTAAAAACTTAGATTTTTTAGGACTCACGTTGCGAGTCCTAAAAAATTAACGCGAGCCCTAAAAGAATGGGAGGAGTAAGTGGCAGCGCCACCATTCCACGGTGGCTATTGGGTCTAATTTTGTAGTGGCTTTTGAATCCCAAGATGCAAAGAATATGATGGTGGTGGTGGTTCATCTCGTGGTGGCTCAAGGTGGTTGGAAAGTGGTCAGAAAGTTTGGGAAAACCCAAAATCGCATAAACTTCGAGATGCACTTTGAGGGCCTTAGGTCGCGCGTGAGGGGCTGAGCTCCGGGGGTTGGGGGTTTCAGGGGGCGGCGCGTGGCGTTTGGCGGCAACGGCAAGGCGGTCGTTTGGCACGTCAAAGACGAGCAAGGGAGAGAGAGAGAACTGAGGAGAGAGAGAGAGAGAGAGAGAGAGTGATTTGAGTGTTTTTTGTGTTTTTTATATAATATTAAGTGATTTGAGGAAATTTGTGATTTTTTAAAATTCAAACTTTTAGGACACACATAAGTTTTTAGGACTTGTACCGCGTGTCCTAAAAAAATTCTTTAATGACTCACAATGAGTGTCCTAAAAAGTCGATGAGGTGTTTGTTAAAAAAAATTAAACTTTTAGGACATATATAGTTTTTAAGACTCGCTCCGCGAGCCTTAAAAGAAATTCCTTACGAGTCCTAAAATATCTAAAAGTTGTTTTTAGGACTCGCATCTAAGTGAGTACCCTAAAAAAATGTCCTAAAAATATGTTTTTGTAGTAGTGCAAGTCTACATTTATGCTTCACTATAAATAGAGCTGAAGTTTATTGTAAATGAGACTATCTCAATTTGTAATAACTTTTTTCTATAATGAAAACAATGAATGGAAGATCGAGATTATAACTTAACCACTATAAATTTTATTTTTCATAATTTTTACCTTTATTCACATGTCTTCTCCTAAAAATTTGTGTATCTCTAATGGACAGATTCACACGTCAACAATAACAATAATAATAAACTAAATATACTAACTTTAAATATATAACATTGTAAACAAGTTATTTATAAGATAAGGCAAATTATAACAAACTGTATAATAATGGCCAGTGATTGCTTTCAATAGTTTGAGTTTCCTTTTTTATTGCTTATATTCAAAGGGAAATTTTTTTAAATATGAGAAAATTTCACTATGTTTTAAGAAATATGGGATTTGGAAACCATTAACTTAATATGAGAATTCAATCACGTGTTTCTAAAAATTTAGTAATTATTATATACGTGATAAATATTCAGAGAAGAAAATACGTATATATCAAAAAAAAAAAATTGCCCCACCTTCTTCAACCTGGATAAATCAACCATGTATTTATATAGGGAATTTTTTATATAGGGACTTCACTTTAAATTTTACCGGTGAGACTCTCAGTGTTTTCGATCTTTAAAAAGTTTTTGACGCGATTTTTTTTAAGAACGTGTATATTGTAGCTGTAAATCCTATAATTGGCATTTTTATAGAAATATATTTTTTCTTAAAAGAGAAATTGGTTGATTTAATTGTTTTCCTTTTATTATAATTTTCGAAAATAGATGTTTTCCTTATTATATTTTTCAGATTTGTTTGAAAATATTTGGTTTCCTTTATTCCAATTTTCGGAAACCTTCTTTCCTTTTGTGTGAATTTTGGACAATAATGTGCTTCCTTATTTAGCCTATATTGTCTCATTTTGTTTATAAAGGAAACAAAGTTTATTGCAAATATTCGGTACTTACCCAAAGTTGTTTTTGGATTATTTGCTGATATATTTTCGTGCAGCTCAAGGATTACAATCAGGAAACTGTTCTTAATGTCATTAATTATTGTTTCCTTTTTGAGCTTGTTTTGATCCGACACAGGTCTGAGCTGTCCCCACCGAGATCGCATCTGTCGGATCAGCATCTTCTAAATAAGGCAAATCTTCGACAATCAAGAATAACTTCTATGATTCTTGCCTTTATTAGAAGAATTCTTTCTCATCCTTTGTGAGCACGAAAAATGACTCTATAAATAGGGCTCTAAAGGCAGTGAGAAAAGTGAACTCTTTGGTGCATTATTCGTGAGCTTTATTGTAATATTTGTGAGAGTTCCTCTTTGTATTCAAGATCATAAGTATTCATGTGATCTTGTAGAATTATGTGTGTTTAGTTTTTAATGGTGAGTTTATACCATGTTCATGAGTGAATACACATTGTAATTTGAACACAGCGTTTATAGTCTTCGGGAGAAGATTTTTACAAGCCTTGCGTCGGGAGGATGCAAGCACTCGCTGGCCATTGAAGGGAGTTCAAGTGGTTGAGCGTTTCAATCAAGATCAGATTAGTGAAGAGAAGTACAACAAGTTGCGACAAATCTCAAGAGGGAGTCTTGTTTTGTTTAAGTCAATGTTTTTGTACTTGTGATTCTTTATTAATTGGTTTTATTCTCTAGGCGTGGCCCCAAGGAGTAGGTTATCCGAAAGGGTTTCTGAACCTTGTAAAAATTCGTTGTGTTCTTTATTGTTTTGCACTGTCTTTTTATTGTGTTCAGTTTCTGTCGTGACAAGTTTGGTTTCTATCCCGACAGAACTGTATTCTGTGTAAACAGTTAATTACCATTCTGCACTTTAATTAATTAACTTGGTTTAATTAATTTGGTAATTACTAAAAACGGAATTTCAATTGGTATCAGAGCGGGTCACTCATTTCTGAGTGTGATCTTGGTTTATTCCGTTTGTTGTTCTTGTTCTTGCAATGTCTTTTTTTACAGAAGGAGGTTCCATAACTCGCCCCCCTTTACTCAACGATTCAAACTATCCATATTGGAAAGTTTGAATGAGAGCCTTTATCAAATCTCAAGATGAAAAGGCTTGGAGAGCTGTTTTAAGTGGTTGGACTCCTCCAGCAGAAAGCGATGATATAACTAAGGTAAAATCTGAACTTGAATGGACTGATGCTGAAGATAAACTGTCCAGTTACAACAATAAAGCATTACATGCTATTTTTAATGGTGTTGGTTACATTAAATTGATTTCTTCATGTGTTTCGGCCAAAGATGCTTGGCAAATTCTTCAAACTCAATTTGAAGGAACTGCTGATGTCAAGCGTTCTAGGCTTGTTATGCTCATAACAAAATTTGAAAATGAATGAAAATGAAACCCTCACTGAATTTTATGAGAAATTGTCAGATATTGCTAACGAATATTTTGCTCTTGGTGAAAAACTTGAAGAGAATGTTTTGGTTCGAAAAATTGTTAGAGTTCTCCCTGACAGGTTTCAGACAAAGCTAACTGCAATTGAAGAAGCAAAAGATCTGAACAAAATAAAAGTAAAGGAACTGATGGGTTCACTTCGAACTTTTGAACTAAACCAACAAATTAGACAAAAAGGTAAGACAGAGGAAATCAAGGAAAAATCTATTGCCTTGAAATCCTCTAAAGAAAAGAAGGAAAGTTCAGATTATGAGGATGATGAGATGGCTCTGTTGACAAAAAATTTCCAAAAATACATAAAGAAATTGGGAAACAAAAAAGCCATATCCAAAAACCCAAAAGGTAATTTTTCTAAACCCTTTGAGACTAATAAAAAGTGTATTCAGTGCAGGGAATGTGAAGGATTTGGACACATTCAATCTGAGTGTGCAAATACCTTAAAGAAAAAGAAAGTCATAACAGCCACATGGAGTGATCAAGACTCTAAACAGAGTGATGAGGAGGAAAATAGTGTTGCCTTAACCACTGTTCACAAAGGTATTGTTTTTTCTTCAGTCGATTACAAGGATGTATTATGCCTTAATAATTATGTTCAGAACAATGAGAATTCAGACAGTGATTCTGATGATTCTGATTTAGATGAGGAGTCATTGAAAGAGTCTTATAAAATAATGTATGATCAATGGCTGAAAGTGTGTTCTGAGAATCGTCTAATGGCTGGCAATAATAAAAATTTTGTTGAAAAAATTGAAAAACTTGAGATGATTATTGCTTCCAAAAATGATGAAATTGTTTCTTTGAATAAAGAAATTGAGTTTTTGCAAAAAGGTGTCAAAATGCTTAATCCTAGATCTGGAATTTTAG